>NC_073228.2:86927500-87552500 GCF_029281585.2 Gorilla gorilla gorilla
GTTTGAACCCAGGAGGTGGAGGTTGTAGTGAGCTGAGGTAGCGCCATTGCACTCCAGCCTGGGCAACAAGCGCGAAACTCCGTCTCACAAAAAAAAAAAAAAAAAAAAAAAAAGAAAGAAAGAAAAGAAAAAGAAAGAAAACTAAAAAGGCAACTTAATGTTTTCTTTGATGATTTCTAATAAAAAACAAAATCATTATAATTTTTTCTTCATACACTCCATTTAAAGACTTCTCTTGAAGAGTCATAGTGGAGCGGAAAGAAAACTGTAGCACTTTGTGATACGATAACTAGATTCCAGTTTTATCCTGACACTGGCCACCTGTGTGAACTTGGTAAGTTTCTTCATTTCTGCAAGCCTCACTTCCTAATGAGTAAAAAGCAATAATGCCAGTTCCCACTTCACAGAGTTATGAAGGTAAAAATCAAATAAAATATGAAAGCAACCAGCCCTGTTCTTGGCACATCACCAATGCTTGATAAGCTCTGGTCAAATTAGAATTTGAGAAGCTGGAGAACAACTGCATGAAAAGATTTTTTGTAACTTTGTATTGAAGTAAGACACACAGGCAGAAAAATTTAAATTATTGTATTTAGTGTAATAAATTCTTGTAGAGAGAACACATGTAACCAGCACCCCCAACAGGAAATTAAACGTTATCCATACCCCAGGAGTCCCCTCCTGCCTCCTTCCAGTCACCCATCTCTAAGGAACTTTTCATATCAGACTGATTGTTTTAATGTGGGAACAGAATATTGCACATGCCCTGATGGGCTTGAGTGCTTAAAAACAAACAAAAAAGGTTCAGGTGAGTTGTTCTCCAGACTGAATGGAGAACCTGTGATAGATTATGTAGAGGTGCGTTAAAGACAAGCACAAAATCTCTCACTCACTCATACACTCGCACAATCATACACTGCAAATGTGTAAGGACTTCCTTTTCTGTGAACAATGCCAGGTTAGGGATTGTGGCATTTGCAAACATGCTCCCTGTTCTCCAGGATTTTTTTTTTGAGAAGAAGTCTCACTCTGTCACCCAGGCTGGAGTGCACTAGAGTGATCTCAGTTCACTGCAACCTCCACCTCCCAGGTTCAAGCAATTCTCATGCCCTAGTCTCCCAAGTAGCTGAGATTACAGGTGCATGCCACTGCACTAGGCTAATTTTTGTATTTTTAGTAGAGATGAGGTTTTACCATGTTGTACAGGCTGGTCTTGAACTCCTGACCTCAGGTGATCTGCCCACCTTGGCCTCCCAAAGTGCTGCAATTACAGGCATGAGCCACTATGCCTGGCCAGGATTTTTACCAAAGGAACAGCATAAGCAAAATGGGAAACCACTGTCTAGGGATCAGCAAGCCTGGTTTCTCCTATTCTGCTAGTGAACTGAAGCCTAGGGTTGGGGTAGACCAGTGAAGGCATGAATGCCAGGCAAAGGATGTCTGCAGGCAGTATGGAGCCACTGGATGCTTTTGAGTGTGGGGTGACAAGGCAAAAATATTTTTATTGTGGAGGACGGATCTGGGAAAAGAGAGACTAGCCACAGAAAGTCAATGAGGAGGCTCTGCAAAACAGTCTAAGCCAATGAAGCCTCAGAATCACCTAGAGAGCTTTAAGCCACAGATTGCTGGGACCCTTCCCCAGGGTTGCTGCTTTAGAGGGTCTAGTTAATCTGAGAATTTACATTTTAAGTTTCCAGGTAATACACTTTGAGAATCACAGTTCTGAGCCAAAAGTTCTCAACACTCACAATACATTAGACTCACCTAGAGAGTGTTTTACAAACACCCATGCCCACGTCTCACCTCCAAAAAAAGACTAGGATTTAATTAGTCTGGGGTAAAGCCTGGGCATTAACATTTTCTAAGAGTGATTCTATCGCGTTGCCAATTTTGAGAACTACTTATCTAGACAGGGATTCTGGAATGTGGCTCCTTATCAGAATTACCCAGAGAGCATGATAAATAGATACCTGGGCACCACCCCAGATAAAGGACATCTAGGGTGGAGTCCTGGCATTCTTATGCTTGATCTTCACAGACTGGTCACTCTGATGCAGATGGTTCTCACACTGGCTTTTGGGAACTGCTGGTCTGGAAAGGCAGATGAGGACGCAAACCCTAAAAACAAAGTATGAGAAATGGCAATAAATGAGAGCTCCTAGGATTTTCTGACTGCTTAGATGGGCAGATCCTGGAATGGAATTGAAGCCCAGAGGGTGGGAAATCTACATACGGGTCACAAGAAAGCCTTGTGGGGCTGTCAAGGTGTGGCCATCGACAACCACTGGTCGCACAAAGAGCCACCACTTGAATCAGTTATCTTCCTGCCAACAGCCTGACACATCCAGATGCCTCATCTTATCAAACCCTGACAATTAGTGGGTGCTAATTCATGCTGACTAAGCCCTAGGAGGTTCAAGTCTCTAACACAGCACAGCAACTGTTAATTTTCACTGAGAATCAATAACAACCAAGGTAGCCAAACACTTGTATTCTTCCCACGGGTAAATCACACAGAAAGCCAAATTGTCATCAGAAAGTTACTGGGTAGAGATGGAATCAGAGCGGAGAGGAGTTAATTGCATGATTCAAATGTTTAGGGGCATCAGGTTGTGATAGCTGGGTGCCTCCTCTACAAGTGAATATTGGGAGGAGTCTGAAAAGACACAGCCTCTAATGGACAGTTCCTAATGGCCACAGCCAGTATTTGCCCCAGTGACTCGGCTGGATTTGTGCTCCACCATCCACAGGCTAATTAATTCATTAAGTCTTTAGATATATGAATATCCTTAATCAAATGAGTCTCATCTTGCTCACCTGTGAGTCCCTATGTTTCTTAGGGCGATTTTGCATATCTCTCATCTGAACAATGATGTAGTTTATAGTTTAGTTCTCAGAGGACAATTCCATTTCCTTAATACTACACTTTTGGAGTGGTAGTATTAGGGAAAAATACTGTCGCCACATACAGTTCAATTTCACTCTTTTAGCAACAATTAGTCTTATTTTATGTGGCAGAATTAGAGGCTAATATTTTAATTATTTTTATGTTTTTTTCAAAGCATAGTATACTGTCATGAATAAAAGAGACATAGTTAACCCTGAGCATATGAGGCCTTTATGCTCAGATCATGAGGCCACAATACCTGGGTCACTTCTCACCTACTAAGAGCTTCCTCGAAAAGCAGGCAGGCAACTGTAGTTAGAAAACAAAGAATTAAGTTCTGCAAGTGTGCCTGGCAACCTAAACCTGCAAAATGATGGCAAACGTCCCAACCATATTTTAGCTTTACAGTTATGTTGATGATGAAACAGGCTCTTTGTGAGAGCCAAAAGTAGAACAAAGCATTTTTATCATGCTTGATAAAGATAACAAGAGAAATAAATCCAAACCATAGCATTTAGTTGGTTTCTTGAGGAGAGAGAAAGAGTGGGAGTGATGAGATGTGGACTCCCCAAGTGCACATTTGTTGCTTAGTGACATGAGGAGCAGCTCTTTACCAGGAGGGGGAAGAAGACGCAGGTGGGGAATCCTTGAATCTGCTTTCTATAGAAGCAGACAGGATGTGTCTTCTCCGACCCCTTGATACTCTTCTATTTATGTCAGGCCTTCTGGGTGACTGTGCTCAGATTCTTATTTAAATCCAATTAAATCTGGGACTTGAGTAAACACAGATGTATATCATGCAGAAGATAGTAGTAAAGGATTCTGCATATAGGCCAGAGCAGCTGTATCTTTTCTGCTATTTAAGGTTTGGGTTTTTTCTTAGTATCTTGGAAAGAAAAAGTGGCAGTAAATATTGGCGGTTTTAATTTTATACAAAACCAGAGTGTCTCCTTTTTCTGGCCTTTTCCCTTGGCCTAGGCCAGATTGACTTTATTATAACAATCTGATGGGGCCCCTCTCCTTCCTGTGGCGACCCACTATCCACAGAAAAAAGTTCATTCCCAGGGGGACCTCAGACTCCCTTCATGACGGGTTCCCCCTTGGCTACATAGCCTAACATCCTGCCACGTCTCTCCATCCAATGCAGACTTTTGGGGTGTCCCCACTTCAGAGCTCTTTCACCTCTGCACACTTTATCTACCTCCTTTACCTTGCATGAAAGTGAGAATTACAGTCTGGAGCAAAACTGCCACCCATTATGGCTCTGCGCCTTCATTAGTGGTGTGACCTTAGGCAAAGTACTTAATCTCTCAGTGCCTCAGTTTTCTCTTGTCCAGTAAAAGAATGGTAGTGGCTAACTAGGCTCACAAGGTTGTTGGCCTTAAATGCATTAATGTGTAAAATATGCAGAGCAGTGCCTGGCACATAGGAAATAGTTAATATTTTTAACTTCTACATATCCCACAAGACTAAGCCTAAACATCATTTTCTGTGGGAAGTCTTACCTGAAAAAGCCTCCCCTCCCCTGTATAGGAGAGTTGATTTGTTTAATTTTTCCACTTTGTCTGCATCTCCTATTACTGCATTTATGTCCCTCAACTACCAATCCACATCCTCTTACCCCAACATCCATTATCATCATGTATGTATGTGTGTACCTGATCCTCAGGTAGCATGTGGGCTCTGTAAGGGATGGTCCTCTATCTTAATTGGCCTATACTTTCCAGTGGGTAGTATAATAACCCCTACATTGTAGCTGTAGTGAGTGTCCAACAAAAGCATATGCAAGCATGTTCCTGAGGAATAGGATTACACGTGCACTGTCTCAGTACTGAACTGTTTCTAGAAAGAAGGTGCTGTGGTTTGGATGTGTCCCCTCCAAATCTCATGTTGGACTGTGATTCCCAGTGTTGGAAGTGGGGCCTGGTGAGAGGTGATTGGATCATGGGGATGAATCCATCGTGAATGGTTTACCACTATCCCCTTGGTGACAAACGAGTTCTTGCTCAGTTAGTTCACGTGAGATCTGGCTGTTTAAAAATCGGAGACCCCCTCCACAACCCTCCCTTTAAAGTCATCCTGTGCACTTTACCTTTATTAATTCATTTAACCCTAACAACAACTCTATAAGGTAAGTGCTTTATTACCCTTATTTTACAGACAAGGAAGCTGAGGCAAAGTGACAAAGTAGGGTTTGAACTCAGTCTTGCTCCAGAAATTATGCAGAGTCAGTTAAGACTAAGTTCTTCCATGCTGGGTCCCCCCTAGAAGTCATCTGACTTCCCATCTTAAATGGTTTTTAATGGTTGTTTTATTTTCTTTTTATTGTCATCTTTGGCAGAGAAATTGACTCTGGCTTATTCAGTCTTCTTAACAGAGGACCTACTGATTTTGAGATGTTAGACCGATTAGAGAGGAAAATAACAGCAACACAAAAAGGGGAATAAGAAAATAAACCTCTGAAGAATTTGATGTTTGAGTCTAGTGTTGTATGTAAAAGCACTTTGCAAGTTGCAAGGCAGTGGTTTTCAAACGATGATGTATTCAAACTATGATGTATTCCAGAACAACCAGGAGAGCTTGTTAAAAATGCCGACTTCCCAGTATCACCCTCAGAGATTCTGATTGCACGAATCTGGGGCCTTGCCCAGGAATCTGCCTTTTTAACAAGCTCCCAGGTGACCTTGATGCAGGTGGTCCAAGGTGATCACCTTGGAAACACTGCTGTACATATGGGGCTTAGAAATGAGAGCTAGCAAATCCCAGAAGAATACTTGAGTTTTTTTGCCTGTACAATAATTCAAACCACCTGAGTGGTAGCTTATTAGTGCTTTTCTGGTTCCCCGGTAACTCACTAGCTTTCGGCCAAGGAACTTGATTGAGAGGGTATTGATGGGGAGGAAGGGGAGGAAAAGAAAGGAATAGGGCCAATTAAAACCACCTTCCCACTGAGGTGATTGTTTCTCTGTGGACAATGAAGGAGCTGTGGAGCACCTTCTTCCTTCAGTGTCTCCCTAATTGGCTGTTGTGACTATCATTCTGCCCTGAGGGAGGTTAATAGAAACAAGAGAGAGAAGAAAAGGATGCCAAGTAACTTAGAGCAGGAACAAAAAAGGAGCTGGAACTCATTTCCACCAGGACAGAGAGAAGCCCTGATTGGTCTCTTTCCCTAAGGTCCTCTTTCACACATCTCTACGACCTTTCCCCTCCTTTTTTCTTTTCTAGCTCAGAGGGACCAATAAACATGGGTTGTCTGGACAAGCAGTGCTTTATTAATGATCCAGGGAAAATTCCGATGACCCAGAATTCTGCCATAAAGTGATATCGTGTTATTGCAAAGTGATAGTGTTCTTAACCTTCTTGCTGAACCACATTTTTTTTTTTTGAGATGAACAACAGCCAGAGGCTCTTTTATTCTGAGCATCTTTCCAAGAGAACAGTTAAGTTATTTTGGATTTTCATACTGGACTGTTACATGGCATGCATTAACAGTGTGTGCTATAAACAACTTACCTTTCGCTGAACTAAGTAATTTAAAGTAATTTTAACAACATAGTTTGGCATCGTGATTAAGATTTCCTGGCTTCAATCCTAGCTCTGCAAATCACTAACTGTGTGTCCTCGAAGGTGACTTTACATCTCTAAGCTGCAGGTTCCAATCTGTAAAATTGAGATAATAATAGGACCTCCCTCCCAACATACACACACACAAACACACACATACAACAGCGAATTGTTATGACCACCAAATGAGACAATACATGTAAAATACAGTGCCTCACCCACAGTAAGCCCACAATAATGGTGGCCTCCATTGTTTTTTATTTTTCTGAATTATTATTTGATATTTCTAACATAATAATTGCTGAATTGCTGGACAAAAAAAAAACAACTAGAAAAAAAGGAACTTTTTAAAAAGTGTTTCCTCTCTATTAGCATTGAACTTCAAATGCTCATAGCACACTGTAAGCAGAGCAACAGATGGATTCCATCCAACGGGAAGGACACACAACTTATGAAGCAAACAGACATAGGAGAGCAAGATAAATCACTTAGTTGCTTACCACACACCTTGTGAGATACCGAATGTGGATTAGAAGTTTCTTACCAATAGTTGGGCCTCCGTTTCTTGAATGGTTTTATATTTCCAGACTGCAAACAAATGATTATATGTGTGAAAAAAATATGGAATAGGCAGGAGGACAAATTCAAGTGAACCAGAATACCAGGGGCTCTGGTGTTCTCTTGGAGCTCTCTGCACCGGGTAAATCCTTTGAGTGTAGGCTTGCTGACAGCCGTCTCATTCACGCGCAGGTTCCTCCCGGGTATAGCTCTGAGAGCAACAGCCCCCAGTCAGTGCAGGGTTACTAAGCAACTATACTCCCACTGAGGTATGCAATAAGAGAAAGTCTTGATTTTAAAAACAAAAGAAAACCAAAACGCCATAGTAAGCAGAGCTAATAATACAACCTGCTCTTCTCCTTTGAGTATGTTAACCCTCAAGCTAGTTTACCTTTACCAGCATATCACAACCTCATGGAAATCAAATTAGAAAGCATGCTGCAGTTGTATAAATTAACTTCAAGCAATGTTTTAAATTACTGCTAATACATTTCATGTTAAAATGGCACCTCATATAGTGAACCCTTTTGTGTGTATCATCTCTCAACAGGGCACCTTAATGGAGGGCGATTGTCATTTGAATAATGGTTTTAGCAACTAAGTCAATGTTTAGTTTTGGACTTAATTTTTTATTGTTTTTGTATTATCTAAGTTATACATTCTTATGACATAAATTATTATTTTTGAAGTAGGTAATACAAAGATAATGACAAGGAATCGTTGACTGGATCTTTAGAGTTTAAGGATTCCAAATAGATCTGTACATGTTTACGTGTTCCCTATATATCCCCTTAGGAGGACACAGAGAAACACTTCCTTGTTCTGATTCTTACTTTGATTAACATTTGTTAAGCACTCAATTTGTGCAGAGAACTATGTGAGACACTGGAGTTGAAGAGCGAGAAGGAAGAAGATGTACAAGGAGACAATACAAGGTAGAACCATTCAAAGAAGTGTTGTATAGTTTTAATGAAGGAGATAAAATTGTACACAGATACTACAAGAGGCAATGAAAGGAGGAATTAAGATATTCTGAATGATGTAATAATTATAGAAATCACTAGCTTCCAATTGCCAAATCAGAACATTACAGTTCTAATCTACTGGGATAGGGCAGGAGAGCAGTACAGAGGGAATGTTAAAGAATTAGAGCTCTCAAATAGAAATGAAAGTGGGTATGACAGCATTCTATACATTCCAGCCTTTTCAACATCATGGTGTATGTGCATAGATAGATAAATAGATAGGTAGACATAATTTTATTTTTACAATGCCTCAAGGCGTAAAGGATTTGTGTCAGAGGAAAACAAGTCACCAGCGACCTAGGCCTTGTCCAGCTGCTTCCAAGGATAACAGGACTGGTGCCCCTGAGGCCCACCATACCCACTGGGAGGCTCTGCATATTTGAGACATGCTCCTTACATGGATTTTCCCACTAGAGAGTCAGAATCTCAAATATGATATGAAGGAATGTTGGCCCAACACAGTTGACCATGGTACATGTGATGTGGCGTGGTTAGCAAGGCGATATGAGCCGGGATGGAACTCCAGCCTGTACACTCACTAGCTTCCATCACCTTGGCAAGTTAGCTCACTTCTCTAAGCTTCATGAAAATGTCACTAATAAACTGGAATGCCCTGCTGAGCCATGTCGGAGCCTGAAACAAAACGAAGACTGCGTGTTCCTATATACGTTATCAAAATAGCCCCCTTTATTGTGAATCAAATGGGAATAGTTAACTGGAGCTTTTCAGGGACAAATCATGACTTCTGTTTAAAACTCTGCATTGCCCAATCTGTTTGCATGACATTATCAACCCTAATAAACTGGCTGGTGGGGCATGCTGCTGATTGGAAATGACTGTTCCTGTTGCACAATAACACAGAGTTGTAGAACAAAACAGCCTGTTTTTATTTAAAATTATGGTGTTTATGCTTTGTGAATGCTTGGCATTAATTTTTTTTAAATATTTCATTAAAATATTATTTACATTGAGTGCTGGGTTTTTTTGGTTCCCCATTAAATGTTGCTTGCCCATGTGGTGAATGCCTCACTCTCTTCACCCTAATTGGGGTTCCAAAAAATGTACTTTGAAGGACCACCATAACTACAAATAAAGACTATAAAATATCTTTACAAAATCTGTACTTAAAAATAATAGTCATTGCTATATGATTTTGTAATACCTAACAGATTCCTTAGCTATTAGTGAATGTGTTTTCTGAGAGTCCCTGAAAAAGCAGTGTGAAAGAGAACAATACGCAGTTTATTCAACATGCTGAAAAGATACACAGTGAGTTCTGAAATCTGCCTCCGATCCTGTCACCAAGGAAATGCTGATGACCCTTAACCAGAATATACAAGGGAAAGGTGCTGGCCCAGCTGGGATTTCTCTTCTTCCAAGTTCTGGGAACTCTCTTGTGTATCCAAGACAATCTGCTCTCTGATGTCCCCTCTGTCGCTTTAGACTCCCAACAATTATACTCAGATAGCTTTTAGTCTTTGCTTGTACCAAAAATGCTCGAAGTACTGAGTTTACCAATAGATTTCCATAAAAAACTCTGATTCCCTCCTTTAGGTTCAGCAAGATGCTAAAGGACAGCTTGACTAATTGTACCATCATTCCTTCTGTCTTCCTCATAGGTAGCTCTTCTTTCTGGGCCAATATTGATTCTCTGTGGACAGACATGAGGATTTTAAATTCCCTCTTTGGCAGGAAGAATAACTTCCTGACAGAAGGGTGACCCAATGTGTTTCCCTGTTAGCAGGTTCGCAGTGGTGGCTTCTTTCCTCAGCATCAGCAGCAGCAGCAGCAGCAGGAGCAGCTGGAAAGCATTCCTGTTGAACCACTTCACGTCCAATACTGGGAGAGCTACAGAAAATAAACTAACATGAAACATCATCTGCCTTTGCCTCTGAGAATGGTACCCTAGGGCAATTTGATGGCAAGCACAATAAAGGCACCAATGTGCAGTTGCATTAAACAAATACTGAAAAATTAGCACATTGACTATTTCTGATTATCTCCATTTATTCTGTAATGTGGTGTCTAGAGGAAATGGTTCTGTGGTAATTCTGCAAGATGTTGCTTTCAGCCTAGGAAGTCAAATAAACAGGTACTACTTTAGCTTTTCCTTCTCTTGGTTGTTCACAGAGTGAAAAAAAAAACCCAACTTGTTTAAAAATTGAAAAAATATTACCCATCAAAAGAGAAAGTGCTTACAAAAGGAAAGACTTGACAAAATGTAATATGTAGACACAGCACCAGGCTTTTCACTTCTGATGAATTTGCAGCCTAAATACTAAAATATGCTGTTTCCCATTTCACCTTGTTTCCACAGAGACCACGGCTGACAAAGAGCCCGTCACCAACAGTTACCGCCCTTTGTCTGCCCTGGATGCTGAAGGCTGCATGAGCAGAGAATGAGCAAATGTGGGATAAATGTAAGCTGCTGATTTCATTCACACTTGGAACTTTATCTCTTTCATATTTCAGTCACTAAGGAGTTCTCAAATTTGCCTCAAACTGACTCATTTTACACTCTGGCTTTTCTTCCATCTATCTTTTCTTCTTTGTGTGTAATAAAAATAACACAATAACACATGGAAAGTTAGAAAGCAAAAAGTTAAGAATCACTGATAATTTTCCAAATGAATTTTAAATAATCAAAAAATAAATACAAAGTAATATTTGGATATATTTTCTTCCAGATTTTTCCCTGGCTCCTTCTCCTTATGTATTTATTCTGTATGTTCTTTCCCACTTATCTGAAATACCACTGAGTAAGTGAATTCCCAAGTATCCTTAGGTCTGTTTCTAGACTCAGTTCCAGTGACTTTTTTTTCCATATTAACTTGCAGAGTTCTGAAGGCTCCTTAGATCCTTTGTAATGTGACTTCAGAGGAATTAGGGGAGAGGATCAGTCTGCTATAAGCACGAAGACTAGGTCTCCCAGCCCTCCTTTTACCAGACCAGCTTTTATTTTTTAACAAACTTTGGACTTCTGTGTTGGATTTTGTTTGAATAAAGGGCTTTGTGGCAAAACCAAAATAAAATAAAAACGTCACATGTTCTGTTTCATTTTTCTGTAGGGTTCATGAAATTTTGATGTTATGCTTTTGCAGCAGCCATTTGAATGTGTCAATATTGGTATTATTGTTTTCTAGTGATGATGCTTCCATACAGACTAAAGAGCAATGATACATATAAATCATACATGAGTACTATGTAAAATAGATTCTCTCATCTACTCCCTGAGCCAACTCTGGCCATCGTCACCCTCTTCTGATGTCCCCTACGATGCCTTCGTCCATTCCAGGGAGAGAACAGAGTTCTCACAAGACCTCGGCTCATCCCTGGCTGCTCTCAAATCATTAGTAATGGGAAATCCAGATGTACTTCCTAAGACCAGAGAAATCCACAGTGGCTGAATCCGACTTGCTGCCTAGAGACTGACTGCCCGCATGCTGCACTATTTTTCTTCTCATAGTAACTTCCATATGCAAAATACGGAACTTCCGTGTCCCAGTTGCTTCATGTCTGTCTTTATCACCACCCTACTGCTGGACCGTTCTCCCTCACATTCCCCATACTCACAAACAAAGCTCTTTAGGCCTCTCCACACTCATTTTCTGCTCCAAAAGTCATCATTTTCCAGGATTACTGAGAGAAGGACTATTCTTTCTGAGTTGGTAAAATATCCAGTTTGTAAACCAGCATGTAGCCTTCCCTCATGACCCAAGCAAGAAAATAACGAAAAAGTTTTACACTGGCCTAACCTATTACCTATTTATATGTAATATGCTTTATCTATCCTACCCATGAATATTTCATCAGAGAAGTCAAGTAAGCAAAGAAATCTGTGCATCTTCTGAGAGTTTTTCTCATTTACATATTAAATGGTCTGGCCCTCAATACTGTGATTTCTCTCTTTATGTGGCTATGATCTTGTTCATTTACATTCAGTTAGTGAATGATTTGACTGTTTACTAATGGCACTTACTGAAAATCTAAAAGATATACATTTCCATTTTTGTGGACTTTCTCATTATTCTAAATCTATTTGAATGAATGCAAAGTAGGTACAATGGAGCAGTAGATGTGGGAATGGGGGGATATTCAGACCTCATATAAATGATGACCATTTATTCAATATGTTCAATGATTATGTTAATTATATTATATTTATAATCATAGTTAATAAGGATAAAATATATTATTGGAGGCTAAGTTATTACAGGCTTTTGAAATATTTTATTGAGTTAATATGACTGTAAAACTGATATATATTTAATTTTAAAATGCCAACAGTGTGCTATTAAACAAAGTAAAAGTTTTTCCTCATTGGTTTAAGGGTTAAAGATAGAATAAGGGTCAAGAATTTTTTCAATACACATTTCTTGGTAATAAGAAATGTTTTTTATACTATAGCAGGGTCCTTTTGGTGTGATTATGTAAAAATATCTCAGTTTGGAGGTCTACACCAAAATCACAGAGTTTCAATTGCTCTAGTTATATAAAGCAATTTAATATCTAGTGGGGCAAAGCTATACTATGAAATAATTACTGTTATTTTTTCCTTAGGATTTTATTGGTGGATCTTACTTGCTTAGTCTTCCAGATATACTTTAGAATCATTTGGTCAAGAAATGAATTAACTTTGTCTTTATGGAAGTATTATTTTGGGCAGCTAAGAGAAATTACAATATCTGTAGGCATGATCTTTAAACGCAACTCTATTAAATGCTATCGACATTCTGCTTCAGTGAGGATCACCAGATGCTCTGTTGACGTTTAATGCCTAACATTTGTCCTCATGGTAAATTAGAACTTGTGAACACAGTTGGTGGTTCATTCTATTTTTACACTCTATTTTTTCCAGAATGTCTGAGAGGTGTGAGCAGGTCATCCTGATCCATCAGCACCTCATGAAGGTGAGGTGTCATTAGACTCTCAGTTGACGGCTGCCCTCTTTATAGGGATCATATGGTATAAGCTGTTGTCAAGGAAAAGCATAGATGTGGAAAGGAGGAACAAACTTTAAACTACAAGTAGGAAGGTGGGCTATGAAAGACTAATTTTGGTCTTCCTGCTGGTTATTCTTTATTCTTTTAGAAAATATATTCAAACATATATGTACATGCAGTTTCTGGTTGGCAACACAAACTTACCACCTGTTCACTTGCCTCTTCGCCTTTGTCTTATGTTTTTGTAGGTGGCCATGAACAGGAACACACTTAAGTTACCTCACGGTTATGGAATTTTATTTTAAAGAGGCCTGGTGAAATGAGCAGTCATTCACCTCTTTCAGATTCTGAGAAAATGAGAACCTTGTAGTGGTAGTTAAATATAAGGATGCCCGTTGAAATAAGAATGACAGAAAATAACGAAAGAGTTTTATACTGATATATATGTATTACATATTTGAAGTGTGGGTTATCTGTCCTACCTATAAATACTTTCTCACATAAGCAGAAAACAAAAATCCTGGGCATTTTCTGAAAATATACAAAAGACAATTTGCATATTAAACGGTCCACCTCTTGAATACTATGATTTCCCTCTTGACTTTATCATGGTCTTATTCATTTACATTCAACTAATACATTATTTGACAGTTTAATAGAGCTGCTCACTCAGGCTTCAAGGAACTAGAACAGGATTTAAAGTGGCATCAGAACACAATGCCTCCACTCTAATATGCTGTCCTAGTAGTGATTCAAGTTATCTGCTTTTACTTCTTCTGAGACTATTGACCCCTTCAGACTAGTTCCCTCTACTCTTCTTTTTTTATTTATTTATTTTTATTATTATTATACTTTAAGTTTTAGGGTACATGTGCACAATGTGCAGGTTACATATGTATTCATGTGCCATGCTGGTGTGCTGCACCCACTGACTCATCATCTAGCATTAGGTATATCTCCCAATGCTATCCCTCCCCACTCCCCACCCCACAACAGGCCCCAGAGTGTGATGTTCCCCTTCATGTGTCCATGTGTTCTCATTGTTCAATTCCCACCTATGAGTGAGAATATGCAGTGTTTGGTTTTTTGTCCTTGGCGATAGTTTACTGAGAATGATGATTTCCAATTTCATCCATGTCCCTACAAAGGACATGAACTCATCATTTTTTATGGCTGCATAGTATTCCATGGTGTATATGTGCCACATTTTCTTAATCCAGTCTATCATTGTTGGACATTTGGGTTGGTTCCAAGTCTTTGCTATTGTGAATAATGCTGCAATAAACATACGTGTGCATGTGTCTTTATAGCAGCATGATTTAGAGTCCTTTGGGTATATACCCAGTAATGGGATGGCTGGGTCAAATGGTATTTCTAGTTCTAGATCCCTGAGGAATCACCACACTGACTTCCACAATGGTTGAACTAGTTTACAGTCCCACCAACAGTGTAAAAGTGTTCCTATTTCTCCACATCCTCTCCAGCACCTGTTGTTTCCTGACTTTTGAATGATTGCCATTCTAACTGGTGTGAGATGGTATCTCATTGTGGTTTTGATTTGCATTTCTCTGATGGCCAGTGATGGTGAGCATTTTTTCATGTGTTTTTTGGCTGCATAAATGTCTTCTTTTGAGAAGTGTCTGTTCATGTCCTTTGCCCACTTTTTGATGGGGTTGTTTGTTTTTTTCTTGTAAATTTGTTTGAGTTCATTGTAGATTCTGGATATTAGCCCTTTGTCAGATGAGTAGGTTGCAAAAATTTTCTCCCATTTTGTAGGTTGCCTGCTCACTCTGATGGTAGTTTCTTTTGCTGTGCAGAAGCTCTTTAGTTTAATTAGATCCCGTTTGTCAATTTTGTCTTTTGTTGCCATTGCTTTTGGTGTTTTAGTCATGAAGTCCTTGCCCATGCCTATGTCCTGAATGGTAATGCCTAGGTTTTCTTCTAGGGTTTTTATGGTTTTAGGTCTAACGTTTAAGTCTTTAGTCCATCTTGAATTGATTTTTGTATAAGGTGTAAGGAAGGGATCCAGTTTCAGCTTTCTACATATGGCTAGCCAGTTTTCCCAGCACCATTTATTAAATAGGGACTCCTTTCCCCATTGCTTGTTTTTCTCAGGTTTGTCAAAGATCAGATAGTTGTAGATATGTGGCGTTATTCCTGAGGGCTCTGTTCTGTTCCATTGATCTATATCTCTGTTTTGGTAACAGTACCATGCTGTTTTGGTTACTATAGCCTTGTAGTATAGTTTGAAGTCAGATAGTGTGATGCCTCCAGCTTTGTTCTTTTGGCTTAGGATTGACTTGGCGATGCGGGCTCTTTTTTGGTTCCATATGAACTTTAAAGTAGTTTTTTCCAATTCTGTGAAGAAAGTCATTGGTAGCTTGATGGGGATGGCATCGAATCTGTAAATTACCTTGGGCAGTATGGCCATTTTCATGATATTGATTCTTCCTACCCATGAGCATGGAATGTTCTTCCATTTGTTTGTATCCTCTTTTATTTCCTTGAGAAGTGGTTTATAGTTCTCCTTGAGAAGTGGTTTATAGTTCTCCTTGAAGAGGTCCTTCACATCCCTTGTAAGTTGGATTCCTAGGTATTTTATTCTCTTTGAAGCAATTGTGAATGGGAGTTCACTCATGATTTGGCTCTCTGTTTGTCTGTTGTTGGTGTATAAGAATGCTTGTGATTTTTGTACATTGATTTTGTATCCTGAGACTTTGCTGAAGTTGCTTATCAGCTTAAGGAGATTTTGGGCTGAGACAATGGGGTTTTCTAGATATACAATCATGTCGTCTGCAAACAGGGACAATTTGACTTCCTCTCTTCCTAACTGAATACCCTTTATTTCCTTCTCCTGGCTGATTGCCGTGGCCAGAACTTCCAACACTATGTTGAATAGGAGTGGTTAGAGAGGGCATCCCTGTCTTGTGCCAGTTTTCAAAGGGAATGCTTCCAGTTTTTGCCCATTCAGTATGATATTGGCTGTGGGTTTGTCATAGATTGCTCTTATTATTTTGAAATACATCCCATCAATACCTAATTTATTGAGAGTTTTTAGCATGAAGGGTTGTTGAATTTTGTCAAAGGCCTTTTCTGCATCTATTGAGATAATCATGTGGTTTTTGTCTTTGGTTCTGTTTATATGCTGGATTACATTTATTGATTTGCGTATATTGAACCAGGCTTGAATCCCAGGGATGAAGCCCACTTGATCATGGTGGATAAGCTTTTTGATGTGCTGCTGGATTTGGTTTGCCAGTACTTTATTGAGGATTTTTGCATCAACGTTCATCAAGGATATTGGTCTAAAATTCTCTTTTTTGGTTGTGTCTCTGCCCGGCTTTGGTATCAGGATGATGCTGGCCTCATAAAATGAGTTAGGGAGGATTCCCTCTTTTTATATTTATTGGAATAGTTTCAGAAGGAATGGTACCAGTTCCTCCTTGTACCTCTGGTAGAATTCGGCTGTGAATCCGTCTGGTTCTGGACTCTTTTTGGTTGGTAAGCTATTGATTATTGCCACAATTTCAGATCCTGTTATTGGTCTATTCAGAGATTCAACTTCTTCCTGGTTTAGTCTTGGGAGAGTGTATGTGTCGAGGAATTTATCCATTTCTTCTAGATTTTCTAGTTTATTTGCGTAGAGGTGTTTGTAGTATTCTCTGATGGTACTTTGTATTTCTGTGGGATCGGTGGTGATATCCCCTTTATCATTTTTTATTGCGTCTATTTGATTCTTCTCTCTTTTTTTCTTTATTAGTCTTGCTAGTGGTTTATCAATTTTGTTGATCCTTTCAAGAAACCAGCTCCTGAATTCATTAATTTTTTGAAGGGTTTTTTGTGTCTCTATTTCCTTCAGTTCTGCTCTGATTTTAGTTATTTCTTGCCTTCTGCTAGCTTTTGAATGTGTTTGCTCTTGCTTTTCTAGTTCTTTTAATTGTGATGTTATGGTGTCAATTTTGGATCTTTCCTGCTTTCTCTTGTGGGCATTTAGTGCTATAAATTTCCCTCTACACACTGCTTTGAATGCATCCCAGAGATTCTGGTATGTTGTGTCTTTGTTCTCATTGGTTTCAAAGAACATCTTTATTTCTGTCTTCATTTCGTTTTGTACCCAATAGTCTTTCAGGAGCAGGGTGTTCAGTTTCCATGTAGTTGAGCAGTTTTGAGTGAGATTCTTAATCCTGAGTTCTAGTTTGATTGCACTGTGGTCTGAGAGATAGTTTGTTATAATTTCTGTTCTTTTACATTTGCTGAGGAGAGCTTTACTTCCAAGTATATGGTCAATTTTGGAATAGGTGTGGTGTGGTGCTGAAAAGAATGTATATTCTGTTGATTTAGGGTGGAGAGTTCTGTAGATGTCTATTAGGTCTGCTTGGTGCAGAGCTGAGTTCAATTCCTGGGTATCCTTGTTGACTTTCTGTCTCGTTGATCTGTCTGATGTTGACAGTGGGGTGTTAAAGTCTCCCATTATTAATGTGTGGGAGTCTAAGTCTCTTTGTAGGTCACTCAGGACTTGCTTTATGAATCTGGGTGCTCTTGTATTGGGTGCATATATATTTAGGATAGTTAGCTCTTCTTGTTGAATTGATCCTTTTACCATTATGTAATGGCCTTCTTTGTCTCTTTTGATCTTTGTTGGTTTAAAGCCTGTTTTATCAGAGACTAGGATTGCAACCCCTGCCTTTTTTTGTTTTCCATTTTCTTGGTAGATCTTCCTCCATCCTTTTATTTTGAGCCTATGTGTGTCTCTGCATGTGAGATGGGTTTCCTGAATACAGCACACTTATGGGTCTTGACTCTTTATCCAATTTGCCAGTCTCTGTCTTTTAATTGGAGCATTTAGTCCATTTACATTTAATGTTAATATTGTTATGTGTGAATTTGATCCTGTCATTATGATGTTAGCTGGTTATTTTGCTCGTTAGTTGATGCAGTTTCTTCCTAGTCTCGATGGTCTTTACATTTTGGCATGATTTTGCAGTGGCTGGTACCGGTTGTTCCTTTCCATGTTTACCACTTCCTTCAGGAGCTCTTTTAGGGCAGGCCTGGTGGTGACAAAATCTCTGAGCATTTGCTTGTCTGTAAAGTATTTTATTTCTCCTTCACTTATGAAGCTTAGTTTGGCTGGATATGAAATTCTGTGTTGAAAATTCTTTTCTTTAAGAATGTTGAATATTGGCCCCCACTCTCTTCTAGCTTGTAGAGTTTCTGCCAAGAGATCTGCTGTTAGTCTGATGGGCTTCCCTTTGTGGGTAACCTGACCTTTCTCTCTGGCTGCCCTTAACATTTTTTCCTTCATTTCAACTTTGGTGAATCTGACAATTATGTGTCTTGGAGTTGCTCTTCTCGAGGAGTATCTTTGTGGCGTTCTCTGTATTTCCTGAATCTGAATGTTGGCCTGCCTTGCTAAATTGGGGAAGTTCTCCTGGATAATATCCTGCAGAGTGTTTTCCAACTTGGTTCCATTCTCCCCGTCACTTTCAGGTACACCAATCAGACGTAGATTTGGTCTTTTCACATAGTCCCATATTTCTTGGAGGCTTTGCTCATTTCTTTTTATTCTTTTTTCTCTAAACTTCCCTTCTCGCTTCATTTCATTCATTTCATCTTCCATCGCTGATACCCTTTCTTCCAGTTGATCGCATCGGCTCCTGAGGCTTCTGCATTCTTCACGTAGTTCTCGAGCCTTGGTTTTCAGCTCCATCAGCTCCTTTAAGCACTTCTCTGTATTGGTTATTCTAGTTATACATTCCTGTAAATTTTTTTCAAAGTTTTCAACTTCTTTGCCTTTGGTTTGAATGTCCTCCCGTAGCTCGGAGTAATTTGATCATCTGAAGCCTTCTTCTTTCAGCTCGTCAAAGTCATTCTCTGTCCAGCTTTGTTCCGTTGCTGGTGAGGAACTGCGTTCCTTTGGAGGAGGAGAGGCGCTCTGCTTTTTAGAGTTTCCAGTTTTTCTGCTCTGTTTTTTCCCCATCGTTGTGGTTTTATCTACTTTTGGTCTTTGATGATGGTGACGTACAGCTGGGTTTTTGGTGTGGATGTCCTTTCTGTTTGTTATTTTTCCTTCTAACAGACAGGACCCTCAGCTGCAGGTCTGTGTGAGGTGTCAGTCTGCCCCTGCTGGGGGGTGCCTCCCAGTTAGGCTGCTCGGGGCACAGGGGTCAGGGACCCACTTGATGAGGCAGTCTGCCCGTTCTCAGATCTCCAGCTGCGTGCTGGGAGAACCACTGCTCTCTTCAAAGCTGTCAGACAGGGACATTTAAGTCTGCAGAGGTTAGTGCTGTCTTTTTGTTCGTCTGTGCCCTGCCCCAGAGGTGGAGCCTACAGAGGCAGGCAGGTGTCCTTGAGCTGTGGTGGGCTCCACCCAGTTCGAACTTCCCGGCTGCTTTGTTTACCTAAGCAAGCCTGGGCAATGGCGGGAGCCCCTCCCCCAGCCTCGCTGCTGCCTTGCAGTTTGATCTCAGACCGCTGTGCTAGCAATCAGCGAGACTCCCTGGGTGTAGGACCCTCCGAGCCAGGTGCGGGATATAGTCTCCTGGTGCGGCGTTTTTTAAGCCCCTCGGAACGCAATGCCTTGCCCTGCTTCGGCTCACGCACGGTGCACGCACCCACTGACCTGCGCCCACTGTCTGGCACTCCCTAGTGAGATGAACCCGGTACCTCAGATGGAAATGCAGAAATCACCCGTCTTCTGCCTCGCTCACGCTGGGAGCTGTAGACCGGAGCTGTTCCTATTCGGCCATCTTGGCTCCATATCCCCCTCTTATCTGCTTCGTTCTTGGGCTTCTTCTTACTCATGGTAAGTGACTACATCAACCCCTTCTTCCTCTCTGTCTCTCTCATCCTGTGCAACTCCACCCTGCCAAATCTTTCTGGATGTCTGGCCTTCAAACTCACCCAGAGAGAGAATCTGATTAGTTCAGCCAGTGACCATCCTTACTGAAAATTTTTGTCGTGGCCTTTAAATGGGCTATTTTTGTTTGTATTAGGCATCAGTCCCTAGTCCAGTTAACTGTGGCTGCGGCAGGGTCACATGGCAGAAAACATGAGTATCTGTGTCCAGGGAATCCCGCCCCCTGCAGCTGCTTTTCTCAGAAAGACCCCATGCATGTGTCAGGCCTTCAGAGTGGAACGGCCTGTTTAGTATGGGAAAATTTTAGATTTTCGTTCCTTGTTGAAGACATCAACTCTTATTCTTCCATAAACATTGGTCTTGACATTGGTCATTGAAATGACAGAACATCGCAGAATGCAGCTCAAAGCAGCATGTGTTGGCAGCAGAGATTTCTTGGCCTTAGCCCCTCAAACAGAATCAGTGAGTGACTTCAGCCAGAAAGGTGTAGCTGCTGGTATGGTATCTGTTTCCTGTGTTTCCTAAGTCATACCAGCCTGGAGGTGGAACATGAAAATCAGCAGCCAAATAATGTTTTTCAAGGTCCACCCTCTTGTGCACTGAAAGAACTGCTCTCTCCCCCTTAAAATTTTACCAGTAGAGCTGTGGTTCCCAGAGGCTTTCTCCTATGTGTGCTGAGAAGTAAGCCTCTCAACTTCTTGCATTCCTGCATTCTATACCTCCTTTGTCTTGAATCCTTGCAATGAATACCCTGGCTGCAGTTGATGCCAACAGTAGTAACTGTGTCTCCTGCCAGAAACACCACTGCAGCTGCTTCTGCTGCTGCCACTGCATTCCAGGCTGAGACTACTCCTACCTGCAGAAAAAGAGGTCACTACATAAATATCAAGGATAACTATGTCCAATGTCGAGAGCACTGACATCCAGCCACAGCTGCAGCAAACTCTGCTTCCACTAAAGTTACTGCTTTCTTTGCCAGTTCTGCTGTCACCACCATCCATGCCACTCCTGGTGCCTAACAGCTTGATGCCCCAGAGACATGTAAGGAAAAACAGCTTTTTAAACTTGTTCTTTCATTAAAATTTTATCTTCTACAAGCTCTGTCATGAGTCCACAGAAATTGAGCCAGAGTATAGTCTAGGTGAAATTTGTGTTCAGAATCACCCCTCTTCTTCAATATCACTGTGCAGGCATCTCTACCTCTCTGTATTTCTTTGGGATGAGTTATTTCCCACAAACTTCTTGGTTCCTCATGAGTATCAGAACAGATAGGTCTCAGCCACCCCACAGAGTAGCGAAGTGATTAGCTACTTCAGGGTAGTTAACTCTACCTAATTATGTAATTAATTAATTCATAGTCACCCAGGCTAAAAAAAAATCTACAAGTATGTGTTTTAGGAGATTTAAGGATATCCTAATATACAAAATTGATATGAGGAAGAATTAAAATTTTATCAACTATACTCTTCAGTCTAAACAAAGAATACAGAAGGCAGGTGGTCTGCCTCAATTACAGAAATAGGAAGATCAATATGCAAAATGTTTACATTTTTTATTCAATATCATCAGAAAACGAAGACACAGAATCTGGTAGACAAGAAGATCCCAGTCGCTACAAATGTATAGTCTGTTTTAGCACAAATACCTCATTATATTTCACCATGGCCTCAGAATATTTCATCAAGATTATTAAAGTATTATTGTGGTATTTCTATCTTTATTAAAATATGCTTGTGTATTATTAATAGAGTTTATTCTGAGCACTAATAAATTTGAGGCAGTACAAATCACTCAAATGGACCTGTTGTGTAGATACCTGAATATATAGAAAGAGGACGGACCTAGAGATATAAATTGGTGCATTTCAGTGTGTAGATGAAAGCAGGAGAGTAGATGAAATCATCTAGAGAAAGAATATAAAAAAGAGAATAGGGCTTCTAGTCAAGCCCGAAGGAACCCCAATATCTAAATAATGAATAGAAGGGAAGGACCTGGCAAACAAAATCAAGAAAGAGTGGCCCAGTGAAGTAGGAGAAAGACTAGAAGAATGGAATGTCATGGAAATTTAAGAGACTATTTCCAGCTGGAGAGAGTGGTTGGTGCTGTCCATGCTCCTGAATGACCCAAAAGTACAATTTTCTAAAAGTTAAAAACATGACTTTAATAAAACTATAAAATGTGCCCAAATCAAATAATTTTTTCAATTCATTAATTAAAGAAGGAAACAGTATGACTGGTTCAGAGGAGAATTTGAAGGCCAGATATTTGAATAGTCAAAGGCATAATAAAATTAATTTACTACTAAACAAAAAATTGGTTAATATCCTACAGGTCAATAAACTGTAATGTTTGGGGTTACCTTTTCTACCTGATAAAAATAAGTTGCATCTATTCTAAACCAAATTAGTTTATTGCAGTAGGCAGGAATAATTTGCATTTCTCTCAGTCCAGAATCACTTGCATTAATACCAGTTTTTCTCTATACGTTAATCTCTATTACTATTAAGTTGCAAAATAGCCTAGTCAATAAAAACTCAATCAAAGTTGCATACTCCTATAGAATTGTATAATACCCAGATGAGTTAGACAATGACTACATGACTAGTTTATTTCACTTAATATAATGACCTCCAGGCTCATCCATGTTGCTGCAAATGACAGGTTGTCATGGTTTTTGATGGCTGAACAGTATTGCATTGCGGATATATACTATTTTTTGTTATTTATTCATTGATGGATACTAAAGTTAATTCCATATCTTGGCTGTTCGGAATAGTGCTGCAATAGATATGGAGATGCAGGTGTCCCTTTGATACACCGATTTCCCTTCCTTTAAACAAATACCCTTAAGTGAAATTGTTAGATCATGTGGTAGTTTTTTTTTTGAGAAATCTCCATACTATTTTTTATAATAGCTTTATTAATTTTACATTTCCACCAACATTATTGTTTTCTTCCATTCTACAGGCTGTCTCTTCATTCTGTTCATTGTTCCTGTTGCTGTATGGAAGCTTTTTAGTTTAATACAGTCTCATTTGTCTGTTTTTGTTTTTGTTGCCTGTGCTTTTGAAGTCTTAGTCATAAAATCTTGGCCTAGACCTATGTCCTTAAGCATTTTCCCCTGTGCTGTCTTCCAGGAATTTTATATTTTGGGGTCTTATGTTTAAGCCTTTAGTTTATTTTGAGTTGATTTTTTTCTACTAGTTTTATATTTTTGAGTCTTATGTTTAAGCCTTAATTCATTTGGAGTTGACTTTTGTGTATGGTGAGAGATAGGGTGTTAAATTTTATTCTTCTGTATATGGATGTCTAGTTTTCCCACCATCATTTATTATAGAAGGTATCTTTTCCCTAATGTGTGTTCTAGGCACCTTTGTCAAAAATCAGTTGGCTGTAAATACATGGGTTTATTTCTGGGTTTTTAATTCTGTTCCATTGGTCTATGTGTCTGTTTTTATACCAATATCATGCTGTTTGGGTTACTATTGCTTTGTAGTATATTTTAAAGTCAGGTAGTGTGATGCCTCCAGTTTTGTTCTTTTTGCTCAGGATTGCTTTCATTATATAATCACATGATCTTTTATGATTTCTTATAATTTTCAGGATTGTTTTTTCTATTTCTGTAAAGAATGTCATTGGTATTTTGATAGGGATTAAATTGCTTTAGATAGTATGGCCATCTTAGCAATATTAATTCCTCTGATCCATGAGCAGTCTTTCCATTTGTGTTCTCTTCAAAATTTTTCATAGTGTTTTATGCTTTTCATTGTAGACGTCTTTCACCTCCTTGGTTAAATGTATTCCTAGGTATTTTTACTCTTTTTTGTAACTATTGTAAATAGGATTACTTCCTCAATTTATTTTTCCACTAGTTATTGGTTTAAAGAAATGCTACTGATTATTGTATGTGATTTTTGTATCCTGCAACTTTACTGAATTTATTCTATCAGCTCTAAGCATTTTTGTTGGAGTATTTAGGGTTCTTTTAGCACACAAGATTATATCATCACAAAAAAGGACAGTTCAATCCCCTCTTTTCCAATTCAGATGTCTTTTACTTCTTTCTCTTGCCTGATTGCTCTGGCTAGGACTTCCAATACTGTTTTGAGTAAGTTGGCGAAAGTGGGCATTCTTGCCTTGTTCCAGTTCTTAGAGGAAAGTCTGTTAGCTTTTCCCCATTCAGTACAATATTAGCTGTGAGTCTGTCATATATATCCTTTATTATGTTGAGGCATGTTCCTTCTATACCTATTTTGTTGAGAGTTTTTATCATAAAGGGATATTGAGTTTCATCAGAAGCTTTTTCTGCATCTATTGAGATGACAATACAGTTTTTGTCCTTCATTCTGTTAATGTAATATATCACATTTATTGATTTGCATATATTGAACTATCTCTGCATCCCTGGGATAAACCTCACTTAATCATGGTATATTACCTTTTTGATGTATTGTTGGATTCAGTTTGCTACTATTATATTGAGAGTATTTTTTTGCATCTATGTTCACCAGGGATATTGGCCGGTAGTTTTCTTTTTTGTTGTTATGTCCTTGTCTGTTTTGGTATCAGGGTCATGCGGGTCTTGTAGAATGAATAGGAAGCATTCTTTCTCCTTCATTTTTTTTTTTTTGAATCATTTGAGAAGAATTGGTGTTAGTTCATTATAAATTTGGTAGAATTCAGGAGTAAAGCCATTCGGTCCTGGGCTTTTGTTTTTTGAGAGGCTGTTACTGATGCAACCTCACTACTCATTACTGGTCTTTTCAATTTTTCTTTCTGGTTTAATTTTGGTGGGTTGTATGTGTCCAGAAATGTATCCCATTTTTTTCTAGGTTTTCCAATTTGTTAGTGTATAGTTGTTCATAACAGTCTCTAATGATCTTTTGTATCTGAGTTGTAATATCTCCTTTCTCTTTTTTTATTTTATTTATGTGGGTTGTTTCTCTTTTTTCTTGGTTAGTGTAGCTAGCAGTTTATCAATTTTGTTTATCTTTTCAAAAAACCACCTTTGATTGATCTTTTGTATTTTTTTTTGTTTTTTGTCTGTATGTCATTTAGTTCTGCTCTGGTCTTTATTATTTCTTTTCTTCTATTAGCTTTGGGTTGAAATTGTTTTTGCTTTGTAGTTCCTTGAGGTATACCATTAGGTTGTTTATTTGAAATTTTTCTACTTTGTTGACCTAGGTATTTATTGCTATAAACTTTTCTCTTACCACTGCTTTTGCTATATCCCATAGGTTTTGGCATGTTGTGTTTCCATTTTCATTTGTTTCAAGAAATTTTTTTATTTTATTTTTACCTTTTTCATTGACCTAATGGTCATTCAGAGCATGTTATTTAATTTCCATGCATTTGTAGTATTTCTAAAGTAAAAAAATCTTGTCATTGATTTCTAGTTTTATTCCATTGTGCTCTCAGATGATACTTGGTATAAATTTGATTTTTACAGATTTCTTGAGACTTGTTTTGTGGCCTAACATATATTCTATCCTGGAGAATGTTCTGTTTACTAATAAGAAGAAAGTGTATTCTGCAACTGTTGAATCAAATATTTGGTAAATGTCTGTTATGTTCATTTGGTCTATAATACAGATTAAATCCAATGTTTCTTTGTTGATTTTCTGTCTAGACTCTCTGTCTAATGCTGAAAGTGGAATGTTGAAGTCCCCAACTATTACTGTACTGGAGTCTAGCGCTCTTTTTAGCCCTAATAATATTTGCTTTATATATCGGGCTGCTCCCTTGCTAGGTGAATATATATTTACAGTTTTTATATTCTTTTTCTGAATCGATCTCTTTATTATTATATAATGGCCTTCTTTGTTTGTTTTTCTCTAACATAAATATAAAGAAAGTCTGTTTCCTCTAACATAAATATAGCTACTTCTGCATGCTTTTGGTTTCAATTTATATGGAATATTTTTCCATCCCTTCACTTTCAATCTATGTGTGTCTTTACAGGTGAAGGGAGTTTCTTGTAGACAGGAAATAGTTGGATATTAAATTTTTTCAAAATCCATTCAATCAGGATGTATTTTAATTAATGGATTTAAACCATTTATATTCAAGGTTGTTATTAATAGGTGAGGTTTTTTGTAGTGATAACATTTGGATTTTTTCTCATTTGTGTGTATGTTCTACCCATGAGTTTTATACTTTCATGTGTTTTCACAATGGTAGATATCTTCCTTTTTGCTTTCAGATGTAGAACTCCCGTGGGCATTTCTTGTAGGGCTGGTCTAGTGGCAATGAATTACCTGTTTTTGCTTTTTAAGGAAAGACTTTATATTTCTCCTTTAGTTTTGAAGGATAGAATTGTTAGGTAAAGTATTCTTGGCTGGAAGTTTTTTCTTTCAGTACTTTGAATATATCTCTCCATTATCTCCTGGTCTGCAAGGTTTCTGCTGAGCAATCCATTGTTAGTCTGATGATAATTCCCATATATGTAACTTGATGCTTTTCTCTTGCTGTTTTGAGAATTCTCTTTGTCTTTGACTTTTGACAGTCTGACCAAAAGGGGTCTTGGAGACCCCTTGTTGGTTGAATCTATGTGTAGATCTTGGAGCTTCCTGTATCTGGATGTATATATCCTTTGCAGGACTTCATAAGTTTTTAGCTATTATTTCATTAAATAGATTGTCTATGCATTTTCCCATATCTTCTCCTTTAGGAACTCCAAAAATTGAAATATTTGACCCCTTTAACATGTCTCATATGTCATATAGGCTTTCTTCATTTTTAAAAATTCTTTATTTTTTGTCTGACTAGATTCTTTCAAAAGATTTTTCTTCAAGTTTAGAAATTCCTTCTTCTACTTGATCTAGTCTATTGTGGAAGCTCTTGATTGTATTTTTAATTTTATTCATTAAATTCTTCAGTTCCAAAATTTTGGTTTTGTTCTTTTTTTTATTATTTCTATCTCTTAATTAAATTTCTCATTCAGAACATGAATTGTTCTTTGTTCTTTGTATTGGTTATCTGTGTTATCTTGTATCTCACTGGTTTCAAAATACTAATATCAGTATTTTGAATCTTTTTCAGGCATTGCACAGACTTTCTTTTCTTTGGAATCTTACTGGATAAATATTGTGTTCTTTTGGAAGTGTCATGTTTTCTTGCACTTCCATGTTTCTTGTATTTTTAGGTTGATACCTGTGCATCTGTTGTAACAGTAGCTTCATCCAATTTTATGAATTTGCTTTTGTAGGTAAAGACTTTTCCTGTAGATATATTACATTAGGTTGTTCTTGCATTGCTACAGAGAATACCTGAGACTGGGTATTTATAAAGAAAAGAGGTTTAGTTGGCTCACAGTTCTGTAGACTTTATAGGAAGCCTGATGCTGGCAACTGCACAGATTCTAGGGAGGCCTCTAGAAGCTTACAGTCATGGTGGAAGTCAAAGGGGAGCAGGCATGTCCTGTGGTGAAAGCAAGGGAGGGGAGGTGCCACACACTTTTAAAGAACCAGATCTCACAAGAATTCACTCACTATTGTGAGGACAGCACCAAGGAGATGGTGCTAAATCTTTCATGAGAAATTTGTCCCTGTGATAAAATTGCCTCTTACCAGGCCCCATCTCCAACACTGAGGATTACATCTCAACATGAGATTTGGGTGGGGACAAATGTACAAACTATATCATATATCTATACTGTTGGTTGGGTAGGGTGCTTTGGCTTTGATTCTGGGTGGGCACAGTAGTGTAGTCTCTGTATTTCTTTGGTTGTAATCAGCATTATTGATATCTGTGAGTTCCTTGGTGGCTTAGGCTGCAGGTCTTAGTGAAGACTGTGGTGAGGCTTTCCTGGGAAGATGGGCACCAGGCTGATCAGTCCTCTGGCACCAGTGATGGCAGTGATGGGCCAGGTGTGCTGGTCCTCAAGCTCCTTGGCGGTGTATGCTGGCACTGGCAGTTGGAAGCCCAGAGGGGGTTGGTCCTGCAGCCACCAGGTAACATGCTAAAGTGCCAGCAGTGCCAGGAGCAGGCCAGGTGTGTGGGTCATGTGTGACATTAGCAGTGGCAGTAGCATTGACAGTCCAAACCTTGGGCTGCTGAGTGGCTCATGTGGGCACCAGTAGCAGTGGGCTGGGCAGTTCAGTCCTTAGGCCCCAGGAGGCATGTGCAGGCACTGGTGGTAGACTGGACAGGCTAGTCCTTATACCCTTGCACTACAAGTATATGAGTCAGTAGTGGCAATTGGATTGAGCCTATACCCAGCCCCTAGACAATGTACATGGGCAGTACAGTGGGCAGGTTGGTAGTGGGTGGGGAGGGTTGATCCCCCATCCTCCAGATGGTGCACATGGGTGCTAGCTTTGGTGGTTATAGGAAGGAAAGGCCTGTCTTGAGATCCCTGCATGGTGCTCATGTGTGCCAGTGGCAGTGAGCAGGGCAAGTCTATTCCCAAATCCCTGGACAACATGCACAGATACTAGTGGTGGTGGGTGGGGCAGGTTAACCCCTAGGCTCCTGGATGATCCATTTGGGTGCCAGCAGCAGCAGCATTTGTATTGGGCCTGCCGTCAGCTATTTGAACGATTAAAATTTTCCTTTTTTAGTTCATTTTTGACTTCAGAAGCTCTAAAAAGTTCTGTGTGTTCTGCACAACTCCCATAGCAGCTGTGACAGAGAAACAAAGGAGTATGAGTTTCTATTTCACCAAGTGATCCTCAAGCCACACATCCCTTAAGAAAAATGGTTACATGACCCTGACACCCTAGGTGCTGCTAGTTAGATCAAGAGTAAGTTTCTGACTTAGGAAGAGACAGTCTATAGGTTGGCCAATAACTAATAAGGTAGCTTGGTATAAGCACTCTCTCCAGCAAAGTTAATACCAACTACCAGACCAAAAGATCTTCTCAGAAAGACTGAAAATTAGAAAATAATCAGCAGAGGAAATGAGTAATTGGAAAGGAAAAAAGAAACTGAAATGCACAAAGAAAGAAGAAAAAAAGCAGCTGTGATTAAGTGGAAGTCTAAAAAAAGAAAGAAGAGTTTCTTTTTTTAGAAACTCTCACACCCAAATGGGGAGTGAGAGCAGTATTGGCAGAGAGAGCAATGGTAAAGAAAGAGATCAACTGCATTACAAGTACGGTGAAATTGCTATGATAGGTATCAATAGTCATGAGCTTCTGAGAGGACCGCTACCAGAATTTCCTTTCTCTGAGTCTCCAGAGTGGCAGTTGCAAGTGCTGCTGTTAGAGATGCTAGAGTGTAGTAATTTTTCACAGGAAGATATCTTTTTTATTTTGAGGATTAAATGATATTTTGTTAATGTGTCTTACTCTAATCAAGGTAATTTATTATTCTGATGTTTTCCAATAACAATCAGACTCTTTTTTTTAACTTTTATTTTAGGTTCAGGGCCACATGTGCAGGATTGTTATATAGGTAAACTGTGTGTTTACCTATATAACACACAGTTATATGTGTATGTTCCCTCAATGCCTAGTTTATTGAGGATTTTTAACATAAAGCGGTGTTGAATTTTATCAAAAGCTTTTGTTGCATCTATTGAGATAATCATACAGCTTTTGTTTTTGGTTCTGCTTATATGATGAATCACATTACTGATTTGTGTATGGTGAACCAACCTTGCACCTTATGGAAGAAACCTACTTGATTGTGGTGGATTAACTTTTTGACATGCTGCTGGATTTGATTTGCTAGTATTTTGTTGAAGATTTTTGCATCTATGTTCATCAATGATATTGGCCTGAAGTTTTCTTTTTTTAATTGTGTCTCTGCTAGGTTTTGGTATCAGGATGATGCTGACCTCATAGAATTAGTCAAGGAGGAGGTCCCCCTCCTTAATTTTTTGGAATAGTTTCAGTAGGAATGGTACCAGCTCTTCTTTACACATCTGGCAAAATTTGTCAGTGAATCTGACTGGTCCTGGCTTTTTTGGGTTGGTAAGGTTTTTTAAATTATTATTGATTCAATTTCAGAACTTGTTATTGGTATGTTCAGGGATTCAATTTCTTCCTGGATCAGTCTTGGAAGGTTGTGTGTGTCCAGGAATTTATCTGTTTCTTCTAAATTTTTTAGTGTTCATAGAGGTGTTCTTAGGAGTCTCTGAGGGTATTTTGTATTTCTGTGGGGTCAGTGGTAATGTCTCCTCTGTCATTTCTGATTATGTTTATTTAGATCTTCTTTTTTTTTCTTTATTAGTCTAGCTAGCAGCTTGTCTATCTTATTAATTTTTTCAAAGAACCAACTCCTGGATTTGTTGATCTTTAGTATTTTTTTTGTGTCTCAATTGTCTTCAGTAGTTCAGCTCTGATTTTGGTTATTTCTTGTCTTTTGCTAGCTTTGGGGTTGGTTTGCTCTTCTTTCTCTAGTTCCTATAGTTGTGATGTTGGGTTCTTAATCTGAGATCTTTCTAACTTTTTGATTTGAACATTTACTGCTATAAACTTCACTCTTAATGCTACCTTAACTGTGTCCCAGAGATTCTGGTATGTTTTACCTTTGTTCTCATTGGCTTCAAATAATTTATTGTTTTCTGCCAGAAAGATATATTAAACCACTTTTAACTGATCATTTTTCCTCAACCAAGAACTGCAATTACATAGTCTGACAATAAATATATGCTTATAGGTTCAAGTAAATGAAAAAAGAACTATTCACAAAAATTTATCCTCATGCTTAGTGTTGGACAGTTTTAGCATTCTGTATAATATTAAGGACACACTATATTTAATGATTATTTTCTACCTTAAAGTTTTAGAAAGTAACTCAAACTAAACACTTCTGTAGGAATTGTGAACACTCTTGATTCACAAATATCTTTATCTTCCTAAATTCATCCACTTATGTATGATGCTTACTTTAAATGGGAAAGCAGAGAGACATTGCCTAGTTTCTTTAAAAATAATTTTTCGGAAACTATGAAGTTTCTTTTGTGAATAAAAAACGTATTTACGCTTTTTTCCTCCCCAGGACTATTAAACACTGCGTGGTAGTCCTTTATCAGCAGTGTTTATACTGCATGATTTTGTTTATTTAGATGGTTGTAGAGTGTAAAATTACAGGTTTGGTGGTTTGTAACCAGAATTTTCTTCTCCACTTCCACCCTCCTTTTACTTGAATTTTAAAGGTTTATTTATGCTTTGGCGGGGGTGGGGATATGTTTTTGTTTTCCTCTGTAGAGCAGATGAAGATTGTGTAAAGTCCCCAAGGAATGCCCCATCGATTGATAATTGGGAAGAATTCCTCTTCACTGTGGAGCTGCACAATTTTCAAGTCAAGTCATATAAAATCTTGGGTCAGACTGCAGATAGGATTTGTAATATCTACAGCTTTTTCATACCATGATAGTTCATTAACTTTTCGTTAAAACTTCTCAGAAGGAATCCTATTCTCTTTTTAAGTTAGGAAGCAATTTAGGAAGGCTGATTGACTCAAAGCAGGGGAGAATACCAATTTAGTTCATTTATTCTTTGTGTGAGATACATATAAATCTACTTTGAAAGAAGAATCTATAACGGGGTTGTTCACCTTTAGTTCTCTAAATAAATATGTTGCTACTTAGACTATGTCAAACTCTTGGCTGTTCTCAGCTCATCTTAATTTTGTGCTGTCCACACTCTTAAATCTCATGCACTCTTGGAAGCTAAAGTCAATCTTCTTTTCATAAGTCTGCATGGCATTATAATTGTAGAATCCACCCAGCCCATGCACATCTATGTGGTATCAATTATATTAGTTCTTATTTGTATTTTTGTTTTGGAAGGCCAGGAAGTTTTGACTTTTTATTTGTTTGCAAGTAACAGAAAATCAACTTCAACTAATTCAGACAGCCAAAATAGGCAAAGAGATGCATTGGTTAATGAAAACTCAAGATTGAAGAAACAGGAAGGATGCAAATGCATCTAGCCTTAGATCAACAGGACATCTTGGCCTGATTTTTGCAAGATCACTTTCTCGCTCTCTCTCTCTTTCTCTCTCTCATTCTTCCTCACCTTGACTCACTTTTGCTCTTCTCAGGGGGTTGGTTCATTCTGTTTCACTGAAGACTTACCTTCTTCACAAGGTAAGCTGGAGGTGTGGAATGTGAGCTGACAGCTTCTCAATTTCCCATTGTGTAGTTCTTATGCACTGGAGAGGTACTGAGTCTCTTCTTTACCTGAGGGTTGAAATTGCTCAGGAAAGAGCTTTGAATGGCTCAGTCTGAAGAAGGTGTCTATCCCTGAACTAATAAAAAAAACTAATCAACAGTGCTGCCTTGTAAGAACTTCATGGCTTTCATAGGAACCACAGGCTGGATTGAGGAGGGGAGAGGAGATTAGGAAAGAGGTTCCAGAGGAAGAGGAGGAGCAAGGGCAGTTGGTATTAACAGAAAGAGGAAACAGTACATGCCCACTAGAGAAACAATACGTGTCCATGTCATACAACTCTCTGCGTACAAAATATTCTTTATCTTTGTTTAAGTAAATGAGCTGATGTATGCTGATTTCTCACTACCCTACATCCACTCCCAAATTGTTTTTTTCTCCTTTTAATTATGTGGGGGAAAAAATAGGCTTATTTGTATGTACTTGATAATTCAGACTTTTTTATGTTATAAAATGTTGTCTCATAAAATTCAACTTTTTCCTTCATTTATTTGTTTGTTCATTGGCTATTCCTGGCTCCACAAAAAAGTTTGAAACGATTTAAAGAAAACACATTCAGACCCCTTCCATTATGTTGATGTGTTAAAAGTAAAACAAATCCTTCACATAGCCTGGGCTGAAAATAAACTATGATCTCAAATGCAGACTCAAAGCATCATCCTGAAACCCACCCTGCAGAAGTCTCATAAAACTGCCATTTGAGTCACTTTTTATTTCTTCAGACTTTACTCTAAAGGTTATGTAAGCATTGTGCAGCCCATGGCTCATCTCAATAATGGGTAAAGGAAAACTTCAAAAATCTCCCAGGAATTTCCTTTGGTTATAAATTAATAGAAAGGGTTGAATTGTTGACAGTCAATGGATAAATTTGACAAAGGATTACTCATTAAAAACACAAACAAAAAGAAACCAAAACCACCCTGGTTTTGAGAACTGACCTCACTAGCAATATTTTTTTTCCCTTTTCTTCCCCTTTTTGCCCTTTTTTGGATGGCTCTAAAGCATAAGGTACTGTTGAAAAATTGAACAGAGCAATTATTTTAGCACACCTTTCTTGCTTTACTTTCTCTGGCATTCATCTTTTCAGGAATAGTTGCAGAGTCTGTCCTGATAGGCAGAGGACATTGCCCACTGGAGGGCACTTTGGCATGCTTTATTCATGTAGTCGACCTACACTCATGAGAACCTACTGGGTGCCCGGTAGAGTTCTAGATGCTGAGGTTACAATCTGGAACAATCAGAGCAAGTAACAATCTCCATAACATTCATAATATTCTCTGGCTTTTCTTCTTACTTCTGTTCTTGGACTTTTTTTTTTTTATTTGATCTCATTTGGTTATCACATACAAATTTCCAAATAGGTAGCAACGTGTGTCTAATAGAGTCCCATAAATCTGATGGCACGGAAATATGTCTGCATTTCTGGTTGCCACTTCAAATTCAATATTTTCTAAAAAGGAATCATCGCCATGTGCTTTCAGTGTCCTCCTTCATTTCGACACTGTTCTCTACATTTGGTAATTATGGCTTCTCTATCCCCAGCCTGTCACTCAGACTTAAAATCCCAGGCACCATTCTAATGGCTTCAAACAGGTCTTTTTATCTCCAGTATTTCCTCTCTCTGCTCCAGATTAAATATTTTTGCCAGAGGAAAATTCATGACAAAATAAAAAATCGCTGAATTAGAGCATATATAGGAAATAATTTTGTAAACTCTGAAGGAGTGTCCCATGCTGGCTTTTGTTTGCTTGTTTGTTTAAATGACTATGTTACTATCCAGCTGAGGAATTTTCAAACTCTTGAACCAGATGTTTGAGGCCCTATGAGATCTATTCCTTGTAATTATTTGCTTTCAAATTTTCTATGAATTGGATGACTTTAATTGTTCACTGTATCTTTCACAGCCACAATGAAGACACTTCTTGCTCAGATCATGCTTTTCCTTTGTCCTGGAATTCATATCTCCCAATACACTTCTTCATGCCTCTCTTCTTGCCAGCAGCCACTTAACTCTGCCAGAAAGAGAGGCCATGTAGTAGGAGTAATGGAATTCCACAGGGCACAGGATAACTGTGGCTTCATGGGTCAGTTAACATAAACCTTTATTTGAAAATGTCAGTCGTAGGAAGGCTAGAAAGAAGTGTTCTAATTTGGGGAAGGAGGGTGAGGTTTTATGAGACTTTAGTGGTAAGGGGCCAGTCAATGAACACTAGTTTCAGAAATAGGACTAAAGAGATTGTTCTTGCAGTGTGGATAGTTGGACAGTCTGGAGTTTATTGAGAGTGGTGGGGAGGATGTGTTAGGGGCTAAGGTTATTTGCAAGAAGCAGTGGGGAGAAGCAATGCAGGGAAAGAGGACAGGAGGGCTGCAAGGGAAAATTGTCAGACCTCAAGTCCTTCAGGGTCTCACAATGCAGTCCTATCTCCACTGTGGATTTGCCTTAGGGCACAGAGCTAATAAGATTGCTTCCAAATCTCAGAGACTGACCTCGAAATTTTCAGTAAAGAGAAAAATAAATGAAAGTCTGTGTTGTAAAAATTTTTTGTGGTTGATTTAACTTGCACAGACAAAGAACAACTGAAATCTTGAAATTTCCCAAAGATTTATTGTTTGTGCTTGTCAGTACACCTGAGTAAAATCAAACTCTTAAGAATTATCTAATCTAACTTTACAGGTGGCTTCAGGTAGAAATAAACATCTAAATGCTTAGGGGCAAGTCAGGTGTAAAATATGCTTTGTGCAAACGCCTAATGAAGTTTGACATGACATGCTTTATTATAACAATGGATGATCTGATGGTAAGTGCCCTCGGGCTTTTGAGGCTCATTGGTGTCAATTTTGGGAACAAGGGTAAAAGATTATATCTTCAAGCTTCACTATTATGCTTTATTTTGAGGATCTCCTTAGAAATGTTTTTAGCTGTTGTGCAACAAAATACAGAAGACCTGTCATAGCATTTTTATAGGTAAGATCCAGGATTATCATCAAGCTATAAATTTATCTTATGATATTTAGTCTGTATAAACTCAATTTTTGAATGAATATAATAAATCTAGATGTTTATTTCTTGGTTGCTCATATAAACTTTCCATTTGTATATGTAACAGATTTCTCAAATTTGGAATGTTTTATATTGAACTCCTGCTCTGTCCACCAACCTGAAGACATTTCCATCTCAGAAAGTGGCACCAACCTCTTCCAGTTGCTCAGGCCATAATCTTGGAATCATTCTTGACTCCACTCTTTCTCTTATTTCTCAGCATTCAAATGATAGGCACATCGTGTTGATTCTCTCTTCAAAACAGATCCAGAGTCCAATCACTTCTCATTCCCTTCACCACCACCTTCCTGGTCCAAGCAATCGTCATCTGTGACCTGGTTGATAGTAATGGTCTTATTTTGGCCTCCCTGTTTCACTCTTACCCTATAGTGTCTACTCGCAGTAGAGCACTCAGAATGATCCTTTAAAAGTCTCATTTCTTCTGCTTATAACTTTCCATTACCTCCCATCTCTCCCAGAGTAAATAAAAGTCCTTCAAAGTCTTCTAAGGTCCTAGAAAATCTACCTGCTTCCCTCAGCATCCCATTCATCTCTCTAACCTCACCTCCTGGTACTCCTTCCCTTGCTGGCCTTCAGCCACATTTGCCTTCCTTGCTCCTCTTCCATTCTGGAGGTGCTGGTGGCAACCTCTGTGGCTCTTTCCTCCAACCTGAGTTTTCTGCTCCTGACCCCATAGGACTCAGCATAAGAACTAGCAGTCTCCAATCTAGCAGTGTACTGCCACCAAGAGAGAACAGTTCCTATCACACTCCTTTAAAGTACCTAGTTCAAATCACGTTTCCTCTAAGCATGAAGATCAGCTAAATAATGTGTGATGAAGACAAAGGAAAGGAAATATGGGGATGCCAAATAAAACTGCAAAGTAATGAGAATGGAGCCATAGCTGCTGATGAGATTACTTCCAAAAGTACCTCATATTTATGTTTTAATCTCACCTTTCATTAAAGGTAGAAATTTCATGTGAGCCTTGCTGTACCATTTAGAAAAGAGGCAACCATTTGAGATTTCCAGCAGATAGCATATTTTAGCCAAGCTCTTGAAACACAAATATATGAAGAATATGGTTTCTAGGCATCCAACAAAAGCTGCCAGGGCAGGGTTTCCTTCCAGTTTCTGAGAAACTCTGGTTAGCTTTGGCAGCTAGAAGTGTTTTCATCATTGACACCTCTAGCCTATGCAAACAACTGAATAGAATCATGAGTGTTAAGGTCTTAGAATCTGACCAAAGAATAAAAGAAATCAAATAGCTAAAATAAAAAAGTACATGTTCTATGAGGCCCAGATTGAGAAGCGTTGATGAAATTCACCAAAACAAGCATTACTATTTTAAGTGTGTATTCCATTTTTTTTCTTCTTTTGAGACAGGGTCGCACTCTGTCACCCACTTTAGGGCAGTGGCACTCACGCAATCCTCCCACCTCAGTATCCCAAGTAGCTACAACCACAGGCATGTGCCACCATGCCTGGCTGCTTTTTTTTTTTTTTTTTGTATTTTTTGTAGAGACAGGGTCTCACTATGCTGCCCAGGCTAGTGTCAAACAGCTGGGCCCCAGCAATCCTCCCAACTCAGCCTCCCAAAATGCTGGGATTACAGACTTGAACCACCATGCCTAATCCCACATTTTCTTAACTTTTACTTTCAGTTCATGGGTACATGTGCAGGTTTTGTTATATAGGTAAACTCATGTCATGGGGGTTTGTTAATTAAAGAAAAGTGTGCACATGATCCATCTCTAGTTGCTTTTCAACAGAGATTCAGGATAAAGATCAAGTTTCCAGGACTGACTACATATGTGCTTATCCTTTGGGAACATGGGAAAGGAACTCTAATGATGCCAAATAGTCATAGAGAGCAGCCAGGAAAGAAAGAGACCAGAAGAAGAATGAACTGGGCAACAAAAGGTGCCCCAAAGTGCTTGAAGTTAATAGTTGAACACCTCCCCAAACTAAGCTTGATAATTTTAAGAGGTAACAGAAGTAAAAACTGATTGACATTAAACCTCACTTGTTTTTCAGATACACTGTGATTTTTGCTTGACTTTGTCAATAAAAGTAAGCGTTATCTCTGTCTCTTATAGTCAATTACTAAATCATTTTAAAATGGTCAAATTTTGTCAATGCCAGAAATTGGCATTCCTTCTCCATAGTTTTCATATTTTCCATACTCTCTGAGTTTCCTGAAATTCATAGCAAGAATTCTTGGTAACTTAGTGTTAATTTTATTTCTTGTTAAACATATGTATTTTTTTATTTGAAATACATTTTTAATCACATAGGAAATTCCCATGTGCAAAAAACATTTATTTTTTAATAAAAGTAATGCATGTATGTAATTAAAATATAAAACACTACAAAAGGGTTTAAAATGCAAAGCAACAGTCTCCCACTCTCACCTCCCACTCTGACTCTTCTTCTTTACCTTCCTCGATGCTCAAAGAGAACCACCTTTATTTCTTCCAGGTTCCTTGTATAGCTTTACATTATAATCTTACATGCTAGTTTTTGATTTATTAGTTATAATCTATTATTAGCTTTTCAGTCTGATGTATTATAATTTAGCTCCATTACACATTTATATTGCCAATTTTTGTTTCTCTCTCAGTTGTCTTGATTTTTGTTTTTATTAACTATAAGCCTTACCTCTTGACTCCAATTCACTATTCCTCCCCACTTTTAGTCATTTGTATTTATATATTTATATTGACAAATTTGATAACATTTCATTTTTCTTCTGTGTCAATAAATACTTGTGTGTGTTCTTGTTTCAGCTGACCCCTGTTGAGGCCTTACTATGTGTCAAGCACTATGCTACATACTTTGTATAAAGTAGCTCATTTAAGCCTCGCAAGACTATAACATAGATAACTATTGTTTTTCTCATGTTACAGAAAGGAAATTGAGTAACACAGAAATTAAGTAAATTTCTGGATGCACACAGCCAGTATGATTTTTAGAGCCTGTATTTCTAATAATTGTATAATATGAACTCTTTACGTTGTCTATTAAATTTGAAAGTCATTAACCACTATTTACATTTTAATGGCAATAAGTCGCACTGTAGTGCCAAGTAGTGTATTATCATTACACTTAGTTTCTTACTTGGTTTGTTTTGTTAAAAGTTCCTAAATGCTTTTCCTTCTTTCTTACATTGACTGCCTTTCTGTCTCCTAAATTATTTTAATACAAAAATAGTATTAAATCTCCTTTTTTCCCCCTTGATATCTTTCTTCCAAAGCCTTTCATTATTCTCCTCCAAGTTGTTCTAATTTCTCTTCATTGTTCTTGCTGCCCAGGCCTCTCCTGGACTGGATCATGTTTCGAGAGCTCATGTTTTCCTCTCTCTTGGTTTACGATCTCATCATGCTACAATATACTCTCCAATAATATTCTAAGAAATGGCAGCAGAAAGTATCTTCCAGGGGCCTTAAGGTTGAAAAAATGTGTCCTTCTTTGGACAGATAGTTTGACTACTTATGCTATTCTAAGTTAAAAGTAATTTCCACTTTTAGCTTTGAAGATATTGCTCCATTACTTTTTAGCCTTCAAAATTGGTGAATGGATGACCGATGCCAAATTTACACTTATTATGTTGTTGATGTGCTATTTCTTCCCCTGGAAACTATTAGGATAACTTTCTCCTTGGGATTCTGAAATTTTTAACACTATGACTGTGACGATAAGAGTGGGCTCTAATGGTCAATGCACTGAGGACCACTGGGCTTTTTTAGTCAAAGGACATTTATCTCCCACTCCGAGAAGCCTCTTCTTTTTATTTCCTTCCCTCTGTTTTCTCTCTTCTCTTTCTAAAATTCCTAAATATAGGATGCTGACCTTTTAAATAAATACAGGTGTTAGTATGTGTCTTAACTTTTCTCTCATATTTTCTTCTTTGGATGTTTATCTTTCTTCTAGTTTATTCAACAATCTCTTCTAATGATTCAATTTTTCTTTCATTTCAGAAAACATTTAAGTATCTAGAGATATTTTTGCTCTCTAATTGTTCTTCTCTTGTTTGCAGCAGTCTGCTTTTGTTTTGGATGTAAAATCTCTCATTTCTCTAATATTAATTACAAGGATTTTTTCCCTAAATTCTGAATTAACTACGTTTTCTCCAGAATCACTTTTTTCTTCTTGTTAATTTTGATCTTTCTCTTTATTTGTTGCAGAATTTTCTCATTTGGTGAGCATTGTTTGCTTGTTTGTTTGTTTCTATTGAAGCTGGAGGCCATAAAATTTTGAGTCCATCTATGGGCTCTATGAGAGTGGGTGGGGTTTACCAATTGGCAAGATACATTAAGGGTGAGTGGTTTTGGAGCCACCTTTCACACTAGGGGTCTTCAAAACGACACTACACAGAGGGCATTTGCTCCAGTGCCCTTCCTGGTTGTCTGGTTCTCCTTAGAGTGTTCACTTAATACCATGAGTAGAGACCTTTCTTCTTTGTTTATTTGCTGTAGAAGTACATCCCTGGCTTCCCAGAGTGCTGCATACAGGGGAGAGGGCCATGTCAGGGTAGCCTGTTCAGTATTTGATACTTTTATTAACCTCCTATTCTGTGTCTCCTGTTTCACTCCCATTTCCTGCTCTCCCTGTAATCCTAAGAGCCACACCCCTCTGGTGCTGTGCAGGACCAATGGGCATGCTTCTTGCCTACAACCCTCTCCCCTTGCATCTCAGGCTTCATCTTCTTCTCTTCCACCTTAACAAACATCAATCATCCTTGCACTTCCAGAAAAATGCTGACATCTCTACTGGGATGATGGCTCCCTTACTGCTCTCCCCATCGTCACAAGCTTACACCTTTACTATTGCTGTTCTGAGACTACAGTCTTCACTAGCAGAATGTGCTGGGTGCTGTGAGTTGGCTACTGTACATTGTATGTCAACTTTTTTCCTCAAAATGTACCCCTCTTCACTTGCTGGAACTGAAGATATTCCTTTACAGTTCTCATTGTTCTTCCACCTCCATTTAAATACATCAGAAGTCCCAGGGGGAGGCTTAGATATGAGGTATTTTTTGTTTTATTCTGTGGAAGATTATAATATGCAACTGGGGCTGAGAACCACCGGTCCTGCTGTAGACACAGAGGAGGCAAGTGGCAGACCATCTCAGGGCTGATATTTGTCTCTTCGTATGATCTAAATCAAATTTCCTGACTTTATAGACATTTGTGAAAGACTTACTTAATTATATATGAATAGTCTAACCAAAGTTTACAGAGTTCCCTATCAAGCTACTTAAGTGTTATTATCAAGTTCTGTTAGTGGTCAAATACAAGTAAGTGTGTTTAACAGTCGTAGGATGAGGACATTGCTGAGTTCTGCAAGTCCATGGTGTGATGAAAAATCTCCTGTGGTGCACATTCACAGGAAACTCAGGTCTCTGTGAACACTCATGAATGAAGTAAGACTATATTACTTTTAAACTTTATGTAAGGAAAAGTATATATTTCTTACTTTAGGCATATATCTGACAATGCCCAGTCTACTTTGCCAATGAGTTACTAATATGATTAAATTCCCGTAAGATGCTATTGTAAACATACATTTTTAAGTGTATACGTTTACAAAACTTCTACTTGAAGCATGGTTGGGTTCCCTTGGCTAGAAAGTTCTGAGTTCTCTGTCCATACCCCACTTTTCAAACGTGCTATTCTCTGGAAAATAAATTTTCCCACGATGAAAAAATCCTGGAATTCTAGTGTGCATCACCTGGTGGATTTACTGAGAATGCAAACTCCTGGGCCTCAATTCCAAAAACTCAGATTCAGAAGATCTGGGCTGGGACCCAGAAATCTGCATTGTACTAAGTTGTCCATATTATTCAGATGCAGAGGGTACTTGGACCTACCTTTGAAAATGCCACTCTAAGGCATTAAGGAGAAAGAGGCAGATTAATTAATAAGCTTGTGCCTTCTGACAAATAAGAGGAAACAGAGCAGAGAAAATCCATATGTAAAGGTCTCTAAAGTACCTGAGTCCCACTAGGGTTAAGTAGGTGGTAATTCCTCACATTATACATATACATTATACATCTGAAAGCATATTGATGTTATTATTAGGTTAATTTCATTTTTTAAAGAAAAACTTATTTATTTAGGTAAAGAACTTGCACCTATCAAACTACCAAACTTTGAAATGACAATGTTTGAGTTTGACATGTGAAATACTAATTCCACAGAATAATGTATCTTCTGCATACTGATCAATTTGTCTCTCCTAAACACAAAAGGTATGTAGCCTCAATCTGACCTTTGAAAATAAATGGCAGTTTTCATACTTGCCTTTTTCCAAGAATATCTCTTATATTCTGCACCCCTATGTTCTAGTGCATTGTGTCAGGGCAAACTGCAGACTCAAAAGTGAGCAGATAAGCATGTTGAAACTAGAAATCTTTTTTTTTTTTTCTGTCAACTATTTTCCTGAAAGGAAAGATCACCAAAGCAAGCTATTTGGTTGAATGTAAATATTTAAATAAAGGCAAGATTACATTTAAGCTATTTTATTCATTTTTCTTAAAACCTGCTATTTTTCACTGTGTTATAAATGTAGGCAGGCAGAAACCTGCAAACATGAACTCTGAGGCAAGAGAATGTGACAGAAGTCTTTGTTAGATTCTTGAAGAAGATTGGCCCGTCTTCCTCTAGTGTCTATCCACCAGACAAGTAGTTATGATGGCTTTATAGATATTAATTTCTGCAGGGAAGTTACTCACCCTGATTGAAAAGCCTAATGTGATTGAACTCTAAATAACCATGGCCAGACGCCAAGTGAAATTTCCCCTTTCCCCCCTCCTTCTCACCCATTTTCACAATCCTAGACAAGGGCTGTTTCAAATCTGCTCCCCACCCACTCATCCCTCTGCTAGTTAGAGCAAATGCCCTTGCTTTCCCTCCCTTGAGTTGTTTTCCCTAGCTTGTGTTTCCTACCAAGTATGTTTGTGGCCAGTATTCAACAGCTGAAATGTAGACCGATTTAGCAGGTTTTAGATCTGCTCAGATGGCAGTTAAAAAATGTTTTTAATTCAAAAATGATTAATCTCTTTGTATGCATAAAAATTGTCACTTTTTTTGGCTAGTCACACAAGAAAGAGGAGAAAAAAGAGGAGGCAAAGGGGAAAAGAAAGGGCGCCTGGACAACCTCCACGATGAGGCCAGTCCTAGGTCTGTCTTTGAACCCTTGACCCTCCTGTAACCTACCAGTTCATTCACTCCTCAGAGCTTAGAAATGGGCTTAGGTCTTCTCTCTTCATTATTTATCTCATTATTTACTTTTAAAAAAAGAATCAATTTACCTACAAAAGATTATCAACAAAAAGTAAAATTAAAAGCAAGACAAGTTGAATTATTCACATATATTTAATAGAGTGATGAGAGTATGCTAAGCCTTAAGCCAAGTGTATATTAGTAGGTGAATCATTTTTATTCATTTAAAAAAATGCATTTACTGATTGTCCACTCTATGCCAGGCACTGAGTTTAAACAAAGGTACCCCTGATGCATCTCATCCAAACTTAGGAAAAAGTGTAATTTTAATTTCTACCTGCCACTTGTATTTATTCACTTTATCCTACAAAAAGTTTTTCATTTTCTTCTCTTTGCTCTGACAAAAGAATATTTCCTATGTTTTCAAAATCTTTTAGAATGTCACAATGTGTAATCAGTTCTCAGACTATGGTGTCTGCTGGAATGGGCCTGCCATCCAACGTCTCAGTCTATTTGGAGCATAGAGGAGTCAAAATATCACAATCCGGTGTTGTAATCAAATCTGCAATTTCAAGTTGAGGGTTTTTTTGTTTTTTTTTTTTGCCTGATAGGTAACAATAACAACAACAACTAAACTATTTCCTACTTTTTTTTCCTGGGCACTAATTGTATAATGTGAGTACAGACAACAGAAACTACTGATAATCAAAATATTCTCATTTGGTTTTAATTTTTTTCTTTTATCTACAATAGAACATGAGCTTACCTTTGTTTTACAATACTTCAAATTACAATATTTCAAATTTATGAAAATAGGTTGATTCTCTCCAGTCCTATGAGTGAATTTCCTGGGCCCAGGAGTAGGAAGGGGCTGCTCCATCACATGCTGCTAAATACCCCACAGCAAGCAAAGCTGACATGGAGAGGTATTGATGAGGTAATTAGGCTTATGAGTGAGGACCAAATAGTGTCAAATAATTTCATTCTATCCTTTTTCACTAATCTTTAAAAGCTAGGGCAGGGAGAGTTTTGACCATTTCCTTCTGGTACCCACAAATTACAAGGGTTGCATTCCAAACTTCTGTTGCCAGCCTAGGTTTACAAAATAGCTCAGGGATTAGATTAGCAATGAAAGGTTTGAGAATATGACCTAAGATTTTGACTAATTGAATGTTCTTTCCATTACAATACAATATGCTGGTCTTTTGCTAGAATTTATTTTTTGTAGGTTATACAGGCAAATAATAGGATCTTTTATGGAATCCCTAATAGAATCCTTTAGCTTTAGTCTTCAAGATGTGGCCGGGCGCTGTGGCTCATGCCTGTAATCCCAGCACATTGGGAAGCAGAGGCGGGTGGATCACAAGGTCAAGAGATCGAGACCAGCCTGGCTAACACGGTGAAGCCCCATCTCTACTAAAAATACAAAAAATTAGCCGGACGTGGTGGCACATGCCTGTCGTCCCAGCTACTCAGGAGGCTAAGGCAGGAGAATCTCTTGAACCTGGAAGGCAGAGGTTGCAGTGAGCCAAGATCACGCCACTGCACTCCAGCCTGGACAACAGAGCTTGACTGTCCAAAAAAAAAAGATGCAAGTCTGAGCAGCTGTTTCAAGCAGCCAGTTTTCAGTTAGAGATGTGTATGGACACAAGGGCAAGGCTGAGGTTGGAAGAAGTAAGAAGGAATGTTTTCCTATTCTTCCCTGTCCTGCCCCAGGCCAAAATGTACCCATGACTCTCATTTCAAAATCAGTTTTGAAGGAAAAATTAGCACCTGCAGAATAGCTGAATATTCACAGAAGCACTGCTCTTCCTTTTAGCATCTGCACAATCTGAAATCCAGAGCAATTGGAATCTTTGTTCATTAGATCAAACCACAGGATTTAAAAACAGCTTTATGAAGATAGAGGCTAAACTACTGCTCTAAGTTATTTCCTAACCTATGCTACAATCAGGTCACAAAACCTGACAAATTTAAATGCAGCTTAACTTGCTTCCAAAATCAAAATCACAATGAGATATCATCTCACCCCAGTTAGAGCAGTTATTATCAAAAAGACAAAAAAAAATATCAAATGCTGGGGAAGGTGTGGAGAAAAGGGAGCTTTTATACATCATCGATGGGAATGTGGTATACAGCCACTATAGAAAACAGTAGGGAGGTACCTCAAAAAAACTAAAAGTAGAACTACCATCTGATCCAGCAATCCCACTGCTGGGTATTTATCCAAAAGAAGAGAAATCAGTATATCACAGGGACATCTGCACCCCCACGTTTATTGCAATACTATTCCCAACAGCCAAGATATGGAATCAACCTCAGTGTCCATCAATGGATAAATGGATAAAGAAAATGTGGTATATATACACAATGGAATACTATGTGGCCCTAAAAAAGAAGGAAACCCTGTCATTTTCAGCAACATGGATGACCTTGGAAGACGTTATGTTAAGTGAAATAAGTCAGGCACAGAATGATAATTACCACATGTTCTAATTCATATGTGGGAGCTAAAAAAGTGGAGCTCATAGAAGTAGAGAGTAGAGCTGTGGTTACTGGAGGCTATGAAGAGTGGTAGGGAGGGAGTGATAGGAAGAAGGTGGTTAAAGGATACAAAATTGCAGCTACATAGGAGGAACAACTTCTAGTGTTATACGTCACTGTAGGGTGACTATAATTAATAATAACTTATGGTATATTTTCAAATAGCTAAAAGATAGGATTTTGAATGTTTCCAACACAAAAAAATGATGGATATGCTGATTACTCTGATTTGATTATTATACATTATACACATTATCAAAATATCACTCTGTACCCTGTAAATACATACAATTATCATGTGTCAATTAAAAATTTTTTAATTAAAATAACTTGCTTTTACTTATTATTATAAAATATATAATAATTATTACATTAGTGGTTCATGACAATCTTTTCCCTTTAAATGCTGCATTCTATTGAAATTTAAGAAACACTGACCTAAATGCACAAAGTTCTCAAACTTGAAGGCCAACCAAGCATAAATATTTACTTTAAAATAATTACTTTTGTAGAAAAAAACTAAATGATCTAATGAATACGAAAGATGTTTGAAAAGTTTTTAAATGCTAAGAATGAAATGTCAGTTGCTTGATCATCATTGTCAGAAATGTCTCCTGGCACAGCACTTTATCACTTGATAAGATGTACGTAAATGACTCGGAAAGAAGTTACCCTGAACTACAAAAACATGGAGTTATGAATAATTAACAACAACAACAGTAATGGTGATCCTATGAAATTAGTTATTTAAATTCAGTAAACACATACTGTAAATGAGGAGAATGAGAGATTGCTAAAGAAGTTGAAGGAGAGAAAGGAAGGAAATAGAGGAGTTTGGATAGGACTATATGAACATGGTAATATTAAAAAATAGAATAGAGAGAATGCAAGTCAGAATGTAGAGTGAACGAACTAGTGAGAGCAAGAGAAGGAAGGAAGGAAGGAATTAAGGTTTGTCTTTTGTTTTTAAAGCAATCAGAAATGCAAGGTCTCGGTGCTGTTTTGGGATCTGCCCAATGTTCTATTTCTGGGTACCCCGTTCTTAATACACTATACCTTTTCTCACATTTCTGTAGGTTCATTGGTGGAAAGTATGGGAGACCAATTGCAAAAATATTCCCAAATCTTACCTTTTTTAAATATCCGTGTCTTTGGAATATGGATTGGATATTCCATACATTTAAGACTTGGAGTCTATTTCCTCATCACTAGAATCGGAATTGGTCCTGTGACATACTTTGGCCTATAAAATGCACAGAAGTAGTGGTTGATGGTGCCAGTTCTGAGCTTAGGCCTCAAGAGGCCTTGTATACTTCCACTTTCTTGAACTCTCCTGCTACTGTATGAGCAAGCCTGATCTATCCTGAGAGACCTAGTCATTCCACGGTTCCAACCAATAACCCAGACACAGCTGACTCCAGATGCTTGAGTGAGCTCACCCAAGATTAGCTAAGCCTGGTTCAGATCTTCAGCACTGCCTAGACAAACTATAGGCTGGTTATGCTTTGTCTATAATATGTCTATAAACCATAGGCTGGTTATGGTTTGTCTATAATATGTCTTTAAACCATAGGCTGGTTATGGTTTGTCTAATAACAATAATACATCTTTATTGCTTGTGCTGCTAAATTTTGGATTGGTTTGTTACACAAGAGCTAACTGACAGAGAAAGGCACAGGTTTCTAAAGACTATCAACAAAGAGGATAAAAGGGACTTCTGTTATTTATTCAAGTATTTATTGAAAATCTACTGTGCATCACGTATGTTTATTGCGGCACTATTCACAATAGCAAACATTTGGAACCAACCCAAATGTCCATCAGTGATATACTGGGTTAAGAAAATGTGGCTCATATACACCATGGAATACTATGCAGCCATAAAAAAAAGGATGAGTTCACATCCTTTGCAGGGACATGGATGAAGCTGGAAACCATCATTCTGAGCAAACTATCACATGATCAGAAAAACAAACACCACATGTTCTCACTCATAAGTGGGAGTTGAACAATAAGAACCATGGACACAGGGAGGGGAACATCATACACTGGGGACTCGGGGGGTGGCAGGCTAAGGGAGGGATAACATTAGGAGAAATACCTGATGTAGGTGGTGGGTTGATGTGTGTGGCAAATCACCATGCCACTTGTATACCTATGTAACAAACATGTATGTTCTGCACATGTAATCCAGAACTTAAAGTGCAATAAAAAAAAAGAGGCCAAAAAAAAAAAAAAAAAAGAAAATCTACTGTGCATCAAGGACTGTATTAATTTGTTACAAAGAAACCTGGTATTATTCTTTGTAATTGGATTGAACTGCAAATTTTAGTCCATCCAATTTTCTCCTAATTTACTCTAAATTTCTGTATTATTATTTCATTCATCAGGGAATTGTATATGTTTAAGGCCTATTTATATTATTCTTTTAAGAGTGATCTGTTGATAGTTTTTCCTTACTTTTCTACTGAGCCATCAATTTTTTTTTAAATTAACTTCTAAAAACTCCTTATATATTAGAGAAGCTGTTGTTTGCAACACAATGGTGGTATTCTCCGAGATTAACATTGTCATTAGAATTTGTTTATATCTTTTTGACGTAAAGATTTTTTCATAAATGTTATTTTATTTTATGTGTTTGACTATATTATATATTATTTATATTTTGTGGCATCTATATTTTTAGTCATAATTTTAAAATTCTTCCTCATTAGAAGGTTTAAATGAATTCTCCTATAGTAGTTCTTTTACAGTTTCATGTTTGACATCAAGTATTTCATTTATTTTGCATCTATCCTGGTGTTAATGTGAGACATGAATTCAACTTCTGCGATTCCTTTCTAGTTTAATTGCATTGTAAATAAAGTGTGCTCTAGACACTACTCCACCTTTTAGAATTTACTGTAGTTTTATTATGGCCCAATATTTTATGAATGTTCTAAGAAAGAAGGCCCAATCTTTCTTTTTAGTGGACAGAACTTGATTCATATCACTCAAAGATGTCTTATTTCTCATATTATTTTGGTCTTTCATATCTTTATTTTTTTGTCTATAGAAATGTCAGAAACTGAAAGAAATAAGATTTCCTATTGTTTGTGTGTTTCTACTGCTCCACAAATCTCTTTTATTTATGCTTTTTAAATGTTGCTGCTTAGTTATTGAGCCATAGATATTGTTATTGGTTTTATCTTCATTAAATATAAACTGACTTTTCTATTATAAAAAGCCCTTCTTTGGTTCATTTAATGTTTTTGGACTTGAATTTCAAATTGACCACTACTTTATTTTTGTTGCCACTTGCCTGGTGTATTACTACCAAATCTTTTATTTTCAATGTTTTTGAGTCTTTTTAAAAAAGTATATTTGTTTTAAATATTATGGAGTTGAGTTTGGCTATGTGGTCCAATGTGAAAATATACTTTTAAAATTAGGCTTTTTCAGGCCTATTATTTTTAATGATATAATAGATTGGTTTGGTCTTGATTTCTTTATATTATTTCATGTTGTATTGTGTCTTAAGCACTGTGACTATGTCATCCCACTGTTTTCTGGGTTCCATGGTTCTGGATGAGATGTCCGTTGTTAATCTTATTGAGGAAAACTTGTATATGATTAGTTACTTTTCTCTTGTTGATTTCAAGATTCTCTCTTTGTCTTTCAACTGTCTGTCTAGGTGAGTATCACGTTGAGTTTATAATATTTGGAGTTTATTGAATTTCTTGGATGTGTAGCTTTTTCATCAAACTTGAGAAAGTTTTTACCATTTTTTCTTCAAATATTCCTTCTGCCCCCATCTGTCTTGACTTTCTGGACTCTCATTGTGTGCATGTTGGACTCCCATTGATGGTATTCCTTAGGTCTCTGAGGCACCGTTAAGTTTTCTTCATTCTTTTTTTTTCTATTCTTTAGACGGGATAATTTTAATCAAGCTATCTTAGAGTTTGCTGGTTCTTTCATCTGTTGGTTAAAATCTACTATTGAGTGCTTTTAGTGCATTTTTTATTTCAGTTATTGTACTTTTCAGCTCCAAGATAGCTATGTGGTTTTTTGTAAAAACAACAACAACAACAACAAATATATATATATATATATATATTTTTTTCTATCTCTTTATTGATATTTCTTATTTGGTGAGATATTATTCTCAGATTATCTTTTAATTCTTTACACATGGTTACCTTTAGGTCTTTAAACATTTATAAATAGCTAATTTAACATCTTGCTTAGTAAGTCAAACGTCTTGGCTTCCTTAGTGACAATTTCTATTGATGACTTTTTTATTTCTGTGTATGGTCCATATTTTCCTTTTTCTTTGCATATATCATGGTATTTTGCTGAAAACTGAACATTTTAAATCATAAAATGTGGCAAATCTGGAAATCAGATACCCCCCTTTCTCCAACATATATTGTTTTTACAGTTTGTTGGTTTAGTGACTTGCCTAGGCTAATTCTATAAAGTCTGTATTCTTTGTTTAGCCAGCAAACTTTGTGCTAGATTAGCTCAGTGGTCAGTTAATGATTGGACAGAGCATTTCTCAAATTTCCTTAAACCATACATCTCCTAGCCTTTGCTAAGAGTCTCTGTGTGTATGTTAAAGTATGTTTTCAATATTTGGCAAGCAGTTTATAGCTCTCCATTAGCCTTTACTTCCTGCTTGTTCAGAAACTCAAGGTAATGAAGAAGTGAGAGAAGAGAGCCTTTTAATATCTTCCTTGGGCATTCATACAGCCTTATACAAGTACATAATCTACTAGATTACCAGGAATATGTCAGAGCTTTTCAAGTCCCCCAAAGACATTTCATTCCCTTTATTCCTTGGAAGTTTTTTGGTCAGCCTCTTGTTAGCTCCAACTAGTAATGCTGTCTCAGGCAGCCACCATGTTAAACAATCACTACTGGTTGTTTTCCACAGATTCCCTGTGGGCAGATGTTAACAAAGTGTGAGCTCTGAGTAAGGTCAAATAAAGACAAGCCTTGAGAATTGAGATTTTCAGAAACTTGCCAGATAGGTCAAAGAGTGACAATTTTCTCTAGTTCCAAAACCATTCTGCTGCCTCCAGTGGCTTCAGGTCTTCAAGTCTGTACAGCCAACATGGTTTCGAGGCTGTTGGTTATCAAGGCTCCCATAGAGCTGGGAGAGGACGATGATAATAGGGAAGTTAAAAAGCCACAAAACCCATTGTTCTTACTTAGATTCAGACATTTTTCTTGTTGGTCGCCAGTCTTTGATAAATTTTAAGAGCTCTAAAACATTGATTGTCCTAGTGTTCTCATTGATCTTTTTGAGGAAGGGAATTTTTGGAGATTTTTACTCTACCATTCTTGGAGTATGGATTGTGTTTTTATAGTTAAAAAAATCAAATATCTTTCATGTGGTCTCATATTTTTGCTTTGTTTTACTTATGCAGTAACTCTAAAATCTGGGAAGTTACATATTTTAATCAAGGATTTACTTTTTAAAGTAGCACTCTTATATGTACTTACTTTTATATGTAGCACTCTTTTTTTTTAACTCTTTAGACAGTATATATGTTAGCTTCTTCTATAAGCAATGCAGGGTTGGCATTTTCTTCTCTTTCCTCTCCCTTCCTTTCCTCTACCACCCAAATTTTTATTGTTTAAATCAATAAACTTTATTTTTTAAAGCAGTTTTAGATTCACAGCAAGACTGAGTAGAAAATATAGAGAGTACCCATATATCCTGTCTTCTTCCCCCATACACATAACCTCCCCCACTTTTGATATCACATGCCACAGTGGTACATTTGTTATAAGTGATGAGCCTACCCTGACACATTATCATCACCCAAATTCTGTAGTTTACGTTAGAGTTCACTGTTGATATCGTATATTTCATGGGTTTAGACAAATGTATAATGATGTGTCTCTACCATTATAGTATTATATAGAATAATTTCACTGCCCTAAAAATCCCCTGTGCTCTGCCTATTTATCCTTCCCACTCCATAGCCCCTGGAAACAACCAATCTTTTTACTGTTTCCATAGTTTTGCTTGCTCCAGAATGCCACAAAGTTGGAATCATACAGTATGTAAACTTATCAAATTGGGTTCTTTCACTTAGTAATACGCATTCAAATTTCCTCCCTGCTTTTTTATGGCTTGGTAGCTCATTTATTTTTATCACTGAATAACACTGCATTGTCTAGATGTACCACAGCTTATTTATCCATTCACCTACTGAAGGACTTCTTGGTTGCCTCTAAGTTTTGATCATTATGAATAAAGCTGCTATAAACATCCATGTGAAGGGTTTTGTGTGGACATAAACTTTCTCCTCTTTTGAGTGAATACCAAGGAGTATGACTGCTTATAGATTGTATGATAACAGCATTTTTAGTTTTGTAAAAAGCTGCCAAACTGTCTTCCAAAGTGGCCGTACCATTTCGCATTCCCACAAGAAATGAATGAGAGAACCAAATCCTTGCCACCATTTGATGCTGTCAGTGTTTTGGATTTTGAACATTCTAGTAGATATGTAGTGGTATCTCATTGTTGTTTTAATTTGCACTTCTTTAATGACATATGATGTTGGATATATTTTAATATGCTTACTTCGCATCTGTATAGCCTCTTTGATGAGGTGTCCCTTCAGGTCTTTTGTCCATTTTTCAATCAGGTTGTTTGCTTTCTTATTGCTGATTTTTAGTAATTTTTAAATGTTTGGATAACAGTCCTTTATCAGATATATCTTTTGAAAAGATTTTCTCTCAATCTGTGCTTTGTCTTCTCATTCTTTTGACAATATCTTTTGCAAAGCAAAAGTTATTTTAGTGAAGTCTAGCTTATCAGTCATTACTTTCATGGATTATGCCTTTGGTGTTGTATCTATAAAGTCATCTACCACACATTTAATTAATCATATTATCCTTCTTAGAATTTAATTTTTCTGTTATATAGACTTACAATGTTGATTACTTGGTTCGTTTGATTTAAATGCTCTCCTTTAGCTTTAAAAGAGGTAAAGGGGAAATTTACTCCAGTTCCCTCTTTCCTTTTCCAATTTGTCTTAGCTGTATCATTTCTACATTTTCAGCACTTATAAAATTAACATTGTATTTGGTTACATTAGCTCCACATTTGTTTTTAATTTTGAATTGCATCTAAACATATTCTGTGACCACCATGAATGCGTTTGTTGTAATTCCTGGACTTTGGCTGGCTGGAGTCCGTCTTCTAGCAATTTTATCAATAAGGACTTTGAAGGACAACATTTTCTGGATTCCAGAATGTTCAAGACTTTTTGTTTGTACCCTTTATATTTGAAGAATAGTTTGGCTGTATATAAAATCTTTAGCTCACATTTCTTTCCTTGAGAATATTACAGGTGTTACTTTAAGAATTTTGGCATTGGATGAAGGTATGGAGAAGTCTGAGGAACACCTATACATTTTTTCCTGTTGTAAATTATCCAATGATTTTGTCTGTGATTCTTTCTTTATCTTTACATTCAGTATATTTACTGGATGGGTCTTGGTGTTAACTGTTCTGGGTTATTATTCCTGAACACAGAGTGTACTCTTTCAGTATGTGATTGTAGGTCATCTTTTACATTAGGAAAGTTTTCTTCAATTATACCATTAGCAATTTGTTCTGTTTTACTTGGTTATTTCCCTCTTTGACAGCTTCAAAGGATTATGTTGAATCTTCTTTACTTGTTTTTATGCTACACCTTTTCCCTCCAGTTTTCTGATTACTATTCTCTAAGTTTCCTACTTGCTTTTTACATTCTTTTCTCTGTGTGCTTCTTCCATTTTTTCCTTCTTTGTACTTCTCCTTTATAATTTTCCTTCATAAAGACTAGTGATTTTTTTAATTTTAAAATTCACAATAAAACATTTGGCTACAATTTTTATTTGCTCTGTGTCAACATTTTTTCTGGCTTGTGTCCTTTGTGTTTGGAAGGTTTACTGCTATTTCTTTCTTACATCTTCTCTTACATAATCTTGGTGTCAGTGCTATGCTAATTCCTTTCATTAATGAACAATTTGAATTTTTCTGAGTAACTTTTTTTCAGAAAGTTCCATTAAGAGAAAAAACATAACTGTACCCTTTCAGACTCTTAATTCCTTTTTTTCTTTCTTAGAGACAGACTTCTTTCTTCCAATATGGCTCATCTGTGTGGTTCTTCCATAGCCCTGCACTTTTGTTTCTCTCAGAGTCACTGGGTCCATGAAGGCTCTTGTTGCCACCCCCGATCACACAGGATCTACACCCATTGCTGCCAGCATGAATACAGCTTCTGCACTTCTCAGATAACCTCTCACCTGCAGGAAGTGCAATTTTCTGAAATCTGCTGCCATGGGATCCTCTCATGAGTCTCTTTGCTTCTTCTCCTCATGTTTTATATGTGGCTTTTGTCTGGTCTTGTTGCTTTTGGCAGCCTTTAAACTTATTTTGAAGACTGCAGTAAATTTGCTTCCTAGTTTTGACAAAAATGGAATATGTAGGTTCTTTTTGTATTTCTTATTTTTTTTATTTGTTTGATTTCAAAAGTAGAAGAGGGAAATATTAACACATCTATGTGAATACCAGAAGTGCCTCTAATTCAAATTTAATCTGCTTCAACATGACCTAATTCAGTGCTGTTTCTGTTAGGGCATTGAGACCATCCTGAACATGTATTACAAGACAGGATGTTGCCCAGATGGAAAATGTCCACAGTATTTTATGTACGGATCTGTAGATTTAAAAAAAATGCTAAGTTAAAAATAACATTGGAAATGATAATTTGAAATAATTCTGCTAAATATAAAAATAGAGAATATGGTTATTCAAAATAATTTTGTCTGGTAATTCTAGTGGTTAGAAACCATTTTAGAGAGAGTAAGAATAATTTACATGTAAAAACTGGAAGAAATTGTGTCTACAGAGATCATGCTCTTTTGAGTTTTTGTAAGGAAAAAAGTTATCCATGCATTTTCTTCAGTAAAATTTGCTATAACTTAGTTGGGCCACAATTAGGATTGTAGCAGAAATTTGTAGTTTCCAGATAGTCTCACCGAGCTTATACATCTAAAATATTTTTAGAAAGTTTTGTTTTATTAGGTCTATATTTTATCATGAGAAAGGGGGATTATATGCTTATAAAAATTATAAGAACGCTTAAGTCTTTTCTATGTAATACATAGCAAAATGAAAATATTCAGAGGGCTTTGAGTGTCATCTATATAACAGATGACGTTTACTCAGAATAGCAAAATATAGACCAAAAAGAATGAGATTTTCCAATGATTTCACAAAGCCAACTGTTGCTAGAATGGTCCTAAGAAGCCGGCATATAGAGAAAATACAGAGAGAAAAGGTATTTTCTTTCTGATTTAAAGAAAAAAAATTTCTTAAATGATTTGGATAAGTGTTTCTTCTGGGGTAATATGTGTTAATAATCAGGTAAATGAAAAATAATGTTCATTCCTCTTCTAATCATTTCCAGATGTTTTGGAAGGGATATGTATGGGGATATATTTATTTTATAAATAATATAAATTATAATTAATAACTATGTAATAAATAAACATATATGTTATGAATTATATTAACAGATACACTTCAGGAACCTTTCCATGTCAATGCATGTGAGAAATGGTTTACATATACACTTAGACCAGTTGTTGCATAGTATTTAGTTTTATGAATATATAATAATTAATTTAACCAAATCTCTACCTGGAAACATTTTTATTTTTGTATGCATAACTTTTTTCATTTGTATAAGAACTTCTATAAGTGGCATTGCTTGGCCAAATTTTTATGTGTATATGTGTATAAATATACGTACATGATCTATAATGTGAGAGGACACTTTTCTGGCTGGAATAACGAGTGAGGTGGAAGCAGAAGAAGGGGATTAGGTAAGAGGGGCAGAGTGAGATAAAGGAACCAGATCATGCAGGCCTTTTAGGCCATTGTAAAGACTATCATTAATTTTTTTAATTTTGCTGTCTTAGTCGGTTCAGGCTGCTACAACAGAATACCATATATTGGGTGGCTTAAACAACAAACATTTATTCCTCACAGTTCTGGAGGCTTCCAAGTCCAAGATCAAGATACCAGCAGATCTAGTGTCTGATGAGGACAGTTTGCAGACAGCTGTCTTCTCCTTGTAGCCACACCTGGTGAAGAATAAAAGCTCTGGTCCATCCATCTCATAAGGGCACTAACCCATTATGGAGGCTCCACTCCCATTACTTAATATAACCCTGATTTCCTCCCAAAGCCCCCACCTTCAACTACTATCAATCACCTTGGGGGTTAACACTTTAACATATGACTGCTGGGGAAACACAAACATTCAGCACATAGTACTTGCTGATCTGAGATGTAAAAGAAGACTTCTCACAATATATGCATTGCTCATTTGTATGCCTTGGTACATAAATTGCTAATTTTGCCCCTGTTTTCTGTTGGGTTGTTCATATCATTCTTTTTTATTTATAAAATCATTTTTAAAAAATATTAGAAATATGAGCTCTTTGTGTCTTGTATGTTACCACAGTTCACTATTAATAGTTTTTCCATTCTAAAGGATCTTAAAAGGTCTTCCTTATTTATGACTTACATTTAAAATATATCTTTGGGGCTGGGTGCAGTGGCTCATGCCTGTAATCCCAACACTTGGGGATGCTGAGGCAGGCGGATCATGAGGTCAACGGATCGAGACCATCTTGGCCAACGTGGTGCAACCTCGTCTCTACTAAAAATACAAAAATTAGCTGGGCATGGTGGCATGTGCCTGTAGTCCCAGCTACTCAGGAGGCTGGGAGAATCGCTTGAACTCAGGAGGCAGATGTTGCAGTGAGCCGAGATTGTGCCACTATACTCCAGCCTGGGTGACAGAGCGAGACTCCATCTCTCTCTCTCTCTCTCTCTCTCTATATATATATATATATGTATATACATATATATATGAGCATTTTATGCCTATTCTTTGCTTTGTGATGTTTATCAGTTATGGTACCTGGCATCTAGTTACTAAATGTAGTTTGAATGAAATTAACACACATATTTGCTAGATCCTTAGTCACTGATGAAGATTAGACTTTTTGGTTGTCATTTGTGGTAGGCAGAATAATGCTCTTCCCTCCAAAAATGTCCATGCCCTACAATCCCCCAAACCTGTGAATGTTACTTTACATGGCAAAATAAATTTGAGTTTGTGATTAAATTAAGGGTTTTGAGATGGAGAGGTTATTCTGGATTAGCCAGGTGGGACAAATGCAATCACAGGGGTTTGTATAAGAGAGAGGAAGAAGTGTCAGAGTCAGAGAAGAGACAAGACAACAGAAGCAGAGCTCATAGAGGAAAAAGATTTGATAATACCATGCTGCTGGCTTTGAAGATGGTTAATGGGGCCATGAGCCAAAAACTGCCAGTAACCTATAGATGCTAGAAAAGGCAAGGAAATGGATTCTCTCCTGGGACCTCCAGAAGGAATTCAGCACTGCCAACTCAGTTTGGGCTCCTGACCTCCAGAACTCTAAGATAACAAATTTGTGCTGTTTCAAGCTTGTGGTAATTTCTTACAGCAGCAATAGGAAATGAATGCATTACTCTATTTATTGACCTGGATTAATTACTTTACTACTTCTTGATGTATCAGTTTCTTCATTTATGGTGTGGAACTTCTATGATATTGTATTAGTCCTTAGATTCCTCTCAGATGAAGCCCTGAGGGGTTGTATGTTTTGTGTAATGAAGCAGAATGCAGATTTGTCACTCTTCTCACTTTATCATTCATAGGAAGGAGGCAGTGTGTTTAGTATAATACCCTCAGGGAATTTCTACCATGTGAGTTTGGCTCTGGTATACGTTGCTTGCTGTGCTCTACTTAGTAAATAAAAGCCTTGTAGAATCAGGATCAGAGGGGACGAGAAGCTCTGCTATCCTAAAAAAAAGTCCAAAAGAGGGTGCACAACATGCGCCAGGGCAGAGAAGTGGTGCAGTCGGTGCAGGTGGCTGTTAGTGGAAGCTTTGAACACAGGCTGACTTCCTGAAGGCTCTCTGGGTTTTCTGTTGTGTGTTCACTGGCTGTGTGAAATGGACTACGCAGCCAGGTTAGGTGATTGCAGAGAGAGATAATGGTACAGGGCCCACAGCTGGTTGATCTCAAGAGCTGTTTTTTCACTGACAGGTGATAGGTCCGGGATGAACCATCCATGAAGGTCCAATATCTTTTGTGTTCTAGTCAAGGCTGGCCAGACAGAAGTTTGTCACTGTATAAAATACATGGTTTCTAGAGGGACTGAACAAGCCACATGGCCATATTTGCACCATGAATGAGATGGATGAATGGACTTGATACACTGTGTGGACAATTTTTTGCTGCTGAGGCACTAACCAAACAAGCCCAACCATTCTTCAGGCACATGAGAGATAGGGATGCAAGCCCACAAACTTTCATAAACCATCATCTCATGATTGAAATTTTAAACCTATAGTTATACAGAGAAAATATGTGTATGATAAGGAATATCATTAATATCATTGAGTTCCTAGGACCAAGAATAACATTTTGGTTAAAGTGACAAAACTATTAAGTCAAATACAAGATACATTCTCTGTACTTTTCTTCTGAAAGCCTCGTGGGATCTAGAATGAGTTTTCTATTCCATTGCTCATAGTTATACATACATAGTTGAATACAAGATGTCTAGTTTTTATTCTTTCTGATTAATTAGCCAGATTTGACTCTAGCCAGCTATGTGACTACCCTGTGAAAGGGACCAGATGTATCTGTCTTGTTATTTAAGGGAGGTTTTATATAATCTGACTGAATTGCACAGCCCGAATGTTTCCGTGTTCCCATAAGAGTGACGAATGAATAAACAACTGAAAACACTAAGCTAGCCATTAATTTATCTTGGGGACCACCACAAAATATAGTAAAAATAAAAATAGATATGGTGCTTTGTGACTTGACGGCAACTGACTTATGAAAAGTTTCACCCTATAATTGAGACAGTTGAATTCACTAACTTGTGACTCCAGGTTGGATTCAAGTATGGTTTTCTGTTTTTCTTCTGATTGTTGGACAAACTGTGTGTTTCTCAAAGGAACAGTATTAGTCTTTTTGGTCCCTGGGTTCAGAGGCCACATTTGTGGCTTGTCAACATTTTGCCAAAAGCTTTGTTAAAATAAAATAGGCCATTATCTAATCTGTGTGGAAACTCTGGGGGTGGTAAGAAGGAGAATTTTCTTACTGGGGATAAAATAATTTTGCTTTGGTTTCAATAGAGTATTCATTTCTTATTTGACTCATGAACAATTTAATGTACAGCCTACTCAGTTTGGGATAATGTTTAATTTTAGGGTATTGTTAATAAGAAATAACAATAATTCTTTGAACATAGTCTTTTATATTTTTAAAGAACTCATTATATTTAAATAAATTATCTTTCTTTTCAGTTTTTATTTACCAAGAAATATAATAGTGGTCAAACGAACCTCATTCAATTCTAAACCAAAGTAAATAATATTTTCTGAGGGTAATCAATTATTTGGGGAGTCCACAGGCTACCATTTAATGTGCCAATGGAAACAACTCATTCTTCCTCATCATTTCTTCGCATTAACTATCACCTCCTCTTAGCATTTATGGCTCACGTTTGGTGCGTGACTTGGGTTCAGGTGATGGAAGTCATCTTTAACTAATTAACTTCTCTCTTCCTGAGAGCAGAATCTCAACAAAGTGCTCACTGAGACCTGCCCTGACAAATCTCCCAGGAAAGGCAGTGTGACGTGGAGCAAGGAACACCACAGTAGGAGTCCAAAGGGCAACTTGTTTGTCTTAGCTCTTCTACTGGTCATATGATCATGTATGGATCTCCTTCCCCGTAGAGTGATGATAATACATGTGCCCTGCCAAGAGCACAGGCCAATGTGTGGCATAAATCAGATCAAGAATCTGCAAGTACTTTGTAGGTCATAATGTGTTGGGCAAATGTAAGATACCACTGATATTTGATTCCATGTAGGCCCTGCCCTAACATAGCTGAGTCTCTCTATGCTGACTACCCAAGTATCTGGTCTCTTACCATGAATGGAACAGCAGGAGCCCCACCCTTGGTAGCCAGAAGGCAGAGTCATCCTCTGTTGGATGTTTCATTCAAACAGCTGTTTCACTCACACAGCTCATTTCTCCAACCTCCTCCAGCTCCCATCTGCTTTACACAGAAACCACCACTCTCGGGATGTGACCCAGTTGCCTCACCACACACAGAGCCTTCCTCCCAGAGCACACACACCCAGAGCACAGGAGAGTTACTTTGCTGCCCCTAAGCTCATGACCAACACATCTCATTATCCACATGGTACATCCAGGGTTTGCCCTTCGCTGCTGCTTCCATCTCCCAGTTGCCACTTAAGAGTGTTCCTATTTCTTGGAGGTGTCACTGTAATTTCCTTCTCATTATTGGTGTTCTCAGGATGTAATTTATTCACTAGGACTCAATGTAAATTCTAGCACTTCTAACAATATTATTTACAAATTAGAAATTGGTGTTAATAATGTTGAAAAATGATTGAGTCAATTTTTTCACACTGCTCAGTCCTCAGCAGGCCCTAAACATGAAAGGGAATTGCAGGCAGACCTACGTGAGTCCTGAAGGCAGAAATAAGTTATGTGACAAAGCCGGCAGGCAAGTGATATCTTTTTGGTTGGGGCAGGATGACAGAGGTTGGTGATAGTACCAGTGGCTTTTTGATTTGGGTTGGGAGAGCACCTGTGGTTGGTGGGGTGGGGGTGGCTTCCTCACTGTGGCAGAGAAGACTTGGGTAAAGCAGGCCCTTTTCCAGGGTGGTCCTCTAGTGAGGCTAGGAGCTGGGTGTTACTCCTGGAAGCTCATTCCCCCTTCTGCTGAGCCTAAGGAGGCAAGCCTGTGTTGTGTGGGAAAGACTGTGTGTTTGGGGCAGGTGGAGAGTGGAGGAGGAGGTTCTCCCTTCTATGCTCCTGACGGATCATCATTCGCCTCACAGACCAGGAGGTAGGGCTCAGCTCTACCCTTCAGCTTCTCTGTAGCAAGCTTCCAAGCCGCCAAATGGTTCCAGAAGTAGCTTGCTTGTTTCCTCCCCACATGTAGATCCATGAGTATCTGTAAGCTCCTTGATGGCCAGGACTTCCACATATTTGTAGCCTTAACAGTCTTGAATAGTGTCCCAACATGGGAAGGTGTTTAATACATGTTCAGTCCCTGGCTAACCTATGTAAACATGAGCTTGTGTGTGTGTCTGGGTCAGAATTTCTTCTAAATTTCAGTGTTTTTCTTTAATTAATTATGCTTTAAGCTTACACACATCATGGTTTGCCAGTGACCTAAGAAGGTTGCACAACTATCATGCATTAGGATTTCCTGACACCTACATATATAAAAAAGAAATTAAATAATATGAAAGATTGAAAAAATCTTTTAATATTATTATGCAGTTGAAAGAGCAAACATGTATATAGGGTTACTTTGAGAGAGGCACTCTTCTACGGGCTTTATATGCATTAACTCATTTAATCTTCACATTGATCCCATTTTACTAATGAGAAAATTGGACACAGAAGGATTCAGTAATTTACCTAAGGTCACACAGCTAGTAAATAGTAGAGTTGGTATTTAAACTCAGGCAGTCAAACTCTAGAGTCTGTGCTCCTAACCCCTATACAGACTCCATTTTACATTTCACTGAAGACATAGTAAGGATACATTGATTTTATAGTAAGTGAAATAGCTAGGGCTCAACATAGGTGCACTCCAAATTCTGTGGTACTTATCTGTAATAACTGGTATTTGTATAGCACCTCACATTTTCTAATACCTTTCACGATAGTATTACTTTATTGGTATCATTTGTTTGCATGTTGCTATAGGTGTGTGATACTTTAGGAGATCCATTATCCCATCCAATCTTCCCATTAGTCCTGTCCTATAAAATAGAGATGAGTTGTTATTTAAGGATATAAGTAACATTTAAAAATCAAATAATACCAGCAAATGCTAAAAAATCAAATAATATAGAGCTAATATTGAAAAGCAAATCTATTACTCCCTCCCTCAACTCAATCCTGCTTCCCAAAAGCAACTTACTTTAAATTTGTTTTTAGTTATTCAGCTGGTTACATTTAAACTCTAAAGTAGAGATTTTTAAATCTATTCTTAACTTAAAATGTTCAGACATGATCCATTGGCTGCCTGCTACAAAGAATGAAAATTCAGCTCACTGCCAGCATCTTCTTTTCCTTCCAATGTTTATTACTTATATTAGAACTTTAATTTTTTTGAGGATGGATTATCTTTGTAACTTTAAATTCTATATATTTCTAATTTTTTTTGGTTCAACTGTATCTGGAACCCCATTCTAAAGAAGGGAAGATTTTAGTACACTGCACTTTCACTTTATCTTACCACTTTCTCTCACCACTTTCTCTCTCCCACTTTCTGCTGACTGTATCTTGAATACCATCAACGTTGCTGCTATTTATATTATGTAATATGTTGTGTAATTAGAATTAAGGCCTCTGTGCTTTGTCCATAAGTTGACTATAAAATTTAGAAGAAATGGCCTACACATTATGACAGTATTGGTACTTTTTAGTACATAACCTAAGAATTACACTTTCTTTTCAGCACGTTCAAATCATGACTATTGATTGACCTACTTGAAAGAGACTGTTCTGGGGATCAAGATCAACTAGATTCTCAATCACTAAATAATCATGTCATATTTAAGGCTTCATTTTTGGAATAAGAGTATTGGTTTGCCCTGGGTTCCTTCAACTTTTCTCATCAAGCTTTTTCAGTCTTTCGACCATGATGGATAAATCTTCCCCTACCTGGCCATGCATGGTGACTCGTGCTTGTAATCGCAGCACTTTGGGAGGCCGAGGCAGGCAGATCACAAGGTCAGGAGATCAAGACCATCCTGGCTAACACGGTGAAACCCTGTCTCTACTAAAAATACAAAAAAAAAAAAAAATTAGCCGGGCATGGTGGTGGACACCTGTAGTCCCAGCTACTCAGGAGTCTGAGGCAGGAGAATGGCGTGAACCCAGGAGGCGGAGCTTGCAGTGAGCCAAGATCGTGCCACTGCACTCCAGCCTGGGCGACAGAGCAAGACTTCGTCTCCAAAACAAAACAAAACAGCTTCTTCTACCTTTTCCACCTCCTGAGATCATTATCCCCTTGTTACAATCTGGACCAGGGCTCTGAAGATCAGTAGCAGACCTTCTATCCTTGGTCTCCTCTTTGTTGTTCTCCTAGGTTGAAACCTGTTTCCTGGATTCTATGTCCTTTCCCTAATCATCAATCCCATGTATGTTTGAGTACAGTCTTAAACATTGCAGGTTAATAGTCTTAGATCTTAATATTGAACACAGTGAGTTCTAAATTTCTCTTCAAAGAATCAGTATGTCAGTATGTTCAGTTCTTTGTTCTCCATTTTAAAGTTTAACTTCCTTGTTCTCCTCGCCCCTAGTTTCAGTAAACAACCTTTTCCACCAGTTCTAATCAGTAGTTCACATCTGTTCCCCTGGTCACCTCCTCCGTTCTGAATCACCCCTGGTCACCTGCTCTGACCTGAATCATCCTGAAACACCTGTTCTGTAACCACCCTTCCTACCAAACTACTCACTCTGTGACTCCAACTCCTACCCCCTCTCTCTTTAAAATAGCCAATCAGAATTAGCTTAGACTGTGCAGTCCAACCCTAGCCAGCAGGGGAATGACACAGCAGTAGGGGCTACCTGCATCAGGAAAAAAAATCTCTTCTCCTCCCTTGTTCAGGTGTGCTCTCACCATTGCTCCATCCGCGAGTCATACCCTTCTATAGAAGTAAAATTGCCTTGCTGAGAAAATTAATGTTCGAGTGCTATTTCTTTTGTGGCATTGAAAATGTATTTATAACATTAATGTTTCATGTTTCTAAGCGTATTAACTTTTCTTTCATGTATTTTATATTATGACTGTGCACAGAATTCTAGGTTGGAAACTATTTTCCTTCAAAATCTTGAAGGAATTGCTACACTGTCTTCCAATATCCAGTCCTTGCTGTTGAGATGTTTAAGACTAGTCTAATCTTTGTTTATTGATAGGAGACAAGCTTTATCTTCAAAAACATGTAGAATGCTTGGTGTTCTGAAATCCTACCACATAATGGTAATTGTTAAAACACACACACACATTTTTTCTGAAGATCTTTTTAGTTAAATATTAAACCTCCTAGATTGGTCTTTTATGTCTTAGTTTTACCTCATCTTTTCTATTTCTTTTACTCTGTTTTCTTTGAGATTACTTTACTTTTATCTTCCAGTCCTCTAAGGCCTATTGAATCTTTCTTTTTCTTTTCTTTTCCTTTTTTGAGACAGGGTCTCACTCTGTTGCCCAGGCACTATCTCAGCTCACTGCAGCCTCTGCCTCCCGGGTTCAGGGGATTCTCCTGCCTCAGCCTCCCAAGTAGCTGGGACTACAGGTGCACACCACTGCAGCTAGCTAATTTTTGTATTTTGGGTAGAGACAGGGTTTCACCATGTGGTCCAGGCTGGTCTTGAACTCCTGAGCTCAAGTAATCTGCCTGCCTCAGCCTCCCAAAGTGCTGGGATTACAGGTGTGAGCCACTGTGCCTGGCCCTATTGAACTTTTCTATTTTAGCTGTCATGTTTTGAATCTCTAAAGTTTCTTTATTATAGATGAACTGTTCCTTATTCATTGCATTCTATTCTTATTACATGAGTGTAATGATTTCTCACATCGTGACTAGGATACCAATTAAAATTGGCAGATAATTAGAGAGCAAACTCTGGGGCCAAGCTGACCCGGATAGAATCATGGGCTCCACCACTTAGCTACAACTGTGGGTAACTGTGGAAACAAAAGTGGCCCTATTTTCATGCTAATCTGCCATATTGATTTCTGATTAGCTCCAGTATCATGAATGCTTCTTGATTCCTGCTTTATTTACTGTCCTTAGTGTAAGAACTTGTCAACCTTGATGTTGTTGCAGAAATTATAGGCTGTGATGCATATAGTATTCTTGCCTCTTCTGGAGGGTGCCTTTGTGTTGCTGGAGCACATACACCCTTTCCCTATGGTCTATAAGCCTTGGATCTGGGGAGTAACAGTGTGGAGATCTACCTGTCTTGCTGCTGCTCAAGACCCCATTTCTGTCTGCAAGTTCCCTCAATGAAGCACCCTTTATCGGCAAACTGAATTTGTCTGCATGGTTCTTTGGTTTCTCAACTCTTTCAGCATTTGGGGACTGCTTCCCGTATACAGCCCTTTCACACAGCAGTAACTCACTCCACCTCCCTGTGCTTCAGTTTTCTTATTTGTTAAATGGAGATGGTAAAAATTCATATTTTGTAAGATAGTTCTCAGGAAGAAATGAGTTAATATATATAAAGCTCTTGGAATAATGCCTGACTTCAAATAAGTGCAATATAAATGCTGTTATTATTAAGTTATCTTCTGTTTTCTGCAGAGTTGGTTTTTCTGTTTTATTATTTTGGTCTTTTACTTTGTGCTTTTGGTTTTCATACATACATATATATATATAACATATATATTTGTTATCCAATCACTTTTAAGAATAAAGAATGGGGCTCATTATTCTAGTTAATTTGTGTAGGTTTCCTCCGCTGCTGTGTGAATAGGTCTTTTCTCAAAAACTCCCCTTCACTGCTTTGAAATTCGACTGGCAGTTTATGTATGTAGGCAAGGGCTTGTTAAATGACCTGCTTTGTTTCAATATGAGTGATATGGATAACAGCTGACAGGTTGCAGTTTCCCTAAATGCTAAAACAAAGAGGTTTTAAACCTCTATACCCCCAATAAAAGCCTAAGCAGTTCAGCCACTTTATTTATCAAGGAGATTCCACTTGCTGGTGTAGGGAAAGCGGGATGAGAGGCACTGGGGAGCAATTTGGTTCAAAGACCTCCGGATAATCTTCCTGTTTGCTTGACTTCCCATGTCTACCTTCTGCCTCATTTGCCAACTTCAGTTGGTGCCTCCAGTGAGAATACTGACTTTCACCTCCACCTCCACTGCACTCTGCTCTTACTGGATTTGCATCTGCACTTCGCTCTGCTCCATTTCATATTTCAATAGGTTTTTATTATCTTTCTGTATTTCAAAAATGTGTTGGGATCTCTGTTCAGATGTTAACTCTCTCCAATTATCTTCTTTGTTAATGAAATCCATTTTTTGTTACTTTTATATATCTTAAAATCACTAGGATTTCCAGGGAGTCCTGAGATTGATGGGAAGTTTGTTGCTCATTCTACTCTCTTGATCCGGAACTGACATCACAAATATTATTGTTGAGATCACTGCAGATTACCAGTTAATGACTCATCCCCCACCCTGCCCCACCCCGCTTCTTGATTCTGGAGCAATTGACAACAAAGCTAAAAGTCTTATGTCTCAAAAAAAAAAAAAAAAAAAAAGACCACACATAAACAGTGACAATTGATGCATTATCTCTTCCAAAAACAGAAACCATGACTAATAGATGTTTGACTCTAATTGCTTCAATCAGTTAAGTCATTCCTTCTTCCTAGGAGAAGGAGAAGTAAGAAGTAAAGAGAATAGCTGGTGCTTGATCCCTGTCTTAACCCATTTGGGGTGCTGTAAAGGGATGCCTGAGGCTGGACAGTTCATAAAGAAGAGAGGCTTAATTGGCTCATAGTGCTGCAGGTTGCACAAGAAGCATGGCACCAGCATCTGCTTGGCTTCTGGTGAGGGCTTTTGTGCTGCATCAAAACATGGCCTAGGAAGTCAAAGGGGAAGCAGGCATGTATGAAGCGGGACCAAACAGGAAGTGGGACCTCTCTTTATAACAACCCATGCTCAAGGGAAATAACCCATTCCCACGAGGACTAATTCTGTCTAGCCAGAAGGAAAACACACACTCATTACCTGGAGGATAGCACCAAGCCTTTCATGAAGAATCTGCCCCCAGGACCCAAATACCTTCCACTAGGCCCAACCACACCACCACAAATTGGGGATCAAATTTCAACATGAGCTTTGGGTGAGGACAAACAAATAACCAAATCACAGCAGTCCCAAAGACTTGCCTGTGTGGTGAGAAGTATTAGTAAGTTCCTGTTTTTGAGCTGGGTAGGAATACAGAGTGTAGAATGGTAGAGATATCCTTTTCCATTTATTTTACAGCTAAAGTACCTGAAACTTTGGAGGTTAAATGACTGGCTGGAGGGTACGGAATTGATAAATGATAAAGTTGGATTCTTAGATTTCTAACTTGGCGCCCTTTAATTCTTCAATGCTGCATCCCTGCTCTATGTTATGGTACTATGACCTCAAACATCAAAACACAAAATCTTCAAAGACGTATTTGATGTAGTTAAAAATATTTATTAATATTTAGAACTATCTTTTCTCACATGATCACAATACTGTAATTCCTAAGGCAAGAAATGGAACTAATATAGTTTAGAAATTCCAAAAAATATACTGGAAGCAAAAACATGTTCAAGTTCTCACTAATCTACAACATCTTATTAACCAGAATTTCTGTGCCCTTTGCCTCACTTTTCAGGCTTTCTGGTATATAGTTTTCTAACACAGAAAATATTTTTATTTTCTGAATTTCTCATTTCAGTCTTTGAGTTTCTTAGGAAATAGTTGACTCCATTCCTATAAGTGCCCAGTAGTAAATCACAAGTGTCTGTATTTCTTAGTGCCAGAAAAAGCACAAAACGAAAAGGCTCCCTCAGGAGACATACATGTTGTGAGCTTCCATGACCTGCAGATGGGTGGAATTTGGTGAAAGTCCATTTTACATGTGGATGGCTCCTAACATAGCTCTTCTCACAAAATAGCTGGTGATGACATTTGGCCATTTTCATGAAGCATCTCATTTTTTCCTCTGCTCAGCTTGAGATTGGTTCCTGAATTACAATCTCTGGCAGCACAGCTGAAACAGGAAACATTAAGTTGCTGGCACAGAGAAACCCCTTTCCTTTACCCTGAGATTCCATTAAAGCATCTCAGCTAAAAGTTTTTATAATAGGTATTTCCATGTATTTGAGAAAAAGGAAACAACTAGCTGAAATAAAGCTTTCTGATGTTTTGTCCTTCATAACAAAAAAAAATGATAAAGTAAAGAGAACATACTATCCAGGTAATTTAGCTAATTCAAAACCATATTTGTGACCTGACCATCTGAATAGTTTAGAAACAGTCTTTCTTCCATCATTTCAGTATCCATAGAGGACCTCCGATGTGTTATGTAGTGGATGACCAGGGCTGAGACCCTACTTTTAAAGAGCTCATAAGTCTGGAGAGGGAGACAGAAGAATGAACTATTAAGTACAGTATTACATATTCCACACCACGCTAGGATGTGCTTTAGGCAAGTGTAGGAATACAGAATAATGAAGAAAAGCAGCTTATCTATCCAGTGCAAAGGGTAGGGGTGGCATGAGAGATGAACATGATCTTTGAACTTAACCCTAATTTAAAAAAAAGACAGACTTGCCAAAAAGACAAGATACGAAAGGGTATCCTAGGCAGAAGGAGTGGAATATCTAGATAAGGAGGCATGAAAGAGGAAAGTGTGCTCTGAGCACAAAGCCTTTAGAGCTAGAGCAGAGCATGAGGTGAAGGGAAGGTAGATGACACCAGAGAATGGAAAAATGGCGTTCTTGACATGGCAATAGTTTGAACTTTGTCCTCCAGACCCATCTTTCCCAATATCTGTGAGTTTCTTACATGCTTTTGCAGACTGGAGTTTCTGGTGGTGCAATAGAATCAACTTGCATCTCTAGTTACTGCAGAATTTTTTCAGTCATGGTTTGAGCACAACTGCATCCTGCCCTGATCATGTGAAGAAGGAAATATTCCCTCATGTTCCATGGACACATGCTTTCCTGAACCCAGCCTGGCACTTCTCTGAGTGGCTTCGCTTACCTGCAGCAACCTGCGCTGCCGCTGCTCCATCCATCTCGGGATCGCCTCCATTCAGTGTTTCGTGTGAGAGGTGGCTGTGTCAGAGGATTAGCCCCCGCTGGAGCTAACGAAACCACATATGTACGCATTGCCCCAAATGTAGCAATACGCCTCTGAAAATGACAAATTCAGAAAATGATCCGTTGAAATTAAGTGGATGGTGACAAGAAAACATTTGTGCATTAGAAACTTAATTCTGAAGGATGAATTATCTACCTACATCATGGTCAGAACTTTAGGTAGTATCTATGGGATGAAAATGCACACATTTAAATTTATATAAATACACAATAATTTTAGAAAGCAGTATAGCATTGAGGTTAAGAGCCTAGGCTCTGGAGCAAATCAGCTTGGATCCAAATCATTGATCTCCTACTAGCCTATTTTTATGACATTATATAGAGAATTATAAAACATCTCTGTACTTCTGTTTCTTTATCTGTAAAGTGGGGGTTATAATAGCACTTATTTATTGGAGTTGTGAGGATTAAATGTAATAGTACGTATAAAGCAATTAGAATAATATCTGGCACAGAATTTATGCTCAGTAAAAGTTAGCTGTTATAATAAGATAAATTGATAGGATAAAGGAAGAAGGAAAAGAGGAGACATATGGTAACTTGAACAATGGGAATGATGATTGTATGGAAGGAATCTAGAAGGAGGTAAAAGCAAGAATCTAGAAGGAGATAGAAATTGGGGGAAGTTCATGAAAGAAGAAAGAATTTCAGTATTTGAGGTGTTAAATGTGAAGAGGTTGTGATATACATAAAGTGAGATGCCAAGTAGTCAGTTGGGTATATGTAAGTTGGAGGCTTATATGAAAGATGGGTCTGAGGATATAAATTTTGGGAACTCCAGTTTACAGGTGAAAGCTGGGGCCATTAGGGTATAGGAGACTGCCAGTGAGAGAGTGAGGAGAAAACCCAATTTATCCTTAAGATAATTGCTTAAAATATTCAGATAATTTCCTCTTTAAGTTAATGCGGTTTTATTTTTCTGATGATGCAAGTAATACATGTTTTCTGCATAAAATTCTGGCTGATCTTCTTAATGGTCGTTTTTTAAAAATTGTGATTCTTCCCCACGAGTTAGCCCTTGCTGGAGGAGAAAATCTTCTTGAGTTACCCCACGCTGGGACTTTCACCACAAGACAAAATGCGAAAGTACCTCCTGCTCTGTTGTCTTCAGTGAAGGCCAAACAAAAGTAATCAGCTGGAGTTCTCCCCTCCTTAGATGAAAGCCCAGCTGTGTCCTGTCCAGACAGGGAGCTCGGAGCCAAGCGGCGGGGGGATAGGCCACTTACTCTGTGATGGAGGATAAATAGTGGGGCCCTTTGTGCTGCTGGCACGTTGGCAGGGCAGGCTGGTATTAGAGGAGAAAGCCTATGATTACTTCAAATACAGACATTTTCCCTCCAGTGGTGTTACTGTGCAGCCTGGAAGTTAAACTGCAAAGTGACCACCAGGGCACTTCCACGGCTCCAATGCAGCAGCCCCTGGTGAGAAGGAGGGCTACCGCCTGCCTAGGGGTGCTGAGGCCTAGGACCTGTGGCCCCTTCGGAGGGAAATGGATTCAGAAAGTCTTTCCACAGTGAACCTGTGCAAGCCTTTTGAGTGCTGGCCCCTCTCCCTCTGCCATTTCCAACTTCTGGATCTGGACACGTCCATGGTAGATAAACCAGCAGGCCGACTCAGCTTGGGCACAGACACTAGCAAAGCTGAGCCACCAACCCCATGCCAATGAGCAAAGTTAAGCTTCGTGAAATCACACAGGTTTTAGCAATCAAAACATCTAGAACAAAGCACTTTTGATTTCAGCATTCCTGCAAGTTGTGCTTCACTCTTCAGGTCTTATTCTGATCACTAACGTGGAGGACTCATCATATTTTTATGCTAAGAGCTTCTAAAGGTTAATTGACCCTGAGCAGATCACCAGAACAGATGCTCAGTGTCGGTATTATGGGGTGGTAGGTGGTGAGCAGAGAATATCTATTCCAATCTATTTCTAAGACTATGACCATTTCCCTTGCATGTGGGGAGAAAGAAACAACCTAATGTTCTCTTTCCAGGCTCTTGGTCAGTTGTATTCATGCATCTGGTCACCCTCCTCAGCTGAGATACGAATAGAGATACAAATAGAGGATCTGCTTCTTTTGGCATTTTATTCCCTGCTGCCTCCTTACAGCCAGCTTTAGATTTACCACTCACCCTCAGTTACTCTGTTGGCTGCAATTCTACTCTGCTACTGCTTATGGACCTAACATTCCTTGGACAACTCCTCAGTATTTTAGGAAGTTTTCACGAAGTTATCCTGTATTCTCTCTCTATTTTTTTTTTTTTAGAGACAGGGTCTTGCTCTGTCACCCAGGCTAGAGTGCAATGGTGTGACCTTGGCTCACTGCAGCTTGGAACTCCTAGACTCAAGTGATCCTCCCACCTCAGCTACCCAAGTAGCTGGGTCTACAGGTGCACACCACCATGCCCAGCTAATTTTTAAATTTTCTGTGGAGATTCGGTCTCACCATGTTGCCCAGGCTGGTCTCAAACTCCTGGCCTCAAGTGACTCTCCTGCCTCAGCCTCCTAAAGTGCTGGGATTATAGCATGAGCTGTGCCCAGCCCGTCCTGTATTCTTTGAGTATGCTTTGTCCAAGTGTCGTTAAATGCTGCAGAGGGTTACTGATTACTATAAATCACACCAGGCAAGGCCAACACATGGTGAACTCTCTTCTTGAACCTCCAGAGAATCTAAGTATGTAAAGTTAAAAACAAACAAACAACAACAACAAAACCATGGCCAGTCTGAAAGCAACCGCAAAACCCTCAAAGATTTTGCCTCTTGGCCACGAAAGCTTATTGTATGGGACACCTCAAATTTTTCACCCACTGTTTCTTCTTACTTTCTTTCCTTTTGCTTTTCTTGGCGTTTCCAATTGCAGGACGGCAACGATGTCACCATACGGAGCTCATGGCAGTTAGTCGGAGGATGCTACTTAAATCCTGACACTTACCCTACATTTACCATCCTCAGTCTTTCCCCAATCTTAGAGTCATGCCTTCGTCTCCCCAAATATCCCCTTCTCTCTCCTATTTTTCTATCACCCTCCCCCCTCAACACATTTCCATTAGGAAGGCCAAGGGGAAAATAACCCACTAACCTCTAAGAAAAAAAGACCTTGGGTTTTCTTGTTGATGTTGAAGGAAAAAGAGACATCAACAGGACACCTCCTCCATCCCTTTAAATCCTAGCTACTACTAGGATTTGACTGATTTCCAACTCTGAAAAGGCTTCAGAAAATACTCAGCAACTCTGCAAACGTGAGTAAGAGAATTTTGATAGATTAGGAACAAATGTTAACAGTCAAGATATTCTAAGAATGTTCTGCCTTTTCTATCCAGAAATATTTCAGTCGTGCTCCCTTTAAAAGACACAATTCGTTGTGTAACATATCTGACCTTTGACCCTTAGGATGTGGGGTATCAGGTGGTGATGGTGGGACGGAGGCTTTTGCAGTCACTCTCTAGAATGAGCCTCTTCTTTAACAAGAAAAGGTTGGTTCTCACACCAAACATGGGAAAACAAGTATTTTGAAAAGCAAACCTTTTTTGAAAAGCAAAAACAAATATTTTGAAAGCAAAAACCTTGGAAAGAAAAGCTTTAATGTCTATAATTCGTTCATGTCGTTTATCACAATCTAAGTGGGAGTTGACTTGAACACACTGTGTGGGGGTGTGTGTGTGTGTGTACAAGAGAAGGATTGGGTAGGATGTCCCCCAACTCTGTTTTTTCAGAGGAGTTAAGATGAATTATAGTAAGAGTTGTTTCACTCCCAGAAAAGATTAATTTGGAAAACATTTCTTTTGACACACTGCTTATAATTAAAGTAATTCTTCATTTTTCTCTGTTTCCTTTAAGTAAAAACTTGTGGCTTTATTTAACCTTCCATCAATTAACTCTCTGAAAGAAAAATAACCCTGAGCCCCATAAACATGCATATTTAATTCTTTATTGAGAGAACAGAAGAGCAATGACTGCCACTGGCTGCAGGGACTCCAGCATTACTACAGCTCCCAAGTCAGACACTCTGTGTGCAGCAACCTCCAGCTCCCAAGTCACATACCCTGTGTGCAGCAACCTCCAGCTCCCAAGTCAGATACCCTGTGTGCACCAACCTCCAGTTTCCTGCTTTCTCTGGCAGGGGTTTTGATTCTGAAATCCTGCCTCCTACAAGTTTCACCAATGCATACAGTTAGATACAGTAATTCTACTAAAATTCTGCGGTTGGAAATGTTTGCATAGGAACATTCTTCATTCATTAAGTATGTTTCGTTCTCTTTTGTCCTAGGCACTGAGGACACACTAGTGAGCAAAATAAACATTATCACTTCCTTTGGCTTGTAGTCTAGTGGGGAAGAAAGAAATTAACCAAATAATTAAAATAATACACAATTAAAAATAATAGAAAGCATTATAAAGAAAAGTACTTCTTGCTTTGAGAATGCCACATTAGGGGAACTGGCTTATACAGAGTAAGAGTGTGTTAGGGGAAGTTGTCAGGAAAGTTATCAGAAAGGTCTTTCCTGAGGATACATCTGAACTAAGACCTGAAGGATGACTGCTGTGTTAATACCATGCAATTCCATATAGCAATTAAGGACACATGAAGAAAAACATGTATTGAAATAGATGGCCTTCTAAATCTAGTGTTTGGGAAAAATCAAGTTGCAAGATGATATTATGATATATTGAATCATTTTTTAACTTTTTTTGTATGCCCTGTTCTTTTTGCCATGTGGCTTTTTAGTAACTTCCTCTAGAATTGTGGATTACATATCCTTGCCCCGCTGAAACTAGGTTTAGCTGTATCATTGGCTTTGGTTCGTGAAAAGTGGGCAGAAGTGACCATGTGTCAGTTTCAAGGGAGACCTCAGAGACATGGCGTTTTTCTTCCTATCCTCTTATATTCAGGTGATCTTCTGTGAGATGAGCAAGGCCCAGGTAGCCTCTACCTCTTCATCCCAAACCCAGAACAAACACATATGGAACAGACATGAACACAACCACACCCAGAAGACCCACAGCCTACTCTGCACAGCTACCTGTCTGAGCCCATCTGATTAACCAAACTTTAGCTGACTTGCAACCTTACGAGTTTGGGAAAAAATGCTTATTGTAAATCACCTAGTTTTGGGGTGGTTTGCTAGATAGCATTGTTGTAGCAATAATCAACAACACAGTTATACAATATAATACCATTTACGTAAATTTTGAAAATCTGTAAAACAAAGCTATGTATTATACATGAATACACATATAATTTAATATCATAAGAAAAGGAATGGAAAAGAGATGCACCAGAATCACAATAGTCATTAGGGTACAGTGCTGCCTTTGACAGTATCTAAAGTGTTTCATTTCTTAAAAACAAAACCAAAACCCAAAGTGTGATTGGCAAGCTTTTAGACGTCAATAGGGCTAGACGGTAGATAAACAGGCTCTGGTTCAAATATATATATATATATATATATATTTTTTTTTTTTTTTTTTTTTTTTTTTTTTTTTGAGACGGAGTCTTGGTCTGTCGCCCAGGCTGGAGTGCAGTGGCACGATCTCAGCTCACTGCAAGCTCCGCCTCCCAGGTTCATGCCATTCTCCTGCTTCAGCCTCCCAAATAACTGGGACTACAGGTGTCCGCCACCACGCCTGGCTAATTTTTTGTTGTTGTTATTGTATTTTTAGTAGAGATGGGGTTTCACCATGTTAGCCAGGATGGTCTCAATCTCCTGAATTCGTGATCTGTCCGCCCCGAGCTCCCAAAGTGCTGGGATTCCAGGCGTGAGCCACTGCGCCCGGCCTCAAATTTAACTTTACCCTGGGGTCCATACTGCTTTGCCATTCAATTTTCACCCACCACACCCTTGCCAATTTAATTTCAAATTGCTTTAAATTGAGGCTGAACACTATACAAATTTGGGGTGTTGCAAATATAATTTATGGGGAACTAGCTGGAGAGCCAAAACTTTTATCAGATTATAAATGTTAATGGGACTGTCTATATATAAGTGATTGATGGCATAATTTGACCCCGCTAATTTATTGTTTTTCACAGAATTACCTCTGCTTCTTGAAGTTCTGGTACTGTCATCCATCACTTCCAGAAGATAAGAAGAATGTGTTAAATACTTTCACTGAAGGGAGTATTTCCTGTGACTTCTATTATCAATTGTAAAAACTTAATTTCTGGTCTCCCTATTAGACTGTTAGTTTCACCAACTATTAATAGTAACTACAATATTTATTATAATGCCAAAGTGTACAGATATAAAAAGAAATTAGTTGCAATCTCTGTTTTCTCACAGTTCTGACACAACTATAAATCAAAACAGATCTATAAATAAATTTAAACAAAATTACAGAAATGATTTTAAAAATCAAAATTAACAGATTATGTGACAGATGATATTTGAGGAAATGATATTACCTCTCACAAGACAGAGAGCTTACATGCCCCACCTCTGTGGGCTTTTGAAGATTCAATTTGAAGTGATACCTAACTATGTGATTTGGTGTTTACTTAGTGCAAAGCCATTATTTCTAAATTATCTTTTCTTCCTTTTCTAACTAGCACATGACAGTAACATGGCATTTTTTGGTTCCAGTGAAATAGTTGTAAGCACTAAAATCCTAAGGTATTGTTCAGCCATAAACATTCAGAATACCCAGATAAGCTTCTCTTAATTTTAGTTTGTCATTGAATTCAAAACACAGGATTTTAAAATTATTTTGAGTGATCAGACCCCCTTGAATGAGTAATATTAACTTCTTAGATTTTTTTAAAACTTAAAAATTCTTAATAACCATCTGTAGACAACCAGAATTGGTATGTTCATGGTGAGTGAAGTCTGATTTTAAGATGTCTCATAATTCCCACTGCCTCAATATTATATTGGACAAAAAAGTATCACTCTGTGGCCTGGTTTTAAGGCTTACATCAGTATGGCAGTCTTAGGAATTTAATGTTTCACCTTTCCTGAGAGTAATAAAGGATCTGAAGAGTGAGAACTCAGGGTAAGTCTCTGCAGATTTAAGCAGACTTAGATGGGAATGGTGGCTCATACCTGTAATCTCAACACTTTGGGACACTGAGACAGGGGGATTGTTTGAGGCCAGGAGCTCAAGACCAGCCTGGGTAACATAGTGAAATCCTGCCTCTATTTTTTTTTTTTATTAAAAAAAAAGAAAAAAAAGAAATTGAAGTCAATTAGAAGACCAGACAAAACTCTGGGATATGTAGCTTAAGGTCAGTCCCGATAGACAGATGAAAACCCCTGGAGGTGGGAAATAATGAAAACAATAAGATACATAAAGATATAAAGTGTTATTACCATTACATATTACTATATGTATAGGACACTTGCAAATAGTAGGGGTTAGATCCAGAGCCACCCAACAAAGAGCGTGGGATTCCACCAGTCAGCACCCCCAGCACTGAGTCTGTAGACTGGGTTTTTACCAGATGGCCTCAACACAGAAACATCCATTGGATACAGGAGCTCAGAAACCGCTTGTTGATCACAGTTGTTTTGCAGAAGTGGCTCTTTATGAGAAGTATTGTGGCCTGTTCTTTACCTCTCATCCTTTCGATGTTCACTTGTTCTAGAAAAAAACTGCTGTGGAAGTCCCTTCAAAGCAATGTCTTTTCTGAAGGACAATGGACAGCAGAAGGTGCTTCAAACTTGTTTTCTGCATGAGAATAATGATGGAAAATATTGTGGGTCTCTCAAAAGATGGAACGAAGTTAGCATTTAAGCCATGAGTAAGTAAAAGCCATAGACAGAATCAACTAGTTCTTGATCACATTCTGCATGTGCTTATAACTGATTGTAAAAATAATAATAATAAAAAAATTAAAAATTGTTCAGGTTAAGAACGCCAGGAACTAGATTAGTTGTTGCTTTCCGTGCTTTGTCATGCAGGGCACTTTTAAGCAATAAGAACTGATAAAAATACTGGCTCCAAACAATATTGGTTTTTTGTTTGTTTTGTTTTTCTGTTGTTTTTTTTTTTTTTTTGAGACAGAGTCTCACTCTGTTGCCCAGGCTGGGGTGCAGTAGTGGAGCGACCTTGGCTCATTGCAACCTCCGCCTCCTGGGTTCAAGAGATTCTCCTGCCTCAGCCTCCTGAGTAGCTGGGATTACAGGCGTGCACCACCACTACTGGCTAGTTTTTGTATTTTTAGTAGAGATGGGGGTTTCACCGTGTTGGTCAGGCTGGTCTCGAACTACTGAACTCAGGTGATCCACCTGCCTCGGCCTCCCAAAGTGCTAGGATTACAAGTGTGAGCCACCACACCTGGCCTACCACATTGTTTTATCATAAAAGTGTGGAAAGAGCTGTCAGTGTAGTAAAAGTATAATAATTGTACAGATGTTATCATTGCAATCCTGGTTTACTGAAGGGAAATCTCTGGGTCAGGTCTAGACCCAGAATCTAGGTTTTCTAGTAATAACACACTGCAATTCACAGAAGGGGGGCTTTAACCCTGCCTTTGCTTAAATTTGCTACACTAACTTAGTTTTTTAAAACACAGTGTGTCAAAGATAGGTTTACTTCCCTCGGGCTTTATTGCCAGATTATGGCATTTATTTCAGTGTTATTCCTAGTCTGTAACACACTAACAAAAACTTGTGATATACAAAGTAACTGCTAATATTCTAGAGAGTCCCATTAGCTGTGCCCTTACAGTAATATAGAGACTTAGCAACATACATTTTGAATAATTATGAATCACATATGGGAAGAAACATCGTTCTGTAACATCTTGTTCTACTTTAAGTATTTTCAACATTTGCCCCAAGAAATCTTGTAATGAACTGCAAGTTTTCTTCTTTCCCCATTGTAGATATGGAGATATGGTATGACGCAAGGTGTTTTCAGATACCTCCTGTGACCACTACCATTTTAAATGTCTGGATGGCACACTCCTCCTGCACTTTGCTATTGGAAGTGGTCCTTGCCAACTAAGGAAATAGCTTTGGTTCATGTATTACTCAGCTAGGGCTACTGTAACTCAATGTTACAGGCTGGGTGACAAAAACAACCAAAATTAATTTCTTTACAGTTCTGGAGGCTGAACATCTAAGATCTAGGTTTTTCCCAGGATTGGTTTCTCCTGCAGTCTCTCTTTATGGCTTGCAGGTGACTGTCTTCCCCCTGTGCCCTCACATAGCCTTTGCTTTGTGCACGTGCATCCGTGCCATCTATCCCTGTTCTCATATTGGATTAAGTTCCCACCCTTATGACCTCATTTAAGTTTTATCACTCTTCAAAAGCTCTATCTGCAAATACACACTAGGGTCAGGGCTTCAACATACAAATTTTGGGGGACACAATTCAATCTGTGACATTCCACAACCTCATGGAGATAATGGAGAAGTGTCTTATGACCATCTTCATAGGTAAAAGACACATCACATTTCTCCTCCAGACTTTACAGACCTCATGACGTATAATCTGACCACCAGGATGCCATGTTATTCCACCCAGTATTATAATGAACGCACATACTCCCAGATGTTCTCTGCTGCCTGAATCAGCCTACAGCTGGCTTCATCACCCCTTTTGTTGCCAGATTCAGAAATAATGCTATCGTGTGCTCCAACTGATTCGTGGATGGAGTTACTTCAAGTGGCATCTTTCTGTCTGACCCAAAATTGAAATATAGCGTCATAAAACACAGAAGGTCAAAATTATCCAGGTTAGGGATTAGAGACCACTCTTGATACAGTCTCTGACAGGAGTTGCTCAAGCAAGATCCTGACGGTGCTCCAAGCCAACAAAGCATTCAGATCATGACGGCGTTTCCTAACAAGTGTCCTTTAAGTTAAAACTAGGTTGTACGCCCTTGTTTAAGTGAAAGGCTGCTAGGACTATCTTTTCATAAAATAAAATACCACTTGCTCTAGAGGCGGAGAGACTACACAAAACACAAAGACGTGAATGTGATCACTTGGCAGCCGGACAGAAGTTAGGAAAAGATACCTGTGCTCTAAAATAAAGAATATTCTGTGCATACCAAAAAATGTAAACTATGTAGACGCTTGTCATTCCTTATCAAAATATACTGGAAGATATAGGGTGGTACAAACCAGGTCAGAAAAACTAAGAAGAACTGCAAGACTTTATTTCCTCTTCAGTAACCACTTGGGTTTCATTTTGAAGAAGAGGGAAAGAACCTTCCACAAAATAACTTTGTCGTTGTTGATTACTCGCCAGATCCCAGATATGATTCATTCCTTTATTTGGAATCGGAAAAGAGCCACGCAAGACTGTGAGTACATATAAAACCAGATAGACCAATATGAGGTCAATGTTGATTTGTGCAATTAGCCAGACCTGGGAGCTCTCAGTAGAAACTGCTTTGATTTTTGACTTTTAGAAAGTTATTCTACCAGAGAATTATTATGGTAATTGAAATTAGGAATGGAATTACGGTTGAACCCTAAATAACATGATGTAGATGCTAAAACTGCTATTTAGCTGTTACACTGAACTATTTGGAACAATGGAAGGACAGGGTCTACTTGTGAGAGCACTAATTTTAATTTTGGGATTGCCAATTTGTTGGCCTTTCACTGCTTCCTTAAAGGAAATGCAGGGTCTGAAAGAACTTGCCTAAGGCCTATATTCAAGGAGAAAATTATGAGCTTCACTTCCTAAGGAGGAGACATTTAACTTCTTCCTCCTTTGAGGGTGGTGCAGGCTTCACATTCACGGGTCTCAAAATCTCTGCTACAAAATGAGAGATTCCCTGTGATGGATAAGTTGTAAGAGCTAACTACTTTGGAAATGATCTTGTCCTTTACAAGTGTTTACATTCCTCATTATTTTTCTGAAATAAAGAGGAGTGTGCAGGAGTGCTACTATTAAGATGTGACTTATAGATATCATGTATCCTAAAAGATCAGGGCTAAAGTTTGATTATCATAAAGCATAATTCTGACAGTTAATTTCTTTATGTCTTCATCTGTCAAGACATTAGCAGATATTTAATGAACGGATATCAAATGGCAAACATTATTTATCTTTATGAGACGATTGAGAGGATTATTACAGTGGTGAATTAAGAGTCACAAAGAAGCAAGTTAGAAAGTAGAGAGTCATGAGAAGCAAATCAGTGAAAGTTACAAAACACATTTTGAAAAAAGTGAGCATGGTTTGTCCTACGTTTTTCCCAAATTGACAACGAATTTTACTTTTTGTTCCTATCTTTTCAAAAAATATAAAATACATGCATGTTGTGCTATTCAAACACAATAGAACTAGATGAGAGTCCTTGGTAACAGTAGCCCAGAGAGACAAGCACTGTTAACCGTATGGCATCTTGTTTTTTCACATTTATTTTACATACATATTATCAAGTTACTATTGTTATAAAAATGGGTATATGGGAGAGGAGCCAAGATGGCCAAATAGGAACAGCTCCGGTCTACAGCTCCCAGCGTGAGCGACGCAGAAGACGGGTGATTTCTGCATTTCTATCTGAGGTACCGGGTTCATCTCACTAGGGAGTGACAGACAGTGGGTGCAGGTCAGTGGGTGCGCGCACCGTGCACCAGCCGAAGCAGGGCAAGGCATTGCCTCACTCGGAAGCGCAGGGGGTCAGGGAGTTCCCTTTCCTAGTCAAAGAAAGGGGTGACAGACAGCACCTGGAAGATCGGGTCACTCCCACCTGAATACTGTGCTTTTCCCAAGGGCTTAAAAAACAGCGCACCAGGAGATTGTGTCCGGCACCCAGCTCCGAGGGTCCTACGCCCACAGAGTCTCACTGATTGCTAGCACAGCGGTCTGAGATCAAACTGCAAGGCGGCAGCGAGGCTGGGGGAGGGGCACCCGCCATTGCTCAGGCTTGCTTAGGTAAACAAAGCAGCCGGGAAGCTCGAACTGGGTGGAGCCCACCTCAGCTCAAGGAGGCCTGCCTGCCTCTCTAGGCTCCACCTCTGGGGGCAGGGCACAGACAAACAAAAAGACAGCAGTAACTGCTGCAGACTTAACTGTCCCTGTCTGACAGCTTTGAAGAGAGCAGTGGTTCTCCCAGCACGCAGCTGGAGATCTGAGAATGGGCAGACTTGCCTCCTCAAATGGGTCCCTGACCCCTGTGCCCAGAGGAGCCTAACTGGGAGGCACCCCCCAGCAGGTGCAGACTGACACCTCACACGGCCGGGTACTCCAACACACCTGCAGCTGAGGGTCCTGTTTGTTAGAAGGAAAACTAACAAACAGAAAGGACATCCACACCAAAAACCCAGCTGTACATCACCATCATCAAAGACCAAAAGTAGAGAAAACCACAAAGATGGGGAAAAAATAGAGCAGAAAAACTGGAAACTCTAAAAAGCAGAGCACCTCTCCTCCTCCAAAGGAACGCAGTTCCTCACCAGCAATAGAACAAAGCTGGACAGAGAATGACTTTGACGAGCTGAGAGAAGAAGGCTTCAGATGATCAAATTACTCCGAGCTACGGGAGAACATTCAAACCAAAGGCAAAGAAGTTGAAAACTTTGAAAAAAATTTAGAAGAATGTATAACTAGAATAACCAATACAGAGAAGTGCTTAAAGGAGCTGATGGAGCTGAAAACCAAGGCTCGAGAACTACGTGAAGAATGCAGAAGCCCCAGGAGCCAATGCGATCAACTGGAAGAAAGGGTATCAGCGATGGAAGATGAAATGAATGAAATGAAGCGAGAAGGGAAGTTTAGAGAAAAAAGAATAAAAAGAAATGAGCAAAGCCTCCAAGAAATATGGGACTATGTGAAAAGACCAAATCTACGTCTGATTGGTGTACCTGAAAGTGACGGGGAGAATGGAACCAAGTTGGAAAACACTCTGCAGGATATTATCCAGGAGAACTTCCCCAATCTAGCAAGGCAGGCCAACATTCAGATTCAGGAAATAGAGAGAACGCCACAAACATACTCCTCGAGAAGAGCAACTCCAAGACACATAATTGTCAGATTCACCAAAGTTGAAATGAAGGAAAAAATGTTAAGGGCAGCCAGAGAGAAAGGTCGGGTTACCCTCAAAGGGAAGCCCGTCAGACTAACAGCTGATCTCTCAGCAGAAACTCTACAAGCCAGAAGAGAGTGGGGGCCAATATTCAACATTCTTAAAGAATTTTCAACACAGAATTTCATATCCAGCCAAACTAAGCTTCATAAGTGAAGGAGAAATAAAATACAGACAAGCAAATGCTCAGAGATTTTGTCACCACCAGGCCTGCCCTAAAAGAGCGCCTGAAGGAAGCGCTAAACATGGAAAGGAACAACCGGTACCAGCCGCTGCAAAATCATGCCAAACTGTAAAGACCATTGAGACTAGGAAGAAACTGCATCAACTAACGAGCAAAATAACCAGCTAACATCATAATGACAGGATCAAATTCACACATAATAATATTAACGTTAAATGTAAATGGACTAAATGCTCCAATTAAAAGACACAGACTGGCAAATTGGATAAAGAGCCAAGACCCATAAGTGTGCTGTATTCAGGAAACCCATCTCACGTGCAGAGACACACATAGGCTCAAAATAAAGGGATGGAGGAAGATCTACCAAGCAAATGGAAAACAAAAAAAGGCAGGGGTTGCAATCCTAGTCTCTGATAAAACAGACTTTAAACCAACAAAGATCAAAAGAGACAAAGAAGGCCATTACATAATGGTAAAGGGATCAATTCAACAAGAAGAGATGACTATCCTAAATATATATGCACCCAATACAGGAGCACCCAGATTCATAAAGCAAGTCCTGAGTGACCTACAAAGAGACTTAGACTCCCACACATTAATAATGGGAGACTTTAACAACCCACTGTCAACATTAGATAGATCAACGAGACAGAAAGTCAACAAGGATACCCAGGAATTGAACTCAGCTCTGCACCAAGCAGACCTAATAGACATCTACAGAACTCTCCACCCCAAATCAACAGAATATACATTTTTTTCAGCACCACACAACACCTATTCCAAAATTGACCACACACTTGGAAGTAAAGCTCTCCTCAGCAAATGTAAAAGAACAGAAATTATAACAAACTATCTCTCAGACCACAGTGCAATCAAACTAGAACTCAGGATTAAGAATCTCACTCAAAACCGCTCAACTACATGGAAACTGAACAACCTGCTCCTGAATGACTACTGGGTACATAATGAAATGAAGGCAGAAATAAAGATGTTCTTTGAAACCAATGAGAACAAAGACACAACATACCAGAATCTCTGGGACACATTCAAAGCAGTGTGTAGAGGGAAATTTATAGCACTACATGCCCACAAGAGAAAGCAGGAAAGATCCAAAATTGACACCATAACATCACAATTAAAAGAACTAGAAAAGCAAGAGCAAACACATTCAAAAGCTAGCAGAAGGCAAGAAATAACTAAAATCAGAGCAGAACTGAAGGAAATAGAGACACAAAAAACCCTTCAAAAAATTAGTGAATCCAGGAGCTGGTTTTTTGAAAAGATCAACAAAATTGATAGACTGCTAGCAAGACTAATAAAGAAAAAAAGAGAGAAGAATCAAATTGATGCAATAAAAAATGATAAAGGGGATATACCACCAATCCCACAGAAATACAAACTACCATCAGAGAATGCTACAAACACCTCTATGCAAATAAACTAGAAAATCTAGAAGAAATGGATAAATTCCTTGACACATACACTCTCCCAAGACTAAACCAGGAATAAGTTGAATATCTGAATAGACCAATAACAGGATCTGAAATTCTGGCAATAATCAATAGCTTACCAACCAAAAAGAGTCCAGGACCAGATGGATTCACAGCCGAATTCTACCAGAGGTATAAGGAGGAACTGGTACCATTCCTTCTGAAACTATTCCAATCAATAGAAAAAGAGGGAATCCTCCCTAACTCATTTTATGAGGCCAGCATCATCCTGATACCAAAGCCTGGCAGAGACACAACCAAAAAAGAGAATTTTAGACCAATATCCTTGATGAACATTGATGCAAAAATCCTCAATAAAATACTGGCAAACCGAATCCAGCAGCACATCAAAAAGCTTATCCACCATGATTGAGTGGGCTTCATCCCTGGGATGCAAGGCTGGTTCAATATACGCAAATCAATCAATGTAATCCAGCATATAAACAGAACCAAAGACAAAAACCACATGATTATCTCAATAGTTGCAGAAAAGGCCTTTGACAAAATTCAACAACTCTTCATGCTAAAAACTCTCAATAAATTAGGTATTGATGGGATGTATTTCAAAATAATAAGAGCTATCTATAACAAACCCACAGCCAATATCATACTGAATGGGCAAAAACTGGAAGCATTCCCTTTGAAAACTGGCACAAGACAGGGATGTCCTCTCTCACCACTCCTATTCAACATAGTGTTGGAAGTTCTGGCCAGGGCAATTAGGCAGGAGAAAGAAATAAAGGGTATTCAATTAGGAAGAGAGGAAGTCAAATTGTCCCTGTTTGCAGATGACATGATTGTATATCTAGAAAACCCCATTGTCTCAGCCCAAAATCTCCTTAAGCTGATAAGCAACTTCAGCAAAGTCTCAGGATACAAAATCAATGTACAAAAATCACAAGCATTCTTATATACCAACAACAGACAAACAGAGAGCCAAATCATGAGTGAACTCCCATTCACAATTGCTTCAAAGAGAATAAAATACCTAGGAATCCAACTTACAAGGGATGTGAAGGACCTCTTCAAGGAGAACTACAAACCACTGTTCAAGGAAATAAAAGAGGATACAAACAAATGGAAGAACATTCCATGCTCATGGGTAGGAAGAATCAATATCGTGAAAATGGCCATACTGCCCAAGGTAATTTACAGATTCGATGCCATCCCCATCAAGCTACCAATGACTTTCTTCACAGAATTGGAAAAAACTACTTTAAAGTTCATATGGAACCAAAAAAAAGCCCGCATCGCCAAGTCAATCCTAAGCCAAAAGAACAAAGCTGGAGGCATCACACTACCTGACTTCAAACTATACTACAAGGCTACAGTAATCAAAACAGCATGGTACTGGTACCAAAACAGAGATATAGATCAATGGAACAGAACAGAGCCCTCAGAAATAACACCGCATATCCACAACTATCTGATCTTTGACAAACCTGAGAAAAACAAGCAATGGGGAAAGGATTCCCTATTTAATAAATGGTGCTGGGAAAACTGGCTAGCCATATGTAGAAAGCTGAAACTGGATCCCTTCCTTACACCTTATATAAAAATCAATTCAAGATGGATTAAAGACTTAAACGTTAGACCTAAAACCATAAAAACCCTAGAAGAAAACCTAGGCATTACCATTCAGGACATAGGCATGGGCAAGGACTTCATGTCTAAAACACCAAAAGCAATGGCAACAAAAGACAAAATTGACAAATGGGATCTAATTAAACTAAAGAGCTTCTGCACAGCAAAAGAAACTACCATCAGAGTGAACAGGCAACCCACAAAATGGTAGAAAATTTTTGCAACCTACTCATCTGACAAAGGGCTAATATCCAGAATCTACAATGAACTCAAACAATTTTACAAGAAACAAACAAACAACCCCATCAAAAAGTGGGTGAAGGACATGAACAGACACTCCTCAAAAGAAGACATTTATGCAGCCAAAAAACACATGAAAAAATGCTCACCATCACTGGCCATCAGAGAAATGCAAATCAAAACCACAATGAGATACCATCTCACACCAGTTAGAATGGCGATCATTCAAAAGTCAGGAAACAACAGGTGCTGGAGAGGATGTGGAGAAATAGGAACACTTTTACACTGTTGGTGGGACTGTAAACTAGTTCAACCACTGTGGAAGTCAGTGTGGCAATTCCTCAGGGATCTAGAACTAGAAATACCATTTGACCCAGCCATCCCATTACTGGGTATACACCCAAAGGACTATAAATCATGCTTCTATAAAGACACATGCACACATATGTTTATTGTGGCATTATTCACAATAGCAAAGACTTGGAACCAACCCAAATGTCCAACAATGATAGACTGGATTAAGAAAATGGCACATATACACCATGGAATACTATGCAGCCATAAAAAATGATGAGTTCATGTCCTTTGTAGGGACATGGATGAAATTGGAAATCATCATTCTCAGTAAACTATCACAAGAACAAAGAACCAAACACCGCATATTCTCACTCATAGGTGGGAATTGAACAATGAGAACACATGGACACAGGAAGGGGAACATCACACTCTGGGGACTGTTGTGGGTTGGGGGCAGGGGGGAGGGTTAGCATTGGGAGATATACCTAATGCTAGATGACGAGTTAGTGGGTGCAGCGCACCAGCATGGCACATGTATACATATGTAACTAACCTGCACATTGTGCACATGTACCCTAAAACTTAAAGTATAATAATAATAAAAAATTTTAAAAAATGGAAAAAGAAATAAATTACAAAAATAAAAATAAAAATGGGTATATAATATATATTGCTCTGCAATATTTATTCAGTAATCATATTATGGGTAACTTTTGCATAAATATTAATCACACACTTACGCTAGTAAACACATTAAATTTGATAAAACAAGAAATTATGAGCTGTGCTTTGCTCTATTAAGTGGAAATAAAGACGAGTTGGAGGACTTTTAGCTGTCAACTTATACTCTTCTGAAGAATTTAAATTTTATTCACAACCATTTATTATTTTTATGATTGATAGCTAGAAAAAGCAAGTGAACAAAAGAGAAAAAGAGAGAGGTTAAATTTAAAGGAATAAAGTAGAATAATAACTCACGTGGTTGGTAGTGATTTTTCTATTAAAAATATTTTTTGAAAAAATAAGCATTTAAATAGCAAATCTTTTTACCATTTGTGGACAAATCTACAAACACCAGGCAAAATTTTGTCCATATTCTCAAGAGAAATCATTTGCTCTGGTAGAAATCATGTCCGCCCTTTTCCAGTTATCTTAGGTGAGTGTTCATTCTGAGTGGCCTGATCTTGCTTATTGTAATCATGTGTGCTCTCTTCCTGTGAGGGAAAATTCTGATTCAAAGCTTTTTGTTGTTGTTACCAACCTGACTAATGACTCTTAAGAACACAAGGTTCAGTAAATTCCCTGAGAAGTTTTATTTCTATGGCCTAGTTTTTTATTATTTTTTATTCTGAGGTAATGCCTGGACCCAGTAGAGGGAAATCTTTATTTACTTTGATCTTACTAAGAGCTCATGTAAAGCTGGGAACTGCATGCGAGGACAAATATACTAAAAAGTATGATTGTTTGGTATTGTGTTTCTTTCCAGTATATTACACAGAGTTTTCTCTATGAAGGCTCCTGGGAGAAGTTTCTTTCTGGTCTCAAGTACAGTTGAAAGCGTTTAAGCAATTAATATGTTTTTACATTACAGACAATGTGGATTTTGCAACAAAGACTGTTTCTGGCTTTTATATTACTTAAAATGTGTAACCTAGATGTCCCTAGACCCCACCAGCCTAGGGGCACAAATGAGTCACATTAACATTAATTCCCCAATACTATAGAGCTGATGTGCCTCAACCCCCTACAGAGAAGACTCCTGCTCCAAACATCCTGCATATCCCTCAGGGTGTATCCTGCATGCTTACATTTGTTGGTTGTAAGTAACAGAAACCAATTATTTCAGCTTAAGCCAAGAAAAAGACATTTGTTATAATGACTAGGAGATGACCTGTAGAAACTAAGGGCAAAAAGGCACCCTTGCCTCAGAAAAGACTGGAACCAGAGATTTGAGTGTCATCAGGAAGCTCCCTCTGTCTTTCATATCTGCTCCTTGATGCATAATTCTCTCCCCTTCCCTCCCTCTCCCTCTTCTACCTTTCCCCTCTTCCTCTCCCTCCCCCTTCTCTCTCTCTGTCTCTCTCTCTCAGCTTCTTCTGCTGGTCCAACTCAGTGACAGGACTTTGAAGTTTACATGACACAGATCTAGCTACCTGGAGAGAAACTGCAACTATTTCTTGGTCTCAATTTGAATGGGACTGATAGTCCTGTTACAGTAGGTAGTTAGACAAAAGCAGGGCAGGAGAGCGTTCCCCACACACCAGGAATGTCAGGCAGCCATCAGATAATGGTCAGGTGGTTGTTAACTGTCGCTCTAAAATAATAATTGGTCACAGCTGGTGCCAGGGAAAGGCAGACTCTCAATAGATAGAAAACCTGAAACTGATGATCAGCAGCTTCCTGATAAGATTTCAGGAGTCAGGCAAGCAGGCTCGAGCATCCACACTAAGATGCAAAATGGTGGAGTTTAACTGGTATATGACCTTTCTCTAGGAACACTCGACTGGTAAGGGAAAAACGCCTCAAGTGAGCATACGTACAACTTAAACACACTGCATATGCAGCCCCTCCCAAGTGCTAGCAGGCCACTGTGTGGAATGCCAACATATCAAATCCCAAGCCAAAGGTCAAACCAGGCACTTGAATCTCTTAAGTAGCTCACTTCACCCTCTTCCAACTGTACTTTACTTCCTTTCATTCCTGACCTAAAACTTTTTAATAAACTTTCATTCCTGCTGTAAAACTTGCCTCAGTTTCTCACTCTGCCTTATGCCCCTTGGTTGAATGCTTTCTTCTGACAAGGCAAAAATGCAGGTTGCTGTAGACCCATATGGATTTGCCACTCCTAGCAGTCCTAGCTTGAGCAGAGTGCCCACCTCTGTGCCAGCCCACTGTGGCAAGGGTGGCAAGTCATGTGACCCTCGAATGTCCTGGTGGCCAGGTGGGTGAAAGAGTATAGTTTCCAGAGAAGGGGATGAGTGGGACTACACTGACAGCACATGACAGCTTAAAGTGGAACTGTGGCTGTCTGGTCACGGCTTCTCATCTCATGGAGCAGTGCCTTCCATGTTTCTCAAGACCATTCCACCAAGAAACATGCTGCTCAGTTGTGATGCCCTTACAACAAATTGTAAAGCTGCAAACTCTCAAGATGATGAAACATCAACAACAATCAAACATCAAGATGCTGAAACAAACAATCAGTCCTTTTGCTCTGGAGCCATTAGTGTACCCGCAGGAAGATAAGAAGAATGTCTGTCTTCATAGGAGGCAGATCTCCTCCCTGACTCCAGGCTAGGTTTATTTTGCCCAAGTTTACACAACAAAAACAGAGTGAAAATAGTATTTGAGCCCACATCTGTCTGATTTTGAAATCACTTAGCATTGATTTTCCTGGTCCCTTGAAACAACCTCCCTTAATCTTTCTTGAAGTGTAGTAGACTACCTCTAAGCAAAATTGTGAAGAAGGAAAGTCATATCTCATTGCCCTATAAACGAAATATCCAAGTCTCTCACAACAGATTCCCTGGAGTCTGTTTCTCCAGGATCAAGCTCTTTACTATTAACACCAGGTATTGAATTAATCAAGAAAATGTATGCTAAAGTACTCACCATCAAATGCTACTGCCGGCATGAAAATTGAGAGTTCACTGATATGTGCATGTCTCTGGAAGAGCATTACAAAAACAATCCAATTTAGATCCTGTGTTAGGCAGGAGAAGTACCACCATGATTTTTTTCTCACCCCTCTAATCAACTCATAAAGACATCTTTTCCTACGCATCAGTTTGCATTTGCTTTCTCACAACACCCCACTGAAATATTTAAAATAAAAAATAGAAAAAATATATATCTTAATGATAGAAAAAGGAGAAGAAAATCATCAATAAGTCAAATATTTTGAGGAATTTCTAAAAGTCAAGTGCACACAGGACTTCATTGGAAGATATAGCAAATTGCTAGCAGTTCAACAAATACAAAGAAAACAATATTTATGGTCCAGATAGCTTTAGAGGTAAATTTTATTATTCTTCCTGAAATGGGATTCCAATGATACTTAAACTCTTTCAACAACTTAAAAAAGAAATTCAACTTCCAAATATACTGTATTGAGACTATAAAATTGTGCAGGATATTTAAAGTACTTATAGCTGTTGTCTAGGCAGTTCAAGTTTTAAAAAAAAGTAAGGTAAGTTATACATTTGGGGATTTAATTTTTTTAACCAAATATTTTCATTGTTAATTACCCCTTGGAAACAAAAAGTGAGCATTATATTGACAAGTCTAGCCTTCACATAGTAAATATGTTCTTTTAACATACCATTCAACAAAGATAGTGTAGACATTTTAAGTCAGAGTCTAAAAGAGGTCATTTATATCACAGCTGTTACATCCATTCTGGGAAAAATTGTGAGTCTCCTATCTGTAGACCACAGCTGAGAGAAGAGGGAAATGGACTATGTGGTTTCACTTTATTGTTTTACTTTAAGTCTAAAACAAACAAAGTACCTTCTTTTTCTTTCTAAGGACTTGATTGTAAATGTGTTTAATTTAATTAAAATATACTAGAAGGTTAGGAAGTTGAAAAGGCTATTTATAACTATTCAAGGGAACATCAGAGCTATTCTGTAACTCCAAGCTATTAGGACCTAATACCAAACCCACAGATAAATCACAGAAAGAAAAGTAGAATGTTAGCTTAGTTATTTATAGGTATAAAATATTAAATTAATATTAGTAAATCATATGCCCCAATATCTACACTATGTCTAAAATAGTTGGTCTAAAAAAGTGCCTATAAAGATAGTTCACTATTTTAAAAGCTATTAATAGACCAGAGGAGATCTTACCCTGATAGAAACTGAAAGGACATTTGGTGAAATATTGTTGACTAAAATAAAATTTTTGATAAAACAAGAAGAAATATCTACTTCTTTAACATAATAAATGTTTTCTTAAACAACTGAAAGTTTTCTTTCCTAGTTTTTCATTTCTGTTTTAACTTTTAAGTTAAAATTTAGCATTATATCAATTTTCCATTATAAGTACAAGTGCAGGTTTGTTACTTAGGTAAACTTGTATCATGGGGGTTTGTTGTACAGATTTTTTCATCACCCAGGTATTAAGCCTAGTAGTGCCTCTTAGGTATTTATCTTGATCATCTCCCTCTCCTCCCACCCTCCAAAGGGCCCCAATATGTGTTGTTCCCCTCTGTGTCCATGTGTTCTCATCATTTAGCTCCCACTTATAAGTGAGAAATGTAGCATTTGGTTTTCTGTTCTTGTGTTAGTTTTCTAAGAATAATGGCCTCCAGCTCCAATTATGTCCCTGCAAAGAATATGATCTTGTTCTTTTTTATGGCTGCATAGTATTCCGTGGTATATATGTACTACATTTTCTTTATCCAGTTTATCATTGATGAACATTTAGGGTGACCCATGTCTTTGCCATAAATAACTGTTTCAGACAGTCATCATTACTTGCAAAATACTAGAAACTTACCATTAAAGTTTATAACAGGATAAGGATTGTAAATTATTATTATTTAATATTGTTTTAGATGTTCTAGCCAATACAATTAATAATTAGTTAAAGAAAATAAATTAGTTAAAGAAAATAGACTGGGTGTGTTGCTCACACCTGTAATCCCAGCACTTTGGGAGGCTGAGGTGGGTGGATCATCTGAGGTCAGGAGCTCGAGACTAGCCTGGTCAACATGGTGAAACCCCGTCTCCACTAAAAAATACAAAATTAGCTAGGTGTTGTGGTGTGTACCTGTAATCCCAGCTACTCAGGAGGCTGAGGCAGGAGAATCACTTGAACCCAGGAGGCGGAGGTTGTGATGAGCCAAAATTGTGCCATTGCATTCCAGCCAGGGCAACAAGAGTGAAATTCCATTAAAAAAAAGAAAAAAAAAGAAAAAAGAAAAAGAAGAAGAAAGAAAATAGAAGGTAGCAAAATTCTAAATAATGAAATTTTTTACCCAGTAATTTCAAAGGAATCTATTTTAAAACTTAAAAAAAATTAATGGTAGAGTTCAACATGGTGGCAAGCTATAAAATAAACACATACAACTCTTTCTTATATACCAATATTGTGTGTTAAAAATTAAAATTTAAAAATTGACCAAGTTAAAAAATCCCAAAACTGGTTCAATTATTTATATAACAATTGAATTGACAAAGGTAGGATTTGCAATTAGTAAGTAAAAGATTAATAACTAACAGTAGGATGGCCAAATAGGAACAGCTCCAGTCTACAGCTCCCAGTGTGAGCAATGCAGAAGATGGGAGATTTCTGCATTTCCAACTGAGGTACCAGGTTCATCTTACTGGGGCTTGTCAGAAAGTGGGTGCAGCCCACCAAGTGAGAGATGAAGCAGGACGAGGCATCGCATCCCCGGGGAAGGAAGCACAAGGGGTCAGGGAATTCCCTTTCCTAGCCAAGGGAAAATGTGACACACGGCACCTGGAAAATCAGGTCACTCCCACCCTAATACTGCGCTTTTCCAATGGTCTTAGCAAACTGCACACCAGGAGATTATATCCCACACCTGGCTTGGAGGGTCCCACGCCCACAGACCCTCGCTCATTGCTGGCACAGCAGTCTGAGATCGAACTGCAAGGCAGCAGCAAGGCTAGGGGAGGGGCGTCTGCCATTGCTGAGGCTTGAGTAGGCAAACAAAGTGGCCGGGAAGCTCGAACTGGGTGGATCCCACCACAGCTCAAGGAGGCCTGCCTGCCTCTGTAGACTCCACCTCTGGGGGCAGGGCATAGCTGAACAAAAGGCAGCAGAAACTTCTGCAGACTTAAGTGTCCCTGTCTGATAGCTTTGAAGAGAGTAGTGGTTCTCCCAGCACGGAGTTTGAGATCTGAGAACAGACAGACTGCCTCCTCAAGTAGGTCCCTGACCCCGAGTAGCCTAACTGGGATGCACCTCCCAGTAGGGGCCAACTGACACCTCACATGTCATGGTGCCCCTCTGAGACAAAGCTTCCAGAGGAACGATCAGGCAGCAACAATTGCTGTTCTGCAATATTTGCTGTTCTGCAGCCTCCGCTGGTGATACCCAGGCATACAGGGTCTGGAGTGGACCTCCAGCAAACTCCAACAGACCTGCAGCTGAAGGTCCTGACTGTTAAAAGGAAAACTAACAAACAGAAAGGACATCCACACCAAAACCCCCTCTTTACGTCACCATCATCAAAGACCAAAGGTAGATAAAACCACAAAGATGGGGAGAAACCAGAGCAGAAAAGCTGAAAATTCTAAAAATCTGAGCACCTCTTCTCCTCCAAAGGAATGCAGCTCCTTCCCAGCAATGGAACAAAGATGGATGGAGAATGACTATGACGAGTTGAGAGAAGAAGGCTTCAGACAATCAAACTTCCCTGAGCTAAAGGAGGATGTTCGAACCCATCGCAAAGAAGCTAAAAATGTTGAAAAAAGATTAGACGAATGGCTAACTAGAATAGCCAGTGTGGAGAAGTCCTTAAATGATCTGATGGAGCTGAAAACCATGGCACTAGAACTACATGACACATGCACAAGCTTCAGTAGCCGATTTGATCAACTAGAAGAAAGGGTATCAGTGATTGAAGATCAAGTGAATGAAATGAAGTGAGAAGTTTAAAGAAAAAAAGTAAAAAGAAATGAACAAAGCCTCCAAGAAACATGGGACTATGTAAAAAGACCAAATCTATGTCTGATTGGTGTACCTGAAAATGACAGGGAGAATGGAACCAAGTTGGAAAACACTCTTCAGGATGTTATCCAGGAGAACTTCCCCAACCTAGCAAGGCAGGCCAACATTCAAATTCAGGAAATACAGAGAACGCCACAAAGATACTCCTCAAGAAGAGCAACTCCAAGACATAATTGTCAGATTCACCAAAGTTGAAATGAAGGAAAAAATGTTAAGGGCAGCCAGAGAGAAAGTTGGGTTACCCACAAAGGGAAGCCCATCAGACTAACAGTGGATCTCTCGGCAGAAACTCTACAAGCCAGAAGAGAGTGGGGGCCAATATTCAACATTCTTAAAGAAAAGAATTTTCAACCCAGAATTTCATATCCAGCCAAACTAAGCTTCATAAGTGAAGGAGAAATAAAATACTTTACAGACAAGCAAATACTCAGAGATTTTGTCACCACCAGGCCTGCCTTACAAGAGCTCCTGAAGGAAGCATTAAACATGGAAAGGAACAGCCAGTACCAGCCACTGCAAAAACATGTCAAATTGTAAAGACCATTGATGCTAGGAATAAACTGCATCAACTAATGAGCAAAATAACCAGCTAACATCATAATGACAGGATCGAATTCACACATAACAACATTAACCTTAAATGTAAATGGGCTAAATGCTCCAAGTAAAAGATACAGCCTGGCAAATTGGATAAAGAGTCAAGAACCATTAGTGTGCTGTATTCAGGAGCCCCATCTCACGTGCAGAGACATAAATAGGCTCAAAATAAATGGATGGAGGAAGATCTACCAAGCAAATGGAAAACAAAAATAGTGGGGTTGCAATCCTAGTCTCTGATAAAACAGACTTTAAACCAACAAAGATCAAAAGAGACAAAGAAGGCTATTATGTAACGGCCAAGGGATCAATTCAAGAAGAAAAGCTAACTATCTTAAATATATACACACCCAATACAGGAGCACCCAGATTCATAAAGCAAGTCCTTAGAGACGTACAAAGAGACTTAGACTCCCACACAAAAATAATGGGAGACTTTAACACCACACTGTCAACATTAGACACATCAATGAGACAGAAAGTTAACAAGGATATCCAGGAATTGAACTCAGCTCTGCACCAAGCAGTCCTAATAGACATCTACAGAACTCTCCACCCCAAATCAACAGAATATACATTCTTTTCAGCACCACACCACACCTATTCCAAGACTGACCACATAGTTGGAAGTAAAGCACTCCTCAGCAAATGTAAAGAACAGAAATTATAACAAACTGTCTCTCAGACCACAGTGCAATCAAACTAGAACTCAGGATTAAGAAACTCACTCAAAACTGCTCAACTACATGGAAACCGAACAACCTGCTCCTGAAAGACTACTGGGTACATAACTAAATGAAGACAGAAATAAAGATGTTCTTTGAAACCAATGAGAACAAAACACAAGGTACCAGAATCTCTGGGACACATTTAAAGCAGAGTGTAGAGGGAAATTTATAGCACTAAATGCCCACAAGAGAAAGCAGGAAAGATCTAAAATTGACACCCTAACATCACAATTAAAAGAACTAGAAAAGCAAGAGCAAACACATTCAAAAGCTAGCAGAAGACAAGAAGTAACTAAGATCAGAGCAGAACTGTCGGAGATATAGACACAAAAAACCCTTCAAAAAATTAATGAATCCGGGAGCTGGTTTTTTGAAAAGATCAACAAAGTAGATAGACCGCTAGCAAGACTAATAAAGAAGAAAAGAGAGAAGAATCAAATAGATGCAATAAAAAATGATAAAGGGGTTATCACTACTGATCCCTCAGAAATACAAACTACCATCAGAGGATACTATAAACACCTCTACGCAAATAAACTAGAAAATCTAGAAGAAATGGATAAATTCCTCGACACATACACCCTCCCAAGACTAAACCAGGAAGAAGTTGAATCCCTGAATAGACAAATAACAGGTTCTGAAATTGAGTCAGTAATTAATAGCCTACCAACCAAAAAGTCCAGGACCAGAAGGATTGACAGCCGAATTCTACCAGAGATACAAGGAGGAGCTGTTACCATTCCTTCTGAAACTATTCCAGTCAATAGAAAAAGAGGGACTCCTCCCTAACTCATTTTATGAGGCCAGCATCATCCTGATACCAAAACCTGTTAGAGACACAACAAAAAAAGAAAATTTTTAGGCCAATATCCCTGATGAACATCAATGCAAAAATCCTCAATAAAATACTGAAAAACCTAATCCAGCAGCACATCAAAAAGCTTATCCACCACGATCCAGTCAGCTTCATCTCTGGGATGCAAGGCTGGTTCAACATACATAAGTCAATAAATGTAATCCATCATATAACAGAACTAAAGACAAAAACCACATGATTATCTCAATAGATGCAGAAAAGGCCTTTGACAAAATTCCACACCCCTTCATGCTAAAAACTCTTAATAAACTAAGTATCAATGGAATGTATCTCAAAATAATACGAGCTATTTATGACAAAACCACAGCCAATATCATACTGAATGGGCAAAAACTGGAAGCATTCCCTTTGAAAACTGGCACAAGACAGGAATGCCCTCTCTCATCACTCTTATTCAACATAGTGTTGGAAGTTCTGGCCAGGGCAATCAGGCAGGACGAAGAAATAAAAGTTATTCAATTAGGAAAAGAGGAAGTCAAATTGTCCCTGTTTGAGGATGACATGATTCTATATTTAGAAAACCCCATCGTCTCAGCCCCAAATCTCCTTAAGCTGATAAGCAACTTCAGCAAAGTCTCAGGATACAAAATCAATGTGCAAAAATCACAAGCATTCCTATACACCAATAACAGAGAGTCAAATCATGAGTGAACTCCCATTCACAATTGCTTCAAAGAGAATAAAATACCTAGGAATCCAACTTACAAGAGATGTGAAGGACCTCTTCAAGGCGAACTACAAACCACTGCTCAATGAAATAAAGAGGACACAAACAAATGGAAGAACATTCCATGCTCATGGATAGGAAGAATCAATATCGTGAAAATGGCCATACTGCCCAAGGCAATTTATAGATTCAATGCCAATGCCATCCCCATCAAGCTACCAATGACTTTCTTCACAGAATTGGAAAAAACTACTTTAAAGTTCATATGGAACCAAAAAAGAGCCCACATTGCCAAGACAATAGTACGCAAAAAGAACAAAGCTGGAGGCATCACACTACCTGACTTCAACCTATACTGCAAGGCTACAGTAACCAAAACAGCATGGTACTGGTACCAAAACAGAGATATAGAGAAATGGAACAGAAGAGAGCCCTCAGAAATAATACCACATATCTACAAACATCTGATCTTTGATAAAACCTGACAAAAACAAGCAATGGGGAAAGGATTCCCTATTTAATAAATGGTGCTAGGAAAACTGGCTAGCCATATGTAGAAAGCTGAAACTGGATCCCTTCTTTACACCTTATACAAAAATTAATTCAAGATGGATTAAAGACTTAAATATTAGACCTAAAACCATAAAAACCCTAGAAGAAAACCTAGGCAATACCATTCAGGACATAGGCGTGGGCAAGGACTTCATGTCTGAAACACTGAAAGCAATGGCAACAAAAGCCAAAATAAACAAATGGGATCTAATTAAACTAAAGAGCTTCTGCACAACAAAACAAACTACCATCAGAGTGAACAGGCAACCTACAGAATGGGAGAAAATGTTTGCAATCTACCCATCTGACAAAGGGCTAATATCGAGAATCTACAAAGAACTAAAATAAGTTTACAAGAAAAAAAATCAAACAACCCCATCAAAAAGTGGGTGAAGGATATGAACAGCCACTTCTTAAAAGAAGACATTTATGCAGCCAACAGACACATGAAAAAATGCTCATCATCGACTTGGGGCAGTTCCAAGATGGCCGAATAGGAACAGCTCCAGTCTACAGCTCCCAGCCAACAGACACAGGAAAAAATGCTCATCATCACTGGCCATCAGAGAAATGCAAATCAAAACCACAATGAGATATCATCTCACACCAGTTAGAATGGCGATCATTAAAATCAGGAAACAACAGGTGCTGGAGAGGATGTGGAGAAATAGGAACACTTTTACACTGTTAGTGGGACTGTAAACTAGTTCAACCATTCTGGAAGTCAGTGTGGCAATTCCTCAGGGATCTAGAAATACCGTTTGACCCAGCCATCCCATTACTGGGTATATACCCAAAGGATTATAAATCATGCTGCTATAAAGACACATGCACACGTATGTTTATAGTGGCACTATTCACAATAGCAAAGACTTGGAACCAACCTAAATGTCCAATGATAGACTGGATTAAGAAAATGTGGCACATATACACCATGGAATACTATGCAGCCATAAAAAATGATGAGTTCATGTCCTTTGTAGGGACATGGATGAAACTGGAAACCATCATTCTCAGCAAACTATCGCAAGGACAAAAAACCAAACACCGCATGTTCTCACTCATAGGTGGGAATTGAACAATGAGAAAACATGGACACAGGAAGGGGAACATCACACACCGGGGACTATTGTGGGCTGGGGGGAGGGGGGACGGATAGCATTAGGAGATATACCTAATGCTAAATGACAAGTTAATGGGTGCAGCACACCAACATGGCACATGTATACATATGTAACGAACCTGCACGTTGTGCACATGTACCCTAAAACTTAAAGTATAATAATAATAAAATTAAAAAAAGAAAAAGAAATGGTAGCCTAACCTAGCAATTTCATAAGACGAATATGCTTATCTTCCTAGATTATCAACTTTACTCAATGTTAAGTCATTTTAAATAGTCTATTAAAACAAATATATACCATGGGAAAAAAAAAAAGAAAATGTGGCACATATACACCATGGAATACTATGCAGCCATAAAAAAGGATGAGTTCATGTCCTCTGTAGGGACATGGATGAAGCTGGAAACCATCATTCTCAGCAAACTATCTCAAGGACAGAAAACCAAACACTGCATGTTCTCACTCATAGGTGGGAACTGAACAATGAGAACACTTGGACACAGGATGGGGAGCATCACACACCGGGGCCTGTTGTGGCATGGGGGGAGGGAGTGAGGGATAGCATTAGGAGATAGACCTAATGTAAATGATGAGTTAATGGGTGCAGCACACCAACATGGCACATGTATACATATGTAACAGACCTGCACGTTTGTGCACATGTACCCTAGAACTTAAAGTATAATAATAAAAAAAAAAGAACTTCTAATTTACAAGAAAACACAGTCCAGTGGATATGTGAACTAATACTACAGGGATGCAATCAGCAAAATCCAGGCTATGGAAACTATAGGACAAATAATTCAATTTCCTAAACGAATGAATTACAAGGAGGAAAGAAGAGATGGAGGAGGAATCTATAGATTGAAAGAAATTTCAGAAACCTGAACCAATCCAACATGTGGATGCAATTTGGCTCCCGATTCAAACAAACTAATATTTATGAGACAATTAGGGCAAATTTGGACCTGGTAATATGATAATATTAAACATTATTAATTGTAAAAGGTATAATATTGGAATTGTAATTTAAGAAAAGAGAAAAAATAACTAGTAGTAAGATAATAGCCAAACATTTGGGAAAGTACAAAGTTATATAACCTAAAGGAAAATTAATTACATATGGATGAAAAATCAAAATGTAAAACAAAAAAAATTACTAAAACAATTATAAATAAAAATTTAACCTTGGATTATATAAGCTGTTTCTAAAAGAAAACAAAAAATAAAATTAAATGTTGATGATGCTCATCATTTATGAGTTTTTAGAATGTCTAAGCAAACACCATAAACAATATTGAAAGTTCAAATGACAAAGTTTATATATGGTGAAGACTTAATATTTATACCATCTATAAAAAGATCATCACTGTAATTTAAAAATGCTCAAAAGGCATAAAGAGACAATCTATAGAAGATGAAATAGAAATGATTCATAAGCATATGAAACAAAAAAATCCAACTCCACAAATAGTCAAATAAATGCACATAATAATGGCAGTTGAGGGTCTTGTTAGTTTTTTCTTTTCCAATTGCAAAGAAATTTTAAAAGAGATTTTGAGATGAAAACAGTATTTTCCAAAGATCTCAGCAAAGTGGCACTCTTTGATATTGCTAATTTGTGAAAAAACTTTCTGGAAGAAAATTTGAAAATATGTATTCTTAAAAGCTTAAAATGAGAAGACCATCTGACTCATTTCAGATAAGAAAATAATTAGACAAATGTATTTGAGGTTTATCCCATAATAAAATTGTTTATAATGGAAAATTAGTATAATGCTAAAGTCAAATAGTGGTTGAATAAATTGTAGTAAAGTGTGTTCATGTCACGAACTATAATAATGTCTGCCTAAACATACAGTGTGGGTATTTATTGACTGGAAACATGTTTACATATAGGTTTAAATATGTAAAACATGTTTACAGTAGGTTTAAAACAGAAAGAATACAGCATAATGTTAAATGCTTATCCCAGGTTGAACAAATATGGTTGGATATTTATTTGCTTCAGATTAGTTTATTTATGTTTTCTAATTTGTCCTCAGTAATCATGTGTCAGTTGTATAATAATCCTTCTAACGCTTCTGAAAATTCACTTCAGTGATATAAATTACTTCTATTCATAAAAGTTACCCCAGCACTGGAGATACATATGTATGTACAACCTTCATTGTTTTAAAAGAAACAGAAGGAACAGCTCCCATAGTTATATATACTATGCTTAAGGCATACTCTCACTCCCTATAAATTATTTCACGGTAAGTATTCAAAAATAAGAGAAGAAAGAAGGGAATAAAGAAAAAGTGAACACAGGTCTAGTCACAACCCTGCCCTGTTTAACACCTATCAGATCTCTATCCTTCAGTGGTTCTGAAGCAGGGATGGTATCACTCCAAGGGCTTTGGAAATACTGCCTGGAGGGCCTTTTCTGGTTGTCCCAGTGGCTGGTCAGCATGACTAACATTTCGTGGGTGAACAGAAGAAAGCCTATCCTGCCCTGCAATGCTTGGAAAGTCCAGAACAAGTATGAATTGTCCTGCCCAAGATGTGAGCAGCATTCTCCAGTTGAGATATCCTGCTTAACTAAACCTCTTTTTGAGTAAACTTCAAGGCCTTCACTCCCCAGCCCCTGCCTGTTTCTCTAATCTCACCTCTTTCAGCTTCCCTTCCTATTTTACACCCCTTTCTCCCACCTCTATTCTTTTCCTTTCTCCTCTGCTCCATGCTTTAGCCATACCAAATTGCTGGCAATTCTCATAGAGCACCAAGAAGTATTATGCTTCTCAGCTTTCATTTGGCTTAGATTATTTGCTCTGCCTAGATTATTCCTGAGCTGATCCTTTAATAATGCCCTACTTATTCTTGAAGACTCATCTTAATCATCTCTTTTGCAGAGCCTTTTTTGGGTCATGGATTTCTCCCCTGTTTTGCCCTGTTACTTGAATACATCTTCATTACAACACTTAAAGCAATGTACAGTATTTATTTTTTGTCTATATCCTCCCACTTTACTCAACAAGTTCTTGTTGGCTGAGGAAAAAAAGGTACATTGAAAGCACCATCTCTTTTTGCTGCCATTGAAAAAAGTAGAGAGAAAATAAATTCAATCAGTAAAAGAAGAGAATGTAGAGAGAAAATAAATTCAATCAGTAAAAGAAGAGAATAAAGGTTGATTTCTACTTTCAAATTATTTACCATTTAATAAATATAATGTTTAGTATCTGCCTTCCAATTATTTACCATTGCAGTATATTACCATCATATAAAGTGATTGGAAGAAATTGCAAGAAAATATATGTTTATTTGCTCCAAATTTGCTCAAAGGCCTAAATGCTAAGAAATCCAGATTTGTGTATTGGTACATGATATATATGTGTATCATGCTATTTGTAGTATAGTTTATTCTCTTAAAATGTAGATTTACTGGCAAATGCAAAGTAAGTTTAGGTTAAGATGAAATTCCAGTAGTATTAATGATTGATGGCCAAAGGATTTCCAAGGGGATTCCTTTTTACTGACAGCAGAATCTTCTTCCTGCTTGCAGAACATATGGTATGTTAATAGTGATCACTGACTTCAGGTGATTTTATACAGGAACATATTAAGTAATTTAAAAATTAAGAGTCAGGGCTGGGCTCAGTGGCTCACACCTGTAATCCCAGCACTTTGGGAGGCCAAGGCGGGCGGATCACGAGGTCAGAAGATCGAGACCATCCTGGCTAACACAGTGAAACGCCGTCTCTACTAAAAATACAAAAAGTTAGCCAGGCGTGGTGGTGGGCGCTTGTAGTCCCAGCTACTCGGGAGGCTGAGGCAGGAGAATGGCGTGAACCCGGGAGGCGGAGCTTGCAGTGAGCCCAGATCACACCACTGCACTCCAGCCTGGGCAAGTGAGCGAGACTCCATCGAAAAATGAAAATTAAAAAGAGTCAGGGGGCCAGAGACAGGGACCTCATTTTAGTTTTAAAGCTAAATGTTTTTCTCTTTCCATTAGTATAAAATGTTTCAAAATATACTATTTAGTCATTTACTAATAGGGAACATATTAGTTGTACTCACATTTTAGGAGACAAATACAGTTCCTTAATCTAAGTAACAAATTGAAATAATTAAAACATAAGACTTATGAAGGGAATATCACAGCTATCTAATGTTTCAGCTACCTATTTTATCTCACATCACAGACATCACTTTTTTCCCTTGAAAATTATATAACTACAATGCACTAAGCATGCTGTATGTTACTGTGACAGATACAAAAAATAAGAATTCAAAACCTTCCTTCTAATAATTCTGACTTTAGTAGGAGGGAGGAAACTAATATATAGATAAAGTATAGATAAGGTATAAGAAAGTTAATGACACTTGGGCCGGGCGTGGTGGCTCACACCTATAATCCCAGCACTTTGGGAGGCCGAGGCGGGCTGATCACCTGAGGTCAGGAGTTCCAGACCAGCCTGACCAACATGGTGAAACCCCGTCTCTACTAAAAATACAAAAATTAGCCGGGCCTGGTGGCAGGTGCCTGTAATCCCAGCTACTCAGGAGGCTGAGGCAGGAGAATCGCTTGAACCCAGAAGACAGAGGTTGCAGTGAGCTGAGATTGCACCATTGCACTCCAGCCTGGGGGACAAAGCAAGACTCCATCTCAAAAATAAATGAATAAAAAATAAAAAAAAAGAAAGGTAATGACAATTCAGAGGAGAAAGAACCTTCTGGCTACAAGAGATACAATATCTGAGATGAAAATCAAAAGATGAGCAAGTTTTGGACTGACTGATGTGAATGAAGAATGTGACAGATAAAAAAGAAACAGTTCATAAAATCATAACAATTTCACAAAGAGTAAATTATTTTATTTGAAAGTTGTGATATATCAGTTATTTATTTGAAAAACTATGAATGGGATTTCTCCTTTCAGTCAAAATAGAGTAATAGGGACTGGATTTACCTGCCCGCCTAAAACAATAAAAAATCAGCAAATACTTGAAACGATGATGTTTAAGACATTCTATCAATCAACAAAAGACAGTGATCCATGAGAGATAGGAAACAAAGTGAGCCAATTGCCCCAGCTTACTGCCATGGGAGGGCGAATTTATAGGCCTTGGCACAGGGAGGGAGAACTTGGACAGTCCAGCAGATTTCCTGAGCTGAGACGATGCAGCTGAGGATCTGGGGGAATAAAGGTAACTAGAGCTTGAAGGACAGAAAAACAGAGAAGAGAAAACTGTGCAGAAAACAACTCTTGAGCCCTTTATAGGGCTCAGCAGAGTATTGTTAAGGACATGCATGTTAGGGAACCACCCAAAGCTGGGGAAAGAACTACTCAAAAAGATAAGAAAGAACAGAACTCGCCACTCACACAGGGTCAGAAACATTGTCTGTCATCACCAGTCAGACAGAAAAATCTCACAGTTCAGAGGTTATCAGGTAGAGTACTCAGAATGGTCTTACCTAAGAGTAGAGAACAATTAGTCTTAACTTATACATGAATCTAGTCCTGCCTAACAAATCTTAAAACCAAGACTCCAAAGGATCAAACTATTTCCTAAGTAACTTAGCACCCCAGAACAAGTCTCAATAATATTTTCAGGATTATAAAAATATCCAACACCTAACAGCATGAAATCCACAGTGCTTGGCATCCCATTACTAGACATAAAAAGAAAGAGAAAAATGTAATGAATAATAAGGGGGGAAAATCAATCAAAACCAGAAGAACTGATACTGATTTCAGCCACAGAAGACAAAGATATTCAAACTGTTAATATAAGTATTTCATATGGTCAAAAGCTACGTAGAGATGAAGAAAATATACAACAAACACAAGAAATCAAACTCTTAGAGATGAAAACTATAATGTGTGATATGAAAACTAAGCTGGGTAGAATAAATGGTAGATTATACATTGTAGAGAACAAAAAATAGCAAAATTAAAGGCATGGCAATAGAAACTATCCAAAATTTTACATAGAGGAAAAAGAGAACAAATAAATAGTATATCTATGAACTGTGAGACAACTTAAAGTAGCCTAGTATATCTTTAAATGAAGACCCCAAATAATAGGAGAAAGAAAAAAGACAAAAAAACTACTTCAAGAATAGCTGAAAATGTTCCAAATTTTATAAGTATAAACTCACAGATATAAAAATATTAATGAATCCCAAACATCATAAACATAAAGAAAATGAGCAGCTGTGGTGGTTCACACCTGTAATCTCATCACTTTAGGAGGCCAAGGCAGGCAGATCATTTGAGCCCAGGAGTTCAAGACCAGCCTGGGCAACATGGCGAAACCCTGTCTTTACAAAAAATACAAAAGAATAAGCCAAGCATGGGTGTGGTGGTGCACACCTGTGGTCCCAGCTACTTGGAAAGTTGAGATGGGAAGATCACTTGAGCCCAGGAGGTTGAGATTGCAGTGAGCCATGATTGCACCATTCCACTCCAACCTGGGCAACAGAGCAAGACCCTGTCTCCAAAAAAAGGAAAGAAAAAGAAAATTACACAGACACACATTGTAATCAAATTGCTCAAAATCATTGACAAGAGAAAGTCCTAAAAGCAGCCAAAGAAAAGAGACATATTACATGCAGAGAAAGATAAAGTGGACAGCATATGTCTCATTAGAAACAACGCAATTGTGAAGACAATGGAGCAACAACTTTAAATTACTGAAAGAAGAAAAAAACTGTCAACCTATAATGTTATAGCCAGCAAAATCATTTTTTGCTGAAATAAAGTGAAAATATGTCAGACATATAAAAACTGGATGAACTAACTGCCTCCAGAAACATTCAAGCCTTTCAGACAGAAAGAAAGTAGTACCAAATGAAGATGTGAATCTACACAATGGAATGAAAAGCATTGGAAATGGGGATCATATCAGTAAACATATAATAGCTTTTTCTTGTAATTGAAAACAATCATCAATAGTTAACTGTTTAAGCAAAAATAATAATATAATATGAGGTATATGACATATGTAAAAGTAAAATGCTTGACAACACCACCACAAAAACTGGAAAAGGAAAAATGGAAGTATACTATTTTAAAATTCTTATACTATTAGGAAGGGCTATAATATCCCTTGAATGTTAAACTGTGTTAAACTGTGATAGCTTAAAAATGTACACTATAAATCCTAAAGCACCCACTAAAAATAACAAAGAGTTATAGCTAATAAACCAATGAAGGACTTAAAACGGAATTCAAAAAACAAAAAAAAAAATTAAAACACTGCTTATCTTTCTGGCCTAATTACATAACTCCACACTCCCTTTATGCCGTAAACATGAATACACACTCCCAAGTTGACAAAATTCAAAGTAGGTCTCAGAACAGATAAATATTACATAGGATAAAGGAGGCCATTTTGTGATAAATAAATTAATTCATCAAACAGATAACAATCTTAAAAGTTTATGCATCTAATAAACTTCAAATCATATAAAGCAAAAATTGTTAGAACTGTAAGGAGAAAGAGACGATACTATAATTATAGTAAAAAAAATTCTGTTACCTTCGTCTCATTAAGTGGGCAGAAAATCAGTAATATAGAAGATGTGAACAATACAATAAACACAAAAAACAAACCGCAGTAAGACCAAGTTGACATTTACAGACCATCCACTCAACAATAGCAAAATATAATTTCTTTTCTTTTTTTTTTTTTTTCGGGACGGAGTCTCGCTCTGTTGCCCAGGCTGGAGTGCAGTGGTGCATCTCAGCTCACTGCAAGCTCCGCCTCCCAGGTTCACGCCATTCTCCTGCCTCAGCCTCCTGAGTAGCTGGGGACTACAGGCACCTGCCACTATGCCTGGCTAATTTTTTTTTGTATTTTTAGTAGAGACGGGGTTTCACGGTGTTAGCCAGGATGGTCTCGATCTTCTGACCTCATGATCCACCCGCCTCGGCCTCCCAAAGTGCTGGGATTACAGGCGTGAGCCACCGCGCCCAGCCAATATAATTTATTTTCAAATGATCATGGGACATTTACCAAGATATACCATATTCTGGACCACAGAATAAGTCTCAATTCCTTTTTTTAAAATTCCAGTTATACAAGGTTTTTTTTTGACCTAAATGGAATTAATTTAGAATTAAATAATAAAGACATCTAGAAATCCTCAAATTTTTGGAAACTAAGTAACAGACTTCTAAAAGGACTATAAGTCATTAAAAAATCGAGAGATAAAAAAGAATTTTAAACTGAATAAAAATAAAAATATATAAAATATGTGACATACTGCTATGGGTAATATGTGACATACTGCTGAGGGAAATATGCATCCCTAAATGCCAACATTAAAAAAAAAATAGAAAGGCTCATCTTAAGAAAATAAAAAAAGGAAATCAAATGAAACTGGAAGTGAACAGAATAAAGAAACTGATAAATATCAAAATACAAATCAATGAAAACAGAAGCTGTTTTTTGGAAGATCAATAAAATTGATAAATCTCTATCCAAATTGATTACAGGAAAAAAGAGAAGACAAATTGGCAGTACCAGGAATGAGAGAGGTAACATTGTTACAGCTATTAAGAGAAAAGTAAGGGATGATTGAGAACAAGTTCATACAAATAAATTTGACAATTTAGATGAAATGAACAAATGCCTTTAAAGATACCAAGTTACCAAAACTCCTTGAGAAAAAATAGACATCCTAAATAGTTCTATATCTATTTTTAAAATTGAAAATTATATTAATATTTAATATGGTGTATATTCTGGATGTAAAAAGAAAAAAATTATAGTTAAAAACTTACACACAATAAATTAACAAATTAATCAATTAACTTTATAAACCTCCATGCACCAAAAGCTTCATTGGTAAATTCTACCAAATATTTGAGGAAAATATTATACCAATTCTTTATTATTCCAGAAATAAAGAGAAAATACTTCACTTATTATATGAGGTCAGCCTTATCCTGATACCAAAACCTGAAAAAGACATTGTAAGAAAGCAAAACTACCAAGCATGTATTTCATGAACATAGATGCAAAAGTTCTAAACAAAATATTAGCAAATCAAATCAAACATTATATAAGAAAGAATATATCATGCCCAAATGGGGATTATCCTAGAAATGCAAATTTTGTTTCATATTTTATATTGATCAATATAATTCACCACATTAGAAAACTAAAAAAAGAAACACCCAAAACCATAAAGTATGTAAATGGATACACAGAAAGCATTTGACAAAATCTAAACATATTCTTGATTAAAAAGAAAAAAAAATTATTGGCACAGTTGGAATTTAAGATTTATCAACCTAATAAAGGGTATCCATGAAAAACCTATAACTCACATAATTACTGGTGAAAGACTGAATGCTTTCCCTCCTAATCCTAGCAACAAGAATGAAATCCACTTTCACTACTTCTATTCAACCTTGTACTGGAAGTTCTAGCAAGTGCAGTAAGGCAAGATAAATAACAGCATCCAGTTTGGAAAGGAAGTAAAACTGTCATTATTCACAGACCACATGACCATCCATGTAGAAAATACTATGATCTCACCAAAAATCCACTGAACCTAATAAATGAGTTTATCAAGTATGCAGGATAAAACACCAATAGACAATTTTTTTTTCAGACAGGATTTCACTTGTTTGCCCAGGCTGGAGTGCAGTGGTGTGATCGGTTCACTGAAACCTCCAGCTCCCAGGCTCAAGTGATCCTTCCACTTCAACCTCCCAGGCAGCTGGGACTACAGGCACGCACCACCACACCTGGCCAATTTTTGTATTTTTAGTAGAGATGGGGTTTTGCCATAATGCCCAGGCTGATGTCAAACTCCTGGGCTCAAGTGGTACAACTGCCTCAGCCTCCCAAAGTGCTGGGATTACAAACATGAGCCACCATGACCAGCCAATAGAAAATTATTAATAAACAATATCAATTGTCTAATATTAGCAAGAATCAGAAATAGATATTTTAAAAGCATAATTTACAATAGCATCAAAAATTAATACTCAGTAGTAAATCTAAGAAGATATCTAAGATCTCTATATTAAACACTATCAAATATTATGGAGAAAAATTAAAGAAAAGCAAATAAATGAGAAGCATATCACATCAATGAGTTGGAAGGCTCAATATTATAAAGATTTCAATTCTTCCCAAAATTAATCTATAAATTCAAGTCAATCATAATTAAAATGCTTATACTTTTTTTCATAAATGGAGTAGCTATTTTTAAAATTTATTTGAAAAGAAGTGCAAAAGGGCAGAAAGAGACAAGGTAATCTGAAGACAACCAAGCTGGAGGACTTATAATATCAAATATCAAGACCTAAATTTCTATAAAGCTTTAGTAATTATGACAATGTTGTTGGCACAATAATAAATAACAAATATGTGGGGGGAAATGTAGAGAGTCCAGAAACATTCACATATATAGTTAGTAAACTTATGACAAAGACAACAATGCAAAGAGTGCTAAAGGATTCTCTTTTGAATGATGGTTCTGGGGCAATTGCTGTGTATGTGCCAAAATAATGCATCTGGACCTCTACCTCATAACATGGAAAAATAATTAATTTTAGATAGAGGGCAGGCCTAAATGAGAAGTAAAGCATTTAAATTCAACTATAGGAGAAAAAATTGCAATCTTGGAGTAGGCACAATTTTTCTTTTAAATATGACACTGAAACGCATAAATCAAAAACACTTTTGCAAATGTTAAATTATACTTAATAAAAATTAAGAACTATTTATCTAAAACAACCATTAAGACAATAAAAAGTGAAAACTTGAAATGGGAGAAAAATATTTGCTATACATAGCTAATAAAGGACAACCATCTAGATTCTATGAAAGTCTACAAATCAATCTGACAGAGACAATTCAATTGAAAAGTGGCATAATATTTTAACATACACTACACAAAAGAGGATAGACAGATGACCAATAAACATACGAAAATATCATTAAGTCGTGAAGAGGATGCATATAAAACTATGATGACAAAACACTGTGCACTCACTAGAAAACCTAAAATGAAAAATAGAGAATATCATTTTTGGCATTTAGTGAGGGTGTGAATCAACTGACATGCTCAAAAATTGCTGGTGGAAGCAAAAAACTAATTCAGCCACTTTGGAAAATGTTTGGCACTATCAAAACTAAACACACACACGCACGCACACACACACATCTACTTTGTGATCTAGCAATTCTTCTAAGTATATATCCAAAGAAAATATATACATATGTTCACGAAAAGATATAAATTAGACTGTTCATAGCAACACTGTATAAACTGGAAACTATCCAAATGCCAACCAAAAATGAATGGATTAATAAATTGTGATATATTCACACAATAGAATACTGTGCAATAATTAGAATAATTGATCTAGAACTACTCATAACAGTATGTGTAAATATCACAAACATAATGTTGAATGGAAGAAACCAGACAAAAAAACAGGGGAAACTAATCAATGCTGTTAGACGTCAAGATTGTGATTATTCTTGGAGGTGGACATGGGGCAGCCTTCTGGGATACTGGTGATATTTTGTTTCTTGATCTGGGTATTGTTTACCTGGCTGTGTTCAGTTAGTAAAAATTCAAAGAGCTGCATAATTATGTATACTTTTTTGGTATTCATACAATAGGTCAATAAATTATTTTTAAAATGTACATAGTGTGTAACTTTGCTTCTGTTTCATATTTTTCTTTAGAATGGATTTTTTAAAGTAAGAATTCTAGGCAGTGGTCTTTTAAAAGTTGAGATTTTTACTCATTATAAATGTTCTTACTGATAACAAGTGACAAATAAATGACAAGAGGGGAAATAACAGATTGTTAAACCAATTCTTACAGTTCTAATATATCCCCAAACTTTAGGTAGAAACTATCTCATTTAACTCTCTAATGTTCACATTATAATCATATGAAAGCTACAGAAATAGAAACTTGACAAAGAATCTTGCTGGGAGAATTGGAAATAGATTCTAGGAATCAAAAATCTTTGCCCTATCATCATTTGATAATTTGCCAATAGACAATATGAAGTGTGGTAGAGCCAGTCTGCCTGGGAACACTTAACAACTCTCCCCTTGCTATCTGAGTAAACTTGTGCAAGTTACTTAACTTCTGTGTCTCAGTTTCCACATCCACAAAATTGGGATGATAAAAACATATATTTCACAATCTTGTTTTGAGGATAAAATGAATTAATGCATGTAAAGCTCTTACAACAGTGGGTTATCCCTATTATCATCTGTTCCACCCGGTTAGAAGAATAACCATAACGTTCCTAGCGAAAGATTTGTACAGTTTTTTTTCACGAAACCATACTTCTTAGTTGGTATTAAGTGTTAAATGGTGTTTGAACACATGCATTTTCCTACTTGTCTTGCATCTTATTGAAAACAGAAATGTCTTCAGGTTTGTGTGTCTAAAACAGATTTAAAATCTATAACAGATTGCCTTATCAAAGAAACTGAAATCTCCCAGCACCAGAAGATTATGTCTGAAAATAAAACTGCTTATGACCACAATCATTTCAAAAAATAATTGCTCTTTCTCAAGTGACTGCAGTTGAAAACCTGACTTTTCACTAAATGTACATGTGCTTTACCTCAAAAACCTATGACATTTTGCTGTGAGTTCAATAGTCTTTAAGTGCTCAGACCTCAAGTGTAAAAACACATTCCTGTTTTCCTCCAGTCTTAAAGACTGACCTGCATGTCTTCTAAATGTGCTCTAAATATCTCTATCTACATGTGGTAGCTTCAAAAAAAGAAATTATCAGAGATCAGCTGAGTAACAGGTATTCTGATAGGGACTTATTTCCATCTTTTAGGTTTTATGAGAATGAAACAAACTTGTGATGCAAATTTCTCCAGTAAATATTATTTGATTATCAAAATGAGATTTCTCACCAGTCTTTCAAATTTTATACCAGAAAAAAAAGATGAAGGGAAGAAAGGCAATGTTTATATAGGGAAGCTGAACGGTTGCTCAGCAGTGAGTTCCAGATGCTATCCCCATGAAGACCTTGCTTCCATGGAAGAACTTGTGTCTTTTACGGTATAAGAAGCTCAAGAGGATAAATTTCCTTTCAAAACCAAATGACTCAATCCCGTCAGTAGCTGCAACTTGAAAGAAGAGGATTTGCGTACCCTGTCAGGTTATGTCAATCTACCTAACACGACTGTGGTGGGGCCAGATTTGTCAGAGAAATCAGACTATCTCAGAGGAATTTGCATGTATGAAATATCAATTTATTATAGGTTCTGCTGCTATTTTAATTCCACTGCTCATTTATCACAATTCAAAAGAATGAGAAGTGTTCTATAACCTCACATATGGAAAACAGCAAAAGTCAGAATTTTTTGGATGGTTTGCTTTTTGAGGCTTTTTCTTAGAGAAGTTTAACAGCTTTATAGTTGCTTGTTAAATAAAAAAATTATAATAGATACAAAATCTGCTTAAATAAGTCAAAGACAATTCTACCATTCTAATTTTCTGTGAATTATAACTTTTCTACCATGAGTTTTGTACATATTTTTATATCAAACATTCTTTATGTGATTCTGTTAAAAACAAGACTATTTGTTATCAATTTTACAGATGTGGTAAGTCATTATGCATTTACTGAGCACAATTCTGTAGAACACTGATGCTCAAAAACTTGTTATTCCTCATACCCGATGTAATAACTAGAAGACAAAAAAATCTATTAATAATTATTAATAAACATCTGATTTATGAGGATACACACACACACACACACACACACACACACACACTGTCCTGGAAAAAAGCATGATCTTTGGAGTCACTTAGAGAATCAAAACCCAGCTCTGCCACTTCCAACTCTGTGACCAGAGTAACTCACTTACCTTTCTGAATCTCAACTTCTACTTAGAGACAGTAATGTTTACGCTGCAGGGTTTGGAAGAAAATTCACTAAGTCTGTGTATATTATGCATCTGGAACTCTACCTGGTCCCTAATAGTCTCTCCATAATAGGAAATATTATTTCTGATAACTTGACTTTAATAAATGTTTGTTGAGTACAATTATGTGCCTAGCATTGTTTAGATACCATGAATCAAGTGACAAACAAGAGTGTTAGAGCCGCAGCCTTCGTGGAGCTTATACTAGTGAGAAAAGAGTCAATGTGTAAACAAATAAATAAGAAAACTTCAGATTCTGATAGCTGCAAATGAAGTAACTGGAAGTGGAGAGAGGCTATTTTGGAGATGTCAGGGAAATGATGATAAGGTAACCCTTGAGCTCAGCCAGACTCAGCCCTGTGAAAACCTGTGGAAAGACCATTGAAAGCAAAGGGGCCAGTGAGCCCAGCCCTGGATCAGGAATAAGCATGGCCTGTGCAAGGAGCTGAGAGGAAGCCAGCATGTCTGGAGCATGATAGGCAAAGAAGAGAGTAGAAGATAAGGTCACGAAATAGGCAGAGATCAAACCATGTAGGGCCCGTAGGCCATAGAAAGGCATTTGAATTTAATTACATATAAAAAGCAAAACTATTGAAGAAGTTCAGACAGAAAAAAGTGATCTGATTCTAGTAGCTGAATGAGGAATGGACAATAGCAGGGCAAAAGTGGAAAGTGGAAGACCAATTTGGAGGTTACTGCAGTATAACAAATAAACCAAAGATGATGATAGTGTGCCCCAGGATAGTAGTGATGGTGAAGATGAATATAAGAGGGTGGATGACCTATGGGAAAGAGTCCTGTCTCAGCTCTTCAATACTCCAGTTCTTTCAAAGTAAGTACATGCAAAATTTTTCCCATATACACACCCATATATTGTACATATACAACACCAAAGTGTAACCTAATCCGAGCAGATTCCAGAAGTAGCCTGGCACTCCCCCTTCTGCCAGTTCAGCTCTTTTGCTACCCTTCACTCCCACATCAGCACCAGACCAGACCCTCTTACTCCTAGGTTATGCTTAATATCATAGACCCCATTCCTGCAAAACTGACATCAATCAGAAAAGCCTAGCCACAAGACATGGTTTACATCCTTGGACCTTTCTTGTTTCATTCAACAAGCTTCTATGGCAATATACAGGATCCAAATGCAAATGGATATGTTATAAGGGAAGAAGGGTGAGTCATAACTGCTTGAACCAATGGCCTGTAAGCCCCAGAACCTTGAGCAGCCAAAAACTTTTTTGTAATATGCAATTTAACAATGTCATCCATAGTTATAACATTAAGCTTTAAAAAAATTGAATTATATAGATGATTTTACACTGGTGTGCTGAACTGAAGAAGAAATTTTTCCAAGATCAAGAACTAAAATAGTTTTTGATTGCTTTAGTATACTTGGAACACAATATCTCACCTTATCACCTCCATGCATTGTTTTGACCAAAGGTTACATCGTGGAGATCATGCTTACTCTTAGGTTTTGAAAGACCTGGATCTACCTGAGGACCAAAAAAGTGAACGCGTTTGCTTTCAAGGACCTGCAAGTTTAAAAAGAAAGCATCTCACCTCCAACAGTAGTTGGTAAATTAGAGTTGGTGGATGATAGCAGCTACCAAGTAAGAAAACAGAACGATGGAAGATGGCTTATATCCATAGTTTCTGTCAACAGTGCAAGTAGAAGTTTCCAATTTTGTGCCAATATGGGAAGATAATGCTTATTATAAATTAACAAACAACATGCATGCAAAGGAGTTCTTCTACCAGCGTACACTTTAAATATACCTGGAGAGCCTACTGTCTATCCTGCTTTTTCTTTTACTTGTGGATGAACTATACTCTTGCGTTAATATCCTCCTTATACACCATTGTTTTGATGGGTATCCTAAAGAAGAGATGGAGAAAAGTAGAGGTACATAGCTAAGAAGTCCTCTCTCAAATTAAAGCAGGTTTAAAAATTAATTTCTTATCATATAGACCCTTTCATTATAGTTTATTTTTACATTCACAGATTGAGATTAATACTTGGGAACTATCATAGGGGTATTAAAATAATAATTTTGGGAATCCTGGCCATGTTACTCTCATATTGTTTGACTCTGACTGGTTTGCATTTGCTTACTTATGAGGCAAGGAGAGAAAAGGGTAGCATCAGTCTGCCTTCAGGTTCATTTTGAAAGGAGCCGGGCACATTCCTCAGCCCCGGGCTCAAAACAAACAAGCCCAGTACAAACACATCCCATCCTCCCATCTCACCACATATCGCCATATATCTCTCAAACTTCCTGAGCCCAGTACAAACACATTCCATCCTCCCATCTCACCACATATCGCCATATATCTCTCAAACTTCCTGAGCCCAGTACAAACACCACCAGGAAAGTCTCCGATAAGGAGACAGCCATTCAAAGTTTTACTGAAAAAGCGGGAACCAAAAGAATTTCTTTGTTCCCCTGTAACTCTCAGGCTATAAAAAGCAAACACTCGCATTGTTCAGGGCCCTCTTGTATGCTGTGGAATGGAGGGACCAGGTTCGAACTTGTAGTAAAGATCCTTGCCGCTTGGCTTTGACTCTGGACTCTGGTGGTCTTCTTTGGGGAACTAATGGTCTCGGCATAACATCTGGGGGCTCGTCCGGGATTCCCCAAGCCCACCAGACCCCTGGTCAACGGATCTGCTAGGATCGATCTACTGATAGGTGAGCTGGCTCGTCTCCGTTTGTCTGTCTGTGTCTGTTCTGAATCCGAATCTGTGACTCGCGAGGTCTGAAACTGGAGCTGGCACAGTCCTGGCGGACGCGCTATAGGACGGCCAGCGGAGACCGGTGGGAGACGTCCCCTGGCTCTCATCTGATCTATATTGCGGTCTGAGCTGCCCCGGCTTGGCGGGCAGCAGCTGTCTCTGATCTGAGCTGCCCCGGCTTGGCGGGCAGCAGCTGTCTCTGATCTGAGCTGCCCCGGTTTGGCGGGCAGCAGCTGTCTCTGATCTGAGCTGCCCCGGTTTGGTGGGCAGCAGCTGTCTCTGATCTGAGCTGCCCCGGTTTGGCGGGCAGCAGCTGTCTCTGATCTGGGCTACCCCAGCGCGATCGCGACCCAGGCAGCTAACTCTGACCCGGGCTTCCGGTGCGCGCTTGCGATCTGAACTGCCCCGGTTTGGCGGGCAGCAGCTGCCTCTGATCTGGGCTGCCTCAGCGTGACCGCGACCCAGGCAGCTAACTCTGACCCGGGCTTCCGGTGTGCGCTTGCGATCTGAACTGCCCCGGTTTGGCGGGCAGCGGCTGTCGCTGATCTGGGCTGCCCCAGCACGACTACAATCTAGGCAGCTAACTCTGACCAAGGCTCTGACCAAGGCTGCCAAAGTGCGCCTGCGATTAGATATCATTAAGAAGTCAAATCAGATTTCCTTTACAGGGATTCAAACCCACATTCCTTTATAGGAAGAGACTACAAATTATTACAGGATGGGTAATACCCAGAGCACTCCCCTATCTCTCCTTACGAGTAATTTCAAAGAAGTTAGAGCAAGGGGCCATGATCTTGGTATAGAAATCAGGAAAGGAAAGCTAATTACTCTGTGTCGCTCCGAATGGCCTGCCTTTGATGTGGGGTGGCCACCCGAAGGGACCTTCCGACTTGCTGTCATCACTAGAGTAAAGTCCAAGATTTTCCTACCTGGGCGTGCGGGCCACTTAGATCAAATCCCATATATCCTCATATGGCAGGACCTTGTTGAGAACCCGCGTCCTTGGCTGTCCCCTTTCCAATTAGCCTCTGAACCCTGTAAGGCACTGGTTGCTCGACCGCTAAAATCCAAGCAGCCAACTGCCCCCCCCATCCTGTTCTACCTGACAGCGGGGACCCACTGTTCACAGAACCCCCTCCGTACCCCTCCGGGCCCCAGGCCCCAGCCCCCCTGGCTAAGCTGCGGGAGGGAGCAGGTGGACGGGAGGCGGCTGGCACACACGGGCCCGCTGAAAGGGAAAGTAACTTTGAAGGGCTGGTGGGGCGGAAGCGAGGGCGCACTTCGCGGACTAGCCCCCCTCAGCCGCCTGACTCCACGGTGGCTTTACCCCTTCGGGAAACAGGACCCCCAGATGACACAGGAATCCCCAGGCTCCAGTACTGGCCATTCTCCACCAGTGATCTGTATAACTGGAAGACTCAGAGTGCTTGGTTTTCAGACAACCCCAAAGATTTACTGGCTTTACTGGATAGTGTCATGTTCACCCACCAGCCCACTTGGGATGATTGTCAGCAGCTCCTCCAAATCTTGTTCACCACGGAGGAGTGAGAGATAATACAGATAGAAGCTAGAAAGCTGGTCCCGGGGGACGACGGTCAACCGACTGCCAACCCCGACCTCATAAACGCAACCTTTCCTCTGACCAGGCCAGCGTGGGACTACAATACGGCAGAAGGTAGGGGACGGCTACACCTTTATCGCCAGACTCTAATGGCAGGTCTCCGGGCAGCTGCTCGCAAGCCCACTAATTTGGCTAAAGTATATTCTATTCTGCAGGGGAAGACAGAGAGCCCAGCTACCTACTTAGAAAGATTAATGGAAGTTTTTAGACAGTACACCCCCATAGATCCAGAGGCTCCAGGAAGTCAGGCAGCTGTTGTAATGTCTTTTGTAAATCAGGCAGCCCCAGATATTAAGAGAAAACTCCAGAAATTAGAAGACTTGGAGGGGAAGCGGATTCAGGACCTCCTTCAGATAGCCCAGCGGGTTTACAATAACAGAGATACTCCAGAGGAAAAGCAATTTAAGGCCACTGAAAAAATGACCAAGGTCCTGGCAGCAGTGGTACAGAAAGAGCATCTACAGCTAGAGTACACCCAACCTAGGCGGCCCCCCCGGCATGATAATCTGAGCAAAGACCAATGTGCCTATTGTAAGGAGGCTGGCCACGGGGTAAGAGACTGCCCCAAAAAGAAACCACGAGGACAGGGACCCGGACCCCCTAGGTCTACACCCGTACTAGTCACTCAAGACGAAGACTAGGGAAGACGGGGTTCGGACCCCCTCCCCGAACCTAGGGTAACTTTGCAAGCGGAGGGGTCCCCAGTCCAGTTCTTGGTCGATACGGGAGCACAGCAGTCTTAGTTAAAACTAATCGAAATTATCCTCCAAATCCTCGTGGGTACAAGGGGCCACAGGAGTTAAGAAATACCCATGGACAACACAAAGAACAGTAAATCTTGGAGCCAAGAATGTAACCCATTCTTTCCTGGTCATCCCTGAGAGCCCCTGTCCCCTATTGGGGAGAGACCTGCTAACTAAAATGGGAGCACAGATCCACTTCCTCCCTGAGGGGCCCGTTGTGACCAACTCACACAATCGACCCGTGTCCATCCTGACTATAAACCTAGAAGATGAGTACCGGCTCCACCAGGAGAAAGCGGCCCCTGACCAGGACATAGCAACCTGGCTCCAGCAATATCCAGAAGCGTGGGCGGAGATGGGGGGCTTAGGTCTAGCAAAACACCGTCCTGCCTTATTTATAGAACTAAAGCCTGGGACAGACCCCGTGCGGGTACGCCAATACCCGATGCCCCTAGAGGCCAAGAAAGGGATTGCCCCGCATATCCGCCGGCTCCTTGACCAAGGGGTCCTTCGCCCATGTCACTCACCCTGGAATACTCCATTGTTGCCGGTACAAAAACCTAATAGTGGAGAATACAGACCTGTACAAGACTTAAGAGAAATCAACAAGAGGGTTGTGGACATACATCCAACTGTACCTAACCCGTATACCCTCCTAAGTACCTTAAACCCTAAACATCAATGGTACACTGTTTTAGACTTGAAAGATGCTTTCTTCAGTTTGCCTTTAGCCCCTCAGAGCCAAGAGCTCTTCGCCTTCGAGTGGAATGACCCTGACAGGGGCATAAGTGGCCAACTGACATGGACCAGGCTGCCGCAGGGATTCAAAAGCTCTCCTACCCTGTTCGATGAGGCCCTCCATGAAGACCTGGGTGAGTACCGACGTAAACACCCTGAAATAATTTTACTACAGTATGTTGATGACCTCCTAATTGCTGCTGAGACCCAAGAAGCTTGCATCCAAGGGACCAAGGGTCTCTTACAAGCTCTGGGGAATCTAGGCTACCGAGCCTCAGCAAAGAAAGCTCAAATCTGTAAGCCAGAGGTAACATATCTAGGGTACCTGCTTAAGGGAGGGCAGCGCTGGCTAACAGACGCCTGGAAACAAACTGTTCTGCAGATCCCCAGGCCACAATCCACCCGACAAGTGAGAGAATTCCTGGTGTCGGCAGGATTTTGCAGATTATGGATACCTGGGTTCGCAGAACTGGCTAAACCCTTGTATCAGGCAACACGGGGGCAACAGCCATTTAATTGGACAGACGAAGCCGTGTTGGCCTTCCAACAGATTAAAACCGCCCTACTCTCCACGCCTGCACTAGGACTACCTGATGTTACCAAGCCCTTCCACTTATACGTGGATGAGAATAAGGGTGTCGCCAAGGCGGTAATAACTCAGAACTTAGGCCCCTGGCAGAGGCCAGTTGCCTACCTGTCAAAGAAGTTAGACCCAGTAGCTGCCGGATGGCCCCCTTGTCTCTGAATGATTGCGGCCATGGCTCTGATGGTGCAAGATGCTGATAAACTTGTCATGGGGCAAGAATTGTGGGTCGTTACTCCACATGCCATTGAAGGTGTACTCAAACAGCCACCTAATCGATGGATGAGTAACGCCCGGCTCACCCACTACCAAGGACTACTACTAAATCCTCTCAGGATAATTTTCCTGCCCCCAACGACCTTAAACCCTGCCTCGCTGCTGCCCAACCCGGACATGGATGCCCCACTCCATGACTGCACCAAGATACTAGCTCAGGTGCACGGAGTTCGAGAAGACCTGCAGGACCGCCCACTTCCTGATGTCGACCTCGTCTGGTTCACTGATGGGAGCAGCTTCATGCATCAAGGCCAGAGGTACGCTGGAGTGGCAGTAACTTCAGAGACTGAGGTAATCTGGGCAGAACCCCTGCCCCCGGGGACATCGGCCCAGAAGGCCGAACTGATAGCGCTCACCCAAGCTCTTACCTTAGGGGCGGGGAAAAAGCTGACAGTATATACAGACAGCCGATATGCTTTGGCAACGGCGCATATACATGGGGCCATTTACAGGGAGCAAGGGTTACTGACGGCTGAAGGAAAAGAGATAAAAAACAAGCAAGAGATCCTAGCCCTGCTAACAGCCCTATGGAGGCCAGAAAAGTTAGCCATTGTACATTGCCCAGGGCATCAGAAACTAACTACTCCAACTGCTCAAGGCAACTTTCTGGCAGACCAAACTGCAAGGAATGTGGCGAAGGCTCCCAGCCAACTCCTTGCACTCCAGCTCCCTGACCCGGGCCCCCGGGACTTGCCATATTTCCCTGAATATTCAGAACAAGATCTCCAGTGGATTGACAAACTTCCCCTGAAACAAATCCAGAATGGGTGGTGGACTGATACTAATGACCAAACCATCCTACCAGAAAAATTAGGACAACAGGTGTTAGAACACATCCACTGAACCACCCACCTGGGGGCCCGGCGGATGATAGACCTGATCAGACGCTCCAAGCTCAAAATCAGACATATAGCTGAGACGGCCAGCAGTATCGTGACAAGTTGCAAAGTCTGCCAGCTTAACAACGCATACCCCCAATCTCAAGCTGCAGCAGGAACAAGGCTCAGGGGAACCAGGCCCGGTATCTACTGGGAAGTAGATTTTACCGAAATAAAGCCAGGAAAGTACGGGTACCGGTACTTACTTGTCTTTGTAGATATTTTTTCAGGGTGGACTGAAACATTCCCAACCAAAAGAGAAACTGCTCAGGTCATAGCAAAGAAAATTCTGGAAGATATCCTTCCCAGGTATGGCTTCCCCATCCAGATAGGGTCAGATAATGGGCCCGCTTTCGTCGCTAAGGTAAGTCAGGACTTGGCTTCCATCCTTGGGGCAAATTGGAAACTACATTGCACTTACAGGCCCCAGAGTTCAGGACAGGTAGAAAGGATGAATCGGACCTTAAAAGAGACCTTAACTAAATTGACTATAGAGACTGGCGCTAATTGGGTAGTCCTTCTCCCCTGTGCTCTGTTCCGGGCCCGTAATACCCCTTACAAACTGGGCCTTACCCCTTACGAAATCATGTATGGCAGACCTCCACCCCTGGTTCCTAGCTTAAAAGATGACCTGCTTAAGTCTGAAACAGAAAATGTCTCTGAATTCTTATTTTCCTTACAAGCCTTACAGAAAATTCACCAAGAAATCTGGCCCAAGCTGAAAGAGCTATATGAGACCAGTCCCCCACCGACACCCCATCCGTACCAGCCGGGAGACTGGGTCCTGGTTAAGCGACACCGACAAGAGACCCTAGAGCCCAGGTGGAAAGGACCACTCCAAGTACTCCTGACCACACCCACCGCCCTGAAGGTAGAAGGCATTGCGTCGTGGATCCACTACACCCACATCAAGCCAGTGGACCCAACCTCCGACCTTCTGGGGCCAATCATGGCAGCGGCTGAAGCACCGGACACGTGGACTGTGAACAGAGCTAAAAACAACCCCTTAAAACTCACCCTGTGCCGGCAGCATAGCTCACTGCAAACATGCAGTTAGGTAGTCTAACTCTAACATTAGTCGCCCTAGTGGCCACTGGGGAAAACATAAAGCCAGCTCCTAATCCCTTTGTCTGGAGATTCTGGCTTTATGAAAACCAAACCCACCCTGGGCAACCTCATAAGCCCGGGAAATTAGTGGCCAGTGCAGATTGCCCCTCCTCAGGGTGCAATAGCCCAATTTTACTAAATTTTACCGATTTCCCAGTAGCCAAACCAGTGGCACCAATAATATGCTTCGAGTATGATCAGACTGAATACAATTGTAAGCACTATTGGTGGCACCAAAGTGCCGGCTGCCCTTATAACTATTGTAACATCCATAAATACCAATGGTGGGGTGGAAAAGACCAGATAGATCCCAGATGGCCCTTCCATCGCAGACGAGATAGAGACCTTTCATATACATGGATAGTTAGAGACCCCTGGAACTCCCGCTGGACCACACCTCAACACGGGGCTGTATACTACTCCTCCGCCTCCACATGGCCTAGCAGTCACCTCTATCTGTGGCGGGGTCTAGTGCAGGTACGGCCCCTGGTCCATGGAAATATCCAGCGACAAGAAAACCGCCTGACACAAGACTTACGTCCTTTTTCCTGGTTAAAATTATTGCAAGAAGGATTAGAACTTGCCAACCTTACAGGACTTCACAGTCTGTCTGGCTGCTTTCTGTGTGCCACTCTAGGGTGTCCACCGCTAACCACTGTCCCCCTGCCATGGGGATCCTCCACCTCAGCCCAAGCTAACAACCACCGAAACCTCTCATATGCCCCTATCCCTAACGTGCCACTATACCTAAACCCCAGTCAAGAAAAGTTTCCCTACTGTTTCTCAGGAACTAATTCCAGCCTCTGCAACATCACTGCAACGCCCCCTAACATCACCTTAAGGGCTCCGTCAGGCATATTCTTCTGGTGTAATGGAACATTATCTAAAAACCTATCAAGCCCCTCTGTTACCAACCTACTGTGTCTTCCTGTCACATTAGTTCCCCGGTTAACTCTGCTTACTGCCGGCGAGTTCCTAGGGTATACCGGTAACTGGACTAGTGCTGTTATTCACCCAGACCCTAGACCGAGACCTGCACAAGCCATATTTCTCCCCCTCATTGCAGGAATCTCCCTCACCGCATCCTTCATGGCAGCCGGACTGGCTGGGGGAGCCCTAGGTCACACCCTTATAGAAAGTAACAAGCTGTACCAACAATTTGCCATTGCTATGGAGGAGTCAGCTGAGTCCCTTGCCTCCCTACAATTTGCCATTGCTATGGAGGAGTCAGCTGAGTCCCTTGCCTCCCTCCAGCGGCAGCTCACGTCCCTAGCACAGGTAACCTTGCAGAACCGGAGGGCCTTAGACCTACTCACTGCTGAAAAAGGGGGAACGTGTATGTTTCTAAAGGAAGACTGTTGTTTCTACATAAATGAATCAGGGCTCGTTGAAGACCGGGTCCAACAGTTACGCAAGTTAAGCACAGAAGTAAGAACACGGCAGTTTGCTTCAGCTGCAGACCAATGGTGGAACTCATCTATGTTTTCTCTGTTAGCCCCCTTCCTTGGACCCCTGCTGAGTCTACTATTTCTGCTTAACGTAGGACCTTGTGTTGTTAACAGAATTTTGCGGTTCGTTAGAGAAAGGTTTGACACTGTACAACTCATGGTCCTCAGAGCCCAATACCAACCTGTAAACGCTGAAACAGAATCAGACTTATAAGACCCAAGATTGGCTCTAAAAATACCTGAAAAGAAAAGGGGGGAATGAAAGGAGCCGAGCACATTCCTCAGCCCCGGGCTCAAAACAAACAAGCCCAGTACAAACACATCCCATCCTCCCATCTCACCACATATCGCCATATATCTCTCAAACTTCCTGAGCCCAGTACAAACACATCCCATCCTCCCATCTCACCACATATCGCCATATATCTCTCAAACTTCCTGAGCCCAGTACAAACACCACCAGGAAAGTCTCCGATAAGGAGACAGCCATTCAAAGTTTTACTGAAAAAGCGGGAACCAAAAGAATTTCTTTGTTCTCCTGTAACTCTCAGGCTATAAAAAGCAAACACTCGCATTGTTCAGGGCCCTCTTGTATGCTGTGGAATGGAGGGACCAGGTTCGAACTTGTAGTAAAGATCCTTGCCGCTTGGCTTTGACTCTGGACTCTGGTGGTCTTCTTTGGGGAACTAATGGTCTGGGCATAACAATTTCTCCCAGTGGCCAACATGGAATATCTGTATCCACATTTGGATGTTAATATGATCTGTGTTGTTATTTTAAGTTTTATGTACATTAAATAGCAATCCCAATTTTTCAATTCAACGTCTACTACCCTTCAACTACCAAATACTGAGCTCTTGCTAAAAACTGGAATCTCATCTACATGGTTTAAATATGTTATAACAAAGCAACTTGCAAGTATTTTATAAAGTGAAATCATAGCAGCCATTTTATACTTGAGGAAACTGAGAGTTTAAGTGGCTTATCCAAATACATGCATCTGGTAAATGCAACTGGGCTGAACAACCAAGGAACTTTCTTTTATCCTAGACTGATGAGTATTTGTGGCTGGTTAGCTCAGCTGGTTAGAGGTTAAAGTTGAGTGTTAATGAGGTCAAAGTCATAAATGTGAACTTTAAGTGGAGGATTTCCCTTGATTCATAAGTGCAAGTTCAACATTTAACCCTAGCCAGTCAAAAGGAACAGTGCATGGCTCAATATAAATCCATCACCAGTGCTGGAAGCAATACTCAGAAAACACGTTTCTTGTTAAATAGCCAAAGTCATCTTCTTTTTACAAAACAATAATAAGTTAAACTTACTTTAGTTTATTTAAGCTAGGAAGTCATCTATAGTTTTTAATTTAAAAGCCAGGCAATGGGAAAAGGAAAATCAGAGAATGGTTAAGCTGGATGACACTAGTAGGTCTCTCTCTCATACATCCCTTCATTTGGCAGAGAAAAGAAGAAATTAAAATTCATGAGTAGGGATTATTGTATTATTTTCATGAAGTTTCTAAGCCAGAGACAGACAGCAGAAAATAGAAGTCAATTTTCTAATACCCAGTTTATGATTTTTCTACCAAACTTAGAAGGAATGCATTGTGGCCTCAAGCCTGAAAGAAATGATTTGCTGGCCACATACTGAATGTGAAGAGCACATAGCTAACCTAGCTTTACATATGAAAGGATGGGGTTTATTGTTTCCCATAGGAAATGGAAAGTTCTGCTATAATCCTTTCTCAATTCCTAGTGAAATTCTCTACTTTTCCCTTAAGCTTATGGAATTTTACATTGAAAATTTTTCTTTGCTTTGTTAGTTTCCCTTTTCTTCTTCTCCAAATTCTAAATTATAGCATTCTCTATAAACAATAACCCCAATATTGTCTTTCATCTATAAAACACTAACCAGTCTCTTTCAAAGAATGAGTATTACTAAAGAATCATGCATGTGGACTTGTGGTTCCAAAATGGAGGCACAGAAGCAAGCTGGCTTCACTGTCCCCAGCAGAAAACCAAAAATAAAAATATAGTGCTGGGATTATCACTAGCATATCCCAGAACTCAAACATGAGAATGAAACACTTCCTGTGGTCACAGAGAAGTATAAAAAAACAAACAAAACTGTGAGTAGATGGTAAGAGAATCAGATTTCTACACCAGTGATGTCCCTCCCAACATTCTGCCCAGCATCAAATGCACACAAAATTTCCTCTCAGCTCATGATTTCAACACTGGAAAAAGTGAGATTGAGGTGGACAGAAAACTTGCCCTCCAGTTTGGTTTCCCTGGCAGGTGACCTGTCCTCACCTTACTCCATAGGAAACCAAATGAGTGCCTGAAGGGAGAAATATCCCTGAGATCAAGCAAAGACCAAGGAGGGAGGTGGGACTACTGTCACCAGTCTTGGAAACTATGCTCTGGAACACAGCCAAAGGAGACACCAAATGGGAGTGGCTGTCCTGCAGCATCATGCTGTAGAGGATTCATGCCACAGGGCCCCTGTGCAGGAATCCCTAGCCAGCCTTCCCACACTACCAAAATACCCCATTTGCAACAATCCTCACTGGGAAAGAGCAACGCTCTGATTGTTTATAGAGCCATTATAAACCCGGGCTTAAGGTACAACCTACAGCCGAAAAAGGAGGTAGTGATCTAGCAGTAAAGAATCTGTAAGCAGGGCCGGGCATGGTGGCTCACACCTATAATCCCAGCACTTTGGGAGGCTGAGGCGGGTGGATCACCTGAGGTCAGGAGTTCAAGACCAGCCTGGCTAAACATGGTAAAACCCTGTCTCTACTAAAAATACAAAAAAATTAGCTGGGTGTGGTGGGGGGGGGGGGCACTTGTAATCCCAGCTACTCTGGAGGCTGAGGCAGGAGAATCGCTTGAACTCGGGAGGCAGAGGTTGCAGTGAGCCTAGATCACACCACTGCACTCCAGCCTGGGCAAAAAGAGTGGTACTCCATTTCAAAAAAAAAAAAAAAAAAAAGAATCTTTAAGCAAATATATCCAATAAAAACCAAAACAAGCCAAACAGAAAAGACTGGAATAAATAATCCTTTAATGCAAAGACATTAGACATATATCCACAAGGGAAAAATGCTCTCTCTAAATGGACAAAACAAGGAACCAGTGACTGACCCTAACAAGATGGCAGTATGTGAGCTCTCTCACCAAGAATTCAAAATACCAGTTTTATTCTGTGTAATCTCCAAGATAACACAGAAAAGCAATTCATAAATTTATCAGAGTCTTCTGCGTAGTCTTGTCAAGCCATGCCTGGGCCTGGAACTGAGCTGCAGCCCCTCAGCTTTGCCCATCACCTCCCAACCATGGACCCCCGCAAAGTGAACGAGCTTTGGGCCTTTGTGAAAATGTGTAAGCCAGATCTGAGCATTCTGCACACCAAGGAAATGCACTTCCTGAGGGAGTGGGTGATGACCATGGGGGGTAAAGTACCACCTGCTACTCAGAAAGCTAAATGAGAAGAAAATACCAAGGGGAGAAAAAAAACTGATAGTAAGAAGGTGGAGGAAGACTTAAAGGCAGATGAACCATTGTTAGAAATAGATAATCAGTGCCGTGAAGAAAAGTCAGCATGGAGACAAATGATCTCACAACAAGGCCATCTTTACTTTCTGCAGAAAGGGTGCTCAATTGTAGATGGAACAATGGTGAGAGCACACCTGGACAAGGGAAGGGAAGGGGTTCTTATTCCTGATGCACATGGCCCCTGCTGCTGTGTCATTCTCCTATTGGCTAGGGTTAGACTGCACAGGCTAAACTAATTCCGATTGGCTAATTTAAAGAAAGTGACTGGATGAGTGGTTTGGCGGGAAATATGGTCATGGAATGAGTCAGGGTGGAGGATGAGTCAGGGCGGAGCAGGTAATCGGAATGAGTCAGGGTGGAGCAGGTAATCGGAATGAGTCAGAGTGGAGCAGATGATCAAAAAAGGTTGCTTTATGAGGAAGTTAAGTTTAAAAGTAGAAGGCAAAGAATTGAACATACTGACATATTGATTCTTTGAAGAGAAATTTATAACTCATATCTAACATTCCCTCCTCTTGCATTTACCTACAGCTCTTTCTCTTCAAACTTCTTTAACATGTCTTGGCTTAGTTGTTCTGCTTGATTTTCCAAAAGAAGAAGCTTCTCTGGATAAGGTATAGGATAGTTAAAGGAGGTTCTAGTAGCAGCCATTTTTATGAGCCTCTGTACCAAACCACGGATGCATGGTATGATACAGCACCTGACGAGAATAAGTAAACTGATTACGGTTGCGAGGGAAGTAAAAATTGAGGCTATTATTCTTTTCCATTTAACGAACCACTTTTCTAGCCATCCTGTAAAAGGGTCGTTTACCCCTGAGTTGTTGGCTAACTTACTGGACAGAACAGTCAGACCTTGCAATGTCTTTGTTATACTTTCATCAGGGGCAGTGTTGTTTGGGATCAAGGTGCAACATTGAGTTTTAATTATGACATAAACTCCTCCTTTTTCTGCTAATATGATGTCTAAGGCTATCTTATTTTTGCCAAGCCATCTGGCTAGTAGCCCCTAATTATTCAGCTATTCCTTTAACAGCATCTCTAGTGTAATTAATAGATCACTGTTGGTTGTAATAGATGTAGTTTATCCAATTTACATTTTCTTAATTGTCACTCACTAAAATATTGACTCAAATCCTGCAGCTATATGATTTCAGACTTTAAATTGATCTGCTGTTCCCCATGGGACTCTAATTGTGTCTAAATAGACGTGATAGTAGAATGACCCATAAGAGGCTTCTTTTGCTTTACGATGTCTTATTTTTCCTTTCTCTGGTTGATGAAATGCCAGGGTGAAAGGGATAGCCAATTGGACTAAAGCATAAGTCCCACTTGAGTTACTCAGCAGAGTGTTCAGTAAAGGTCCACCATAATACTACTACACATCCGCTCAGGGATGAATAAGGGCTGACTGATTGGTAAGCTTTTGAAAATTTTTAAGCTTACTGCATCCCTTCAGGTCTCCAAGGAACACTAAGTTTCCTCCCTGTCGTGATGTTACCAGGGGTCCTTGCTCCCAAAGCTCCCAAGATGGTGGTGGGCCACTTCCAAAATGGCGGTGGGCCACTTCCAAGATGGTGGCAAGCCTCGTGTTCTCTGAGCTGGGGTTCTTGGCCTCACGGATTCCAAGGAATGGAATCTTGGGCCATGCAGTGAGTGTTATAGCTCTATTAGAAGTCGTGGGTCACAGAAGAGAACCGTGGAACCCAGTGACTGGTGTTCAGCTTGATTAGGACAAACCCAGGCACTTAGCCATGCAGGAAAAATAGCAAGCCTTTAGCCCGATCGGGAGCAGCAATGGGCGCCTTGCTGGATCAGGAGCACAGCAGACACCCTGCTGGATCTGGAGGGATGGAAGTCAGCAGCGGGTCGGCAACAGTGGCAAAACAGCAGTGGTGGACAGCGAGTGAAAGCTCAGCTAGAGCCATAACAAACAAGGACCAGAAAAGTACAGTTGCAAGATTTAATAGAGTGAAAACAGAGCTCCCATACAAGGAGGGGACCCAAAGGGGATTGCCGTTGCCTGCTCCAATGCCTGGGTTTATGGCCTGATCCTTGTTCCTCCCGCTGTGCTCTCAGGCAATAGATGATTGGCTGTTTCTTTACCTCCTGTTTTTGCCTAATTAGCATTTTAGTGAGCTCTCTGATTGGTCAGGTGTAAGCTCAGTTGCAAGCCCCGTGTTTAAAGGTGGATGTGGTCACCTTCTCAGCTAGGCTTAGGGATTCTTAGTCAGCCTAGGAAATCCAGCTAGTCCTGTCTCTCAGTCTGAGACACTTAATGAACTTTGTGTTGGGAGATGGAAGCTGGATGGCCCTCGGGGGCTGACCTGCAGGGTGTTGAAATTTGGGATATAGCAGAGAGAGAACTTGGCACAACTTGTTACCACAGGCTGTAGAATCCTGTAAGAGAGCTGCCATGCAGCCCACGCCCGGTCGACTGGAGGACCGCCCTAGTAGAAAGGGGACAATCTGGGCCTCTGGCCTGCAGTGCACACAAGCATAACAATTGCCTTTGTTTAACATGTGGACGGAACATTTAATCCATTTTAACCAGGCATTTACATCTTTATACCCTGTTTCAATGGCTATGGTTTGCCTTAGGTCTCCTATTTCTACTACTGAGACCTTGCTTTTGTCATTTGGCATGAGGCGAGTCATAGTTTGATTTCATAGGTTTGGGAAAGGGGCAGCCATAGGAGGAGGAGGAGGGAGAACAAAGCATACCTTGAAGAAGCCTATAGGATCCTTTCCAGTGACTTCTGCTCCTAAACCACAGAAGTGCTCTAAAGTGGGGTAAGAGTTGCTAGTGGTAGGAATAGTAATGGATATAAGCACTGGGTAAGGAAAGGAAAGGAAAAGATAGATGGACTAAGCTTTCTTTAGCTTTAATTTGGTAGAGGATTGTCCAGGAACAATGACCCATGATTCTGATTATAATGGCACTTGCTTGACTCAGGTGTGATGTGTCCATCCTTTTCTGCTGTACAAACAGCAGTCTCGGTGGTTAGCAGCACAATGCAGGGTCCTTCCCAGGCTGGCTCAAGTTTCCCTTCTTTCCACCCTTTGATGAGAACGTGATCCCCAGGCCGATGCTGATGTACTAGAAACTCCAAAGGCGGCGCCTCTGCTGAAAGACCTCTTGTTTTAAGGGAGGAGAAAGTGGAGGTTAACCCAAGTAATAATTTCTAAGAAATTGATCTTTTGTTTTAAATGTGGGGACATCAGCAGTGGACTTTATAGTCCTTGGTGCCTTCTTGCTGAGAAATTTTCTTTTTTTTCTTTTTTTTTTTTTGAGAAGGAGTCTTGCTCTGTCACCCAGGCTGGAGTCTGGAGTGCAATGGCAAGATTTCGGCTCACTGCAAGCTCTGCCTCCCGGGTTCATGCCATTCTCCTGCCTCAGCCTCCCAAGTAGCTGGGGCTACAGGCGCCCGCCACCACGCCCGGCTAATTTTTTGTATTTTTAGTAGAGACGGGGTTTCACCGCATTAGCCAGGATGGTCTCGATCTCCTGACCTCGTGATCTGCCTGCCTCGGCCTCCCAAAGTGCTGGGATTACAGGCATGAGACACTGCGCCCAGCCTGAGAAATTTTCTTTAGCACCTATTTTTATTAGTTTTTAGACCAAAGAAAGCCAAACACCATTTTATATTTAACAATGCTTCCTGTATGATTTTATACCAGATGAACTAAATTTCACCTTTATATTAGTGTTATTAATGTTAAACTTAATTTTAATAAAACCTTATAGACATATTTATCCAATTTTAATGTCTGACCATAAGGTAAGATTTTTATAGACTCTTTAACCATTTATAATTTTTGTTAAAGAGCAGGTTAGTGCTTTAAGAAAAATCTGTTGTGCTTTTATTTTAATGTCCAGTTCACAGAAAAACTGGATGATACCCCTTTAACTTTAGCCAATATGTTTACACACAGAATTTCCTTTACAATTAACATTTCAAAACTTGCTTAAACCTTTAAAACAATTTTTTTTTTTTTTTTTTTTTTTTTGAGATGGAGTCTTGCTCTTTTGCCCAGGCCGGAGTGCAGTGGCGCTATCTTGGCTCACTGCAACGTCCACCTCCCGGGTTCACGCCATTCTCCTGCCTCAGCCTCCCGAATAGCTGGGACTACAGGCACCCGCCACCACACCCAGCTAATTTTTTGTATTTTTAGTAGAGATGGGGTTGCACCATGTTAGCCAGGATGGTCTCAATCTCCTGACATCGTGATCCGCCCACTTCAGCCTCCCAAAGTGCTGGGATTACAGGCGTGAGCCACCGCGCCCGGCCAATAAAATATTTTTTTAACCTTTTAATGTAGGTAAAAATCCATATTCTTATGCCTCCTTATAATCCTTTTACCAAAAATGTATTTTACTTTCCTTACACACCTTGCACATAAACTGTTTCTTCAATAGTTTTACATTCAGGAGGCCTAATTACTTTTAAATTATACATTTCCCTTTTATAACTTTTTTTCACGACTTTCACAGACAATTCTTCAATGTGCCTCAACTTTCTGACTTGTTGCAAACATCCCTTTCTTTAAACAACCAGTTAATTTGTTTTAGGACAAGAATTTACCATATAATATTCTTTTTACATAAATTCTTCCCCATTTTTTGTTTTCAAAGATAACCATTCTTTTCCAAAGTGAACTTCCTTCATGTCTGTGGACTAGACTGCCTTAGGCCACAAAATTAGAAGTTAGGATAATACATGTTACACTGTTAACTTTTAGCAAATTTTACTTTTGTTGAAAACTTTGTAAGTTTGGAATTTCAATTATTCTTTGCTATTAATAAGACTTCGTTCAGTCCATATTAACTTAGAATTGGTATAGATGGCTCCTTCCTGATTCTGTAAGTATTTTAAGGCTTGGCTGAATGCAAACAGCTCACACGTTTGAGCAGACCAACTATTAGGCAATTTTCCTAACTCTGCTTCTATAAGAGTTTCCTTATCACTTACTGAATACCCATTGTGTCTTTTTCCCTCAATCACCCGGGAGGGGTGATTGAACCATCTATCGTCCTGTCCCGAAGGGAGTTCCTCCTAGGTCTGGTTGGACCTTTGTATGGTAATCAATTAAGATTTAGATCCCCTGTTAGGAAGCCTGCTGGGTTAAGGGAATTTTCAGTGTTTAATGTTAAATCATCTTTTTCTAACAGAATAGCCTCATACTTTAAGGTTCTTGAGTCAGTATGCTACATTTTTGCTTTTTTTTTTGACTTAGGATAGTTCCGACCTGAAGAGTTGTGCTCACAATGAAGTTTCCTCTAAAAGTTATTTTTCTACTTTCTTCTGCTAACAAAGCAGTTGCCACTACAGATTAAATGCATTTGGGTTATCCGCAGATTACAGAGTTAAGGATTTTTGATTAGGAAAGGCTACGGGTTGTTAGTGGCCTCAGTGCTTTCAGGCTACACCCTTGTTTACACTGACAACAAGGTGGTATTGGAATGTTATAGGGTCAAGGAGAAGACCTTCAATTATCAATTATAGGTTTTTAATTTACCCTGGCACTTAAAGGAATAGGGTACACTGTTTTCTCTTTACTACTTCTATCTCTCTCTCTCTCTCTCTGACTTCCTCTCCAAGTTTCTCTTTCCTCTCTGCTGGTCTTTCCCTGCCTCTGCCAGCTGCTTATGCTGCTGTTCCCCCCTCTCCTTCCCCTTCCCCTAGGGGAGGGACCAGCAGGAGTAGAGCTACTCTTTCTTCCCCACAGGATAAAAGGAAAGGGGAGTTCTGAATATTTTTCTAACTACCAGAGGTTTGTGTAAGGTTCAACCCCCTGAAATTTGTGGAAGGCTTAACCACTCAAACCAGGGGTGCCTTGCCTTGCCTGTCCTGGAAGTCTCAACCCCTCAAACCAGGGATGTCTTGCCTTGCTGCCCTGGAAGGTTGACCTGTTTCCTCCCTTTCCCCCTCTGAAGGTCCTTTGCACACTTCCCACTCATGTTGTCCTCTCTAGCTGCTCCCCCAAGGAAGAATTAGACCCCTCTTAGCATTGGTATGCCGGTATAAATCCCACAGCAGGATCTGCCCTAAGCCATATGAGGTAGCCACAGAACCGTGGAGAGGACCCACTCACTCCAGCAGTAGGACTTGTCACCATCCACATGAACAACACCATAAGAAGGGTTGTTTGTGATCATTCACGCACACACACATTTAGCCCTCCAGAATCTGACCACCAAGGAAGTACTTTACCAGCTCCCATGGTTTCTCCTTCCTTGGTCTGTGCAGAGTCATCACCGCAGTATGAGAGGATCCTTTACCCTACGTTGCTAGCCAGTTTCTTTCCACGTTGCTGAGAGTCCCAGTTTATTCATCACACTGGGTGGATCTCGGTTCCTCACCCCTGAGGCTGCCAAAAACGAGGTAGTGGGGCATGCCTTCTCACAAGAGAGGACCGGAGACTGACCCTAGAGGAGAATGTAATCCTGGAAGAGCCCCCAAAATTGTTAGAAATAGATAATCGGTGCTGCAAAGAAAAGTCAGCTTGGAGACAAATGATCTCTTAGCAAGGCTATCTTTACTTTCTGCAGAAAAGGTGCTCAGTTGCAGATGGAACAATAGGGAGAACACACCTGGGTGGGAAAGGGGTTCTTATTCCTGATGCACGTGGCCCCTGCTGCTGTGTCGTTCCCCTATTGGCTAGGGTTAGACTGCACAGGCTAAACTAATTCCGATTGGCTAATTTAAAAAGAGTGATGGGGTGAGTGGTTTGGCGGGAAAAATGGTTATGGAATAAGTCAGAGTGGAGGAGAAGTCAGGCAGGAGCAGGTAACCAGAATGTGTCAGGGTGCAGCAGGTAATTGGAATGAGTCAGGATGGGGCAGGTGATCAGAATGAGTCAGGTTGGGGCAGGTGATCATAATGAGTCAGGGTGGGGCAGGTGATCAGAATGAGCCAAGGCAGAGCAGGTAATCGGAATGAGTCAGGGTGGAGCAGGTAATCGGAATGAGTCAGAGTGGGGCAGGTGATTGAAAAAGGTTGCTTTATGAGGAAGTTAAGTTTAAAAGTAGAAGGCAAAGAATTGAACATACTGACATATTGATTCTTTGAAGAGAAATTTAGAACTCATATCTAGCGCCATCAAGTGAGGAAAGTGATCTAGTTATTGATAATAAAGGTGTGATTGAACCAGACACTGATGCCCCTCAAGAAATGGGAGATTAAAATGCAGAGATAACAGAGGAGATGGTGGATCAGGCAAATGATAAGAAAGTGGCTGCTATTGAAGCCCTAAATGATGGTGAACTGCAGAAAGCCATTGACTTATTCACAGATGCCATCAGGCTGAATCCTTGCTTGGCCATTTTGTATGCCAAGTGGGCAAGTGTCTTTGTCAAATTACAGGAGCCAAATGCTGCTATCTGAGACTGTGACAGAGCCATTGAAATAAATCCTGATTCAGCTCAGCCTTACAAGTGGTGAGGGAAAGCACACATACTTCTAGGCCACTGGGAAGAAGCAGCACATGATCTTGCCTTTGCCTGTAAATTGGATTATGATGAAGATGCTAGTGCAATGCTGAAAGAAGTTCAACCTAGGGCACAGAAAATTGCAGAACATCAGAGAAAGTATGAGTGAAAACCTCAAGGGTGAGAGATCAAAGCAAGAATAGAAAGAGTTAAGAAGGCTCAAGAAGAGCATGAGAGAGCCCAGAGGGAGGAAGAAGCCAGATGACACTCAGGAGCTCAGTATAACTCTTTTCCAGGTGGCTTTCCTGGGGGAATGCCTGGTAATTTTCCCTGAGGAATGTCTGGAATGGCCAGAATGCCTGGACTCAATGAAATTCTTAGTGATTCAGAGGTTCTTGCAGCCATGCAGGGTCCAGAGGTTATGGTGGCCTTCCAGGATGTGGCTCAGAACCCAGCAAATATGTCACAATACCAGAGCAACCCAAAGGTTATGAATCTTATCAGTAAATTGTCAGCCAAATTTGGAGGTCAAGCGTAATGTCCTTCTGATGAATAAAGCCCTTGCTGAAGGAAAAACAACCTAGATCACCTTATGGATGTCACAATAATACAAAGCAGTGTACCTCTGACCTTCTCATCAAGAGAGCTGGGGTGCTTTGAAGATAATCCCTACCCCTCTCCCCTAAATGCAGCTGAGGCATTTTACAGTGGTTTGCCATTAGGGTATTCATTCAGATAATGTTTTCCTACTAGGAATTACAAACTTTAAACAATTTTTAAATCTTAAAAATATTTAAAACAAATTTAAAGGGTCTGTTAATTCTTATATTTTTTTACTAATGATTTTGGATTTTTTTTTGAACTATTGGGCAGGGAAAACATTTATGTGTGGAAGATTATTGCTCTAATTTGAGTGAAATAAAAGTTTATTAGTGTGAAGCAAACATAACTCATTTGAGGATAAAGTTTGTGCTGGATATGTCGTCCCTGAAGCATTTTGACTTGTCTTTTTAAATGCTTTATCTTTTCTTTAAAGAATTATTTTAATAAAACTATTTGGGAACACCAGTATTTCAGTAGGACCTGGGTAGGGACTGGAAGTACTTGGCAGGGCAGTAGCAATCTTGTTGTATTTTATATAACATGCATCCTTGGGCAGGCTGCCCTTAAATCTTACACTGTGGTGAAGGGATGAATTTTTTGTAATGCTGTGGTACAGTTGCAGTACTTAGTTCTGTTCTTGTCCGGTAGATCTAATAAATGTTTCATACTATTTCCACATAGGGGAAATAAGGGAGTACTTTTCTTTGTATATTTCTATGCTTAAAATTCTCTTTCCTAGTCAAAAAATGCCCAACTCTGTCTGATTTCTGCTTGTTACATTTTTCTCCCTTACTTTTCTTGGGCTAAAGACAGGTTTTTTCTACCAGCATCATCACTGCTATCATCATTAACAGCATAATTATACAATCATATTTCATGCTGAGTTTAATTTAATATGTAATACATACGTGAATTGTAAGGTAATACCCAAAACAAGTAGTTTCTTACTTGGCCATGAGAATGCTTACTTAAGTTTTAGAGTTCAACTCTGGCAAAATCTTGTCATATCAAAAGACATTGGAAAGAGGGATTCCCTTTGATGTTTGGTCTTCTACTTAGAAAATACCTATTGCAGTAAGAGTTTATCTTGCAGTATTCATCTTTGTATTTTGAAGATAATAAGGTTTGAATTAAATTGATATATACAGAGGGGAACCAATTTTTTTGATCCAATGTGAATTATAAATGAGATAATCCACATTCATTGTGGAGTTGTTGAGACTGTGAAAGACTCATTGTCTTTGTATTCAGCTCTTCCTTAAATAATGTAACCATACCCCCACCTCTGCTTGCTTTCTTTCCCTCCCCTCCAATGATAAAGAAAATTATAAATAAAAACATAAATTTATCAGAGAAATTTAACAATGAGATTGAAATAACTGACAAAAAATCAAACGGAAATCTTGGAACTGAGAAATATATTTGCTGAACTAAAAATTCATTAGAGGCCCTCAATAGCAGAATGGATCAAGCAGAGGAAAGACTCAGTGAGCCCAAAGAAAGGCCCTGTATATTTGAGAACACACAGGGGAGAAAAGAGAATGATAAGGAAAAAAGACCACCTGCAAGATACAGACAATTACCTCAAAAGAGCAAATTTAAGAATTATTAGTATTCAAGTGGGAGATGAGCAAGAACAAGGGGTAGAAAACTTATTCAGAGAAATAACAGAAAATGTTCTAAAATGTGAGAAAGATATAAATATCCAGGTTCAGGAAAGTCAGAGAACACTAAACAGATTTGACCCAAATAAGACTACTCCAAAGTATGCAATAATCAAACTCTCAAAGGTCAAAGATAGAGAGAGGATCCTAAAAGCAGTAAGGGAAAATACACAAATAGCAAAAGAGGTACAATTCATCTGGCAACAGACTTCTCAATGGAAACTGTACATGCCAGGAGGGAGTAGAATGACATTTTCCAAGTGCTGAAAGAAAAACCTTCCATCAAAAATACTGCATGCAGCAGTCATCCTTCCAATATGAAGGCGAGATAAGGTATTTCCCAGACAAACAAAAGTGCAGAAAATTCACCACCTTCAGACTCATCTTATAAGAAATGCTTAAAGGGAGTTTTTCCTGCAGAAAAAAAAGAAAGAAAGAAAGGGAGAAAAGAAAGAAAGAAAGAAAGAAAGAAAGAAAGAAAGAGAGAAAGAAAGAAAGAAAGAGAGCGAGCGAGCGAGCGAGAGAGAGAGAAAGAAAGAAAGGAAGGAAGGAAAAAGAAAGAAAGACCATTAACACGAAAAAAAAACCATCTGAAGGTATAAAACCCACTGACAAAAGGACACAGACAAACACAGAATACTGAATTGCAGTGTACGATCCACTCTTAATTCTAGTATGAAGCCCAAAAGACAAATGTAGCAAAATAATAATAGCTACAGTAGTCTGTCAAGAGGTAGGTAATATAAAAAAGGTAGACTGAGACAAGTAAAAGTCAAAATTTAGGGGAGACAGAATTGAAGTGTAGAACTTTTACCTTTTTTTTTTTTCTTTTTATCTATTCTTTTCTTTGTGATCTAAGATAAATTGTTGCCATGCGCAGTGGCTCACGCCTGTAATTCCAGCACTTTAGGAGGCTGAGGTGGGCAGATCACGAGGTCAGGAGTTGGAGACTAGCTTGGCCAACATGGTGAAACCCTGTCTCTACTAAAAATACAAAAATTAGCTGGGCATGGTGGCGGGCGCCTGTAATCCCAGCTCTTCAGGAGGATGAGACAGAAGAATCACTTGAACCTGGGAGGCAGAGCCTGCAGTGAGCTGAGATTGCGCCACTGCACTCCAGCAAAACTTCATCTCAGAAAAAAAAAAAAAAAAAAAAAAAAAAAGATAAATTGTCACCTCCTTAAAACAACTTACTATACCTACAAGATATTTTTTGTAAGCCTAGTGGTACCCGCAATGCAAGAACCTACAATAGATTTGCTAAAAATAAAAGCAATGAATTAAAACATAATACCAGAGAAAATCACTTAACCACAAAGAAAGAGGGAAAGAAGGAAGAGACAAGTTATAAAACAACCAGAAAATAAGCAACTAAATGACAGTAGTAAGTCTTACTTATCAAGAATAACACTGAATATAAATGGACTCAATTCTTCAATTAAAAGCCATAGAGTGAGCCGGGTGCAGTGGCTCACGCCTGTAATCCTAGCACTTTGGGAGGCCGAGGCGGGCAGATCACGAGCTCAGGAGATTGAGACCATCCTGGCTGACACAGTGAAACCTGTTTCCACTAAAAATGCAAAAAATTAGCCGGGTGTGGTAGCGGGCACCTGTAGTCCCAGCTACTCGGGATGCTGAGGCAGGAGAATGGCGTGAACCTGGGAGTCAAGCTTGCAGTGAGCCGAGATCACACCACCGCACTCCAGCCTCACTGCAACCTCTGCCTGCCGGGTTCAAGCAATTCTCCTGGCTCAGCCTTCTGAGTAGCTGGGATTACAGGCACGTGCCACCATGCCCGGCTAATTTTTTTGTATTTTTAGTAGAGCCAGGGTTTCACCATGCTGGCCAGGGTGGTCTCGAACTCCTGACCACCTACCTTGGCCTCCCAAAGTGCTGGGATTATAGGCGTGAGCCACCATGCCCAGCCAAAAGGTTGTGTTTTTATGAAAGATAAAAAAAGATGATAATCCTTTAGTTAGTCTAACTAAGAAAAAGAGAGAGATGATACAAATAAATAAAATCAAATAGAAAAGGAGATATAAGAACTGAGACCACAGAAACACAAAGAATCATTAGAGACTCTTAGGAACAACTATACGCCAACAAATTGAGAAATTCCTGAACGCATACAACCTACTAAGATTGAACCATGAAGGAATAAAAAAGTTTCAACAATCCAATAATGAGCAACAAGATTAAGCTGTAATTTAAAATAAGATTCCCATCAAAGAAAAACTCAGGACCTTAGGCCTTCACTGCTAAATTCTACCAAACATTTAAAGAAGAACTAATACCAGTTATACTCTAACTCTTCAAAAAAAATTGAAAAGGAGGGAATACTACCAAACTCATTTTGCAAGGCCAGAATTACCCCAATACCAAACCAGACAAGAACACAACAGGACCAAAAAAACAAAAACAAAAACAAAAAAACTACAGGACAGTATCACCAATGAACATAGGTACAACAATCTTCAACAAAATACTAGCAACCTGAATGTAATAAGGCATTATAAAGATCATTTACTACGATCAAGTGGGATTCATCCCAGGGGTGCAAGGATGATTCAACATATACTAATCAATAAATGTTATACATAACATTAACAAAATCAAAAATAAAAACCATATGATGTTTCAATAGATGCCAAAAAAGTATTCAATAAAATTCAACACCTCTTTATGATAAAAGTCCTCATCAAACTGGGTATAGAAGGAACATAACTCAAAATAATAAAGGCCATATATGACAAACCTACAGCAAGTATCACACTGAGTGAGGAGAAATTGAAGGTCTTTCCTCTAGGATCTGAAACAAGACAGGGATGCCCACTTTCATTACTTTTATTCAACCTAATACTGTAAGTCCTGGACAGAGCAATTGGGCAAGAGAAAGAAATAATGAGCATCCAAATTGGAAAGGAAGAACTCAAATTATCCTTGTTTGCTGATGATATATTCTTATATTGAGAGAAACCTAAAAATTCCACCAAAACCTCATAGAACTGACAAATGAATTAAGTAAAGTTGCAGGGTACATATCAGCCTAAAAAGTCAGTGGCATTTCTACATGCTAACAGCAATTGATCTGAAAAAGAAAGAAAGAAAAGAATCCCATTCATCAAAGCTCCAAAGAATATAAAATACCTAGATATCAATTTAACCAAAGAAGTGACAGAAAACTATGAAACACAGATGAAAGAAATTGAGGGGGACACAAAAATAGACATTTCATGTTCATGGATTGGAAGAATTAACATTGTTAAAATGACCACACTACCCAAATCTATTTACAGATTCAATGCCAATGCCCCATCAAAATACCAATGACACTCTTTACAGAAATAGAAAAACAATACTAAAATTTGTATGGAACTACAAAAGACTCCAAACAGCCAAAGCAATCCTGAGCAAAAAGAGCAAAGCTGGAGGCATTTGAAGACACTACCTGACTTCAAAGTTTACTACAAAGCTATAGCAATCAAATCAGTGTGGTACTGGCATAAAAACACAGTGGGACAGAATAGAGAACCCAGATATAAATCCATACATTTAAACCCAATTCACCTTTGACAAAGGCACCAAGAATAAATGGGGAAACAATAGTCTCTCTAATAAATGGTGCTGTTAATATTGGATAAGTATATGCAGGTGAATGAAGCTAGACTTAAATCTAAGACCTGAAACTGTGAAGCTGCTGGAAGAAAACACTGGGGAAACACTCCAGGACATTGATCTGGGCAAAGATATTTTTGAGTGTGAGATCTCAAAAGCACAGGCAACCAAAATAAAAATAGACAATTGAGATTACATCAAGCTGAAATGCTTCTGCAGGGCAAAGGAAACAGTCAACAAAGTGAAGAGACAACCTACAGAATGGGACAAAACATTGGCAATCTTTCCATCTGACAAGGGATTAATAACCACACTATAGGAGGAACTCAAACAACTCAATAGCAAAAAACAATAATCCAATTTAAGTAAGAAAAATATGTGAATAGGTATTTCTCAAAAGAAGACATACCAATGGCTAACAGCTACATGAAAAAAAAATTCAAAATCACTAATCTTCAGAGAGACGCAAATTAAAACCACAATAAGATATCATCTCACCCCAGTTAAAATGGCCTTCATCACAAAGACGGGTGATAACAAATTCTGGTGAGAATTTGGAGAAAGAGGAACCCTCATATTGGTGGGAACGTAAATTAGTACAACCACAATGAAGAACACTTTTGAGGTTCCTAAAAATACTAAAAATAGAACTACCATATGATCCAGCAATTCTACTATTGGGTATATACCCAAAATAAAGGAAATCAATATATCAAAGAGGCAGCTGCACTCCCATGTTAATTGCATCATTATTTACAATAGCCAAAATATGGAACCTACCTAAGTACCCATCGGTGGATGAATGGATAAAGAAATTGCAGTATAGATACACAATGGACTATTATTCAGACATAAAAATGAATGAAATTCTATCATTTGCAGCAACATGGATAGAACTGGAGGTCATTAAGTAAAACAAGCCGAGCACAGAAATACAAATATCACACGTTCTCACTCATATGTGAGAGCTAAAAAAGTGGATCTTATAAAGATAGATGGTAGATTGGTGGTTACTACAGGCCAGGAAGGTTAGTGGGGAGTGGCAGATGAAGAGAAGTTGATTAACGGGTACAAATATGCAGTTTGATAGAAAAATTAAGACCTACTGTTGAATAGATCAGTAGGTTGACTATAGTTTATTGATATAGACAATAATCTATTAAACATTTAAAATTACCTAGAAGAGAATAATTCAAGTGTTTCTAGCATAAAAAAGACAAATATTTAAGGTGTTGGATATCCCAAATACACTGATTTGATCTGTACAAGTTATATGAATTGAAAGATCACATGTACTGTGAAAATACGAACACCTATTTTTGCATCAATGAAAAAAAAATTCCCACCCAAGAAAGAACCATGCATATCCTTTTAGATTCCTTTGCTTTTTCACATAGAAAATTCTAGAAATATTCTAGAAAGTGAGTGAAATTTAAAAGTACTGATTTCTAGCAGATGTCTGTCTACGTAGGTGAATTCTCCTTTTCATTTTTCAATTGTATAATTTGGCAGGCAGTTGACAATGACAAACAACAATCATACAGACTAGGCAGCTGTACGGAAAGAAACATAAATCAAAATCAGAATTCAAACGTTTAGTATATACATAACTTACACTGTTTTCAGCAAGTTAGAGTCACCTTTTTTCCTTCAAATGAACTCAAAACAAGTGAAAAGAAAGGGATTTGATGGTGCTGCAATGCCATTAAGGTTTTTGCTTAAATCAGAGTGAAGCTTTACATTTTGCTTTTAAAATTTGACTTCATACCTCCATATACCCAAGTGAAAATTATAAAGTAATTGTGTAGATTTTATTCAGATTTGTGATAGCGTTGCTTTAAATTACTCATAAACTTGAAACATCAGGGTCAGCCAAAGGGCTTGTTAAAACACATTTCACTCGGCCCCCACTCCCAGAGTTTCTAATTCAGTAGGTGTGGTGGTGCTTGAGAATTTGCATTTTTAACAAGTTCCCATGTAAAGCTGCTCCTGAGACCACAATTGGAGAACCACTGATCTGTACTAATAAAAGTGTGAATTCTTTCTTATTGTAAATAAACACCTTAACACTAATCATTTGACAAGAATCAGATTTGGCTTCTATAACCATCTGGAGGAAATTACTGTACACAATTGTACTTTGCTTCTTTTTGACAAAGTCACTTGGTCCAGGTGAGCTTCAGGTTACTGATTCCCAGCCGGATTGTCAAATTTAATCCCAAATACTAGGCTACTTAAAAAATACAATCAAATGTTTATAAATGCAGTTGATCTCGTGAACACCTAACAAGTGTCCTTGGGAACTAACAGTTCATTGCTCAAATTATGAAAATGATTTATAATTTTCATAATGTGCAAACAGGAAATACTAAAAGAAAGAAGAAACAAACTCTCAGCAGTTTTGTTTTACGAACTGCCTGGGTGGTATCGTTCATTCAGCCTTGTTCTCATCCTGGATGAAGTCAGAGGCACTTTGCCAAGTAGTCAAAATAAATATTAGCAAGGTTAGAAAGAAGGAAATAACAAAGAAAAACTTATGTAAATAAGTGCCTTGTAGTTACTTGCAATATTGCTGCAGTCTTTAGGCATAATAGACATAGTCCCAGCTTTGCTTCCATTTAAAAGAAAAGTTTCTGAATTGTAAATATAAATCATGCTCATTTACTTCCACCGTGACAGTGTCTGCCTCAACAATGCAGAGTGCAGAGATTTATCGTGCTAGACGACTGTTTTAGATCTCCAGAAGCTGCTAGGAGAGACAGATCAGCACAACCTGACTTAGAAACACTAAGGTCACTTCAGTCAGTGTGGTCTTCACGAATACATGTTCCTGAATGAAAAATCATCTGTTTTGCAGTAGATTTTAGCACCTTTTGTTAGAAACCCTCTATGCTCAAAGCCTTAAGCAGGAACTTCAGGCTTCACTGCATCAGGCCTCCCTAGAAAGTCCAGTAACAGCCATAAAAGGGCTTTATAATTTAAGGTGAAAAGGCGTGATTACGAGTCTCAAAACCGTAAGTGCCAAAAAGCATTTTAAACAGGAGAAGACTGACAAGGCTGTCAGTGGTAATGCATCTGTATTTGCATCTGACCTGAAAGCACTTTCAACATCTGCAAAGAAAAAAAAATCAACGGAAGAAAGGTTGTCTTGGAATGAAAGATTAACGACACAGCAAAATGCCTAGTTCTGGTGGGAAAGCCTTATACCCCAAATCCAGTTGTCACCTAGAATTGAACATTCTTTGGAATGAGCTCTTTCTTTAGGGTTATATATTTGTCTTCTTGCATGCTAAAGTAAGGACAGGGAGGACAAAAAGAATATATTTCACATATTTTTAAGCTGTGAACCCACAGGCACTGGTTCAAAGATGAAGATTGAGCTGTCTGTCAACTTGGATAGATGTCTCCTTTGTAAACACTTTAGTGACTAGCTTCCTTGTGGTCTGGCCGTGGTATTTGTAATCACTTCTTAGCATAAGGGATTGGAAAAAAGTATCAGTTTCAATGGATTGACAATAGGTCAAAGTCTCTGTTGACAAAGTTTGGAGAGTGAAAGCCAAAAATATTTTAACCATCGACTGTTTATTTTGTTTAGCAAAATAAACCCATACATGAAATTAATGAATGGGTCTTGCAAAGGCATAAGCAAACTAGAGAAAAAAATATTAACATTTCTTTTATAGTTACTGGCTCATTACTCTCAGTTGCCATTGTATCTGTAACATGATGTAGATTCACAGGTTTTGATATGGAATTTGATTATACTTATTATTATACTGTAATGCTGTGCAATAATCTTATTACACTGTAAATTGTAAATGTGTTATAAATTGATCAAATACATATGCCTTTGTAAAAAGGAAAGTTTTGAAGTAATTTTACAGTATTTTTCCAGATATGCTTAAGTCCAGTTTCAGCTGTAATTAACATAAGGAGAGCTCTCTTGAAGCCATTTACAGAATGAAATGTCTCTAGGGGTTAGTAAATTGCATGCTTTTGAGGTAATTTCCTAAGGAAGAAGCTTTTATACCTTACTATGAAATCTCTTAGACACCTCCTATGGAGCTGCAGTTGACTTTCATAAACAGCATAATGACTACATGTCAAAGAAAGAGTGATAAACTGTGGCTCTTCAAAGAAATAAAAGGTGCCTACAAGCTTTCTTTCTTTCTGCTGACATGTATAACATAAAATTAGCTCACAAAGACATTGAAAATATACTTTCTTTTGCAAAGGTGGGCAATTATTTTAAACATTGCAAAGCAACTATAGTGTCCTTGTTTAAATTTTTTTTTTTTTTTTTTGAGACAGGGTCTCATTCTGTTGCCCAGGCTGGAGTGCAGTGACGCCATCTCGCTCACTGCAACCTCCACCTCCTGGGTTCAAGCGATTCTCCTGCCTCAGCCTCCCAAGTAGCTGGGAACACAGGCATATGCCACCATGCCTGGCTAATTTTTGCATTTTTAGTAGAGATGGGGTTTCAACATGTTGGCCAGGCTGGTCTCAAACTCCTGTCCTTAGTGAGCCACACACCTCAGCCTCCCAAAGTGCTAGGATTACAGGCGTGAGCCACCATGCCCAGCCTTGTTTAAAATATTTTGCTTATTATTGTTTTATTAAGGAAGAAGAAAACTCTTCAGCAATGTAAGTATTTTTTTAAATACACCTTAATAAAAATCATATTATATATTGTGAAAAAAACAAGCAAAAAAAATCTTAACCAAAGTTCCCAGGAACTTAATAATTACAGGCTTAAAAGGATAAATTTACATATGTAAGCCCATGTTCTTTGCATTAAAACTTAGGGAATCCTACATATTCTTCCATGTATTTAACTAGCATCATGTCCTGTCCTATCCTATCCTATCCTATCCTGTCCTGTCCTGTCCTGTCCTGTCCTTTCTTAGTGTGAATAAATGTGTCACTGCTGTTCATGAATGTCTCATCATTATATGGTGGCTTAGTGTAGATGTACATATTGCAGGTCTCGCATTTTGTGTGTGTGTGTGTGTGTGTTTTTAATTAACTGAGCTATTATAAGTGCAACCAAATACTATTCATCAAGATTTTAAGAAAGAAATTATTCTGCCAAAAGCAATTCATTGCAAGAATAGTAAATATTTTGAATGAACTAGTCTCAATAGTAAATATTTATATGTGTAATAGAAACAAAAGAAATAATCATATTATCTTGAGAATATAATTCAAAATAGAATTAAGATAAATAAAAAAATTGTTTTAGATTCCTAAAGTTAAAATAAGTTATATTTAAGAAATTTGGTGCCATAGTAATATTACATTAAATGTCTTTAGTGTTTTTTGAGTTTTCAAAACACTTTCAAATATACCATCTTTTCTAGTCTTCATAATAGCTTCTTAAGGCAGACAGGGTTAGTCACCATTTTCCAAATAGGAGATTGATGCTCAAAATGGTTGTTAGTTTTCCAAGTTTATGCAACAAAATATGATAAAGCCTAACACCTGTATTCCTCTTTTCCAACCCAATGTTATTTTCATATGGACTCCTAATATAAAAAGAAGACTAATATAAATAGAAAGACTAATATAGATATAATATAAAGATACATAATATAAATAGAAGACTGTATAATTAGAATTCTATATAAATCAAAGACTTCTATATAAATAGAAGACTATATGACTATATATAAATAGAAGTTTATATAATATAAAGATTAATAGACATAATATAAATATAAAGATATATAATATAAATAGAAAGACTCCCAAAAGAAACTCATCCCCAAATATCTATAGACAAGGATTTATTTCCCATGGCCCCTATACATGTAAAGCGCTACTTATTACCTAAACCCTCGCTCACAACACCCTCCATCACCCCAGCTGCCACAGTCCCTGCCCTGGGAATCCAGGGACCTCCACATGATCCAGCAACTGAAGGATTAAGGCCTGGTTGGGCAGGAGACCTTGGGGATCTTCCTCCTGTCTTCTAGCTGGAGTGTCTTCTGAATGGTCAGTGGCATGGCAAACAGGTAATTCAACATTTTGAAAATCGCCCTTGGTTTCACATGCCCATCTCAAAATGACCATAGTCCAAAACATTTGGCATACAGAATATGGTAACTGTTCCCAAATTGCTTAGTTCTCTTGTATTTCCTATTATAGGGTGCTTCATGAGAGACTGATCTCTTGGTTTCTTTTTGTGTATGTGGTGAAAACCACTTTAGGGTAAAGTGTAAAAATGAAGAGAAGAGTATTTTCTGCCATTGACAAGGAACATGCGAAATCCGTGGTATATGAAACATTAGGAGTATATGAAGTCAACTATTAGACACATGAGATGAGGTCATGTTTAATGTTTGTACTTAATAGTTGCTACAAATAGTTAATAAAGACAAACAAGGACTAATGTCTCTAGGAGGAAATATAACACAATTTTTAACCAAACTCAATCAAAGTAATATTTTTTGAGGATCTCCACAGTGAAGGTACTTGGTTAGGTATTAGCTATTCAAATTTTGGAAAGAAGCCCACGGTTCAGTGGGGTAGAGACAAATTATAAATAAATCAATAAATGAGGCCCAATAGATCCACTATTCTCAAAACTAATTATTTGTTTTATATTAGGTCTTTCCTCTTAGTTCAATGATTAGTATACACATAATGAATGACAGGCAATACAAGGTAGCAAGAGAAGACAAATCTACAGTCAACACCAGTTGGAGCCCTGGTTTTGCCATTTCCTTGTCTCTTAACTTGGCAAAAGTACTTTAAATAGATTCAAACACATCTTTGACCCTCATATACCAGTTTCCTGGAATTTTATATCCTTTCAGGAGTGTGTACAATTCATGTAGAAAATGTTACAGATTTAAATCTAACAACTGGTCAAAGTGGTTGAGTTGAGGATACAAAGGAGAGTCTAGATTTGAAGACATTTTTGGGATTAATTATCAGAATTGTGTGATCATTTGGATGTGGACTCTGAGGAAAAGGGAATAAAGATGACCCCTAGTTTTTTAGCTTAGGGAACTGCTTAGGTGACATTGTCGTTAATGCAAGAGAGAAGGCAGAAGGAACTGGTTTGGGAAAGAAAATAGTGGCTTCTTTTTAGGACCTGTTAGGATCGAGGTATCTGTGGGAGTCACTGGACTCCTTTTGGGCACCGCCTTCAAGCCTCTCAGCTGTGCTTTCTGATTCCAACCAAGTCATAATAAGCATTTGGTACAGGTTTTGACCCACTTACTGCTGACGATGCCCATCTTGAAATATCAACTGTGGAATGCTAGCTTCTTCCCATAGGGATTTCTCTGACACTATGGTGTGCGATGCCCATGGCCAGGAAGCCCACTCACATTCATACATACGCGACCAGAATGCAAGGGAATAAACACTAAGTGGGAAAATTGGAAAGAAAGGGGTGATGGCAGCGCATGAATAGATGGATGGATTTATTTTGGTTTTGTTTTTTATTAATTTTATTTGTTTGGTCTACTAAATGTGTCAACTTTCATGCTGTCATGTGGGATGCTGAAATTAAATGAGTTCACAGAAGTTAGTTGGTTTTCCCTGACAGGAACTGAAATTTTTTTTTTTTGTTGTTGTTGTTGTTTGTTTTTTTCTGAAGGTTTGACGTTTAAAGGGAATTTAGAATAAGAAGTGAAATTCTTGAACAAAAGGCTTTAATTTACAAGAGACAATTTGTGCCTCCAAAGGCATAGCTCTGAGCACTGCTAAGGATTTAGTGGTGGGTGAACCCTGTGGGTTTTAGGAATCTCTTTGGTTTATGGTGCAAGGCACCAAATCCCTTCTATTAGTGGTTTCCAACGCCTCAAAACTAAGAGCCCTTTCTACAAGAAATAAAACACATCAGGAGAACTCTATGTAATAGCTGTTGATTAAGGAAATACATAATGTTAGTGAGCTATTATAAATTCACTATGTCTTTGAAATAAATCTTTTATTTTAATAGATTAGAGCAGCACCCACATAAGTTTGGAAACACAGGTCATTTATCTGGGAGTCTAAACAATGAAAGCATCAAAAATGGAGACTTCCCATTTTTCTTTATGACCATCCCTTTAAAAAATCACTGTAATAATTGAATTTGTTATAAGACATACAATGAAGACAACATATTACAGGAATAAATAAGTAATATTGACAGGGTGATATGTCTCAAACAATTGAAACACTCATACATCAGTTTTGCTGTTTGCATATTTTGGCAAGTAACAAATGTTTTAAAGATTTAAGCTGCAATGGTTAAAATGCATATTTTTATGCATCTCATTTCTTAATTTATATAACAGAAAGAAAACCCATAAGAAAACAACCAGAAAATTTGATAAATAAATCGTTACTTTTATCGTTATGCCCTTTTTGAATTAACCTATCTAAACTCTGGAAATATCATTAATTTGGAACAAGTTATTTCTGTATAATCTGAGTAAACAATCTTCTACCGTATGTTTAAGATGTATGTGGAAGAGCAATGTTTTGAGATCGAATGTATATTTTGGTTACTTTTAAAATTCTTCCCTTAACTTTATTCAAGCATGGAGCTCAGTGTATCAGTGAAGATTTTTCAGTAAGGACACTCCTTACTGTAAAATAAAATAAAATAAAATAAAATAAAATACATTACATTTTACTGTAATGTAAAATAAAATCACCACAAAAGCTTATTTATTGGCTCCCCTGGAAAGTCCAAGCATGACTGGAACCAAAGCTCAAATGTTGTTATCTGTCTCTTCCCATCTCTCTGCTCTGCTTCCCTCTGGGCTGGTTTCTTTCTCCTGAGGGCTCGCTCCCTGGCTCCCAGCAGCTCTAGGCCTATTGACGCCAGCAGAGACAGCCTCTATCCTACTGTCCCCATCATTCCTGGATTGGATCTTAACGGCCTAGCTTGAGTCTCCTTTCCGTCTCTTAGCCAGGGTCCAAGGAATGAAATGCCCTTATTGGCCAGGACTAGGTCATGGGTTTATTACAAGAAAAATTGATCCCTTATAAGCAAAGGGAAGATAACAAGAAGGTATATTCCCAAAGGAAATTGAGTGCTTTGCCAAAATAAAGAACAGTTACTGGGCCAACAAAGGCAAAAATATTCAATTCACCTAGTCTTAAGAATTTTTAGAGGGATTAAAGCAGAAGTTTGCTTGAAGATCACATTCTGATAGATCCTGAGACCACAGGGATCGCAGAAGCCCGGGAGCCAGAGAGCAACTGGATAGCAAGTGGCCATAGGCTGGGCCTTGTGGTGGTGACCAATGGGAAACACGGGGGCCTCCTCATGCCGTGGTGCTGTACAAAGCCTGAGGACCTTCACATAAACGTGGGGAAAGAAACCCGGTAGTGACTATAATGGGATTTCCTGTCAGCCTGGTCTGTTGGGTGCTTGGTGTCTGATGACTAAGATTTATGTGACCACTCATATTATTTACAGAAAGTACTTAGAGCATGTATGGATTTATGTCAACTTTGAAAAAATTATACGACACCCTAGGAACCTGTGAGCTATGGATTAGAAACTGCTCTTTAGAACGAGGTAACATTTCTCTGATCTGGAAACTGAATACATTCCTAAACATGCCTAGTTCTCTATCTTTTAATACAAAACTTTGGGCATTAACAGGATATGCAAGTCATAAACGTGGCGTCTAAGAATGCATATTTTGTAGTTGACTGCCAGAGTTCAAATCCCTACCTCAGAAACAAACAAAAAAATCTGTTTCATCACTTTGTAGTTGTGTGGTCTTGGCAAAGCCAGTTAACATTTGTAAGTCTCAGGTCCTCATCTTTAAAATGAAAATAAAAGCAGTACAGGTTGATGTAAAGATTTGAAAGGCTATTGCTTATACAGTGTTAACACACCTGACATATAGTAAATGCTCAATAAATGTCAGCAGCTATTATCAAGCCCCAAGAAAGCTGGAAAGGGTCAGGGTATATCTATCACCACATTTCAAACACCAACGCAAAATGCTTAGCTTAAAGACCTTCAGGTGCAGTTGGCTGAATTACTGAGGGACAGATTTGCCAAGCAGTGGAGAAGGGATGTATTGCTAGTTCTGTTTGTATTTATCATAACCCAGTTGTCAGCTGGATGCCTTCCTACCTCCACCTGCAGCCATCAACCAATCAACACATCTCCCTGGCCTTACCTACATGCTCCCAACACAAGATTTAGGTACACATGGCACACACTCCTCATTTTCATGACCAGGAAATTCCACGCTTTCCACTTATTTCTGACAACTCACTGCATCTGTTCCCTGCGCCTGTATATGCTGCCTTGTTTCAGCCTCTGCTGATCTAGATCCAAAATTCTGCTTCTTAGCTGATTTCTGCAAAAGATCAATTCAAACCAACAATTTCACACATTCTCAAACTTTCGTAAAGTTTCACAAGGTCGTGGGAAGAGGTCACATCTCATGCTGCCATTTGACTAGACCCACCCTATTCATGCTCTTCTTCCTTTGCTCTGACCTCTCTGGAATAACAAGCAATTCTTACTTACATCCCTTGGAATGAAGTTTTTACTTCCAAGTAAAATTATCAAGATATATTTTCCAAACAAATACAGTTTTCTTACTGAGGAATTGTGTCACAGATGTTGGAGAAATAATGTTTTTAACCTCATGACATTATGTTAGGTTTTACTCTATACACCCATATAGGAGACACATAGTGTGCACTTACTTTGAAAAAGGTTCTATATGGGAGATGAAACCTGGAGCACAGATGCTACTATGACCGAACCTACCAAGAATGAAATTATATCACATTTCAATGTACCAATAATGAATGTCAAGGATATAATGAATCTGTAAGAATTTTAAAATGAAATATTAAGGTGTTTTAAAATTCAAAATGTGGATATTTAAGTCTTGACAACTGACAGACTTTTATCTCTATTTCAATGATATTTTATGTAATTTGTATTTATTTAATTAAACTCGGGGGATTACATCTAAAAAAAAACTTGAATATCTAGCCTATAGGAAATTGAGATTCTTACAGACAATCTGCATTTCCAAGAGAAGAGAACTCTGAAATTACAAAATTATTTACTTAGAAAGCTAATAAAAAATATAAACTTCAGGAAAGCAGCAGCTTTTTCTCTTTTGTTCACTGATATGTTCCAAGCTCCTGAAACAGACTCTGGCAGATAATCCACAATTGCAAATTAGTTAACGCACAATAATTCATAGAACTTCATTTATCCAACACACATTTATTATTTGCCTATTTTATGTCTGACTGGTTCTAGGTGAATTGGAGATCTAATTTTATTTTTAAGGTCCCAAAATATTAAAATTTCTACCACTTTCTTAGGGAGATTAGTAGCTCTCAGAAAGTTTTCCCTGACAGGCTGTCGCAATGGCTCACACCTGTAATCCCACCACTTTGGGAGGCCGAGGCAGGCAGATGACGAGGTGAGGAGACCGAGACCATCTTGGCTAACACGGTGAAACCCTGTCTCTACTAAAAATACAAAAAATTAGCCAGGCGTGGTGGCAGGCCCCTGTAGTCCCAGCTACTCGGGAGGCTGAGGCAGGAGAGTGGTGTGAACCCGGGAGGGCAGAGCTTGCAGTGAGCGGAGATTGCACCACTGCACTCCAGCCTGGGCGACAGAGTGAGACTCCGTCTCAAAAAAAAAAAAATTTTCCCTGACAATTAAGTGTTTCATTTTTCTTTTAATCTTTCCTCATAACTCAATCCTTCAGTTTTCTGCTCAGTTGTTCTTTACTGACCTATGTGCAATTAGGCAGTATCTTTTTCTGAACTGTATTATGCCCTAAACAAAGCATTATATTCCAGACATGAACCCTCAAGTCATTTTGCAAGGAACTGTTCTCTGATTTTAGGCACAATAATTGTTAAAATGTAGTTTTTGTAGCATTGAGTTTTCTTTATTTTTCACTGACATAATTGCTATTGAAAGTTTCTTTTCTTACCTTCACTTGGAGCTCTCTCAGAGTAACCGCCTTTCGTGTCTTTATCAGTTCCATCAGTATCTTGCTACCGCCAACATGTAAGAAACATCTACAGCCAACTTTGAGAAATATTTTGCATATATTTTTTCATGTAATTCTCACAAAATAAAACCCTTATGGTGCAAATATTATTACTGTGACTTCAACATAGATAAGAGAACAGGGGTCACATATAACAAACTGAGATTTCAGCCTGGGTGTTCTGATTAAAGTGCTTAATCTCTCTGTTAATGTTGTCATACATGTTAGATTAAGTTTATTCACACCATCTTTCCTTTACTTTTGGTTAATATTTTTAACTTCTGTGTCTTTTGTTGATCTATACCTCAAGACAAAATCTTGGGATTGTAAAGTTCTTATTTTTCTTCAAGGTTTAAGTAAAAATACATGTTCAACTTGGAAATAGATGTTTGTTAGTGGCCAATTAAGTATCTACTCATCCATTCATGTCTTCCGCCATATTAAGAACATCCAAGTTTACCTTTGGGAATATCAGCCTTCTCCCGCTGTGTAGCAGAGTCCTGCCTCCAGGTATGGACTCTGACTGATGTTAATCTGTTAATCTAATCTCTGCTGATTGAGGGAGGAGCAGCAATTTAGATTGAAGTCAATCAGGATATAAAGATCATCTGACTTCAGTGATTGGCTCAGGTGGGTCTAGACTGTAATTCAGGCATCTATGCCATGGTGGAAGGGAAAAAAGTCCGTTCTCTGGCTCAGAACAGTATGATGAACTGATATGCACTCTCACTTTTATATCTAAATTTAAATTTTTTTCTCTTTCACTTGATCGAGAAATTTCTTTCAAATTTCTTCTTTTGAACGATACCTTCTATGTTTAATTCTGTCCTAGGAATAACTTTTCAAAACTCATTCAAATTAATTTCTCTAATTTCCTAATCTTTTCTTTCTTGAAGTTCAGTTTACTTGAAAATCTTTTCCTGAAACTCATTTATTAGTGCACTGAGTTATCACAGTTCAAGGTCACCAGTAGCAAAGTTGCCTCTTAAAGTCACATTGCAAATTAATTAGTTCCTGCCAATAAGCTGTACATATAATATGTCTTTGTCTCCATTCAGACCACAAAAACCATATAATGCTGATGGTGGAAGAAAACCTAGGGGTCATCTTAATTATTTTACAGATGGGAAAATTGGGGCCAAAAGAAATTATGTGACCTGCCTAAGGTCACACAGTTAATGGGAGGTGTCCCGTGATTCCTGGCTCTTTCCATTAAATCATGCCTCCTCATATTCAATGAAGCCTACCAAAATTAAATAAATAAAACCTTGTATTTCAGGAAATGAGTCCAATATCATAATGTCTGGTACAATCAGTATGCCATAAACCATGGAGGCAACTTAAAAGGGGCACTAAATTGAACTGAATTGATTTTCAACTCTCAATGCAAATTAATATAATTTTTCTGTGGATAAAATTCTATTTAAATTTTGATGCTCACTGAAAATTAATTTTTAAATAATTTTGGATCATAAAGTTGACTTGATGCTAGGAAACTATGTTGCAGATGCAATATATTTGCTTTTATAAGACAACAGAAACTTTAGATGTAAAATAACACCATTTTTGGTAGACTTTTCTTTGCCTGCTGTAAGATAGTGATAATTAAATACTAAAATATTTTCTCATGTGGTTCCTATGGAGCAGATAGACATTCTTCTTTTGTTCTCCTCATTTGCAGCATGGTTTTATTAAAAGCTCTCTGATCATCAGAATCAGTTCTGAAGCTTTCTTAAAGTGCAGGTTTTCAACTGCATCCCGAATCAGAACCTCGGAGGGAGAGCTCAGATAGGTGTATTGTTTAAAAAGTCCTCTGGTAATTCTGCTAGTTGGTCTAGTTAAGAAGCATAGCGCTCTAGCATTTTATGAAATATGCATCTGGAAACATTTTACTGTTAAAAAAGAAAATTCCATCATACAATCATACCCAAATATACTCATTCAGTGGACAATGGATAAGTGGAATATTATGAAGATAGTCACATCTTCTTCATTGGTAAAAATAAACATGTAAACAAATTCCAAATTTCATTGACTCTAAGATACCATTAATTGTAAGATGAACCATTATTTGTGCACCGCTAAGAAAAGAAGAACGTTGGTAGTTAAGCTGACATGCCATTAATTCTAAGATGCTTTGTGATTTAAAGTTGATAAAAACATGCATTTTAAAATTGATGGTGTACAGTAAGTTCTACTCTAGTAATTGAAGTTATAGTGGTGCCTGCCAGGTTGAAAGTGAGTAAAAGAGGGAGATCAACCTCCAGGATATTAGGAAAAGGGAAAACCCGTATTAATGATTCTAGCAAGACATCTCTGTGGGTCTTATAAGCATCAACATCTAAGGCTTTCCTGGTAGCTAGATATTCATCCTGCTGAGCTCTGAGTTCCCGTGATGTCTTAGGGAGGAGCTTTGCATAAAACCGATGGCAGGATGGGGCCCTTCATCTACAGATCTGACTTTGATGCACACCCTCACCTTCCTCCACCTTCCACACACACATCTCTGAGAGGTCACTGAGAAGCAAAGCATTGAAGGCAAACCATGCTTTTAAAAAGTGATTTTTCATAAGGGTGACATTTGATAGTTGTTGTGTATCTAGGAGGGAGGATTTAAGTTTAATAGGCTTCATATTATCATTTCTTGTACCAAAAATGTAGGAGTTGAATTTCCTGTTATGGTACTTGCTTCTAGTTTGTTTCATTTTTAAAAGCCAAGATTCAAACTGAAAGTTTTTACTTTTAACAATACAGTACTTATTGGAAAAAATAGATAAAACTTGAAGCTAGACTTTTCCATTCTCCTTCCTTGATATTCAGTGTGAATAATGATACATTTGGATTTATCTGTCCTTTTCGTTTCATAACTACTCATACTGATTTCATGAACACAATATCCTTTATATTTATAATCTTAATTTTATATATTTTAAATTCTATTCTGGTTGCTTTGCTAACTTTGTTTACTTTGATATTGTGTATACTGCCTCCATTTATGCTGTAGGCATTCCTTAAATATATTACAGTTTTGGATTGTGCATTCATGTGTACCACTGAGAGTCCTTATTAGATTGCTGGAAGCATCCATTTGTGTAGTTTATTTGGGAGAAAGTAGGAGCTGCTTCTGTAGCTTCCATGCCATGCTGTTTTTAGTGAGAAAGGGGGAGGGGCAAGATATGTCACTGGGCAGTCACTGTTTTCATGATCATGGGTGTTCCCCCTTCATCTAAGCAACATCAACCATCAGGAGCACTGCCCTTTCTCTTCAACCAGGGTACCCCTTTTCATTGTTCCTAATTGGTGGCAGACTTCCTGCCTAGGTTTTGTGGTCCAAAGTAGAAACATGAACAGCGCACAGTGTGTATTTCTGCTCCTTACTAATGACCTCCAAATAATGATCTTATCCAATGCCTAGGCCCCAACTATGCTGGGCTTCCACTGCCTCTGTCTGTGGCCCACCATTAGTGCTTCCTTTCACACATTCTTACCTACAATTTCTCTGTTCCGTTTCATCCCGTCTGCTTTCCAGTGTTCACGAATTCATCACAAATTTTGGGCTTCTGAGTTTGATGTCTTATTTTCAAGAGCAGTGACATATGTAGGCATGTTGTACGTGTATTTTTAGAGATAATGAAGGATTGACTGTCAATTTGATCTTTTATCACCTCTCTGCTTCATATTTCAGGGAACTTCGGTTTCTGGGTTCCCTGTCTACTTCTGGGCCACTTTGCAAATAACAGGCACTGGCAAAGATTACAAGATTGGAGAAGGGGAAAAGCCAGATTATTTCCCTCCCTCCTGTCTGCTTCTTTTGGCATTTTGAGCAACGGCTTTGTTTCCTCTGTGACATCAGCACCCACTCACTGCCTCCTTTTAGGGTCCCAGGCGAGGGTTGGGACCATAGCTGGATGGCTCTACCTCCTGAGTTCTATCACCAGAGTGTAGAAATAGTGGCTCTCTGCTGTTTTATATCTTTTATTTCTCTTTCTCCTGTTTTCCTTTGCATTTCCATCATGTGGTAACTGATGTCCTGTATTAAATTCCTTTTATTAAAAAGGCAGAATGATTTGTTTTCTTGATGATCCCTGAATGATACAAAGTAGGAGACTAAAACCTGTTCTCAGTTCATCACCTTGAAATGAAGGCCTAGAAATGTTAATCCATTTTAAAAGCAGAGTTTAAATGCTATTTGAAATCATATATAATAGAAAACCATATAAGCACCCGCCAGTTTAAGTCCAGAACTTCCTAGCTAAGTAATTTGTTAGAGTAGTTGGATTATTCCAGTCCTTACACAGTTCTCCAATTTCTAGTGTACTTGCAGTAGTGCCTTAGTGACAATGAATATTATTTATCTAATGCTGCCAATTTCCATTTAGATATTTGCAACCTGGTATAAATAAAAATCATTTTCAACTTGCACTGTACCCATTTTTCTATTTAAAAAAAATTGGATGTCAATTCTATCCAGGGTTTGGCAGTTTGTTGTCACTTTATTACTGCCATGTTTAGGATGAGAGACATTGATTCAGCCACCAACAGCCTTTAATCATCCATGTATTTTAATTGCTTTGGCAAGCACTTTACCTGTTGTTGCTGCCTGTTCAACCCAAGAAATCAAAATCCTTAAAACTTACTTTTCCAAAGAGAATTCCCTGCCTGTATTCTCGCTGTTTCATGACAGGCAAGGAAAAGACAGTTATCAAGGGACTGCTGTTATGCATGTCGTATTTCTCCAAGGCCCTTTTCCTCTCAAGAATCCATAAGTAGCTCTTCTCTCAATTGACTCCTTGCTCTTAACTAAAATTTGAAGTTCAAATCTGCTATTATGTATTACTTTGAATGATACGAGATTATTCATTAGCTAGTTCAGCATAATGTTTTTTTTTAACTAGAGACTTTTTAATGGCCTAACTTCTCTTTTTTTCATGAATATTTACACTGTTGAACTATAAAAGCTTTCAGTCATCCAGGTGATGGTTTTTTCACAGGTGTTTGCAATTAAAGCAAATATTTTTTTTTCTTTGGATTAACTATCATTTATTGAGTGCCAATTATTATATAATTTCAAATATATAATTTATATATCGTTGCCTTGTTAGATATGTTATTACCCTTATTTTAAAACCAAACTCAGATTTAGCAAATTTATATAGCTAATAAACATAGTCCAGTTTCTTTTCTACTAAATTAAACTGTTAGAATCATTGATTTTGTTGATTTGTAATATTTGTAACTGATGATCTGGTGCATTTTTCAAATTTTGTATTGTTGTGACAGGACGTGATTTTTGGAATAAAGATTAAAATTTCCAGGGTCTCAGGTATTGGCTGCTTTTGTAAAGCAAATATATTTTAAAATGTTCTTTTATATATGAATACATCTTGTACTATGAAGTAATAAACATTATAATTAAACCTGACAGCTAAAAATATTAGTTTGCATCTTCCTTTTCTAAATTTCAGAAACAACTTCAGATTTTGTTAAGGCTCTGAGAAACCACAGTTTTATAGCCACATAGAAGCTTTTGAAAAATGGTCTATGACAAAACAACTTCCAAACAGTGTCCCTAGCGAGTTTTAAGAGTTCCATCACTTCTTTGTTAAAACACCGAATCAAAAAACCCTGTTGGTTTATTCAATCTAAAAGATTCCATAGGACTAGACTCTTTGAAGATGGCCGAAGAACTGCTACCAGGTAAGAAAAAAAAAGTTTTTACCCGTCATCCTGGAACTTAAAATAGACTCTTCTCCATTCTGCTCAATCTCACCTGCTAGCAGAGTTTCACCCACTGGTCTGACTGAGGTTACATGCTCTGTCTCACGTATTTGTGCTGATGGAAAACGTTTTACTTCTGGGAGTTAAAACAAGACTCCATGGCATATCAACGCCAATACAATTAAGATTCTCTACACAGGAAACAGACGATGTGCATCGTTTTCTATATTGATTTATTTTCCCCCACTTTCCATCTGGAACTACCATTTTCAAGCAATCACCACAAATATGTGGAGGGCCAATTTAGCAGCCTGTGTAAGTACTTACGCTTTGGAAAACTCTTTTTTATTTTTTACTTTTTCTTTTGGATTCCACAGGGACAGCCAATGTGGGCACATTTAGCATCAGCTTTTAGTCCCAGTTCACTCCTTCCTGCCTGAGTTTCTAAGCCACATATGCGTTCATCATTCCAGCCCACTGACTCATTGAAAAATAAATACTGAGGCGATAATTAATTAGAAAGGCTGCATTTTCCTTTCCTACAACAAGTTAAGTGTTTCTTCCTGCCAGCATTCGGCTTTCAGGAAAGGAGGTGTGTAATGTCCTTATGTTTGGGTTTACATTGGTTCATTTTTCATCAGATTCTCCAAGCTTTGATACCTGTGGCTTAATATTCATAACATTTTGCTTGGATTTTTAACTTTATTCAAAACCCATATAACTTCCACAACCAGTTGAGACAAACCAGATGAAAGATTCCAACCACATCCACTCACCACACCAATTTGTTGCTGTTTCCTTAGGTTTCTGGTCCCCCATCTGTGTGGCTTGGTTCGTGTGAGGCCAGATGCAGAAATGGGTGGGAAATTATTACCTAACTAAAGGAGTGTTAATCATTTCCACTTAATAGAGGGAGCGTTTTTATTGCTACTTTACTGATGGACTCTTTCCCCAAGGCAAGAAACAATAACAAAATCCCTCCTACCTGCCTGTCTCAAAGGAATTCTAATCTGTCTGGGAAATAACCAGCACCAAGGGATGTTTATTGAATGCCCTCAGGGAGGTGGTACTCCTTTGGATGTCCTAGGAATTGTAGAACAGTTTAAACAAGCATTGGTTAAGCCAGGTGAAAAGAATAAGCACTAAACTTGGACTCAAAGGTTCCAGGTTCCAGTCCTGGCCTGTATTTATCAGCTGTGACCTTGGAACTCTCAAGAACTGTCACTATTTATCGAACAACTCAAATTTGCCAAGCATTTTACATTCATTTCTAAAAATGTCAGAAACCCTACAATAATTACTGAGCCCCATTTTGCAGATTAAAACAGAGTAAGGCACAGAGAGTTTCAATGACCTGTTCAAGTCCAAACAGCAATTTGCTGAGCCAGGAACTAGCTCTGGGTTTTATTTTTCTGACTCCAAAGGCTACTACTTTTCACGATACTATGACAAATACTTTTCCTTTTCTGAGTTTTAGTTTTGATTTACTTTAATCTAACAAAATACAGTGATTGGGCTAAACCTTAAAAATGCCTTTGAACTTGGATACCATATGATTCTATAATTGAGCCTAAGCCTTAGACCTGGGGAGATTACAGTTTGGTTCAGTTCAGCCCGAACAATACACATATTTATAAAGTAAAGCTGGGCAGCAGCACTGGGTAGGAAGGAGGTGGAGGTGGTATGAGATTAAGGGTCTGGTATTAATCTGGGAAAGCTTCCGGCCTAAAGGGTTTTCATCTGGTACAGGCAGGAAGAGGCATAATGTCAGGTGGCAGATGGGAGGAGGTCGGCTCAAGCCTCAGAGGAACTGGGGGCAAACACTGTTGCAGATGATTCAAAGTGAGAGACCATTAGCAGGTCTGACTGACCGAATAACAGACTCTCGGGATCAAGGCGCTCGTGCTGTGGAAAACGAAAATGGGCCCCTCACTCAGTATTCTTCCCTCCATGGGAATTCAATAAACATTATTGACTGACTGACAGGTGAACTGAACTGCAGAATTGCTTTGAAGCCCACAGCTACAAGCTATAATTGAGAAACTGTCAAGAGATTCAAATTCATGGAAAACCATGAAAGAATAATGTTTGCATGTTTCAGAGCTTGCCAAAATATAAAGTTTCCTTTCTGCTGTTAATTTCCTCCCCCTTCTAATTCATTTTTTTAAACTTTTCCATCAAGAAGAATTCTATTTTGTAACTATACATAATTAAGATTTAGCATTTTTCTTTTCAGAATCTTCAAAATGTTAGCAAATGTCGACAATATAACTTTTCTAGTATCCTAGGAGGAAAAGGGGCACTGGTTGTAGATACTTCTCTAGTTTTTCCTAAGGTAAAACACTATTAAGAAAGGAATTCTAACAGCCATTGGATCACAAGCTACAAAGTAGCTCATTAAAAAATGCAGGCTGGGAAACTATAGCAGAACTCTTTATTATGAGTTCTAATTGTTTTTGTTTTTTTTTTTCTGTAACGTGGTATTAATCAATTGCTCCTAAGTGTGGCTTAGGAGATGCAATCTTTGAACCTATAAAAACAATCATACCTACTATGTGCCAGGCACCTTTTGCTAGAAACTTTATGTGTATTATCCTTAATCCTCCAAGCAATTCTGTAACGTAGAAGAAATTTCAGGACAGAGTGGTTCAATAACACCCAAAGCGGCAAAGCCAGGGTTGCAACTCTGGTCTGTTTGACCCCAGATTTTTTGCTGCTTCCATGCTGCACCTTATAAAACATAACTTTAGACTGACCAGTACCTGTGCTTGCCCTCTAACAAAAGTCATTGACATACATATTTAATAATTATTTCAGAATATCTTTAGACCTTTACAGAATCACTTGAAATATGCCATAAAGCACAGCCACTCCAAAATATTTCTCTTACCTTGACAGGAAGGAAATTTTCAATTTTGAAGTTAATGGGTCCACCCAGACCCCATCAAAAACTGGGATAGTTGTGAAGAAATGTTTACCAGAAATCTAAAACTGTTGTTTAAATAAGGGCAAAACCTGGGGTCAGGCAAATTTGCGATGAGTGGGATCCTGCCACATTTATTAACTGTCACCTTGAAAGATGGAAGATTTTGCCCTTAGTGGGGTGATAGCTAGATTTGGTAAGATTAGTTTCCTGCAGAAATGGGGTATGGAGTTAGATTTCAGGAAAGAAGACATCAGAACAGAACAAATAAATGGCTGGAATGAAAAATATCAAGTGTCCTCCATGGATTGGTGTCCATCCCCCCCAAAAAAATCTTTTACCTTTCCCACTATTAAATGAAAAGGGGGAGCTAAATGACTGTCAACTAAATAACATTCCTGTTCTGAGTTTCTCTGAATGTATTTTGCTGAGAAAGGAAAGTACAAGGGCCTGTGGCTTAAAAAAATTAAAAAAAAATTTTAAAGTGTCTACAAAACCCAAATTTCTCCAGAGAAAAAAGAGAAGTTACACAGCAAAGCACAGCTTGAGATTTTAGCCTAAAGCGTCAATAGAACTATGGGTGCATATCCACAGACTCCTCTAAATCAGAGCCTTCCATGTTGTGCATGTGACATAGTCTGTATATTAACCTCTTTGGTACCTATTACAACTCCCTTTCCTCCTGCTTGCTTTGTCTTCAGATCTGAAAAGCATCTTGCATTGAAGCTAAGAATGGGCTTGTGATCTTGTGGTCAGTTCTCTCCAACAAGCTATAGGCAGAATTCTAGTGAAGACTTGCCTTCACATAAAAGAAGAAATCTTCCTTTTCTCCTTCCTGATGATTCCTGCCAGGAATTCAGATGCAACGCCACTTTGGCAGCATAATCTTGTGACCATGATTAGGACAACCTCTCAGCGGGGATAGAAGAGTAAGAAAATAAGGCTTCCTTGATGACATTTGCTCCCAGCCTTTTCCAGATTGTTGCATAAGAAAAGTAAACTCCCTACTGGTTTTAGACATTGCTTATTGTGTTTTCTGTTACAACCAAAAGCAATCCTAACAAATATGTGCATCTCTGAGATGCTTAATCCTACGTGCCCTATAGTCTTACAAACTTGCTTTGCTGTTCTCACACAGATTAATAATTACGATTATTACAATGTGCCTTACAAATGTGGCACAGTGTGTAGATAATAAACTGCTCTAGGTGAATTCCATTTCTTCTAAATGTAAGAAATGACATGGATCACTATTAAAATCAAATCCATCTGCATGTAAACATCTATGCCTATGTGAACACAAATGTGTACCTATAGTTGGCCCATGAGCTCAGAGCTACACCCCACACTGAGATTTTTGCAATTCAAAACAAATGTGCGAACTAAAAAATATTTCTTGATAAATGCCAGCAACCTGACCATTCCCACAGGTACTCAAAGAGCCTCAGGTACAATACTGCCATAGAAGGGTTGGGTGTTTGAAGACATCAACTAGGGTAGCCTCAGTTGGCAGATAGGATTTGGGTCAATAACCACTCCAAAAATAATCACTACAAAAGCAGTCAAAAGGCTTCTTATTCTTTATATCAGATTGGTTATTTTTGTATTTATGCACTTACTCTTGCCACAAAATCAGACTCAAAGACTGTGAAAATATAAAATGGATGGAGTGGAATTGAAGCCAGTACATAAAGAAGGTTGCTCTCCATGTTCTCCTGATTTCCTCATAGAATGTGGCTGACTTTCTGTTTTCTTAGCTTTGTCTGCTACTTACCTTCCCCACGGCAAAGACTGAGTTCTTTGTTCAAAGTAAAAAAACAGTCATTGTTTTATTTATTTCATGTCTTCATGTTTAATACATTGTCTTCTTTCTGTGGTACCAGTAGTAAGCTTTAATGTTCTTTTTTGTAAATGCTTGAATGAAAATATACATTAAACAAAGACAAAACATTTAAATTTCTTAACACGTACATGGCCTCTTTGTGAGTCTTTTCCTATACAATTCTTCCTTTTTCTTGCTTTATTTAAACATACTGTTTTTAAATAAAGCAAGAAAAAGGAAGAATTGTATAGGAAAAGACTCACAAAGATTTTTTTTCAAATTCTGAAATTTAATTAGAAAACCTCACCCATTATACAGCAATTAGATATCATTTTAGAGCCATTCTTTTCCCCAGGGGGTTGGTAGTATACATGGGAGACTGAAATCTTCTGGCACATCAATCACCTAACACTTTCAGCCTTTCCTTTCAGGGTAGAACAGGCCCATATGAATTTTTAACTACAGCTTTATTAAGGAAACTAGTGATAAATATAAGTTTGATATTAATCTAGGAAGGTAACTATGTACCTTGACCTATTAGCTCGCTCTTCTGAAAATTCTTAACATATATTGCCTTCATGTTTTAACTGCATCTTAATGAACAGACTGGCCTAGTCATTGTAATGGAGTAAAGACCACATTCTCAAAAATAACTGCTATAAATATCTGATATCTGAATAATTATTCATCTCCCTCAGTAGCATTACATTTTATTACAAAGTAAAAACCAAGCCTTCATTTTATGGTACTGGATTAGTTATCACACAATCAAGCCCAAGAAATACGATCTTCCTGCTATAAGCTTCAGAAATAAAAATTATGTCTTCACATCACCACACATAACATATATTAATTCCATCAATGGGACCTAAGTCCTGTTTGGTAATCTACCTTACCATTAAAAAACATTTTTAAGTATTTTTACCAGAATTCTTTTCGGAGGATTCTTTTTTCATTCTAAAGAATTTTCAAAAATTCTTTAGAAAAAAATTCATGAACATTTGGGGCTGGCTGAAGGTGCAAATAAGATATTCTTCATAGTGTTCTACAAAACAAAGTGGAAGAATTTCCTGGTTATATCAGAAAGGTATGGAAAAGAGTGGAAAATGAGACACGGAGTAAGACGGGTGAAACTCTACAGAAAGACACCATTTCCCAAATATCTTCAATAAAGTTACAGGATCCTGATCTACTGTAGTTTGTGTGGATTAATTAATATATTCATTTACTTATTCACTGACTTATTAAAATGGTGACAAGGAGAGCAGGTTGGACCCAGGGCTTTAGCAGGGAGGTGCAAGAAGTAGAAGAAAGGGAAGGAAATTTCAAATTTTAGGAGCTGTTTTACTAATACTTCACAGGGAAAAAAGCCACAAAGGAGTATGAGCTTCATAGGGTTTTTCCAGATCTTTCCAAGCACAACCCAGTGAGATTCTAAGCACAATCATCTCATATACGGAAAAATATTTGCTGAAGAATAATACCACTGCTATGTGCCCTAGATGAAAATTTTTATACTAACCTTTCTTAGTGAATATTTTTATATCATAAAGACTTAACTTCTTATGCCTATAATTCGGAATATTCTCCAGTTAGATCATACTGAGTTGGTTACAAACAAATAGAGGTATTCCACCAGGTGTCCTTTAATGCAGCTGGAATAGGTTTCAAATAATGTTTAAAATTTTTCAGGAATTATATATTTTCAAAGCATGAAGATAAAGTGAATTATAAATTCTCTTTGTGCTGTTACTATGCAGCAGTCCCACTTTAGCTGATAAATACTAAGTACTTGCCATCCTTTTTGATTCATGGGAAATTAGTTTGAATTATGCATGTTATTCAAGGTAATCAGGGATGCTTCTTAGGCAAAGACTGTGATCATCTGCTATTAAAGAAATTGGGAAAAGCATCAGAGAGTAGCTAGAATGAGATATGGAACTTGAATGACAGGACTGTGACAGCAGAAATAGGAAGATGTCATTTCCAAAAGACAGAAGACATGGAGACAAGAAAACAGGGTGTGTTTGGGAAGGAGCCTACGGTCTCAGTCATCTGGAGGGTGATGTACGGAGTCAGCATTAGGAGCCAGTTTTTGGCGCTAGTGTTGATGTTCTCATGATGGAACAGTGGTCAGGCGTCTTCAGTGAGTTTTTCATGCATTGGGTGTTGACAAGTGAAAGCCAGAAAGGAATAAGTTGGATGATGCCAAGTGTTGACTACAGCTGGCAAATGGGAGTGATGGAGACCAAAATTATTAATGTATGACTGTTGCCGTCTTCCCCATCTGCACATCTACTCAAGAGGAATATGACTTTTCTATACCATTTCTTCCTTTTCTCTACTTGCCTAGGAGAGCCCTGCCTTGTCAGTTCCATTCTTTTGGCTCTCACAATCAAGAATGAAAAATAGATTTTAAAAAGTACATAATCAGAGAGGCAGAAAAAGGCCTGTGCCACTGTTATTGGAATGCAACAATCTTCAGAAAAACCCAATACACAAGTTGAAAACAGCTTTCCTTTAAAAAAAGATCCACACAAAGTTAGATAATCGGAACCAGAAGTTTAAGGGATATTCTCTGCAGGGGGTAGCTCAGCACCATTATAATTTGGACATAAATATAATTTATATTCATTGGTTAGTGTGGTCAGGGGCTATTATGGTAGGCATAAATGAAAGGCTAGGGAGATTTTACTTAATTAGACAGGGACTTGCGAGCCATCGAGGGCTGCTGAACAAGGGGCTGATATGATTAGTATTCTTAGGAAGAATATTCTAACAATTTATCCATTTAAGTGAAAGAAAAAAAATACAAGTGAAATCAGATAGGAGACTTTGAACTATGCCTGGTGAAAGGTACTGAGGAACTGTAATAAAACAGGGGAGACTGAGAATAGAAAAGAGAAAATGGCAAGGTATTTGGAAAGTAAAATTAACAGAACCATTGTAAGAGGCAAAGGAAAAGAAAGAGTTGACATTTGGTGCTTGAGGTCTCAGGAGCTGAAGGAATGAGAGTGCCATTAACATATGTAAGGATGCCGGAGAAAAAGCTGACTTCAGGGTAGAAATAATCAGCTCAACTTTACCAAAGTTGTTTTTGATGTACAGGAAGAAATCTGAGTGAGGGTGACCAGTGAACAACTGGAAATGCAAGTGTGAGAGGAAAGGTGTGTGTCTGTGGTGCTCACTTTTCACCACCATATGTATCTCCGAAGCTCAGCATATATTAGATGACCAATGCACACTGTGTGCATATATACACCTATGCATAAACATGAATGCAGAATGAACACAGGGCTGTCCAATACTCTATTAGAGTTTTTATGATATACTATTGCTGTTTCCTCATGCTTGATTCTCCTTATAGATTCTGAGTTTTACATATACATCTTATATCTTCATTATCAAGTGCCTGGTAGGCATTAAATCCTCAATACATGTTTGTTGAATTAATAAGTTAGTAGATCCTCTTTTAGTTTATATACAGCCCGATTGACAACTCTCAACTCCCTTTTTAAAATTAAAATAAGATAGATTTGCTAAATGTCATATTAATAAATAGCTAAATGTACATATCTATAAAACTTATTTTAAACAAAGAGTAACATCATGGGTTTGTCCCATTGCTTTGGGAATGTAATTTCAGGTATTTTAACATTTGGTAATTCTGTTTGGGCTAATGGCTTCCTTAAAGTTGTCAGAAATTGAGGCCTGGCACAGTGGCTCACGCCTGTAATCCCAGCACTCTGGGAGACCAAGGCGGGTGGATCACTTGAGGTCAGGAGTTCGAGACCAGCCTGGACATCATGGCAGAAACTGTCTCTACTAAAAACACAAAAAATTAGCTGGACGTCATGGGGGGCGCCTGTAGTCCCAGCTACTTGGGAGGCTGAGGCAGGAGAATCCCTTGAACTTGGGAGTTGGAGTCTGCAGTGAACCTAGATCTTGCCACTGCACTCCAGCCTCGATGACAGAGTGAGACTCCATCTCAAAAAAGGAGAAAAGTTGTCAGAAATTATATTTTCTTCCAATTACAAAAAGCCTAAAAAAGACCTTTGAGTAACAACTTGGATATGATTTTTTAAGGTAAGTTTTTTTTGTTTCATGAATGGCTGAGCTTCCCCATAACATATGACTCACTTTTGTCCCCAGCACAAGCTTTCAGAGCAAATACTGACTGCAAAAACAAAGTCTCACAAGTCTCCTGTGATGCCAAGTTCTTCCCAAGTTCATCCGTCTCCCACTGCAGAGTGTGAGGGACTTCTTAAGGAACATGGCATTTCTACTGGGAGCAGATTTTTATCCCATATTCTAGGTTAAAAGGATTGGACAATATACGAGATACACACACACACACACACACACACACACACACACACACACACATATATACATATAAACACACGCATATATATATATACACACACACACATATATATAAAGGATCTCTTTTGTTATTATGGATCATTCACTGGAGATGTTCACCATAAGCTGGCTTAATAGCAAAATATAAAATTAAAAATTTTGGTCTGCAAGGAGTTCCCCCATCTCCCTTGGACTGAAATGGCTTCATGAAAGTTGAAAAAAAAAAAAAAAAGACAAACCTTGAAAACAACATCTGGTGTTGAGTTCAGAAATGAGAACCAGATATGCTTTATCATCCGTATTTCAGTTCACATGATTAGCCTGCCAGTATGGTGAAAGGGAAAAGGTTTACTAATTTAATTTGTGTTTTGTTTTGAAGAAATAATAGAAATATTTTGACTCTTAAAATAGTTATGGGTCCTTTTTTAAAGTATGCAGGCCATCCCTAAATGTACATAAAGAATATTAGAATTAATATGATTTTTAAAATATGTTTAGCATTATTATAATCCACTTTAAAGGATTCTCTGAAAGGTTTCCTCTAAGTAGCAACAACCAAACGATATTAAGGGTGCATTTAAAAAGCTTTAAAAACTGGTTTTCCAAGTAATTTATGGTAGATGGGTTCCTGAAAGAAAAAAACTAAGAGCAAATAACCATTTGATTCAGCAATCTCATTGTCAGTACACATCCCATTCAGAGTGCCATCATAAAAGAACAAGTCGAGTTTTTGTTTTTTGAAAACTTCAGTGATTTACATTATGAAAATGAAAAATTGAAGATATATGCAGAAACTTTGGGGAAGGGGATTAGTACAATTATAAGTTGTTTAAAATTTACCAAGCACTATGGAGCCCTTTCTGTTTTACCTTTACAGTAAACTCAAAGAAAACCAGGCATATATTGTTATTCCTGTTAAGCAGATGATAATATTGAAATTGATAAACATGGTATGTTATACTTACTTTTATAGTGCTAACATGTACTAGAACCTAGAACTTCTGTACCTTAGATCTGGGCATTTTTTAAAAAAATATTTCATGCTCTTTTTCTACAAGTTATTGAAAATCCAACAAGCTATGTCCCTGTATAGCTGGTTTTTGGGAACTAGAGTTTAACTGCACTCAATCCTAGAAAAATACACCTATGTGAAACATCAGGACTTAAAAACAAAGATATTAACATTGCACTTGGAATATCAATGTGGTAAAGAATCCCATAGATCTGGACCTCATGACTTTGATGGAATATTTTTATTAATGAATTTTTCTAATTGACTTTGTAAATAATTTCATTTTCTACTTTTTCATTTGTTTTACATGTAACCTTCTCCATAATCATTCCATTCCAAGCAATTCTATGGTTATAAAAACAGGTCCTTTATTCATTCAAGAACAGAAAAAGAATAAAATTGTCTAATGCATATTCAGCATTAATAAGATTTATTTCCCTTTTTTGAGGGGAGATGCAAAGACATTGTTTAAAATATACTCTTAAATCTTACAAATGAGAAAATTGAAGTGGAATGTTTCTCTTTCTTAAAATGGAGCATTCTTTCTCTTTTTTCTTTTATTTATTTATTTTTTTGATATGGAGTCTCGCTCTGTTGCCAAGCTGGAGTGCAATGGCACAATCTCAGCTCACTGTAACCTCCGATTCCTTGGTTCAAGCAATTCTCTTGCCTCGGCCTCCTGAGTAGCTGGGATTACAGACAAGTGCCACCATGCCCAGCTAATTTTTGTATTTTTAGTAGAGACAGGGTTTCACCATGTTGGCCAGGATGGTCTCGATCTCTTAACCTGGTGACCTGCCTGCCTTGGCCTCCCAATGTGCTAGGATTACAGCCGTGAGCCACCATGCCCGGCCAAAATGGAGTTTTCTAAGTTTCATTGTGGCACAGCCCTTTGGCTATCCTGCCAAGATCAGTCCTAAAGTCTTATTCCAGTACTAAATTATCAAGTTTCCCAAAATGATCATGAACCCTGGAACATTTTTTCCTTTTTCTTATTCCCTCCCTAATTAATATATAGTCAATCCTGTTACTTTATGTAGGATTAGCAATAATAACAGTAACAATAATAGATGTCCATCATTATTACAATTTATTATTTCCATGGAAAAGCAGAATACTTGAGAAAATCACAAAATAATCACAATATATACTATTGTTTTGTACTTTATAGTATATGCAGTTTGGCTTACTTCTCAAAACCAGTTACATAAACAGTGAAGATTTTATTCTTCCAATGCTAATGAAATAGAAATAGGGGCTTGGAGAAGGTCAATAAGATATACAAGGTTACTGTATTAGTCCATTTTCACACTGCTCATAAAGACATACCCAAGACTGGGCAATTTACAAAAGAAAGGAGTTTATTGGACTTACAGTTCCTCGTGGCTGGGGAGGCCTCACAATCATGGAAGAAGGTTAAAGGCACATCTCATATGGTGGCAGACAAGAGAAGAGAGCTTGTGCAGGAAAACTCCCCCTTACAGTAACCATCAGATCTCGTGAGCCTTACTCACTATCACAAGAACAGCATGGGAAAGACCTGCCCCCATGACTCAATTACCTCCAACCAGGTTCCTTTCACAACATATGGGAATTCAAGATGAGATTTGGGTGGGGACGCAGCCAAACCCTGTCATTTACATTGTCAGTAAATGACAGAGTTGGATTAAGAAGCTAGGCATCTCTGCTCTGCTGCGGATTTGCAGGGGGTTCACGATATCAAGTTCCCTAATTCTGAAGCTACATTCACTTTGAATAGCCAGATGAGTCAAGTGTGGACCAGTCTGAAATTCAGAAGCTCTGAATTCTTCTGAGCACTCCCAGCCTGATTTAGTATTCTAAGGTGATATGACATCATAGTTTAGGGCATGGGCCCCAGAGGCATCCAGACCTTGTTTCACATCCCTAATTCCTCCACTTACTAGCTTGATGAGCTTGAGCAAGGTAGTTTCTGTCTCAGTTTTCTTCTCTGTAAATGGAGATTTTCATGAAACTTAAATGAGATAACAAATGTAAAATTCTTGGCCACAATAAGTGTTGCATTAATCATTGCTACTAGCATTTTACTTTATGCTCATTTCTCTTCTCCCATTAACACTCTGCAACTGTTAATATGTATATAAAAGTTTCTTAGAGGAAAGAAAATGAAAACACATATAGGTTTCATCACACACAAAACACTGAACACACATGGAGACTCTTTCCCCCAGGGACTTACATTCTACCTCTTGGAATTACTGCAAAGTCCCTTGAATCCAGATGTAACATAGCATTTCTTTGGACTGAATAAATAATACATCTTGCTTAACAATGTGACTCCATTTTTTAATCTCTAGGTTTTTGCTGTAATAAGAAATAAATTAAAATATTTACTAAAAAGCTGTACTGAATTCCATTATGAATTTTCTTGCTCAACAAATAGTTAAAATAGCATTATAATTTTAGATGAGGTAGTAAGGCATTGCTTTGTGAAAATATTTGACATTATTCAAAAGGAATGAAAATCAATGTTCTAGGGCATTTTAGCTTTCAAACTTTAATCAACATGAATTTATAAGATTTTTAAAAATTATATAGTCTTACATTGATTCATAGAGGTTAGAGGATTCCTTTTTATTTATGGTTAGATCCATTCCCTTGAATGTATGCCAAAAACTAAATTATGATCATATTTGATGAAATAGTCATAGTTAACAATAAATACTTTGTTTTTTCCTTGTCTCCTTTTGATTTTATCATCCCCCCTATTTAGGATTAAAATACAGTAACAACAAATGTAAATGTCAGAAACTTGATCCTAATTCTAAGTGATTCATTCAAAGACGTCCCAAACTCTTAATACGTATTTTAGATGGCAATGACTTCATTAACATACTTGTGTGCATAAATTCAGAATATTTCTGTATCTTTTAGCATGCTCTCAGTCGCATGTAATAGAAAACTCAAAATGGCTTAAATATTAAGGACATTGTTGGCTTGCATAGCTGCTAATTCAGAGATAAGGTGGGCTTCAGGGAGGTATTAATCCAATGGTTCTGGCTGGGCTCCCCTACAGTTCTCTCAGCTCTGCTCTACTCCACATATAATATGGTCCTTGGGATGGAACAGGATAGCTTCAGAATATACAAGTTCTACACCAAAAATGACCACAGCCAAGAAAAGAAAATAAAGTACTTTTCAGTACTCTTTCATAACAGAGAAAAAACTTCTTTCTGATTTGTCCAGTAACTCCCCTCTTCTTCAAATACTTTTGGTTAAAATTGGGTTGCATGCCCACTTGTGTACCAATACTTGATTCAGTGGGGGTAGTGGAATAACAAAGGTCAGTTTCCCCTGAGGTACTTGACTACATGACAAAAGGGTGATGAAAGAAACAAAATTGGGATTCCTTGTAAACGAAAAGAGGAAAACACATACTACTTCATAGGCAACCATCAGCATTCTCTACCTCTTTCCATATCTACCCATTCATTTTTCTGAGGGGTATTAACTAAGTTAATTAAGTTTCTGAAACAGAAAACCCATTCTGACATGCCCTTGGAAGGAAAGTACAAATGTTTTAAATATTAAATAAATTGGCTTGAGGTAAGAAATTCTTATACTGCTCGCAACAGACCACATCACAAGTCATGGATGAGATTAAATTTTAAGTATAATGGGTGGGATAAGTCCAAGCATAAGAAAACAGGTCTCTGCAAGTATGTTTTATGCATATATAATGGGAAGTATCACCCTTTAAAAATATAAACCAGAAGATTTCATACAAACTAACATGAAAAAAGAAAAATGAGGTTTCTTATGAAAAGCACACTGGGATTAGGCATGCAGGTGTGATCCAGTATTAAGATTCCTATAACACCAGTTACTACTATAATCCACAGATAAATTTCGGCCAGTGATCTGTCCAAACAAAACTTCTTTGGAAATGAGATTTTACTTACAAGATTTACACACTACTGGTAATGTTTACTGTAATTTTACAAAATGCAAAATGAGGGATTTTCAGAGCTCTAATAAAACCAAAGGAAAATATTGACTTTCTGGAAATGATGTTTTGGAAATTAGTGACCGTATCAAAGTAGAAATTTTTTTTAATTTTAGAATTTCTTTTTGATTCACTGCCCCCATAATTGTTCCAAACTGCTTGCAAATATCTGCCCCAAAGAAGCAATTGGGCATTATTCTAAAACTAATTTAAGGCTGAAAGGTGATTAATTATTTATATTAATCGATTATTTCAGTATTCATAGAACAGATACTATACGCCTAGAAATAATTATAATACATACCTCCTGCCCTCAAAGAGTTTAAAATCTATTAGGGTCAATCCAAAACTTAGGAAACAATTAGTAAAGAATAAAACATAGTATTTCATTAACTATTAAATTATGAATCAGGGCATATTGATGTAGAAAAGTCCAAATTAGGAAAATTGTGTGGTTTAGACAAATTACAGAAGTCATCACCATCACATCGACATCTATTAAACACTCATTATGGACCAGATATATTCCATATCAATTTATCTCATAACAATGCTGTAAATTCTAATCATTATCATCAATATTTTATAGACAAGGAAATTAAGGCTTGGAGCAATAAACTTGCTCAAAGTTAAAAAGTTAATAAAACGCAGGATTAGGCCGGGCACTCTGGCTTGCACATTTGAGAGGCTGAGGTGGATCACCTACGATCAGGAGTTCAAGACCAGCCTGACCAACATGGCAAAACCCCGTCTCTATTAAAAATACAAAAATTAGCCGGACTTGGTGGTGCACACCTGTGCCCCAGCTACTCGGGAGGCTGAGGCAGGGAGAGTCGCTTGAACCTGGGAGGCAGAGGTTGCAGTGAGCTGAGATCTCCCCAGTGCACTCCAGCCTGGGCAACAGAGCAAGACTCCATCTCAAAAAAAAAAAAAAAGCAGGATTAGAAATTGCGCACATATAGTCAAATACTAGAATCTAGTTGCTTAGCTACTAAGGTATTTTGCCTTCAGGAGTAAGACAAATTTGGTAAGCATTTGCAGACTTAGCAGTCCTTAATCAAGAAGGAGATTGAAGGGCATTTTAGGAAGGAGGACCAATATAAGTGAAAGCATAGTCACTGAAGTGCATCGTAGGTATTGTGGTCCTTAAAGTAATTGCCCAGACTGAATCTAAAGTATGGATAAGGTAGTAAGGGGAGAAAATATTGGAAAAATCTAGTGGGGTTGGATTATAGAGGTTAATAAAAGCATTGAGCAGTTTTGTAAAACAATTTCTCAGTATAAAATAGGCCGGGCGCGGTGGCTCACGCCTGTAATCCCAGCACTTTGGGAGGCCGAGGCGGGCGGATCACGAGGTCAGGAGATCGAGACCATCCTGGCTAACACGGTGAAACCCCGTCTCTACTAAAAATACAAAAAATTAGCCGGGCGTGGTAGTGGGCGCCTGTAGTCCCAGCTACTCGGGAGGCTGAGGCAGGAGAATGGCGTGAACCCGGGAGGTGGAACTTGCAGTGAGCCGAGATCGCGCCACTGCACTCCAGCCTGGGCGACAAAGCAAGACTCCGTCTCAAAAAAAAAAAAAAAAAAAAAAAAAAACTGTGCAAACTGTCTCATCTCCTCTCTTTCTCATCTTCAACTGCATTTTTAAACTCAAAGCACTTGAAATGAATCACCAGGGACCACCCAACATCTTTCAGATGTTTAGATTAAACTCAAAAGTGTAGACGTGTTCTTAATAGCTAAAAGGTTAATACTTTTCAAATCCTGGGTCAGACTACCCCAGGGAGAAAGCAAGAGATATTCTCATGACCTGGAAATCCCACAGGCCCCAGGTGGCTTCCCAGGACTGTTCCTTCACATTCCATACATTTTGCAGTCTGGCATTGCCATGTCAGCTTGAAATGGAATGCAGACTTACACCATGTCAGAGTCGAAGTTCTCCTCATAAACCGAAATGGAAAGAGCTCCAAAACTGAAATAGTTTATACATACAAGTTTATAAACATGTGGGTAACCTCTAGAAAAAAAAAAAAAAGGTAATTGTGATTGCCCCTGGGAAAGGTAGCTGGGAGGCTGGAGGACATGGGAAGAGAAGAAATGTATTTTTCCCTGTCACCTTGTACTTTTTCCATTCAGAAGGATATATATGTTTTATTAAGTATTCAAAAATTTGTATATTGAGAGTGAATTAGCTTTCTATTGAAGATTACGTTCAAGTTACCTCAAAATCTCCCAATTTTCAGGTGAAACTCCTCTAGTTTCTAGTTTGTAATACCCTTGTCATCCTGGTTAAGTCGTCTCTGGTTTGTTGCAGTGGATCAAAAATTTTGGCACTGGAAAGTAGACATAGCATTATAGGTATTGTCTGGTTCAAAAGAGAATAGAACTGTACCGTATCTCTTAGTTGCTATAACTTTATCTATGCAGCCTCAACATTTAATTAGTTGTTTTGGCAGCTACAAATCTCTGTTGACTCATATTGTGATTGCAGTCAACTGAAACCCCCAAGTTCCATTAAAGCTCATCTTCTTCAACTTGTGCTTCCAGTTAGATATTCGAACTTTATATCTATCCCTGTGAAATCTCACTGTGTTTATACTGGCCCATTATTTCTTTTTTTTTTTTTTTTTTGAGACGGAGTCTCGCTCTGTCACCCAGGCTGGAGTGCAGTGGCATGATCTCAGCTCACTGCAAGCTCCACCTCCCGGGTTCACGCCATTCTCCTGCCTCAGCCTCCCGAGTAGCTGGGACTACAGGCACCCGCCACTGTGCCCGGCTAATTTTTTGTATTTTTAGTAGAGACCAGGGTTTCACCGTGGTCTCGATCTCCTGACCTTGTGATCCGCCCACCTGGGCCTCCCATAGTGCTGGGATTACAGGCGTGAGCCACCATGCCCGGCCATACTGGCCCATTATTTCAACCTGTCAAGGTCTCTTTTTGGATTTGATTCTAGAACTCTTTCTTCTTGATTTCTGTCTCATAAATTTGATGTATATGTCATTCATTCTTTCCTCCAGGCCACTAATAAACAAGCAAAATAGAAAAGGAACCTAGCTTCAGGCTGCTAGTGCCCTGTCTCTAGGTTTCAAGATTAAAGCTGGTCCTTCAATATTTTTTTGATAATAGTCATCTACTTGTCACTGATCCACCCAACTCTATTGTCAGATTTCTTACTTTGCCTTCCAGAATACTGTGAAAAAATTATTGGATTCTTTGCTGAAATTAAAATAAACTAACAAGTACTTGGATGGATTTTATTGGATGTAGATGGGTTATACGAAAAATCTCTGTGTGTGTATACGTGTGCACATGTATGCATGTACATATTAATATGTGCTTTCCTTGGAGGTGGATATATAGTTTTCACTGGATTTTCAGAAATTTTCCTGAAATAAAAAGATTTAAAACCATTAATGTAGTCAATTCTATTGCGATATAATATACTAAAAATTCTCTGTTTGAAATTTCCAGTGATTCTTATTTACTGAGTGCCTACTTTGTGCCAGGACTGCTTTAGATATCATGGATCCAGATGTGAACAAAATAGACCAAGCTTCTGCCCTCACTGAGCTTACATTCTAGTGAGGAAGAACACTAGGTCATCACGACCAAGATGAATAAGAAAATATGTAGTATGTTTTATAGTGATAAGTGCTAAAGAGCAAAAATTAAGCAGAGCAGCATGTATAAGATGGCTTCCTCAATGAGAAGTTGACATGTAAAGACCTCGAAGAACTAAGGTGACTTGAGGGAAGAAGATCCCAGGCAACAGCAAGGGCAAAGCACCCTGAGAGCAAAATTCTTACCCTACCCAACAAGCAGCAAGCCTGTGTCAGAGTAACCCAAAGGGAAGCAAGTAGAGATGAGTTACGAGAGGATGTGGTTAGAGGAGCCAAAATGGTTTTCCACTAGGGATGGTATTGCCATCTCCAGTGCAGTTGGAAGTACATTGGGAACATTTTTTCATTGTTACATGAATATGGGGTTCTACAGGCACTTGGGGCAAGCAGGGATATCAAAAATCTTACAACCTGAAGGATATTTTCACATTAAAAACTCTTGTCCAGGCCGGGCACGGTGGCTCACGCCTGTAATCCCAGCACTTTGGGAGGCCGAGGTGGATGGATCACAAGGTCAGGAGATCGAGACCATCCTGGTTAACACGGTGAAACCCCGTCTCTACTAAAAATACAAAAAATTAGCCAGGCGTGGTGGCGGGCGCCTGTAGTCCCAGCTACTCGGGAGGCTGAGGCAGGAGAATGGCGTGAACCCGGGAGGCGGAGCTTGCAGTGAGCCCAGATCGCGTCACTGCACTCCAGCCTGGGCAACAGAGTGAGACTCGTCTCAAAAAAAAATAAAAAATAAAAATAAAAAATAAATAAATAAAAGTAAAAACTCTTGTCCAAAATGTAAACAACATCCTCAATGAGAGACTTAACAACTTAAGCCATCTTTTAAACCCTGGATTTTACTCTGAATGAGATGGGAAGCCATTACCGGCCTCTGTACAGAAGAATGAATGGTCTAACATATTTTTTGAGACTCAGTCTAGCCATTGTGTCAGAAGTTAGGGAGACCAAGACAGAAGCACAGAGTACAGTTAAGAGGCCATCACCATCATCCATGCAAGAGATGGTGATGGCTAATGATGCCTTCCTACCAGGTTGGTAGGAAGGAGATGATAACTGATAGATTCTGCATAAATACTTAAGATAGAGTCAGTAAGTATTAGAAGTATTGGAAGTGGAGTGTGAGAGAGAGAAATAGAGAATGAATCCAAGATTTGTGGCCTGTATAATTGGAAAGACAGAATTATCATTTGTTGCCATGATTGAACACACAGGGAGAAAAGATTTGGTTGGAGTGGAGGGATTAGATGGAAAAACCACATCAGGCAGCTACTTAGATTAATAGACAGATGTAAGTGTATAAGGATATGCATTGTATATAGATACAGTTGTAGAGAGATGAGGATATAGATATGGGTATTGACATGGTCAAAAATATAGATATAGAGATACACAAATGTGGAAAGACTTCTAAAAGAAACCAAAACTATTATATCAGCTATCTCTAGTTTTTCAGGTCATTGATGAATTTTTTTTCTTATATGTTTTCTAAATTATTTACATTAAACGTGTCTTAATTTTGTGAAATGTATACTTTATTTTGAATACCCACTACTTCATAAAGCTCACTTGTAACAGAACTCTAATTTAATTTTTCTTTTTACTAGGCTCTCTCTTTCTCCAACTCTTTACTCATCAGCTACCAACCGATTCCTCACTTTATTGGGGGATTCTGCTTTGGGAGATTTTAGATTTCAGCCTTACTCTACTATAGTCATTATAACCATGCAATGTATTTTCAGACCCCCAGGATTTTCATTCCAAAGAGAAACAATGGAATTGTTAGCAGCTGGATGCTCTTTGAAAGAGCAAGCTGCACATATTTACTAGAGCTTTGGGGGATTGTAGGAGGAGAGAAAGAATTGTCACTTGGGTCCCCTTTGCTGGCAGCACCTCAAAGGTTACCAAGTGAGAACAGCAGTACCCAGCTGCCCTAAAAAGCCGAAGAGAGTGAAATGTAAAACTTGAATTGCCTCTCTCTTCTCATTATGTATTATTTGTCAATCATGGATAAAAGGCGGTTTTTGCCCTCCAGCTGTTAGCCCTGGGGTGCATATATCACTCAGTGGTGCCACTTTCTTGCGGAACATTGCAAGAAAAATCAATGATTGCACGTTTCTTTGAAAGGAAAGGTGGGCTTTTTCCCTCATTTTAAAATGTTTTTATTTTAACCTGATGGTTTAAACTAAGAAGGCAAAAGTCACTTGGGGAAAAAAAGAAAAAACCATAAACTTTGTTTTCATGGTGATGGACAACTTTAATGCCTATTTGAACACATATGAGGAACTTTTTCCCTCTTCCTATTCGAGCCAAAATATCTGAAATTTACTAGATTACTGCAGCTTGGTGGGAGAGGGATATTGTACTGCTTTACCAAGTACTGACCTTGCCAATGAGCAATAAAAGGCATCCTATCACTCAGTGTGAAACACAGACCTTTAAAAATAGATTCATTTTGATGCCCGCTTTCCACTTATTTTACAATATTAAAACACATTGCCCTCCTGTGTACATTTTATTCATGTGATACAGAAAGTGCTTTCAAATATTTTTAGCACCATTTTAGGATAAATAACTTTTTATGCTACTATGAAGGGAAGACATAAAGTTTAGTTATATTTTAAGTTCATGTAATAAATACACATTAAGCCATACTACACAAGTCTTTCTGTCTAATGTTCTTCAACAAAACACCAAAGCATCATGTAAATTATTCAAGCACATTCATATTAGACGCTCTTCAGCATCTATTTATTTCTAAAGTTTGCACCTTTGGTTTCCATAAAGAAGAAAAGTCCCAGTGGAGGCAATGCTGAACTTTTCTTAAGATTTATTAAACCAGGAAAGTGTAGCAAAAGCATTGCTAGTCACAGCTTTTATTCTTTTATAAGCTAAATACCATTCACAAAACAATTAGAAACTGTGATAAATGTATGTATTTTACAGGTAAATCAAGATGCTAACATAATTGATTACCTGCAATAAAACGGAGCCTGTTGAAGTAAGATAGAACATTTTCTCCTTCTCGTTCTCTTTTTTCTTTGTCTCATAATTCCAGCTAGGAACAGAAGGTGTTGTCAATTTTAAAAATTCAACAGTGGAAGCCCCAGCAAGACAAGCTTCCCTCTCGAGCAGTAATTTACATGGAAATGTGAGGTGACTGAATCTGTTGTAAATTTTACAGAACATAGGTTTGAACAGTGAGCACAGTTTCATAGTTTCGACCCAGCTATTTCCTCAAGCTTCTTAGTTTCCATGGGCAGGTTGGGCATCCTGCTATACACTCAGGATCAATCGGAAATAAAACCACTGAGAGAGCCCCAGCGGAAGGCACAGAGCTGCCCAGGCTTCTGGCTGAAGCTGTGCAAGGCCATGACATTTCATATGGTTTCCATCTGAAGCTATGAAGGACTGGGGTTTGTCTGTCTGTACCTATGAATGTATGCATGTGGGCTTCCACCTCGGCTGGTTATGATTTATGCCTAACTCACTCCAGGCTCCATGGAAATGAACTTCGGTGAACTTCATACAGGTTCAATATTTGTAACCAAACCTGAAATTCCAGGAGTTTTGTCTGGGATTCAATTTCAAAATGAGGACATATCTTTCCAAGGTACATGCTTCCAGCTATTGTTGATTATTTGGCCTCAATATCTGTTAATTTTAATATTGTGCATTCCTGTGTAACTAGAATAACTTCAGATAATTGAAACTTACAGGACTAGCCCTGTGTGGTGGGGTAGTTGTAGAACACCCTAAATTTCAAAGCATATTCCATAAAGGAGCTTCCAAATAATGAGGATTCTGTGGTGGTCCTTGGCAACAAACATTTATTAGTCACTTATAACTATCCTCTTTTCTTTCCATACCTCTACCTCATCCCTAACCCACTCTATCAAAAATGAGATGAGAAGTCAGCCAGACTGAATGGTTGCTGCTCCTTTGTTGATTCTGTATTCCCAACTTTCTGCCTTTATTTTTGTGTCTTTTACCTGGAATAGCTTCTCTCCTTTTGCCATATGCATATAACCGCTCTAATCATAAGGCCCAGTTTACAGCTTCTTCATCCAGGGAGGCTTTCCTGACTCTGTTAATTGGAAATAACCTTTTATCTGTATTTTCATAACTGTATGGAGTGGCATAATCATCATGATGTATATACATATATTATCTCCCACCCTAGGCCATAGGATGCTTGAGGGCAGGACTAATGAATCTTACTATCATTCAATTGTTAGAAAGATGACTTAGTCAATTTATACTTATTGAAAGAAGAGTAAATGAATCAATAAATGAGTGTTCATTGTATTCAAATATAAAGTAACAGGAGAACTTGAACATATCCTTTAAGTCCCATAAGAGAAGAATGGAGTGAAAGCCAGTATTTAAGGAAGAAAGATATTTTCAGGGCCCTTATTGCTCTTGTGTATTGTCTAGTTAATGCTAACCTCTTCGCCACTGTCAGTCCTAGAAGGGCAAGCATTTCATTGTCCTCATTCACTGCTACATCCCCAGCCCCCAGCATAGTAATTGGCACATGACAGACACTCAATACATGTTTGCTAAATAAATCACATAGGGAAATTTTTAGAGCAAAGACTCGTTATAGAGAGGGAAATTTTTGAGGCATTAAAAGAAGATAATACAAACAAAACAAAACCTAAAGCATCTTAAGTCCAATCACTAAAAATGGTCTCCAAATTTCTCTGTGTCTGACCTTGTCTGAGCCTCACTGAGCTTTGAGCTCTCCCCCTGTACAATGTCAAGCCAGGGAGGCAGCCATAAGTGATAATCTATGTAAACTTAACCACTCTCTCATTACCCCAGAGTAGATTGTAAAAACTGATACTGCCTCTTGAGAGTTCTTTTGGAGAGCACTCTCTACTTCCAAAGTAGCTCCCAAACTTGATAAGATCCAAATCTTTGGAGGAAAGATTAACATAGAACCCAGTGGGGATTTTTAATCACATTTAAACAAGATAACGTGTTATCGGAGTGAAAATTAATCCACACTTCTAGACTATGTTACTTGTGCAACTTGACCCATGGAAATTCATTTAACTAGTTATCTGGTCCTTTTCATGTCATAGGCTTTACTGTCTTGACATCTAAATATTTTTAATTTATGAGTATTCAAATGGCTCTTGATTATGAGAGCTAAAAATTTTATTATTATTTCTTGCTTCATAAAGTAAGTGAAACAGTCAAACTCCTAAAGGCAGTATATCACAATCACATTTCCAATTAGAACTGCAGTTTTATAACATCAGGTATCCAAAGCTGACAACACAAACAAATTCATTTAGTTCTGCATTCAAAATTTAATATCAGCTGGAAGAAATCTACATAAAATTACATAGTATCCTACCTTTATTCAAAGAGATGAAGAATGGTTGATGCATATTTTAATGAACTTTGTAAAACAACTAATCTCTCGCTTGAAATTGCTCACATTTCCAGACAGTTCTCGTGACTTTTTTTTTGAGACGGAGTCTCACTCTGTCGCCCAGGCTGGAGTGCAGTGGCGTGATCTCGGCTCACGGCAAGCTCCGCCTCCCGGGTTCACGCCATCCTCCCGAGTAGCTGGGACTACAGGCGACCGCCACCATGCCTGGCTAATTTTTTGTATTTTTAGTAGAGACGTGGTTTCACTGTGTTAGCCAGGATGGTCTCGATCTCCTGACCTCGTGATCCGCCAGCCTTGACCTCCCAAAGTGCTGGGATTACAGGCGTGAGCCACCTTGCCCGGCCAGTTCTTGTGACTTTTGATGGCATCAGATCCTATTTAAAAATAGACAAAAACGTTATTTATAGTGCTAACTATTCACATCTCTTTCCACAAATGATTTTAAATGGAATTCTCATTGATATTTCATTAGAAAAAGACTAGGGAGGATTATCTTCACTTAACAAACTTTATTTACCTGGTTAATGGAAATGAAAATTATAAATACGATGACAGGAAAAAGAGCTTAAGACTTTCTAATACTTCAAATACCTTAATTCGATAAGCATTATTCATATGTTAACTACTCAGCCAGAAAACGTTTCTCAACCACTAATATGAAATGAGGAACGCATAGCAAAAAGTGGTTTGTATCCAGTTTCATGCAAATTATTGCAGGTGAATTACTGATTATTTTTATTTACTTATTATAAAGAAAGGCAGTTCCAAAAGATTTATCTGTTAACTTGGCTTGATACTGTTTATAATTATAATAGCTATCAAATTCTATAAAGTTGTTTTAAAAGCATATTAATATCACATTCTCAAACTTCTTCATTTTTACAATATCAAGCGCTAACAGGTGACAGTATAAACAAATTCATTTAGTTCAACCATTTATTTTACTTTAAAATGTCATAATATAATTCCAGCACTTTGTATATGATATGCATATGCAAACTACTCATAGGATGAATTCTAATCTCCAAATACAAACTATAATTACCTACATAATTGCATTTCTGAGTTGGATGAGTGCAGTAAAATAGCTTCAGAATTCTGATGAGAAAAGCCTTCACTCAATATTTTAGGTCTTTTTTTTTTTTTAATAAGACAGGGTCTCTCTCTGTCAGGGTTGTTGAGGCTGCAGTGAGCTGTGATCAGGCCACTGTACCCCTGACCTCCTAGGTTCACGTGATCCTCCCACCTCACCCCCAGAAGTAACTAGGACTACAGGTGCACACGACAACCCCTAGTTAATTTTTATATTTTCTGTAGAGACAGGGTTTTGCCATGTTGCCCAGGCTGGTCTCAAACTCTTAGACTCAGCAATCTGACTGCCTCAGCCTCCCAAAGTGCTAGGATTACAGGCATGAGCCACCATGCCCAGTTAACATTTTAGGTCATTCTTAACTTTCTTTCAAAACACAAAATGGCTAATTTAGTGATGAATTTAAATATAATTATATCTTCTAAAGTGTTACATTAGTCAATACATGACAAATAGTCACAAAATCAGCATTTCTTCTCTACATTCATTTACTATTAGAAATGTGATGAATAGGGACATAGATGAAGCTGGAAACCATCATTCTCAGCAAACTAACACAAGAACAGAAAACAAAACACTGTGTGTTCACACTCATAAGTGGAAGTTGAACAATGAGAACACATGGACACAGGGAGGGGAACATCGCACACCAGGGCCTGTTAGGAGGTGGGGGGCTAGGGGAGGGATAGCATTAGGAAAAATACCTAATGTAGATGACGAGTTGATGGGTGCAGCAAACCACAATGGGACGTGTATACCTATGTAACAAACCTGCACGTTCTGCACATGTATCCCAGAACTTAAAGTATAATAATAAAAAAAGGAAACTGTAATAAACAACAAAAAACTGAAGAAAAAACAAAGAAAGAAATGTGATGAATAGGCCAAAACTCTATGTTATTACATATTCCCTTTTTTTTGGAAATCAAAACAAACCTATGATGTTGGCAGGGCAGGCATTTTCCCTCCTTTTTTAAATATGAGAAATCTGAGACATAGCCTGGTTCCTCAAGATCACATAGTTAGTAAGAAGAAGACACAGAGAGCTACGTTAGAGAGAAAGGAGCTGTCAGCAAAAAATTAATGAAACATTATGCATTTAGGTCAGCCAGAACTACTACCTCCATTTTCAATATTTTTTTCCAAGAACCCTGATTTGCTTTCTATGGATCACCCTAATTTGTTTTCCCTGTACTTATATGGTAGCAGGTCCTCCACATGTGACCAGTTTATTCCAATCAGATTTCTATTTTCCATTGTCCTCAGATTCAAGTGCTGGCATATCCTTACACAGTTCTTTTTAGGTTGTCAATCAAAGATCCTACAACTCTTCCTTTTGAAGCACTTTGTACCTCAGAGAAATCAGAAGGCCAGAAACAAAATTCTACTAGGTCAAAAACATGTTCTAGGAAGAAACTTGCTTTGTATATAGTCATTCAACAAACATTCACTGATTTTTACCATATATCTGACAACGGCTGAGGACATCACTCCCTAGTCAACAGATAACTATAGTGTACCATGGTATGTGCTCTAATAGAAGCAATACATTAGAGAGCTCCCAGGAGGGGGTTAGAAAACACTGAGGAGGTTAGGGAAGGCTAACAGAGAAGAGAACAATTGAGACAGCCATCAGAAGACGAAAAGGAATCAGCAAGTAAAGAAAGTAAAGAGCAATTCGAGCAAAGAATAGGGCTGGCCGGCCTGGTGTGAAACTGATAAGAATCTGACACCCTCTGGTAGAATGAGATAGGTCCCACAGAGCAGGAATTTAGGATAGGTCAGATGACTTGTAAATCCAAATTTTATGCCATATTAAAAACCTGCCCTTGTTCCTGAGGTAAAGGTGAGCCACTGAAGGTTTTTAAGCTGCAGTGTGCTTAGACTTGCATTTTAGAACGATCATTCTGGGGGCATACAACGAAAGGGAGAAGAAGACTGTAGACAATTTGAGGACCTTTTTATACCCCCATTGTGAGAAGATGAAATTCTCAACTTTTGTGGTGGGAGGGGCAAAAAGGAGGAGATAAAGAGACAAGAAATATTCGAAAAATAGACTCATCTTATGCCTTGATAAGGAAAGTGAGTCAGTGAGGATTCCAAGGTCTCCAGCCTGGCTGTTGGTGAGTGCCGACAGCATCAGCATAAAGAGAGAGAGAGAGAGAGAGAGAAAGAGAGAGAACTCAGGAGCTGGTCTAAGAGACAAGACACTGAGTTGTGTTACAGCACTATGATCAAGCTTGCTTGTGTCCAGATTGTTCTTCCAAGTCAATATTATAGCTGAAATTTTTTAAAAAGAAAAAGTTACCTCTTAGAGACCTGTCAAGAGTGTAAATTACTTGAACACTAAGTCTGTGGGCTGTCTTTTCTGAGCCTGGCTTCAGTTTCTCTGTGTACTCCATTTCTAGAATATTAGTAGGCACCAGAGAAAGAATCCACTGTTATCTTCCAAATCAGCATCTTGGCCTCACGGGGAAAGAGCCCACCCAGCAGGTTTTTAATTGCCTGTATAGCTAACCATTCAAATATCTTTGCTGTCTTCTCTTTTTTTGAATGGCATGACTCATCAGACCACCAGGTAAAAAGCCCCAGGTCAGCAACCCAGCAGCCAGGGAGTGCATACATAATGGTTCTTAAAGTCTCTCATTTCAAGTTTTTGTAGTGTGTTCTTGCCAAGCAGAAAGCAACTTTTACATAGTACAGATTTATTGAGATACCACAAGCCTCACCCAGTTGAGATTAAGCCTAATATGAAAACACAAATTGGTTTTCCATGCTAAGAAAACCAAAGCTATGGACATTTCCTCAGAGCCCAATATTTCATCACATGGACTAAAGCCTCTGTCTTAGTCGTAGGTCATATGTCAACAGGAGAGTTGTTTATTTTTTTAACCATGTGTCACATGACCCAACTACATCATCTGTAGTAATTTTCTGGAGTGAACCAGACAACTAGGACCCTCTTTCAAACACAAATCCTGAGAGAAGGTCAAATTGGCAGCTGTTGTGTTTCTCTGAATGGGCTGTTGTAATTTAAATGTCTCATTCCATGGGGAGCTAAGGAAAGTGACATAACCCAGAAGAAGCTCGGAAGTGAGAGTGTTTGTGGGGGTGGCTGCCCTCCTATCCTGAGTCTCTGGAGTCAATGAATGTGCTTCAGGAGTAGTACTAGGAGCTCAGGACAAGCTTCTTGGGAGGTTTCTTTAAAAGGAAAAGAGAAGTTAGGCTGCAAATAGGTGGATATGATGGCAGACTGTTGTTAATATTGTCTTCCTCAGAAAGTATTTTTAAGTAACTAATTATAGATGTCTGTTATGTTACATTCTCTATTGTGAGAAAAGAGGAAGTTGGACATCTTGAACCAAATCCGTAATACAATGAATGGAAGGCGTCTAGACAGCAGTAACAGGCAAAGATCAAGCTGAGTCTAGTAAACTGCTTTAACTCAGCCAAGAAGAATATCACTAAGCACTCCCTAATTTCTTTCTTTTCTTTTCTTTTCTTTTTTTTTTTTAAGTAGAGTTTGTTACAAAGGACCTAAAACCAGACATGCAAACTATCACTTCAATATGGTGGTCAAATTTTCTCATGAAGTGTGGATCTTAATTTTTATTCTAAAATTTCAATCTTTAAACTGTACACTGAATCAGTTTTTCTATACACTAAACGGTATCATTCATCTAGCATTCAAGAATGCCTAATATACTTGGTTTGTTGTATCATACTCCAAGTGGCACAATGCTATATTAAAACCCTTAAGGCATAACTCCTTTTTTTGCTTTTTTTTTTTTTTTTTTTGAGATGGAGTCTTGCTCTGTCGCCCAGGCTGGAGTGCAGTGGCGTGACTCGGCTCACTGCAACCTCCACCTCCTGGGTTTAAGCGATTCTACTGCTTCAGACTCCCAAGTAGCTTGGGTTACAGGTGACTGCCACCATACTCAGCTAATTTTTTTGTATTTTTAGTAGACACCGGGTTTCACCATGTTGGCCAGGCTGGCATTGAACTCCTGACCTAAAGTGATCTGCCTGACTTGGTCCCCCAAAGTGCTAGGATTACAGGCATGAGCCACCACACCCCACCAGGCATAACTCTTAATATTAGCTGAATACTCAAGGTAGGACTTTTACTACTTATTATTAATATTTTTTGAAGAAAACTAATTAGCATGATCTTTTGGTTGGGCTAAGAGCATGTTATAAATTAATATTTTATTAATTACATTGAACAGTAGTGTGTACAATAAATATCTTGGATATTTTCTAGTTAAAGAATGTCACTTATAAGATTAAGATTGCTATTAAAGCTAACATTTATGATAGGATCATAATAAGATTAAGAAAGTTTTTAAAGACTCTGCGTCTGTAAAAGCATAAAGTTACTGAGTGAAAGGGTCTAATGATCATGGTATAAGGTCATTTGCCATATTCCACACCTTACCATGAACTCTGAGTTTATATTCCACGTGATATATAGTACCAATTTCAATTCCAAAGGATCTAGAAGTTACTCATATTTAATCATTTATGTTATATATTGAACCAATTTCTCATCCTCTGTGAGGACTGCCTCTTAAGTTTTATAAGCCTGAAATTTCCCCCTAGGGCCATGTCCATCTGTACCCAAGTGCTCTGCGTTTCTTGGATCAAGGTGTTCTATTTACAGGCTTTGAATTGCCATGCAGCGTCCATTGATTTCAGATCATGGATGGAAGTTTGGATATAGAAGTCATTATCACTTGCCTGTGGACCTCCGTAGACATGGGGTCTCATCCTACTCTGTTCCTACTCTCATTTGACTCTCAAATCCAGGACTACTTCTTTAGCATAGCTTGGAAGCGGAGCACACCCAACGAAGCTTTAATGACTGATTCCAAAATGATGATTTCAGAGTAAACATGGGAATCTCATCAGGCCCTCATCTGGAGTTCTTTTCCAAAGTAAATAGTTAGGTAGGTAGTCTGCTCTCATGGAGGTGAAGCATAGCTCCCTGCTAAGCTTGTCCTATAGTAGCTTCTTTCCAAAGGGCGCTATTTTTGTTTGCTGGACTCAGAATTAGAACAGAGGAGGAGGAACGAGATGGCCAAATGGAAACCTCTACTGATTGTCCTCCCCATAGAACACTAAACTGAATAATTGCCCACATAAAAAAGCACCTTCATAATATCCAAAAATCAGGTGAGTGACCACGGTACCTGGTTTTAACCTCAGATCACTGAAAGAGGCACTGAAGAAGGTAGAAAAGACAGCCTTGAATTGCTGACACCACCCTACCCTCATCTCCCAGCAGCTGCCATGTGGTGCTGAGAGAAGATCTGTGCTCTTGGTGGGGAGAGTGCAGTGATTGTGGGACTTAGCATTAGAACTTAGTGCTGCCCTGTCAGAAAAGCAACACTGTATAGAACTCAGTCAATGCCTATGGAGGGAGCATATACACCAGCCCTAGCCAGAGTGGACTCACCCATCCCAGTTGTTGGACCCTTTCTTCTAGCAAGCCCCACCACCATGGGCTAAGATGCTATGGGGTCCTAAGTAAACTTGAAAGACAGTCTAGGCCAAGAGGACTGCAATTCCTTGGCAAGTCCTTGTGCTGTGCTGGACTCAGAGAAAGTAGACTTGGGGAACACGTGACCCAGCGAGACACTGGCTAGGACAGCCGAGGGCGTGCTTACACCACCACTCCCAAAACCCCAGGTAGCACAGCTCACAGCTCTGGGAGAGACTTCTTTCTGCTTGAAATGAGGAGAAGGAAGAATAAAGAGGACTTTGTCTTGTAACTTGGATACCAGCTCAACCACAGTAGGATAGAGCACTAGCCGGAGACTTGAGGCTCCCATTCCAGGCCCTAGCTCCTAATGTTATTTCTAGACACACCCTGGGCCAGAAGAGAACCAGCTGCCTTAAAGAGAAGGACTCAGTCCTGCCACAATTCATTAACTACTGACTAAAAAGCCCTTTGGCCCTACATAGTTAGCAGTGGTAGCTAGACAGTACTTGCTATGGGCCTTGGGTGAGATTCAGAGACATGCTGGCTTCAAGTGTGACTCAGCACATCCCCAGCTATGCTGGCTATGATGAGAGACTCCTTCTGCTTGAGAAAAGGAGGGGGAAGAGTAAAGGGGACTTTGTCTTGAAGCTTAGGTACCTTATTGGCCACAGAGGGATAGAGAACCAAGTGGGCTCTTGGGGTCCATGATTCCAGGCCTTGGCACATGGATGGTATTACTGGACTTTTCCTGGGCTAGAGGGGAGCACTGTCCTGAAGGGAGAGTCCCAGGCTCAACAGTGTTCATCACAAGCTGACTGAAGGGTCCTTGGGCCTTGAGTGAACACTGATGTATTTGCTGCAGGCCTGGGGTGGTGGTGGGTCCTGGTTTTCTTTCTACTTTGGCTTTGTTTTTATTCTCTAGGTCTTGGCTTAACCTGGTCCCTGCCTCTCACTGCTTAAATAGAGTAGTTTAAAGAATACTGATTAATGGATTAATATCAAATGGAAAGGAGCACTTCCAAAACCTGTGCAGAGTATCTCCCTTACTCTGTTCTCATATTCATCTATTCCAATGACTTGGAGAGGACAGTGTGCTTGTCAAATTTTCAAACTCTATACAGTAGAACTGACATTAATATATTTTATATTTATTCAGTGCTTTGCCATTTCAAAAAATTTCAGGATATGGTATCTCATTTGATGCCAGGAATGATAGGCACAGATGAAAAGATCAATTTCAGTTCAGTATGAAGGACAGCTTTCCATAAATTGGCCTGTCCAAATGAAACACCAACCTTCACAAAGAATTACGCTCCACACAGTGAAGACAGTTTTAGTAAACAGTAAAAGTTGACTCTCAGGGATTTTGTGGAAAGATCCTTGGTTTGAGTGAAAGCTTGGATTAAATGGCTGTGTGTGTGTGTGAGAGAGAGAGAGAAGAGAAGAGAAATACACATTAATTTAAATATATTATCTAGGGAGAGAGAACAATTGAGAACACAGGCTACTGTTTTCTTAAAACCTTTGTTAAGATAACTCCCAAATACACGTTTAATATAGGACCTAAATCACATGTAGTTGAACAATTCAACATTTTTAAGGTTTTATTTCAAAAGTTCAAGAAGTCTGAAGTAGTATAGGTCTAGATCATGGTTTCTGGATTACACCAGGGGTGCTGACTCTTCTAAAGATGAAATAGGCCCCAAACTGAAGTGTTAATGAGAATATCTGATGGTTTAAGGGCAAGTGGAAGCAAGATGCATGTGAGGACTGAAGACATCACACAGGCATAGAAAGAAGGATGCGAGTGTGGAGAGCAGCAGCCTGCAGAAAAAGCTGGGGTGGCCAGTTGAAGGGAGTGGATATCAAACCAGCATGGGGCAGGGCTAGCATGAGGTCACTGCCCTACTCAATTAGAAGCAGAAGAATTAAACCAAATACCAGAACTGGTTTGCTTTGCTTTTTCCATAGTTGGACTAAATGCCACCCTTCATGACTCCAAGACCAGCTCCAGTGGAATGTTTTAGTGAAATGCTCACTTGGCTTAGTTTAACTTTGCCTTAAAAAATGATCATTCCATGACTTCTTTGAAAATTTTGTTTAATGATTTTGTGATACTGGGGCAGGTGGGGCAAGAAAGGAACAGTATAAAGGATTTGGCAACTGGATAGACCAGAGTAAAATATTATTCAGTGTGAGCTTCTGTTCTTGTAAGAACAGAAAAATATCCTCTTAAATTTTTTTTTGATTATTTGAATAATATTAAACTAAATGCTTATAATAAAGTTAGGCAGAAACATTTAGAAATTATAATTATAATCCAGTTTATTTGTTTAAGAAACACTTGTACACTATATACCAGGCATTGTGCTTAGAACAAGTTTTTAAAAAGTAATTTTTAAAGACCTTACAACCTATTCAGCACACACACAAACACAACTGCATAATTTTAATTCTTTTTCAGTTTGATAGTAGTAATCTTCCCTTGGGCCAACACATTTTCTTTTAGATTTCACTGAGGTGAGTTTTTTTTTTTTTAAGGTAGTATGTAATATTTTAATCTCTTGCCATCTTTCATATTTGACTCATCAAGAAAAGGTTGTGAAAAGTCTTAGTTTGCCCTTTTTTTATCTTACATCTGCATTGCCACTGACAGGAATGCCTTAGTAATATTCCTAGAGATTCCAGATGTTCTGCAAATTTAACCGTATGCCTGCCACTTGGAAAGTGTTCAGTATAGTATATGTTGCTCTTTTTTTTTTTCCAGAGTAACTTGATTATAAATTACAGACAATGCTCTGTAAGTAAGTTAAACACCTAGCACCCAGATCTTGGTTTTGTTGTTGTTTAACCATTCTACATTAAAAAGAACCAGGGTTCCTTGGAGAAACATCTGATTCTAGGACTGGGGCAGGAAATATACTAGATGAGCCTGGAGCATCTTACAGTGTCAGAAGGCAAGGCAGTTCTTAACAACAAAACAATAAAACAAACAGAACCCAAAGACCACAGTGATGGGGATCTGTCAAAAAGACACAGAAGCCAACTGAAAGAGCTCCTAATAGCCAAAGCTGAAACATTTGAGCAACAAAAGCAAGTAGTATTAGATTATAACCCACAGTATAAAATAAATATTTATGACTCCAAATGACATAAAAAAAAGATTGAATAAAAGAATAAGTAGGCGAGACTAGACAATTTTTTCATGCAAAAAGAACAAGTCTGCCCTCAAGGAGGTGAAGCATAACTCCCTACTTCTTAAGTTTGCCCTGTGTATAATAACTTCTTTCCAAAGAGTAAAATAAGGAAAGGTAAATTAGAGTCACTTTAGAGTATAGAACCCTGACAAACACTGCCCCAGCCAGGTGGTCAAGATTAATATCAGCAGTCATAAGTCATAATAAATAGTATGTACTCTTGATGTGATAAGAGTGGCACTTTACCTCTGTGCTCTTTCTCCCAAACACCCATAACTCTATGCTAATTATGAAAAAAAAATTAAACAAATCACAATTGCAGAACGGTCTATAAAATACTTAACTGGTACACCTCCAAAGTATCAAGGCTAATTAAATCAAGAAGAATCTGAGAAACTGTCACAGCTAAGAAGAGCTTAAGGAGACATGATGACTAAATGTAATAGGGTATCTTGATGGGACCTTGGAACAGAAAAAGGACACTAGGAAAAAACTAAGAAAATCTGAATAAAGCATGGACTTTACTTAATAACAATATATCATATTAGTTCATTAATCATAAAAAATATTGCATACAAATTTATTGTCATTAATATTTGGGGAAACTGGGCATGAAGTATATGGTAACTCTTTGTATTATCTTCACAATTTTTCTCTATATCTAAAACTATTTTAAAATAAAATTTTATTAAAAGAAATCTAAATATGTGATCTTGTGAGTAAGTAGAAATTCTGTTATCCACCTTTCAAAGTTGTAAGATCTGGTACTATTTGAGATAATCTCAGTGTCCGGAATCACTGCATTTTGAAGGTATGAATGATTATATGTCTTGGTGTGTCTTGGAGGCACTTTGCTAATAATGCTTTTTAAAAAAACATTTGTAAAAACAAAAGGTAATGAGCTGTCCATATTCAGAGACATTAATTCCTTTTGATCCTTCAGGCAGCATTACATGTCCTGGTAAAAAGCAATGGATTAACTCTGTTCTGTCCAATACTGTAGCTATTAGCATATGTGATTACTGAGCACTTGAAATGTAGCTAGATAAAACTGAGATGTGCTATTGGTACGAAATACATACTAGATTTTAAAAACAAAAAAAACCAAAATATTTTGTTAATAGTTTTTTATACTGTTTACATGTCAAAATTATGTTTTGGATATAGTGGGTTAACTTAATATATTGTTAAAATTTATAACCCTTGCTTTTCTTAATTCTAGTATGGCTAATAGCCACTTGAAATTTAAAAATAGATGTGTGGCTCACATGTCTATTAGACAGTGCTGGATTAAGTGGATCCTAGGAGACTGGAAGAGTTAATGGATTTCCCAAAAGCAAACAAGGTCCCTCAGAGAAATTGTCAGACTCCGTTGTGGGTTTCTAGGCTCTCACCACAAATAGCTGGATATGTGCAACATTAAGGCAATTTCCCGGAGATGACTCTTGCCACCATGAAAAGCCACCTGCAGTGACAAGAGGCTTTCTTTATTTTTCTCTCTTATTTCCTTGAAGATTGTGCTTAAAAAGGAATGTTGGAGAGTAGTTTCTTGAAGGATTTGTGAGTGAGGAAATTAAAATGTATAAGGAAATATGAACCACTATATAGAGCACTTCTAATGCTACCTTTTTTTGGATGGGTTTGCCTTGAAGTTGGAGATGTAGTTTTTTCCAGACCTCTTTGGAACAACATATTTTAAAGCATGAAAATATTCTAAGGCAGTATCCACATTACAATAAAGCAACTGGCAGAAAAATGAAATGTTAACAACTTAGTTGTTTGGACTACAGAGACTATCAGACAACCAACATGAACAATGCACGGGAGACATCTTACTTTGCTAAATGTAAATTTCCTCTTGGTAGATGAGTGAGGAAGAACAAGTTCCAGCTGGTTGGCTGGCAGGGGGAGGGGTGTGGAAAATGTGTGTGGGTTTTTTTTGAAAAAAATTATTTTTAACAAAATTGTGTTTTTTAAATTGTATTTCCTTGAGTACATTATCTTGAGAAAAAAAGAAAGAAAAGCCAAACAGAGTGTTTTAGTTTTACATAAGTAATATAGGTAGATCTGATCATAAATTCCTAAATTTTACCAAAGTTTGTCATTATAAGCAAGATAAATCAATTGTCAGTAATTACTGTCACCCTCTGCTCTGAGTGGCTCTTAGAAGGAAATTATCTGAAAAGAGATAAGCCCTGTTTTTTCAAGTAAGAGCCTTGGGGAAAAGGGCTCAGGGTATAGTTTGCCTCACTCTGATGGGCAGAATTGAGTGTTGGATGTTAGGAGACGACAGCATAAAAATACTGTGTTATAATTTATGATTTGACTATTCATGCAATGCCACTTACGTTGGCACTGCAGGAGATTTACCTTAAAATTATATCAAATAACCTAGGCTAGCAATCTATGTATTTACACATGCGAGAGATAGATGAGAAAGTGGAGGCACAGGAAGCCAAGTTATTTGTAGTTGTATAGTCACACAGGGGTTCTAGACCGGTGATCTATAATCCTAGGCTCTTTGTATGAGCCTTCTCTGCCTCTCTTACAAATACCATGCACAGCTGTCACACCTAACCAGTGTACTAGAAGATTACAAGACACCTAACGCCAGGTTGGAGAAGCACAGGTTGATTGAGCTTGATTCTTTAAGCTGAAAGCAGAAAGTCTGCTTCCACCTTTTTCTGTAGTCTCCTGGCAAGACCACCCCTCCTCAGCATTATGGGAGCTGCTCTCAGGGCTTTGTTAAAGGCTCTGTCTGAGTGGTGTATTTTTGCCTCAGAGGCTCAATTTGATCAATTCATATGTCTATGTAAAAACCACCAAGCTTCTAAAGCGATCACATTAGGCTCACGGTGGGAGTCTCTACACATGAAGAGCAGGACATGTGTCCACTGCATTTCAGCATCTGTGCAGGACAGCCGTGCGTGCTGCTCTGCCCTGGGCAGAAGCTGCCTCAGTTGGCCTGCTTTATTCCAGCTCTGAAACCCAAGTCCCGTGCTAAGGGCCAGAGGAGAGGTTCATGCTGCATTAGGCTAGCTCTGCTGAGCAAGGCTGGAGAAACACATCAGTAATAATTTAGCACTCAGCAGCTGCAAGAGTGCAGGCCCCTGCCAAGTGCCAGCCTTTGGTTCTCCTCTCTACCAGGCAGTAGCTAGTTCATTCTCTGGGCACTCAGCCACATTTCAGAGAGAGCCGTACTGGTGATGGCTGGGACAGCACAGACACACAGGACAGCACAGACACACAGCCCCCTCAACAAGGCACTACTGTGAACTATCCTGCTGCACAAACTGTGTTTAAGAATTGAGCCATTAGCAGCTAAGAGGATACAGGGAATGGTTGACTTAAAGAATTATAAAGCCAGTGATAAAATATAAAGTTCTAAATAAACACATTATAATAAGCAGAACATGATTTAGAATACATGCTGCTGAGTGGCTTCTAAATGAGACCCAATTTTAAATACACAGATTCTGGAGCTCAATTTGTTTCCTAACTGAAAAATAAATAAACAATCCACCATTTCCTGTCAGATCCCAGGGTGGTTTCCTGGAACCAAAAGAATCAATCATTCCAAACATAAGATAATCAATGTATTGGAGTGGGGGCGGGGGCAGGAAGGGGCGGGAGGAGAGATAGGGTTTATGAAGCCTTGGCTGCCTCAGCAGTGTGTAGAAGGCATCTCAAACCTACCCAACATAAAATCTCATTCATATCCCCCTAGTTTTTCACCCTTAATCTCATCTAGATCAGATCTATGATTTCAACGACAAACCTTGTTCACCATGGCATTATTGCAGCACTCTATTTTTATTGCAAATGGCAGCTCTTATTCTAACAGACCCCTTGGCTTCTGTGTGTGGCAATCTGAGTTTGTGTCAGTTGTCAGCCTAAGGGGTTAAAATTCATTTTAAATAGCAGCACGGTGGGTGCAATCCTTCCTTTCACTTGCCTTGGGAATAATTTAGCAATTTGCATTTAAAGTCACAGAGTCTATTTGGGTTTGAGAGAGCAAATTTTATGACAATTAGACTTTTTTTTTTGAAGGTGCAGGAAAAACCAAAATGGCCATTTAATAGACATTGAGCTAATCTGACATGTTGCAGCAAAATTTTTGAAGGCTAACAATAGGTTAATTCTGTAATACTTAAGATAGATGACAATGCTATTGCAGTCAACATGTTTTTTAAATCTGTATACTTTTTTTTTTTTTCAAGAAAGAAAGAACCTTGAAGCATCCTGTGGTCTTAATCTCTTAGGCGTTCTAAGGAATTCTTCAGCCAATTAATAAAGTGCCCCTTCACTTGAAGTCTATGAAAGCCAACATTTGTGGTGAGCAGGGAACGTCAGTTAATCACATATTAGGGATGATTCCTTTGTTCATTGTGCAAAAGTGGTTTCTAGCAGACATTCTTATATTCCCATACACAATATTTATCTTCTGAAAGCCAAACGAATTCAAACAAGCCAAAGTGACCTTTAAATAGTGTTTTTTTTCTGTCTCTTGGAAAACAATTAAGGGGTTTCACTATATTAGTGGGATTTCCCCTTTCTTCAGTCTTCAAAAGATTTTTCTTTCATCTTCTTTTTCTTTCTCTCCAGCTACAAAATGTGCTCATTACGGGCCTGTCAGCTACAAAAGGGAGATTTTTTCTTTTTCAGCAGGTATGAAAATCTCAATAGCTTCTTTAATCTCCAGAGAGTTCTCTTCTGCTCTATTTAATAAAACTCAGCACTTCAGTTATCAGAGTCATTAGAAGGAAGCAGGATTGGAAGAAGGAGCCTTAATTTATTTTGGTGTCATATGTAATTAAACCATTTTTTTTCCCAATGGCTCTATATTTTTCCACTACCTTTTTTTTTCTTTCAGAATATTTCTGAAGAAAATCTCCTCATATGGAAAATGAAGATTAAGCAGCAATAAAATAAAATACCCACTCCTTCAGAAACCAAAATAATTCTATTACCAGGCAATTAGCACAAATAAGGGCCAGGATGCCATTCACCCCCAAATAAACCTGATTCCCTTGAATATCATTGGCACTTTTTTTACTGTCTTTTTCTCTCAACTAATCTGAAACATATTTGATGAGCCAAGTTTGCTCGATGGTCCTGTACAAAAGGATGTGAGTTTGATAACATTAAAGGGCTACAAATCTCTGTGCACTGTAGACATGACAGAGAAAGTGGATAAAGTGCATCTTCTGAAGCTACAGTCAGAAATCCAGCACTACGTTAGCACATGGCAACCAAGCTCAATTAATTATTTTTTTCTAATTAATTATTCCTTAAGGAACCAAAAAAGTTAAAAAAGTTGCAATTAGTTGAAAATACAAAATATTCTAAAAATTATCAACCTTAGGTCTGGGGGAAAGTGGATTTCAATGGCTCTCCACTGTCACCCATATCTCGGTACCCCAAAATTTAGTGTGTGTGTTATAGAATAAGCCCTCCCCCTAATCCTAACTGATGATTAATTCAAATGATTTTTTTTTTTTTTGGAGATGGAGTCTCGCTCTGTTGCCCAGGCTGGAGTGCAGTGGCACAGTCTCGGCTCACTGCAACCTCTGACTCAAGGTTAATCCATCAATTGATGATCATTCCTTGTACAGTCAGCTGGTGTTTTGTGACGTTCTTCACATGCAGTTGTTGATTCAGTGTATTTAATAAACAGAAACAGAAGCTCTGTAACACAAAGCAAAATTTTCTCTAACTTGCCCTTAGTATCCAAGGTCAATTATTTTATTATAGCTATATAGATTAACCTGACAATCTTTATTCCCTAGAAATCAATGCTAGTTCTCAATAAATCTCTATTCTATATGTAAAATATATTTAAACATTAACTTCTATACATTTTTTCAAATTTTTCCACTATATTATTAAAGTGTTCAGGGCTACAATTTCTAGTCTTTATGGAATGAAATCAGAAACATGAATTTCATTGAGGAGTGAATTGGAAACCTGTAAAGATTATGGATGACATATGCACCATATGGAAAACATTGTTCAAAATTCAAATTATACCTTTCAAGTGTCTCTCACATCTCAATATGGTTTTGTTTTTCTAATATAAAAAGGTCAAATCACTGGTATTAGGTGTCTTTTGCCTAGGTTGGATATCCTGCAGTACCAAGAGTCTTCTTTGTTTTGTTTTGTTTTTCTACTTCCACATCTCCTGGTATTAGTTTATTCCTTCTCTCTCCCCAACCTACCTCATCCCATGCATTCTCTTCTTCCTGTTCAGCCTTCCTTACCAGAAAAAGAAAACAAAACTCATGATGTCATGGAAAAGTCAACCAAAGTAAACCATCCTGACAATTACGTGGAAAACAACAAAAACACAAGTAATTAAAACTAAATTGTAAAGAAAGAGCCAAGATTCCCAGTAATCTGAAAATAAGAGGGGGAAAATCTCACTTTTAAAATTTATTTAAAATGTACAAAGACAACAAAATAGGATATAGGGTAGGTGGCCACAAATTCTGGTGGACTTTCCTCTAGATCTACTTAAGGAAATACCACATGTGTGGTATACCCAAAACCAGTTTCCCTGGCAAGAAGAGAGAGTAGTTATTATACAAGTACCACTTTTTTTTTTTTTTTGAGACGGAGTTTCACTCTTGTTGCTCAGGCTGGAGTGCAATGGTGTGATCTTGGCTCACCGCAACCTCTGCCTCCCAGGTTCAACAATTCTCCCGCCTCAGCCTCCCAAGTAGCTGGGATTACAGGTGCCAGCCACTACACCCAGCTATTTTTTGTATTTTTAGTAGAGACAGGGTTTCTCCATGTTGGTCAGGCTGGTCTCAAACTCCTGACCTCAGGTGATCCTCCTGCCTTGGCCTCCCAAAGTGCTGGGATTACAGGCATGAGCCACCACACCCGGACAGTACCACTTTTTTATACAAACATATTTCATTGGTTTCAACACTGATAGCATTCATTGTTGCTTTCTTCTTTTTAGTAACATTTTCATTTATCTAGCCTACAAAAATCTGAGGTATATGACATGAAGAGTTCTGACCCTGGTGTCAAACCGTCTAGGTCTCAGCCTGGAGCCACCACTTTCTAACACTGTGACTAGCCACTCAATCTCATGAAGCCTTATTTTATTTAGCTACAAAATGGGAATAACAATAGTATTTACTTCATAGGATTATTGTGAGGTGTTAATAAGATCATGAATGGAAAGCAACACGTCTGACACACCTCAAGTATGCCACGAACCTCACAGTTATTAGCACTGTTATTTTTATTACTATTAAACTCTATGACTTGAGTTCTTGAATCAGAAAACACTCTACAGTGCCCATTCCATTGGGGTTGCAAATTTTTCATCTTAAAATCCTTCTATACTAGTGGTTCTCAGGCTTTAGTCTGCATCAGAATCACCTAGAAGGCTTGCTAAAATCACAGATTGCTGGGCTCCACTCTTAGAGTTTCTGATTTAAAAGTTTGGGGTGGGCTCAAGACTCAGCATTTCCAACAAGTTTCCAATAGTAATGATGCCACTAGTCATGGATCACGCTCTGGTGTTCTATACCAGGGATTGGCAAACTTTTTGTATAAAGTTTCAGATTGACCATTACTAAATACATCTCTAAAATATTCTAGTCCCTTAAGTCAAATGAGGGAAGTGAATTAGATCAGTGGTTTTCAAACATTTTCTAACAGTGAGGCCCTTTCTTTAAATAAAGTCTTATGCAGAATTCAAAAACTGCTACCCAAATGGGCGCCCGCAACTCTGCTTTCCTTATTCTGCAATCTCAGGAATTATCTATGCCTTGGAGGAGAAAGAACAGTTTGAAAAATACTGGCAGTGGTGATCTGGAGACTGGAATTAGTCAAGAACACAGGGTTGGTGTCTGACAGACATGGATTCCGGTTCAAACTCTGCTGCATCCACTTTCTATCTGACCATGGATAAGTTACTTAACTTAGTAAACTTCATTTTTCTCATTTATAAACAGAATAATAACAGCACTGATCTCATTGGGTTGTTTCCAGAACTAAGAGATAGTGCATTGGAAGTCCCCAGCACGGTTTCTGGCACTGTGAGAGCTCACATGTTAACAGTGATTAAGGTTCTTTATACAATTCTTTGATTTAAGCAGCCATCAAAAAACTTCAAAAATCTTTCTCCCCTCCTCTTTTCTCTTGGGGGATACACTTCAATTAGGCCTTACACCCATGAGTAAGGGATAAAAGAACAAGTGATTAAACCATTTCTACGATCTTAATTACCACTAATTTAATGAAACCCTTAGTGTGGCAGAATAAAATGGTTTCTGCAAGTCTGTTATATCAAAAGACCATTTGGGGAGTAGAGAGATTGTCAAGGTAAGCTGGCAGGAATTATAAGCATCTTTTGATTCCCATCCACATGTCGTTTCTCATTATAAAAAGTTGACCTATGACTTATCTAGAAACATCTGGATACTTCGAGGGATCTTCCAAGAACTCTCTTAAGAAAAGATTTGAACATACAAAGTGCCTGATAAATAAATGCATAATTATGACTTTTCAGGTAGAGTTAAATGCCACTTTAGTTAAGTCCTTCAGCGTTCTCCAGGATTTAAAAGCATCACTAAGCTGTTGCTTGACCTCATCTAGTTGTTCGTCCTAGTAAGAAGATGGGAAGCATTCATGCAGCCACCTTTCTAGAGGATGTTATTAGGAGGGGCGCTTGACAATGAGCCCTTCCTAGAATCTCTGGTGGGTTTTATACTGTGTAATTGTGAGAGTTTCTGGAGTGCCCTCATGTCCCTGAACTCGTGTCTGCTCCCCAAAGGGAGTGTGTTTGGTATAGTGTTTTTAGTTTCAAACAATGGGCACGAAATCAGCTAATTCAGGCAAAATAAATAAATAAATGAAAAGTAATAGAAAAGTTAAAACCTTTGAGGGTTTTCATGATTATCTGATCAGAGTGTTGCCATTAACACACCTTAAATCCACTTACTCCAAGCCAGGTTTTAAATACCTGGCAGAAAGAATCTGAGTGCCTAGGTGGGCTAGGTGTCACCCACACCTAGAAGAATTGGCCCCATGTGCGGCAGTTCTCAGAGAAGCAGGAAGGTGAAGCTGGACTGGTGCCTCAAGAGGGTCCAGTACAGAAAACATGTGCCAACTACACATCACTGAAGTACATGTGATCTCCATGAAACTGCCAGAGATGAGGGCAGAGACCTAACTTCTACAAAAGGAAGATGTCCATTTTTTTTGCCATTGTTGTTGAATTTAATCAGACTAAAATGTTTTTATTTACTAAAGAAAAACTCAGTACGGCGCTTACACCTGCATTTTGATGGCCAGGCCATAGCAGATGTTTCATGGCCTCTGTATTCAATAGTTCATTTACATTGAACTGCTAGGAATATGGAAGCTGTATTAGATGTTCCTTAGGGACTGGGTGAAGTTAATGGTAGATGCTCTCTTGAAAGAGTCCCCTGGAACCTGTTTCTTATCTGGAGAAGTGAGTATAACAAATGCTCATCAATAGCAATAGGAACAGCTTCTTATTTACAAATTTGAGCCCTCTTATGAGTCCCTTTCGCCGTAACAGTATTAATAAAATAACTGGCCCATCTCTAAGCCTTGCAGGGTTTTCCAGTGAATGACCTTAGAACTGTCTCCAGCAACAATCTAGATGGACCTTGTCCTGGTTGGAGGAGTGGGGGCCGTGTCTGAACTCAACTTCTCATAGGAACTTGAATCCCCAAAATCACCACGTGCTGTGAGGCTTGTATCTTCTATCAGTGCCCCCAACTAACTGACTTATTTTGCTTGGCAGCTGAATGTAAAACATTCATTCCCCCAACCAAAGGTGCTTTCACACCTGACCTGTAAAAAGGAGGAGGAAGCAGTGCAAGGTCCCTTTCCTGGAGCACAGCTGTGTACCGGCCCAACCATGCCTTTCTGAAAGGTGTGGTGCAACTGGTTACCCATGAACCAGTTCATCGCTTGGCTCCACATTCTCATCCTCAGCAAACTTGTGTTAACTCTGGATTCTTTGCCCAACACATACTTATGCCTGAAGTCACATTTAGAAAGGTTACAGAAATCAAGAGACTAGAGGTAGAATTAAATGAGATTTGCCTGCATTTTTGTTTTTGTTCTCAGAGAGGAGTACGAGTAATAATTGTTAAAGGGCCAAGGTCTCCCTCTGTTGCCCAGGCTGGTCTCAAACCATCCCATGGCCCTGGCCTCCTCAAGTGCTGGGATTACAAGTGTGAGCCACTGTGCCTAGCCCTAACATTCTTAGGCAAAAAGGTGGTGTTTGGCAGAAGACTTCCATGATGTGTTTTCGAGGGAGTTTAATTGTTGCTCTTAGGTTACGTGTATGCAGGGGATTGAACATCTTTATGAATAAGAGTGTTCCTTTCTTTCCATTTCACATACATTTGCTTCCAGTAAGCCCGGGGTACAAAGACAAGAGATCAATAGAATATTGATTCAAGGTTCTGTGTGGATTCAGGGCAAAGGTCTTGCAAGTATGATTCTCCGTTTTTTGTTTTTTTCTTCTTGTTGTGATTGTTGTTCTTTGAGACAGGGCCTTTCTCTGTCACCCAGGCTGGAGTGCAGTGGTGCAATCATTGTAACCTCAAACTCCTGGGCTCAAGCAATCCTCCTGCCTGAGCCTCTGGAGTAGCTAAGACTACAGGCATGTGCCACCACGCCCAGCTAATTTTTTTTTCTTTTCTTTTCTTTTCTTTTTTTTTTGTAGAAATTAGATCTTGCTATGTTACTCAGGTTAGTCCTGAACTCATGGCCTCAAGTAATTCTACTGCTTTGGCCTTCCATAGTGTTGGGATTACAGGTGGCAGCCGTTGCACCTGGCCACAAGTATGATTATCTCATTGTCATTTCTCTGCAGAGAATGTTTTCTCCTCTTTTCCTACTATGCAATCCAAGTCTCCAAATCCCTACTTTGATTTAACTTCCACTTTTCAGTTATGACACTTCTTTACTATCTACCTGAACACCACTGAAGAGAGAGTAAAAACATAATAATTAGCCACTTAGAATGCAAATTTGTTACTTTGATGGCTGCTCAGCATTTAAACTCTTTTCCTATATGAGGACTCTGTCATTGTGTGAATCTTGGTGGAGGATAAGGGCTTTCTTCTCTACAAAAATAGGACCAAATAACTTGCACTACTTATCCCTTGACAGCTAGGGTACTATCATAAGATTTGAACTTGACCAATAAGAATTATCACTGGAGGCTGGGTGCGGTGGCTCATGCCTGTAATCCCAGCACTTTGGAAGGCCAAGGCCGGTGGATCACTTGAGGCCAAGAGTTCGAGACCAGCCTGGCCAACATGGTGAAACCCCGTCTCTACTAAAAATACAAAAATTAGCCGGGCCTAGCGGCAGGCGCCTGTAATCCCAGCTACTAGGGAAGCTGAGGCAGGATAATCGCTTGAACCCAGGAGGCGGAGGCTGCAGTGAGCCAAAATCGTACCACTACACTCCAACCTGGGTGACAGAGTGAGACTCCATCTAAAAAAAAAAGAATTGTCAATGAAATAAATTAAAATATTAGTCCCAATTCTTTACCCTATCCTGTGCCCATGACTTTTGCTATTGACTTCACAGCTCTTTTCACAGTGTTTTTCACTGCCCTTTGACTGGATTTGCCATACGACTTGCTTTTGCCAACAGAATGTCCGCAGATGTGATGTTGCAGAGGTGTGAAATGTACTTACACGATCTGGCTTGCCATCTAGAACTTCTGCCATCACAATGAGAAGAAATGTCAGGCAACTCACTGATCTAATAAGAATGAGACAGGAGTTGAGATTGAACTCACCTGAAGTCCAGAGCCAAGCACAGCCAAGCACAGCTTAGAGATCAGCTAATCCCTACCTCACCCACAGACAAATGGGCAAAAATAAATTGTGGTTTTAAGCCATTGAATTTTGGAGTGGTTTTGTTATATAGCACTAATGTGGAAACAGTTGACTGATCCACTCCATCTTGGAAATTTGAACCTGTAGCCCTTGATGCAGAGAAACAGAGATGATGCAGAATTTATTTCATCCACAGTGATACCACATTTGGGGACAAGTGTGGAATCCAAGTGACAAGATCCAGTGTTCAATACCTTGGCTGAGGTTTCAGCTACCCAGTTTTCTTATGTTCTGATTTTCTTCCCTGGTTTGCTGGCCTTCTGGGTTATTTTATAACTGGCAGCCTTCCAATAAACTTATTTCCTGCTTAATTTTACTGGGCCAGTATCTGTTATTTGCAGATAAGAGCCCTGTCTGAGTCAGCCCTTATATTTCATGGGAAATACAGGATTGAGAAAAACAGAGTGAAACTGGGCAATCGTAGAGAAAGTAGGGACATTAGTCCATGAGTCCACAGTTCTGGGGACAGGGTGTAGAGGACAATTTCTCTATACTATAGGCAGAATTTTCATTTTACGCCTCAGAGAACTTTCAACGGTTGCTATGTTCACACAAAGCATGTAAGTAATGAGGTAGGTGAGTAGGTTCCAATTCAAAAGGAGTGATCAAAGTTTTATTTTTTATTTATTTTTTAGCCAGTAAACTATGGTCACCAAGAATCTGCAAACTAATAAATTGTGCCTCACTGAGACTTCTATTCACTAATTTTTGATACTTAGACCGCTTTCTGATATGCTAAGAACTCCTAATGAGGAAACATAGAATAAATCATCAGGTAGGAAAAATATTTCAATGGAGAAACATAACTCTCATATAATATGCTTCTTCACCATGTCATTCATTAACCTGGATTCAGTAATTAACAGGATTACATAAAAAACATTTAAATGTCCAAAGCCATATTTAACTACTATAAAATCATTCATGTACAGATTTTCTTACTGAGTTGTCAAGAGAAGTATAAACATTTTTTACTATTTGTTTTTTGTCTGGCTCTTGAATATTCTTCAGGCTTTCATGAGCCTCAAAGTGTACATAACTGAGTGGTGTAATAAATGCCAGATTCTCCAGGATTTTAGAAGGTGTGTGAAGTGAATGTAGATATGTTTGCCATTATTGTCCTAAACCAGAAAATCAGGGAAAAGTATAAAGTTGGTATCTTTGTGGCACGTAATCTCAGATAGATGTATTTTATTTTAAGATAGATGTATTTTACTTTAAGATAGATGAGAATTGAACTTCTTCACTCAAAACATAAACTAATTTACTTGGTCTTAATTTTATATTTAACACAAGGCATTTGTTTCTGGAAATTGGATCACACTGTTGTATATGTAGGACTTTCATTGACTAGTATATACGCTTTAAGTTTATTATCTTTTGCCTTTACACAAAACCCTTGGCAGACTATTCTTAATGCATGTATTTAGGAGATAGCTGAGTCTGTTTCTTGTCAGTTCTAAATTTAAATGATTTACTTTTCTTGATGGTTGAAAATGCTTGAAGTCAGGGCAATGGAAGTAAATACAGTCCATTTGTGCTTCTTCAAAGAATTAAGAATTTACATAATAGATGAAAGTTTACTAAATACTGTGCACATTCTGGGCTTCCAAAGGCAAATAAGAATTGACCACCCTTAAATACTTTTAATTCCTATGAAACGTCTAGTGTGAGAAAGTAGGAGAGCGGGAGGAAAAAAGGGAGACAAAGATACAGATTCAGAGAGAAAATGACAAAGACTTTTCATTTTTCACGGGAATGAAACAAAGAGAAAATAATCATTAAAACAAGGTGTAATAAGGGTCTGATGGTCTGAAAGGATCAAGCATAAATTTAAAAAGTATGTCATGAAATTCAAATGTATATACTTGGTATTTACCTTATCACATTTTTTTTACCATAAAAATACAGATTTTAAAAAATAAAAGGAAAGAAAACTCACTGTTATTCCCACCTCCTAGAGAAAATTATTATGTTGGTATTTTTTATAATTCTTTTCTTATAAATGTGTGTGTGTGTGTGCATGCACCCATGCATAAAATATTTTGTAACATAATTTCTTTTCTTTCTTTTTCTTGTATCTTAAAATTTAAGATGGAGTCTCACTCTGTCACCCAGGCTGGAGCGCAGTGGCGCGATCTCAGCTCACTGCAACCTCCACCTCCTGGGTTCAAACGATTCTCCTGCCTCAGCCTACTGAGTAGCTGGGATTATAGGCACACGCAATCACATCCAGCTAATTTTTGTATTTTTTAGTAGAGACAGAGTTTCACCATGTTGGCCAGGCTGGTCTCAAACTCCTGATCTCAAGTGGTCCATCCTCCTTGGCCTTCCAAAGTGCTGGGATTACAGGCATGAGCCACCGTGCCTAGCCTGTAACATGATTTCATCACTAAATATATTGTGTCTATCCTTTCATGTTGAAAGTTTTACTTCAATATACATTTAATAGCCATGTAAATATTTCATTTTGTATAATAAAAAAATTATTTCAAAATGTTCTATAAATCAATCTCCTACAACTTCCATTATTAAAATGGAACTATAGCCCTACTGCACCCTGAATGAGTGAAAAATTGGAAGACTGTAAAATAGATGGCCACATGCCCTTCAGGCTCTCGCATCCAGGAGTGCTTTGCTCAGTCTGAATGTTCTGTGGTATGCCCACAGCCTCATCGAACTTTTCAAAGCTCCTGTCTATTACTTTATCACTTACCAGATCCTAATTTCTTTTCTCAGTCTGGGGAGCATCAGTTTCTATACTGAGAGCATTGAAATTATCATTGCACTTCTCCAGTTTGCCCAGTGTCCTGCAGTGTTTAATAGAATTAGATTTAAATATGATACTTCAGCAGACGATTCTCACATCTAATGCACCTCATTCTAATGTACTTCATCTGAAGATTCATGGTAGGAGGAGGGAGTTATTTAAAATGAAATATGCTCTACCACACTAAAAATTTATGAAACATAAATGGTAAGCTTTTTAAAGGTGTAATTTCAGGTTACAGGTAGGTTGGAGTGGAGATATATTTCCAAATCACATTGAAATAATGAGAAGTAAGAAGCAAACCCTTCTGCCTATATATACTTACCCTGAACAAAAGATCTGTTCGTGTAGATCTAAATAGAAACTTAGGATACCATGCCCATTTAAGTACATGTGATATAAATTAATCTTAAGAAGACATCAATGTGATTTGTGCCATGTTGTCCTTTTAAATATATCACTTACCAAGTGGAAACAATTTAAGTGTCCAATAACAGGGGACAGGTTAAATACATTTTATTGTATTCTATGGTGGGATATTCTCCAATTATTTAAAAATGGTATAATAGCAAAAAATCTGTAACTTGTGAAAAGACATTCACAAAAGGGGGAGAAAAGAAGGCTGCAAAATAGCATGAACTATTCTATCCCATAAAAAATATTTTTATCTGTACATGGACATCTTTATATGATCCATTATAGTGGTTATTTTGGACTGGTAAGATTACTGGAAGCCTTTTTTTTTTTCTTTGTGTATTTGCATTTTCTGAATTTTCTACAATTTAGTTTTGTAAGGGAAAAAATTTAAATTACTTTCAGGTATGAGACTAATGGTGTCATGGAAGTTTGTCTTCCATGTGATTCTGTAGGGGGCTTATTGAACCATCTCTCAAGCACAGGGCTTGTAATTCAAAGGAAGATAAGGAGCCTCTTCTGCTTAGTGACTCATACTGTGCTAGGATGATCACAGTTAGGAGCTGCTACATGAGTGTGTTGCCTTGGATCACAGCAAGTAAAAACACACGGAGGGCAGAGTAGGGGCAAATAATAAGCAATGAAAGGCCTAGAAGTAATTTTCTTTCTATTTTTTTCTCCTTATCTTATTTCAAGTTGATGTGGATATTTCCCTTGGCATAGTGTAGACAATGGATGAGTTGGTTTTGCCGGTATTCATAGGAAACAAGGTTGATCTAAGAATTACATAAAGAAAAGAGTAACAAGTACATGTTCCATGAATGTTTCCTAGCGAAGTAACCACTGTTATAATCACAGAATGTCTCCTGTAACTCTTCAAAAAGCCCAAAATGAGCCCTGGCGTAATTTCTAGGAAGGTAAATTCCTGGATACATTTCACAAATGTAGAACTTCTAGCTACAATGGGATTTCCAAGATCATGGCCGGAAAAAACCAAATGTGTCTTCATTCTTTAAGAGTTCTTTGTCTATGTTTAAGCAATTGCTGAGGACCAGTGAAGAACAACTTGTACTGCCAATACAGGACAGTCATCGGTGTTCACAGCTGGGAAGGCTTTTGAAGGTCTTCTAACCCAAACCTGAGGGAGATGACACTTGCCCCTAAGTTCTGTATCTCCCATAAGGATTGCAGCTCCCTCCCACTACTTTCCCATCATGTAAATGGAAAAGAACTGCACAGTTTCTTAGGCTGAAGTTTTATCCCTCACTCCTATTTTCTCATAATGCCTTTTGGCATTTGTGCTATAACTGCGACTATAGCGACTTCAGTGAAATGAAGACGTGGTAGTAGGAATTGCAACATGAGCTTTGACTAGACTATGTGGACAAGAATACTAAATAGCAGGGACTCAGTGATATTTGTCCCCTTTAAAATAAAACATAACAATTGAGAGCTTAGTTTTAAAACTCAACATGTTTATTTTCTGAAACCTGCTTTATCTAGACTTCCATGACTAATTAAAAGATGACAAATTTGGATGGAGCAGAAAAGGTCCCTATGGAATAGATTAGGGAGTGTTAATATACTTAAGTACAAAGAAAACTTCTGTAGAATTAGTGATACATGACTCAGATAACTGTCAGGTTCTGTAAAGTTTGCTGCTCACACATAACAACATAGCTCACCCGTACCTTCAATGCACTTATTTCCTTCTAACTCCATTGGGTGTGATATTGAGACTGTCCAAGATCATCTATCATTTTGTTGGACTTCTTCACAGCCTCTGTTTCCTGGCTGAGTTATTTATGTAACATTATTCCACATGGGAAAGCCCAGCTGTTAAAGTTTTAGAATCAGGAATAAGAACACATTTTTATTAGATCCTTCATCTTGTCTACAGTCGGTTTTTCTTGGTTTAAATAATGATAGCAGCATACTAGCTCCGCGTTATAACTCATTCCCCTGTACGTGCTTCTGGAGAGGAAAATGGCCTTTTCCTTCTTTTGGGGTTCCAGAAGGGGGGCTTATATCAAACTAAATATGAAATCAATGTGTGGGATTGTATAATCACCTGTTGAGTTTGAACTCATCCACCTGGGGTGGGCACTGCAGAGGTAAAAACGATAGAACTGTTATAGATTGGTGGTAGCATGAGAGGTATATGAGAAAGGAAAAGGGGGAGTTAACAAGATTAGAAAATTTTAAGCATAGAAGGAAAGTGGCACTGTTAAAAAACAAAATAGGGTGACCCAGAAGGAGAAGCAGGTTTTGAAGAATTCTGTTTGGGATATATTGAGTTGCTGGCAGGAAATCCAGGTTGAAGGGTCTTAGAGAGCATGATGACTTTGTAATGTGTCAACTTGGTTAGGCTGCTCATTTCCTAGGACTGCCTTCCTTGTAAACTTCTAGTTAGTGTGGACCACAGGAGGGAGTCTTGGGTGAAATTTGTTCAACAGAGGTAAAGCAGTAGTAATTTTGTAGCTCAACTGTGATGTCACAGATGTGCAGATTAACGTTGTTACTGTGAGGCAGCAGGTGGGCCTATAACTACTCTATCTTCCCCTGGATTATCCTGCAGCCTCTCTGACTTCTTGGCCACATATAGCTTCAAGAAGGGCACTGGCTTCTTTCTGCAAGACATCCACAGTACCAAGGTCAATGACAAGAACTGACACAGCTTCTACCCTTCCCTTCCCTTCCCTGTGGATTTCAGGTCCAACATTAGAAACAAAGACAATAGTCTTACAGAGACTACTCTATTAGCCCCTTTAATTATGTAAGGTCAAATCCTTTGGATGAGTTGGCCAGCCTTCTCTATGGCTCAAAGCCCTGAATGATTTGGCTTATTTTTTCTTTCCAACTTACTCCATTCTTTGCCTCACTCAGTATTAGTAACATTAAATAGCATTCTTCATGCTAGTTTTCTATGAATTTCTCCACCCCTTCAAGTCCCAAGCTCTTTCCTGTCTCTGCCACTTTGTTCATGCTCTTCATCTGCAGTAGATCTTAGCCTAACCATCAACTTCATGGACTGGCATTCCCTTACCACCCCATCTAAACCGTCCTTCAGGTGTTTCCTTCAGGGTTCTAGAGGTTGTGTATACTTATCTAATTAGCTATTTGGTTAGTTGATCTTTACTAGACTCTAGGTTCCATGACAGCAACAGCTGTATTTGTCTTATTCCACATTGTACATCCTGTCCTAGCACTGTCTGGCATACAGCCTGTTCTCAAAGGATTCATGTAGGGATGAAATGGGAGATATGGAGGACTCTACTTTGTGGGTTTGGAATGATAGAGGGATTAATTTTCTATTCTTTGGCGGTGGGGAGGGGGGCAAGGATTATCCTGCATTCTAACCCAATTTCTGTTCTTCATGGCAGGTCAAACTAAGTGCCTAGGGATTCGCTAAGTTGTCTACATCGAATTTGTTACACGTTAAAAGAGTCAATAAAGCTTCTTTGAAGATGCCGGTCATCTTCAGAAACACTTTTTAAAAAGCAAGCAAACTATTTCTATCAAATAAAATCAAGATAAATATGATCTTCTATTCTTTCAGAACCCAAAAGAATGTTGTATTCTATTCTCTGTAACTTAATTTCCAAGGTCAAATCTTTTGGTATTATCCTGAGCCTCCAGATCCCTTTTAACACTTCATTACTGCAAAGATTCTTTGATGCTGGCCTTCTTGAAATCCCTCATGTCTATTTTCTTACTTCTTTTTATTTTTTTCCAGTATTTAGCCTAGCTATAGAAATAAAAAAAGTTGAGGTGGCTGATAAATTACAGGTTTTAGCACTTTGGGAACAAATGCTACATCCCTACACATTTGCTTTTAGGCTACTTCCCTTGTCAAAGCTCAAACAGTAGTGTCTGGGTATTATGCAGTTTCTGAATGAGTGTTCTCATTCTCCACAAAGTGTGTGTGAAGTAACTTACCCTTGTTTCCAATATTTATGTTTTCTCCCTTGCCCTTGCCCTCCCTTCCACCCCTAGATGAATCTGTTATCGGTAAGGACATTAATGTAAACCCTCTGAATTAAAAACAGATTTTGCTTTCCTGGTTATATTAAATTCGGTGGTCTTAAGCAAAGCCATTTTGAATTCTTTTGACTTGTTATTAATATAAATTGGAAATTTAGTGATTTTCCTATAATGTCTTTTATCAACTGGTGATTTAATGGAGCAGTGGGGTACGTTTACAATATTTACTGAAGGAAACAACTAAGATACTGCCTTTCAATTTATATCTGAAGTATTTTCTTAGATCTAAATCTAACTAAAAATACAATTGCTACAATTCATTTGGTTAGGTATATTCCTTCTAGTTACAGGTCTGACAAAGGTTGGTCTGTGTTTATTCAGTTTTGGGAAGCTAACAGCAGGAAGACCACATTCCTCAAAGCAAGACAAAAGCCTTTTCATATTTCTCAATAAATACTAATAATAGTATAAATTGGCTGAATAATCTGACTGATGGACAATGCTCACAAACAGATTTTAGACAGAAAATAATAGCTACTTGTCAGAATGTTTGGGCATCTGAAGGCTCCCAGTTGAGGACAAGGTTGAAAATAACTCAGTAATTGATAACTGTCACTTTCACTCAGAATCCGATTTCCACCATCTCTGGGAAAATTAAAGACTTCACACCCAAAGCAAACTACTGGAGTCATTTAAGGCTCTTAAAAGCATACTCAATGATAACAGTAATATAGTAGATCCAATAGCTAGTAGGATGCAAAACAACATAAAAATAATACCCCAAAACGAATCCTGGCCATCCATGAATGAAAATGCAGGTAGGAAAAAAAAAAAAAAAAAAAAAAAGAACATTTCTCTATTCTCATCCTACTAAAAAGGTGGAAATTTCCATTTTTTAACCTCTAAAAACTGCTTTCACATATCTGACAATAAGACAAAAGTAGGAGGCTCTTGAGAGTTCATCTTGACTTTTATTACACACTAGACATATATGAACTAACCAGAGATGTGAATGATTCTCTGTACTCTTAAAATCACAGGAAATATAATTCCACCTCCCCCTTTTTTCTGATATTGGAGTAACATTTCAGATTTTGGAGATTAGTTTAGGGCAAAGTAAAAGTCATGGAAGGCAGTGTATAAATAACATTAATTATGAAGCTACTTTTCAGAAGCTAGTAGTAACTTGCTTAGTAATAACCACAAGGTTGTACAGCGTTCACAATGCTGGTATTAATCAGCTACATATTTTGAAGATCTACTGTTACTGGATACCAAAGAAAGTGAGTTATTTAAGAATCTTCCATTCTTGTTATAAGCTTCCTATGATCCAGTAACTTCTCAAAGGCTTTGCAAAAAGCGTAAGTCCTTGCTTTTTGAGAATTTTTTTTTGTGCACCCAGGAAATGTAAATGCAACCATCACTGCTTCTTGTGCAGGTGTGTGCTTTAACAATAAGGGCTGCTTTTGGCATCAAGAGTAGGAGCTATTAAGAGTTTCTAAAAATACTGACCTAACTAGTTAGTTGCCTCCACCTTATATACTATTCAGGCAAGTCTTCAGAAAGTATACTACTGTATTCCTAGTCCAAAATAAGGTAGGCATGAATATATTCAACCTTCTTTGCACATACACCAAGGAAGAATTTAAATTTCTGCCCTTGAGTAGTTTTGTGTTAGGCAGGAGGAAAAACATATTCAATTTTGAGGTAGGTAATCAACAGGAATGAGAAAAATACAAGACAGTCTAAGATCTAACCTTTGTCCACCTTTCTAGGCTTATGTCTTAATACTCCCGAAGTGGCACAAGCTAGGTTATTTCTAGTTCTTAACAGACTACTGTGCTTTTGCACAATGCTCTCAAGTTCAGCTTAAGCAGTGCTCCTCTGGAAGTTCACACCCTAACTGAACTGTCACTCTTCTTTGTTTTCTTCTAGAATCCTGGGATTATCTGAATAATAAATGCCATCACATTGTACTTTTAATACACACTTCATCTCTTTCACCTAGTGCACTATGAATTACTACGAGGAAGAATCTGTGTGCCTATCTTCCTGTCTTCAGTGATGATATACTGAAAGAATGGTGTAGGAGTAGAAATATTCTATTTACCAGTGCTAACTCTTTTTCACAAAACCAGGCAGAGATCTGCTCATTTTTACTCTGTAAACTTGGAAAAGTTAATTTATTCAATCTCTATTTTGTCCTAACTAGACTGATCATCTTATTACTAAGATGAAGGAATCTATTGCAAGTTACACGTTACTATCATCCCCTGGTATGAAAGAGCGATTTTGAACCTGAACATATAAAAGCATTCAAGATAGTGTCTGGCACAGTAGAACAGGGATTAACAAGACACTGGACTTGATCCTCAAATTATTTAAGCCACAGAAGGGATTCAGACTCTGGCTTTTTGATTGACCACCTTTTAAGATTGCTTGAAAAGACAACGCCCTTCCTATTAGCACAGCTGAAGCCAATCCGGAACTAAACATCAGCACACAAAAAATACCAGGATAGATGGAATCAAAAGACTCTGAAGCCAAAAGGAGGCTACGGAGAGCAACTGAACTTAGCAAGCTGAGGACTTCAGTGTCCATCATCCGATCCTGCCCTGTAACAACAGGTCTATATGATAGAGATATTCCATCTGAGCTGGAGGCCATTATCCTTAGCAAACTAACACAGAACAGAAAACCAAATACATGTTCTCACTTAGAAGTAGGAGCTAAATGATGAGAACTCAAGGACACAAAGAAAGGAACAACAGACACTGGGGCCTACTTGAGGGTGGAGGGTGGGAGGAGGGAGAAGAGCAGGGAAAATAACTACTGGGTACTAGGCTTAGCACCTGGGTGACAAAATAATCTGTACAACAAAACCACTTGACATGAGTTTACCTATATAACAACCTGCACATGTACCCCTGAACCTAAAATAAAAGTTAAAAAAATAAAAGAGATAGTCTATCTGATGCTTAAGTTGATCTTTAATAACCTTCTGCATCCCACCACCCCACCAAAACCACAAGAGAAATATCTCAATATTCTGTGGGCTTAAAACCACCTACACTGCCCCTTGGGTTAGAGAACAGGATTCAGTGGTCCTCTTTGAAAAATATACATTAAAGAAAATGTTAATTGCTTTTATTCATACTGTGTCTCTCCCTGACTTCTCCAAAAGCTTGTGTTTCAAAAGGTCAGAATGGTTGTTACAAATATGCTGCCTCCCACTCTGTTTAGCATCTATACATAGCAAAAAGTTTTGTATGTTTCCACAAATTTTCCCCCAAAATTATCTCTTCCTTTACTTTCCACCTACCTCCTCTGAGATGACAAATTAAGAAATGTCTTCGAATATCTAGAATATTCTTCTTCTTTTCATATTTGATTTGTCTTAGCATGTAAAAAATTAGTTGACATGGCTTTCGGAAAGTCCAGTTGGCAGCAGAGCTGGACAACAGATGGCCACCCAGAAATTAGAGCCAGAAAGGTGACTTACTCAGCATGGATACACTGACAAGAATCCTATTTTTGAGAAACCCTAAAAATCCTTGACCTGATGTAAAGCCCAAGAGGCAGTTTAGAGGAAGAACAATGATTATAACCTGATTCCCTATCTAAAGCAAAATATACCACTTTTAATTGCCATAGACATGCCAAAAATATAAAACCAAAACCAAACCAAAACAAACAAAAAATCCCCAGATAACAAAATACAGAAAATCAAACCAAAACCAAAAAACACCCCCAAACAAAAAACCACCACAGGCAACACACAAGCTTAAGATGTTTCCTAGACTCCATTCCAAGTGGCTTAAATTAGTCTAAAATAAAAATAGGTGGCTTTCAGTTCCATACTTTGTTTCTGCAGAAATAACTACTAGCCTATTAATCTAGAAATAATGTTTTTTTGTTTAAAAAAAGGGAGAGTTTCTTCATTGTACCTTTATGATGAATTGATAGCTGCAAACAATCTAATTAATACTATCTACAACAGGTAATTTTTAGCTAAGATTTAAGTTCCTCGTAGCTCTGAAATTGTAACTGAATTTCAGTTGAACCTTAAGAAATGTTAACCATGACCTTAAAATAACTGCTCTATTGTAAAATTTAGAAGTCAGATTCCTAATATTCCTCTTGCCTAGACTAAAAATTGTTGAAGGTCTCCTTTCACTATCAAAGTTCAAAGATACTTGTGCCACAGTATACAAATCAGTATATTTGAAAACTATTTATCACCTCCAAAGTAACAAAAGAGATTCCAGTTCAAGTTGACAAAACACAAACTGGATTTAAAGTGCTGTGTTAAAAAACAAAACAAAAACACAGTTCCTTTAGGGCAATTAAAATAAATGTTTCATTTTTGAAGCCATGACACTAAAAAGAATGAAAAACACATATAGGATAATTATTTTATAATTGTTCTTTTCATTCTAAGAATGTTGTGTTTTTCAGAGAAAGATAGCTTTCCAGCAAAAATTCATGCACAAAATACATATACTTGACAAGATGTTTCAGAGCCTACTACGCCATTTGGCTAGTCTAAATCCACTAATGTTAAATATCAACATTTTCCCAATACTATTTTTAAGTTACATCTCATTTACCTTCGTCCTTAAGAACTGCATAAGCTTGTTTTAAATATTTTAAATACTTGTCATAAACTAGAGTTTGCTAAGAGTAGAGGTACTCTGGTTAATGATCAAAATGGTGTGCCCAGAGGAAAAGCAAGCACTATTAAATATGAATGCAATCCTTATCAAGACAAATTGAGCCATTTTAATAAAAAGCTAGTCCAAAAAAGGGTCTCATTCTATAAAGATTAAATCATTTCCAAATCACAGTGAAAGGAACTTGAGTAATTAACCAATTTTGTTTTCTACTATGTGCCTTAGAGATACCTCACTAAAATTTCATGTCTGATACAACAGAATAACATTTGCAGAATGTAATATTGTAGTGACCGTACTGAGGTTGATTGTTACAGACTATTAAATGGTTACATCTTAATTATTTATACAGAACATTGGTCCAATAACATTAAAATAGAGAACAGCATCTGGAAATTTATCTCATTCAATGTTCGGAGATAAAAGAGTTAAACATCCTTTCCATTATTTTCTGCAGTAAGTCCTTGTTCACAATGAAATCTGATGGCAATTAAATTCTGGCATTTTCCCCAGCTACTGTATGAAGAGAATGCTGAAGGCCATTACTATACAGCATACTGCAACATAAGGACTCTTCCGTTCACCTGTTGAAAAAAAGGAGATATTCATTTTGATTAACTGAGTGGCTAACCTGGCTATGACGAGGTTATACTACCATAAGAATCAAGATAACATTCTTCCCTAGGAGGCCCGCACATTGTGGGTGGGGCAGTGACAAAAACTAGATGCAACATAAAAAACAAGTACAATACAGAATGGGCTAAACTATTAATATATCAATTTATTTCTAAGAGGATCTTCTTTTCATATATTTAGAAAACCTCGAAAGCATCATTTCTTTGTCACTGTGTAAACTCAGACACTAAAAAATAAAATGCAGAATGTAGGACAGAGATCCAAGAGCAACGATCTCAACTCAACTGAGGCCAAAGAAATATTGTTTATTTTCTGTCTATAAAAAGAACAAAACTTCCATCCATAAAAAGACACAATAGTTTTCCTTACTGGTAGCAATTTGCGACACTTAAAGGTACAGGGAAGGGGGAGCATTCATGGATGAAAATAAAGAGAGGATGGTCAATAAAACTGCATTTAAAAAATGGACAAATTAAAATGCTTAATTAAAAAAATTAGAAAAACTATTACTGAGATAGTATGCTTACTCTGGGTTAGAAAAGTAGAACTAAAACCAACCACTTCTGTATGAGTCAATTTTTCACATGCATTTAAGGAATGCTTGTATTTGGATGCTTTCCTTTGCACGAAGTAAATCTAAAACTGGCTTGTGAATTATCTCGCAAACAGAGATCATGTCATCGTAAGTTAACTCAAATTGATCTTATTCTTCTCTGTTCCTTCAATAACTACAAGGCTATACTAATTCGTAAAGCACCAGACATTTCTATGCTGCCATGAGGGCGGTATAAGAAAGGGAGAAGAAACTACTTCTAGAAATAATCCTGGGTATGTGCCTGGCATCCTCTAGTAGAGATGGTTTACACTACCCTCACCTGTGCTTTTCCATGATGTTTAAAGTCAACTCTTTCTTAATGAAACTCCTTATTCCACTTAGCAAGTTCAGCAAACTACCTCTAGAAAATGTTCATCCTGACCATCTTTATTAACTAAAATTCTCAAGGTCATTTTCACTTTTATAGCTTCCTCACTGACCTCACACTGCCATATTATTGAGTTTATGTATTAGTGTCTGCTCATTGTTAATTTCCATAGAAAATATTATACACATACAAAAAAATAAACTTTTGGGGTTTTTCTGAAAGTATTTGTTTAATCCGTAGACATTTAATGGACTGCCTTCCGGCTAAAAAAAATCTAGAAAGTGAAACTGTTCTTACAATACCATCACCTCAACTGAAAATAAAAATCTTTTAAAATTAAAAAAATATCTTGGGTCACAATCTGTAAACAATGCTAATTCTCTTGGAGAAAAAAGCCCAAGTCACCAAACAAAACAAAAACAACCCCATTTGTAAATAAATTTCAGAAAGACTTCGTAAGCAAGCCTGTCACTCTTACTAGGGCTATATAACCTCATCTCATATAGTCTTAGTAAATACTTAAAAGAAATTAATACTGTCCTAAGTTTTCCATATGGTGGAAATTAATTTTTGAGGAAGTTCCCCTTTTCCTCATCCTTCAACTTAGAATGCTATCATTTACATATGGATTTAATTTTCCTGTTTTTAATTTTCTTAAAAGAGACTGCCATGTGGTAGAGCTAAACATCTTCAGTTGAACTTGGGTTTTAATGTTACTTTTTGTCTGGTCTTAGGTCTGTATAAGTGAATGTAAAACAGTTGCTGTAATGTGATGTGTAACATGATAAGATGATTTGGCTAGGTCTTTTCCCATTAAAATTGTATCATTTCTTTGTGGATATATTCTGTGTCAAGATAAGAGAGGAGCATATGCTTGAGAAAGCAGCATATCAGCAACATTTTCTAAGTCACTCTGCCAAAATGAAAAGCTAATGCTTTCACAGAATTGGCAAGAATGAACATTTAAAATGAACCATTCAACCTATGGCATTCATACAGTCAAGAGAGGAAAATGGAAATAATAACAAGCAAAAAAAAAAAAAGGACACTAGACACTATTTATAATCAGACATAAAAATAGATCATACAACAGGAAATCATTAAGAAAGATACAAACTAGACATCTTAAACTCAGCTATGTTCTTTTCAAGCAATAATTGTGAACAAAGGGGCTGTTTGGGCTGGCTACTAAATGGAACTGTACACACTTCTCTCATTACATAAGATGGATTTAAAATACCTTAATATTTTCTTTATGCATTAGCAATTTAATAAAACTGAGATGAAAACGATGCCTCTTAACTCCAGACCTGCTCTTCCATTATGTTCTCTCTTTGTACTTTACTTGAGGTATTCTTACCACTGTTTCTTGGCCATATTCTTTCTCAGAGTAACTTGTCTCTGAAGCATGCAGTTTGGTGTGTGTATATTTATATTTACCACTACCTACCAGTATTAACCATTGAGGATGCTATTTTGTCACTCTTTTCTTGGTTCTTTTTGAAGTGCTTAAGATTTCTCCTATTATTTCAGGGTTTGCAGTTGTTCATAACTGAATGCCAGATAAGTCTGCACCATAAATTTCTGTAAATCTAGAGCAGCCCTTCTCACTCCAGTACTATGGACATTTTGAGCTTGATAATTCTGTTGTGATGGATTCCCTGTGCATCCTAGGATGCTTAGCAACATCCCTCACCTATACCCACTACATGTCCCTGAGTCCAGCTGTGACTATCAAAGCTGTCTCTCTATTTTGTCAAATGTCTCAGAGTGGTAACTACTTATCTAGGGTATATCTGTGATTTTACCAGTTTAAGGTAATGATACTTATTACAAAAGAAAGACTCTTAGACCTACCACCATAAGAGAGAACAAAGTATGACACAACACTGAGGAAGAATAGCTGAATACGTTAAAATCATACTTATTTCTCTGGAAGATAAAGTCTGTTTCAATAGTCATTATATCAGAATTATGGCCTTGAAACAGGCACTTTTCTATGAAGTCTTTTATGCTTATACTATCATTTGCCATAACAAGAAACTGGAAAGGCCAAAGAACCTTATGATTTCATCATCACAGATTTAGAAAGGACTTCTGGATAATTTAGTATTATGCTTACAATTTCCACCATTAATGGGTCTTGCCTATCATTAAAAGCTTAAGGGAAGAAAACCTGCTCTCAAAATTATTTCAATGGCTAACAACATATGAACCTTATACGATGCTTTAAAGATTTGAAGACTAGTTTATGCTATAACCATCTTCAGACATATTACATCAATTCCCAGGTTTTCTCTAAAAAAATCTCTAAGTACAGACATATTTCATTTTATTGTGCTTTGCAGATATTGCCCCTCTGAAAAAAAGTTGAAGGTTTATGGCAACCTTTCATTGAGCAAGTCTACTGGTGCCATGTTTTAAAAAGAGCATGTGCGCAATTTGTGTCTCTATGTCATATTTTGGCAATTCTCCCAATATTTCAAACTTTTTCATTATTATTGTATCTTTTATGGTGATCTGCAATCATTGATCTTTCATGCTAACATTGCAATTGTTGTGGGGCACCATGAACTGTGCTAATATAAGATGGCGAACTTATTTGATAAATGATACACCAATGATAAGAAACTACAGCAAGTTATGCAGAAACTAGCTAAGATAACTGATGAAAGTAGCTACACTAAACAATAGATTTTCAATGTAGACAAAGTGGCCTTCTATTGAAAAACATGGCATCTAGGAATTTCACAGCTAGAGAGGAGAAGTCAGTGCCTGGCTTCTACCGCTTCAAAGGACAGGCTGACTCATGTTAGGGGCTAATGTAGCTGGTGACTTTAAGTGGAAGTCAATGCTCATTCACCTGCTGAAAATTCTACAGCTTTTAAGCATTATGCTAAATCTGCTCTGCCTATGCTCTAGAAACAGAACAACTATGTCTGGATGACAGCAAATCTGTTTACAGCATGGTTTACCGAATACTTCAGTAACCACAGATGTGGTGAAAAGAGTAAGAGGACTTTAATTAGAAGGGGAGCCTGAAAATGTGATTGAATTACTATAATCTCATGATGAAATCGGAATGAATAACTGCTTCTTATGAGCAAAGAAAATGGTTTCTTGAGATGGAATTTACTCCTGGTGAGGATGCCCTGAACATTGTCGAAATGACAACAAAGGATTTAAAATATTACGTAAACTTAGTTCCTAAATCAGTGGAGGGTTTGAGAGGATTGAATCCAGTTTTGAAAGAAATTCTACTGTGGATAAAATGCTACCAAATAGCACTGCATGTTACAGAGAAATCTTCCATGAAAGGAAGAGTCAATCCATGTGGCAAACTTCACTGCTATCTTATTTTAAGAAACTGCCAGTCACCCCAACCTTCAACAACCACCACCCTGATCAATCAGCAGCAATCAACATTGAGGCAAGACCCTCCACCAGTGGAATGATTATGACTCACTAAAGGGTCAGATATAATCATCAGTGATTTTTAGCAACACGGTATTTTTCAATCAAGGTACACACATTGTTTTTTAAAGACACACTGCTACTCCACATTTAATAGACCACTAATGTATACAAAACTTTTAAATGTACCAGAAACCAAAAAAAATTGTTGACTTGCTTTATCGTGGTGGTCTGGGACTGAACATGCAGTATTTCTGAGGTATACCTGTATTACAAATACTCAGTTTGTATTTTTCTTTATTATTATTATCATTATTATACTTCAAGTTTTAGGGTACATGTGCACAATGTGCAGGTTAGTTACATATGTATACATGTGCCATGCTGATGTGCTGCACCCATTAACTCGTCATTTAGCATTAGGTATATCTCCAAATGCTATCCCTCCCCCCTCTCCCCACCCCACATCAGTCCCCAGAGTGTGATGTTCCCCTTCCTGTGTTCATGTGTTCTCATTGTTCAATTCCCATCTATGAGTGAGAACAGGCGGTGTTTGGTTTTTTGTCCTTGCGATAGTTTATTGAGAATGATGATTTCCAATTTCATCCATGTTCCTACAAAGGACATGAACTCATCATTTTTTACGGCTGCATAGTATTCCATGGTGTATATGTGCCACATTTTCTTAATCCAGTCTATCATTGTTGGACATTTGGGTTGGTTCCAATTCTTTGCTATTGTGAATAGTGCCGCGATAAACATACGTGTGCATCTGTCTTTATAGCAGCATGATTTATAGTCCTTTGGGTATATACCCAGTAATGGGATGGCTGGGTCAAATGATATTTCTAGTTCTAGATCCCTGAGGAATCGCTGCACTGACTTCCACAATGGTTGAACTAGTTTACAGTCCCACCAACAGTGTAAAAGTGTTCCTATGTCTCCACATCCTCTCCAGCACCTGTTGTTTCCTGACTTCTTAATGACTGCCATTCTAACTGGTGTGAGATGGTATCTCATTGTGGTTTTGATTTGCATTTCTCTGATGGCCAGTGATAATGAGCATTTTTTCATGTGTTTTTTGGCTGCATAAATGTCTTCTTTTGAGAAGTGTCTGTTCATATCCTTTGCCCACTTTTTGATGGGGTTGTTTGTTTTTTTCTTGTAAATTTGTTTGGGTTCATTGTAGATTCTAGATATTAGTCCTTTGTCAGATGAGTAGGTTGCGAAAATTTTCTCCCATTTTGTAGGTTGCCTGTTCACTCTGATGGTAGTTTCTTTTGCTGTGCAGAAGCTCTTTGGTTTAATTAGATTCCATTTGTCAATTTTGTCTTTTGTTGCCATTGCTTTTGGTGTTTTAGATATGAAGTCCCTGCCCATGCCTATGTCCTGAATGGTAATGCCTAAGTTTTCTTCTAGGGTTTTTACGGTTATAGGTCTAACGTTTAAGTCTTTAATCCATCTTGAATTAATTTTTGTATAAGGTGTCAGGAAGGGATCCAGTTTCAGCTTTCTACATATGGCTAGCCAGTTTTCCCAGCACCATTTATTAAATAGGGAATCCTTTCCCCATTGCTTGTTTTTCTCAGGTTTGTCAAAGATTAGATAGTTGTAGATATGCGGTGTTACTTCTGAGGGCTCTGTTCCATTGATCTATATCTCTGTTTTGGTACCAGTACCATGCTGTTTTGGTTACTGTAGCCTTTTACTTTGGCTTTCAACTTCTCAGAGATGTGGAAAATTTACAGGATGGTCCATAAAGGAAACAAACTTCATGAGATTGAAAAATACAAACTGTATAGTTTGAAGTCACGCTACCTGACTTCAAACTATACAGTTTGTATTTTTCAATCTCATGAAGTTTGTTTCCTTTATGGACCATCCTCTAAGTTTTCCACATCTCTGAGAAGTTGAAAGCCAAAATAAAACACAATACTCTAAAGGGAACACAGTTTATCTAATGGAGATGCCTCTTCAATTCTCCATCCTATTAAAAGGGATTAGTTGAGAGAATTTAGGCTGTTGTCAGACTGGCTAACAATAAATGTCAAACATAGAAAAAATATTTTTCATTATAAATGTCTAACAGCTTCATGAAAAGAAAGTAGTTAAGCATAAATTCAAAGTTAGAAGAAGAGTACTAAAACAAAAGAATTTTTCTTTGGTTATGCAAATGATTCCAAAGAGGACAGATAAGAAATATTCAATTTCAGTCCAAGTGGTATATGTACAAATGCCTGGAGGCTTTTTTTTTTTTTTTAATTAAAAAGGTTAAAAAAGGGTGTAATTTATTATTCAAGAATACTGATGAATGGCTGGGCACAGTGGCTCATGCCTGTAATCCCAGCACTTTGGGAGGCCGAGGCGGGCAGATCACAAGGTCAGGAGTTGGAGACCAGCCTGGCCGACATAGTGAAACCCTGTCTCTACTAAAAATACAAAAAATTAGCTGGGCGTGGTGGTGGGTGCCTGTAATCCCAGCTACTCGGGAGACTGAGGCAGGAGAATCGCTTGAACCTGGGAGGCGGAGCTTGCAGTGAGCGGAGATCGTGTCACTGCACTCCAACCTGGGCAACAGTGCAAGACTCCATCTCCAAAAAAAAAAAAAAAAAAAAAATACTGATGAATGATGCAATAAAATACATGTTAATTCATTCACTTAATCATTTGAGAGTCTACTATGTGCTGGGTACCGTGTTAAATGTTACATATACAGGGTGAATGGATAGGAGTATATTATTAACTATAAAAACATGTATGATGCTACTAATCTCTTATCATGGAAAGTTGTAAGACAATCACATCTACCTTAACTTTAATTGCTTCTTGGCCTTTTAGCTAAGATCAAGTGTAGTACTTTAACTCGAGTCAAACAGTTTGGCTATGACCACATGGGTTCAATAGACAAAACAGTTAAACATTCTGTTACTTAAATAGGGCAATAAAGTGATTATGTTTAGATAGCTGCTCAGAAAGACTTTCATTAGATGGGAATACATCCTAGTTATCAAGATGGTATACATTATACAGAACAGCATGCTCTATACTTCTATACTATCAACATGTGTGCATAAAACCACATACATTTATTTCCCCCAATACCAGGAATGCATGGTATTTGATATCTAAATTAGAGAGACTTTTCTATCTCTGTGTTAATGAAGTATCCACCAAATCTAGTTTTATTCTTTTTTTATTTTGAGACAGAGTCTCACTCTGTCGCCCAGGATGGGGCACAGTGGTGTGATCTGGCTCACTGCAACCTTTGCCTCTCGGGTTCAAGAGATCTTTCTGACTCAGCCTCCTGATTAGCTGGGATTACAGGTGTGCATGCCCAGCTAACTTTTAGTAGAGACAGGGTTTCATCATGTTGGCCAGGCTGGTCTCAAACTCCTGACCTCAGGTAATCCTCCTGCCTTTGCCTCAAAAAGTGCTGGGATTACAGGCGTGAGCCACCACGCCTGGCCCAAATGTGGTTTTAAATAGCATAAGGAAAAGAGCTTGATACAACTTATAAACTTTTGCAAAAATGCATACAATTGGGAAGCCTGTCCTTTAAAAATTAACATTTGACTTGTGAGATTATAACCTAAGTAAACTGGTCGACAATTTACAGCTGAAAAAATGGAGGGAGATTATAGACACTTACCAATTCTGGCACACTTCCAAAATATACCCAACAATCTGCATAGAATAAAAAAAGAAAAAAAGTAGCTATTGATTACTCAGAAAGGTAAATTATTCTCTTGATATCATATAGGGAATTAATTGTATATTAACATATTAACCTTTAACACTTTGCTTCAAATTTGAAATCTCCTTATTTGATGTTGAGCCACCATTCATGTATGAAAGTAGGACACAATGACATATCAACCATCAATGTACAGAAACTGCTATGAAATGGAATATAAATAGTGTCATAGATCAAATCCAGGGCAAATTAGTGAGAGTGGCAAAAATTTGCATAAGGGCTTACTATTCAGTTGACTTACTCTACTTTCAAAAGCAGAAAATGTATATGGCAATTTAAGCATCAATTCTGATAAAATGTTAAATGAACATTTTTTGGTTGAATGTGACACCAAAAACACTCTTATAATAAACTTTAATTTCTTACAGAATGTAGCTCTAAAGTTAAATAATCTATAATAATGAATTCCAATGATGGTATTTACTTATCTGTGTCATTTACTAAGAAAGAATTAAAAATGTGCCTATATTTTCAATATAAGTAGAAAATCTTCTAGTTTAAAGGACACTCTATGTGAATTCACTAAATATGGCATTTAAAGCACATACTCTGGGAATATGTATTAGAATGGAGATATATATTTCAATTGTATGAATGAATATATTATGAATTACATATTATATGGAGTTATCACTTATTTGGCATGTATAACAAATCATTTTTAAAAAAAGACCTAATCATCAATGAATAGAGATATCTTAAAAAGTAACACTAAGGACACTACTTTGTTGGTCTGACAAAGTAAAAGAATTATAAATAGTGTCACATATGGTTGCAAATTAAGATAAATTAATATTATGTTATGTAAATTCGAATTATTATCTCAAGAAAATCAGAATACTTAAATTCCAGAAAAATTTGTAGTATACTTTTTTTTTTTTTACCAAAAGAGATGGCTGGCTACTGAATCATTACATCTGAATGGGTAAGACTGACAGAAAATTCTGGTTCAGTTAAGTTCTATATATGTTCCTCCTCTGAAGTATAACTTCCTGACCTCAAAGCAAAAGGTCTCTTAGCCTATCAACCATCAATGTATAGAAACTGCTATGAACTGGAATATACATAGTTTAGATTAAATGGAATTAAGCAAAAACATGAGTTTATTTCAAAGTATGAATATTCTGACAGGCTAAACAATTTTACTATAGAAATAAAATGACAAAGCCCATATACATTCCTGAAAACAAGCTAAAATGCAGGCCAAATTATGCTTAAATTAAATCCTACTTACTGGTTGCGTAACTGTGAGCAAGGTATTGTATCCCTTTAACAAAAGGACCCACCCTCAAAGGGTTATTATGAGGATGAAATGAGTGATTATACAGAAAGTCCTTAGAATGGTGACTTAGATGTACTGTGTTCATATATAGGCTAAAGGTACATGTGATAACTCTAGGTATCACTTAAAATTGGCTAACATTTCTTCATCAAACAATGGAATAGGTTAGGCATTTGCAAAGCCATGGCTCCTTCATTCTAGAACCCACTGAAAACCACAAGATCACAAACTCAAGGTCTTTTTGGGTCTAATATTCTAGAAGTAACAAAATATCATTAAGAAACTGGTACAACAGGATTAACATATTAACAGCTTTTATAAATGAGTAAAGAACCCTAACTTGGTAACTCAGAGACCTAGCAGCACCACTTTGGTTTTTTCCACATATTTCTCTACCTAGATATATTTCTGTAATACCCCAATTTTACTTACACATGCACACACACACACACACACACACACACGAACCCTGTTAGTTGATTTAAAAAATGTAATTACGTTGCTTAGTTATTATGGCTAAATAGCAATAACTATATTTGCTGATAATGCTATCAGGTCTATGAAACCAGGATAAAGACCATGTAGTAATCTTTTTTTCTGCTGCTTAGTTCTATATTATTTGAAGTAGCAAAAACTGAAGTTAAACAGTGAAGTCATCAAGAACTTGCTTTATCCAATCTGTTTAGATATCTCCACCTAACCATGGTATATATTCTCAGTATAATAAAAGATTATAAGTCTCATAAAAACATGTAATTTTAACAGAAAGAGACTAGGCCTATAAAATTTTCTATACAAAATAATTCTTAGTTATAAATCAACATAAAATGGTGCTTAACATGTATATAAGTAGAAATAAAGGTTTTAAAAAAAGCTTTCAAACAGTTGACTGTATTAGTACATATTTTAAAATGTAAAAATAGGCATGCTCTTTTTGGTCTTTTATGTTGGAGAAATATACTACCACTCAACCTTTACTAGAAGGTTGGCAGCCCTGAGAACTCCTTTGTTAATGTAGCATGTTATGAATATATTCCTGCTCCCAAGGAATGAGAAGCAGACATTTCCACATGCAACCTACTTGCTTTTGAAGAAGAATTTTCGTGATAGCATAGGGAAAGTATTCTACTACTATGTAATTATTCTTCAATGAGATGAACACTTAAATATCTTAGATGGACATTATGCATTATATTAGAATTCCAATAAAGTCATCAATAGGAATAAGTGTTTACTAGAGTCTACCATATGCTTTAATTCTAAGTTTACAGTTGGCGGGTACAGAAGGGAAAGACACAATTAAACTGTCTACTTGGATAGAAAGACTTCATGCACAGCCAAGCAACAAATAACGTAATTTCAACAAATGGGTGAACAGTGAAGAATAAATTCAACAGGACTTTACTGAAAAAGGTGGAATGAAGAGAAGACAGTGTCTACAAGGAGATGGAGTATTATCATAAAAACTGATGGACAACTAACATCTATTTTCACCTTCAGTAGGTTAAATCCCTCATGCGATTTTTTACTCTAACACATTTTAGGTCACTTCTGAAATTTACCTTTTAATTTAGTAAGATATTGTGAATATAAAGTTTTTGAATTTTTAACAGGAAGAAAATGAAAAAAGTTATCAGAAAACCAAATTACATGTAGGAATTAAATTATCTAATAATTTATACGTTAACTTACATTGAACATCTGTAAGAACTAATTTGGGTGATTAGACATCATTAGTAACATACCCAGTTTTATTTCTGTCCAGGAGGCTGGGTGCCAAGGATCGAATATAAGCACAGGTACATATAAGCAGCAAGATTACAGTCAATAGACTCTGAAAATTGAAAATGGCAGACTAAAAAGAAAAAAAAAAGAAAAATTAATATCACAAGAAAAACTGCATAGGTAAAAAATGTTTGACAATTCCACATTTAGAGTCATGTTTTTATTTCTTCAAGAAGGCAAGCAGAATGACAAGTCTGGCAACAGTTAAAACCAGAATCTTGAGGTCTTCTACAGTCTTCAAGCTCTGCCAATAGCTGGTTTTATGGCCTTAGCAGAATTACTAGCTTTTCTAAGTCTTTGGCTGGGCGGAGAATGGGGAGACAGACTTAAATGCTAGCTAAGTTTCTTTTAATTCTGAATTTTTTTAAGGATAAACATCCTTTAAATTTAAGCTATAATTTTCCATGAGTTGACAAATACTAGGCTAATAGATTTTGGAGAAAGAACGCAAGCACCTGTACTTTCACTGTTGGATTTTCAAAAGTTATTCATTACAGGCTGAACATCCCTAATCCAAAATCCAAAATGTTCCAAAATCAGAATTTTTTGGGTGCCAAAATGATGCTAAAAAAAAAAATGTTCATTGGAGCATTCTGGATTTCTGATTAGAGATGCTCAACGAGTAAGTATAATGCAATTATTCCAAAATCCCACCAAAAATTTGAAATCCAAAACACTCCTGGCTCCAAGCATTTTGGAAAAAAGATACTTAGCTTGTATTTAATAGTTCGAGTCTTATTCCAAAGTTAAAATTTAACACAAGAGTCATAAGAAACCATAAGTTTCATAAGTTTCCACAGTCAACAAAATCATAGGTTTCCAGTTAAAGTAAATGGAGGTGGACTTATTCTATTCAAAATTCAGCTCTAGCATCACCTTTTTAAGGAAGTTTCCTTGAATCCATCTGCCTCCCTTCTCTTATTTTATGTAGAACTCTCTTTTCTAGTCTCATAGCAAACTGTTACCTTTATTATAATATTCATTTCTGAAAGGTGGACATTGTGTTATCAGGTTATCAGACTCTGAATCTCCAGCACCAATCATATGCCTGTCTCACACTAGAAGCCCAATAAGAGAGAGTTGAAAAAAATAAAATGAAATTAAGAAAGTGCAAGAATATTACTGTGTATATATAACAAAGAATAACATTTTCATCATATCCAGGGAGATAAAATATGTCAATCTCACACAACAGCCAGCAATATGCTTGTTTAGTAAACTTAGAGGCACTTTCTAAAAAACAAACAAAAAAATCAGGAATGAAACAAAGAATGACTCATGAGAAAACTTAGTTACACAAAATTGGTACTTGCGGCTGAGTGCTTACTTGAAAAGTCCTAAAGAATTTAGTGAAAAACAGTTATAGATCTTAAGGAAATTGAGTAAGGTGGCTGGGTACATAATTAAAATATATAAATCAATAGCCTTCATAATCATATTATCATTCAGGAGAAAGACAATGGAAAAAAGATAGCATCCAGAACGAACAGCTAAAATATCTAGGAATAAGCTTAACAAGAAATGTGCAACATTGGCATCAAAGAAAAAAACTGACAAAATCTTAAAACATATGGAAGAACATAAAAGTAGAAGAGACTGTTGCTATGGTTTAGAAATGGTTTTTCGCCCCTACCAAAGCTCAGGTTGAAATTTGATCCCCAGTAAGGTAGTGTTGGGAAGTGGGGCCTAGTGGGAGGTGTTTGGGTTTGGGGACGGGGTGGTGGGGGGTAGATCTCCCATGAATGTCAGGGTGCTCTTCTCATTAGTGAGATCTCACAAGACTGGATTAGTTTTCCAGGAAATGAATTCTTTCCAGAGAGAGCAGGTTGTTATAAAGCCATGATGCTCCTCCCTCCTTTTCACCAGGTCTGTTTCCCCTTTGACCTTCTCAGCCATGTTGTGACACATCATAAAAGCCCTTCCCAGGAGGGCGAAGCCCTACTACTCTTAGCCTGCACAACTGAGAGCTAAGTGACCCTTTTTTCTTAATCAATTACCCAATTTCAGTTTTTTTTTTTTAAATAGCAACGTAACATGGATTAAGAAACCTGGTATGCCAGATTTTTATATTGGAAGGCAACATTGTAAAGACAACCTATAAATTTAAAGTGAACCCAATACCAACAAGTTATCTTTTAAACAGACAACTAACTCTGAAGTTCATATGGAAAAAATAAGGCAAGAATAGCCAGGAGAATCTTAAAAACAAAAAAAACGGACAACTAGAAACTGTTCCAATGTCATTTGAATCTTTTATATGTTTTTATGATAAATACATGCAAACTACTGACAAAAAATTAAAAAACTATATACATTATTTACCAATATTCTCAAGGACAAAAAGTGCTTATGCACAATGCTAAGCGGTAGGCAAAAGGGAATCAAAGATTTCAGACAGCACATCTTAAGGTATGTAAACTTTTATGCAAAGAAAGTGTGAAAATGCTGTGATTATCTCTGGATAGTTTTTTGGTTGGGGGCGGAGGGACAGAGTCTTGCTCTACTGCCCAGGCTGAAGTGCAGTGGTGGGATCTTGGCTCACTGCAACCTCCACCTCGTGGGTTCAAGTGATTCTCCTGCCTCAGTCTCCCCAGTAGCTAGGATTACAGTCATGCTCCACTACGCCTGGCTAAATTTTGTATTTTTTTTTTTTTTTTTTTAGTAGAGACAGGGTTTCGCTGTGTTGGCCAGGCTGGTCTCAAACTCTTGATCTCAAGCGATCTGCCCACCTTGGCCTCCTAAAATGCTGGGATTACAGGCGTGAGCCATCTCTACAGTTTTTAATCTAATTCTCAACTTTTCTAGATTTCTCAAATTGTCTAAGTGATACTTTTATGGTCTGAAAAAGACAAAAATGATTTGTAATTACCAGTTTAATACTTGTTTTTCTATGCATTATTTTTTCATAGATATAACAAAGATAAAATTTAATGTATCTTGGGTTTTAATTAAATTGGGTTTTAATCTTAAACCTGTGAAAGCCAGTGATACACATTTTATAACATAAATCAACGAATTAGCTCATGATCAATTGTAGATAAAAAGCACGGTATCTCACAATGCTTATCTTTCAAAGGTCATATTTTGAATATGTATGTGAATATATTAATAAATAATATTGGATAATGACCTCATAGAAAATAAAGCAGATTTCCTCCCAACATAACTAAATGTGTATTTGGTATCCACTTGTCTGAGAAATGAGGCAGTGGGGATTAAAAAAAAGGCACATGGTATGATTCCTTCCCTACAGGAGTTTATGGCTAACAATAGCAATTACTGATATTCACTGAGTACTTGTTTTATGTTATCCTCATGTATCTGGGGTAAATATTACCTGAATTTTATACATGATTGTTATTACCTGTATTTTATACATGAGACTGAGGCACACAGCAGTTATAATCAAGTAATCAAGTGAAAACAGAGCATGTACTTTAAAAAGTAAATAGTAACTCATTGTTGAATGTGGAAGTGAGTTATGCAGACAAAAAATGCCATTTTTGTAAGAAAAAGTCAGGAAAAGCTTCATGTAGAAAGCAGGAACGGAGTCAAACCTTGAAAGGGCACCATTCAGATGGGCAAATAGCAAGCTCCAGAAGAGAAAAAAAAATGTGGGAAAAAAACCCTACAGAAAAAGTCATTAGCACATTCAGGGAATAATGAGAATCTTACTGTATTTTAAGCAAAAGATTCCTACAGTAAAATGGTTGGAAAACAAATCTTCAAAGTAGGTTTATCATTTTCCTAATGCAGTATCTAAATTCATGACTTTGTAATGTGTTCTCTTTCCTTCTCCAAATGCATTTTAAAGAAAACATGCTTAAATGATATAATGTTCAGGATTGGTTTCTAAATAATCCAGTGCATGTGTGGTGGGAGAGGGGTAGGGTTGGTGAGAAAATGCTGAGAATATGAGGGTTCATTATAGGCTTCTACCTCTTTATGTTTGAATGTTTTCATAATAGAAGATAAAAAGGCACTTAAAAACATGCCTATTAGGAAAGTAGAGTGTGTATATACGTTTGTGTGTGAAGCCATTTACAAAAGAAAACCATTTACAAGTATGAAATATATGATATATACAACTTTGTTCTGGGCGTTTAAAGCCTCTAAAGTTTAAAACAAATAATCTTAGGTGGTAAGTCTTTTAGATGTACTCAGACTCTGCTCAAAAGTGTGTTTCTAACTTATGGACATTAGCCTGCCACCTATAGCATTCCCCTTAATGCTTAGCATCTGTTGTCTGGTGATATAAAATTTTAGTCTCAGGGTTAAAGGAAACAGATGTTCCTCTTCAGTGAAAAAATAATTGCAATTTTCAACAGAAAAATGTTATTAAAAGGGAAAGGAGGAATCTAAGAAAAAGGTAAGCATATTTAATCACAAAACAGAGGAAAAGATGATTAAAAGGTGGTAAGTCAAATTCATTTACCTTGTTTAATTTTTTTCAGGGCCTTTAAGTCATGAAACCTTTTCCAAGGTACTCTATTGAGTTTTGCACATGCTATCTGTTCTTGCCTGCTTGGTGAACTGACTCACGCGTCCAATCTCAACTCAAGATTCACCTCCTCTGATGTCTTTCCTGTTCCCACTCACTATACCAAGCAGAGTCAGGATTTTTGTATGTGCATAATACATACACATAACAATGTGTATGTTATAGAACACATCATATTGTACTGTGATTGTCTATTCTATTGAGGTTTTCATCAATCCCCTGTGACTATTAAAATATAGTACACAGAGAAGTCACTGAAAAATGCCAAATGAACAGGAACTTGAACGCAACTGGCAATAATGAACATTTTAACAAATCCAAGAGCATACTTGGCTTCCAAAGAAAAAATACACATTCAAAAACCAGTGTAGATCAGATTGCTGAATACGGTATTTTGTTAACTCTTCAAGAGAAACCTCCATGTATGGCTTTGCATATATGTTTACTTCTCAAGAATATTTTGGAAAATCAAGTAGAAAGATGCAAATTTCCTTATATTTATGTTAAGGACCTAGGCTGTAGGGTAAAATAAAGACCTGAGGTAATTTCCATTCAGTATCCACATCTTCTATCACCTCCTGGAATTCAGATTTTCTATTCTATCAAGCAGCAAGCTTTGAAGGTGCTTGCACACTGGAAAGTGTGTGTTCTTCTGACTTCTTTTAATTCTTAAGAGATATACACTTTCAAAAGATCTGTACGACTGAGTACGCAGGTTCTGTAAGACTGAGTACGCAGGTTATCTTGACCATTACTCTGAGAGCTATGTCACTCTTCTAAAACATGGCAATGGAGGCCTCCAAACGATTTGTCATCAAGGGCTCTTTTACTAACCCTCTGCATTGCAGACTTATCTGACAACTCATAGTCAATAAGATCTTTTGATATGCTTGAAACAACTAGTGTTATCGAACTGAGTTAATTTACCCAAACCGGAAGGATATAAACTTGAGTCAGTTACTTTATTTGATCATTTTGAAGTAAATCACATTTGGTTAGGTGTTTTGAAATAATAAAAACAATTCACAGACTTTATTTGGCCACCACTATAGGAGATGCAATAATTAATCAATGAATAGATGGAAGGTCAATGCAAAGCTAAGGAAGGGGTCTAGACATGAAATTACTTACAATGTTGACAAACCTCTAAAAAATGTTCTATTTTCAAGTCTATTTGAAAAATTAGAATTTTTTTTAGATTTTTAAAATCATTTTATTTATTAAGATGAAATTTCTCATTTTCAGAGTCATTTCTGAACACTAAAATTATATTCATTAAGTCTGATTATAAGTAAGAATTCAATATAGGAGATTTTTTAAAAAGACGAATAAAATACTTCTAAGAGCTCAAGGTATTTATTAACAAAACTTTCAAATAAGAAATCTTAAAAAGAAACCACTGAAAACATTAGGAATAGAAGAAGGAAAAAAGGAATTATCCAAGCAATATAAAAATGCAAAAAGAAACAATGAGAAAAGCAGAAGAAATATACACATCAATATGCTAAACAAGCTGTGGCTAGAGTGCTTAATGACTGGTTATTAAGCATACTTAATCTGCAGAAAGGGGTGACTAAATCTACAGTACTTTTATTAGTCTTGGATCACTTGGGCACTAAACAAATTGTTTAACAAATTTGTTGATTAAGGGGCTTATTTATACATAACACTGTGTTGAAGCTTCAAATGTTGACTGCCTCCTATATGGGGAATAAATTTTTACTGACATACTAATTCCTCCAGCTTTAAAACAAAAATTAAATATAAAAGACAACATTTTAAAACTCCAAATAGTAACAATTTTACTTGTATTAATACTTACTTCTTTTACATGAAACTAGTTTATCCCTTTTTGGGGATGGAAGGGAACACAGAAATGACACTCCTGACCTAATTGTGATAAAAATTATTCAGCATTAGAAAAGTGGGTCAGCATTTATCATTTAGAAAATCTAGGTCAGGTCAGCATTTTCCAACTAGTCTCTTAAAATGCAAAACATGAAAATGCAAGAATGTTAGCCTGCATATGAATGCACAAACACACATATACATAATTTGCCCAAAATAAGTGACCAGAATTGGTTGAAAAGATTTCCACTAATACACAAAAATTATCAACATTTTCTTTTGGCATTATTAGCATATAAATTTAAACTTTGTTGCTTATCACATGGTAGGGTGATGATATTGCACCAAATAGACAAGTAACCTCAGTTTAATTTGAGAGCAAGAAATCAGGCTTGATTAATATTTAGATATGAACCCATCACCCATCTCTTCTCAGCAACAGTGGCCACTGAATATTTGGGTTAATGAAGTAATCCAAGTATAAAAATTTGACCTTAGGTGAATCAACATCTCACATCTCCACTTGTCAGTTTCATTTCATTTGTAAAATGTGGGGGCTGGATTAAACAACCATTTGTTCTCACCAGTCATATTTTTAAAATGTACAGAGACATTTTCTACTTAATACTTTCCATTTAACAACTTTCATGGATATGATGAGTAAAACTACAGTACAGAGTAGAAGCGCTTGAACTCTGTTTTCCACTGGCAACACTGATTTTGTAGTTATTTTCATCTCATTATCATGGTACCTACAATTAATTTGCTGTTTGTGCTGCTTTGTTTTGGAGCTATTTTATATACACCTCAGATCTAAAGATAAGGCAAAAGGGTGTCAAGAGTTAGAGAAGGCATACGCAAAACAATGATAAATGGTAGAGTGAAAAAAAATTAGAATAAATGCTCCACATATGTCTTTGATAAAAAGGTTGGACAAGAGACAGTATTCTGAAGGAAAAGAGCAAAGCCTGCTGTAAAGTCCTCTGACCTTGCAATCAAGAAAAAAACAAAGACTGATAAAATGTCCTATCATATGGTATGAAATCTAACTGCTTATTAGAACCACTTGGAGCTTAAAAAGCCATCATTGCCCAGAAATTTGGATTTAACTGGTCTGGGCACCTATAGTTTCTTAAAATTCCCTGAAAGCTTTTTTTTGAGATGGAGTCTCACTCTGTTGCCCAGACTGGAGTGCAGTGGCATGATCTCGGCTCATTGCAACCTCCACCCCTTGGGTTCAAGCAATTATCCTGCCTCAGCCTCCCGAGCAGCTGGGACTACAGGTGCACGCCACCACGCCCGGCTAATTTTTTTTTGTATTTTTAGTAGAAATGGGGTTTCACCATGTTGGTCAGGCTAGTCTCGAATGCCTGCCTCAGCCTCCTGGAAGTTTTTCTTTGCAATCAGTATTCAAAAGCTTTGCTAGAGAAGATCAGCACCCACATCAGATTCCTATTAGCCTAATGAAGTGGTTATCAAAGGTGTGGTTCATGGAACCCTTTCATGGGTTCATAAGATCAGAACTATTTTTACAATACTAAGATACTTGCCTTTTAACTGTGATGCCGTTTTCATGGATGATGCAAAAGCAATTATTAGCAACAGAATTATCTGAACTGCTACCTCCTCACCCACTCCTGACATAAAAACTTTGCTTTTCTTAATATTTTTGTGCAATTAATGGTATTGTTGCATAGTTGAAAAGGCACAGCATTTCGTGACAAATTGGTTCAGTTTAAATCTTAGCTCTGCTATTTATAAGCAGTGTGATGTTGGGCAAGACACTTGGCTCTCTGCATCTGTTTCTTCATATGAAAAATGTGGCCAATAATACGTCTTTAATAAAACCTTGTATGTAAAATAAAACACCTGTCAGAGTAGGTGCTTAACGAAAACAGTAAGTCCTCACTTAACGTCATCCACAGGTCCTCAGAAAATGCAACTTTAAGCCAAAAGATGTATAACAAAAAAAATTTACCGTAGGCGAATTGGTATAAACAAGAGTTAAGTTCCGATGGCATATTTCTAGTCACAAAAGCATCACCAAACTTCCAAATCAATATCAAAACCCTTCTAATATTCAACACTGAAGTAAATGTGAGCTATACATCCACTTAAGAAAGATTAATAAAAACAAGTAAGATAGCTGGCTATTTGCTATTTCAGTTCAGTGTTGACGGTGCCGGGAGCCATCCCAGTAGCCTGGAGTATAGGACATCATTCCAGTGCAGAGCACTCAAACTGGGAGAGTGTAGACACCTCAACAAACCCATTGTATACATCTCTGGGATGTGGAAGGGAACTGGAGTACCAAGAGAAAATCCATGCAGACATGGGAAGAACAGACATGAAGACAACGTGCAATTGGGAATGGAGTTTCTTCCTCACACACGTTATTGAGGATCTGCTGTATTTCTTTCCCATCCAATAAATCATCCAAGCTGGAGCTGTGCTTCATCACCCTTCACTAAGTAACTTCAAAACGATTTTCCTAGTTTTCCTTTCCTTTCAACCCAACTGCTCATCAGACTTGAGACATTCAATCATTGTATACCTGAACTACAGCACTTGTTTTCAAGCTGGTCTCCCAGATTCTAATCTTCCTCCATTTAAATATACTCTATGTTGTTACCAGTTGGTTTTCTAAAATGCACACCTTTTATTTCCCTGCTCCAAAGCCTTTATCAAGTAAGCAATTAAACATCATCAAAATATAAAGTCTTTGGCATGGCACAAAGCTCTTCAAAATCTGGCCCCAATCTTTCTAGCCTCATCTGTCACCAGTCTACTATACTTAACTTCTTTTTATTCCTGCCACATTGAGGCTCCATGCAACTATTGAACTTCATGCCTTTTGTTCCCATAACTGCCATTTCCTTTATCTATGGGATAGAGATTGCTGTCCCACCTGTAGCTAATGACTCCTTCCCTAATACTCTTTAAAGTACAGGTGAGAGAGAATTACTTATTTCTTGGGGACATCTCTCAAGCAGTTCCCAGCCAGTACTACTCCTTCCACTGTGTTTAATGATTTTCTACATATCTTCTGCTACAAGAGGAGAGAAAATACTTCACATCTATTCTCTGGAGACTCAGTTTAATTATGAAATGTGGGCAATCATTCCTGCTTTGCAGAGTTTGTGAAAATCATTTAGCGCACCAAGAAAAAGACATGAAAATAAACTCCCTTACAGTTAACCAAGTAAAGGGTCGGAAATGGAAATGATTCTAACTCTGGCTCAGTCTAAACCCATGCTCTTTCTACTACACGTGTTGTCTTGCTACAACATAGCAGACAACAGATGGAATTTACTTATTTAATAATCTCCCCCACTGGACTGTGAAATCCTTGAAGACACTGAGCATGTCTGTATCCCCAGACTCTTTTTTTTTTTTTTTGAGATGGAGTTTCGCTCTTGTTGTCCAGGCTGGAGTGCAATGGCACAATCTCGACACACCACAACCTCCACCTCCTGGGTTCAAGTGATTCTCCTGCCTCAGCCTCCCAAGTAGCTGGGATTACAGGCATGCTCCACCATGCCCGGCTAATTTTTTATTTTTAGCAGAGATGGGGTTTCTCCACACTGGTCAGGCTGGTCTCCAACTCCCGACCTCAGTTGATCTACCCACCTTGGCCTCCCAAAATGCTGAGATTACAGGCCCAGACTCTTAATGGAGTACTAACTCCAGCTGGCACTGTGACTGTAGAGATTAAAATACCTAGTCTTTAAGAATTCTGCCTAGAGAGGGAGAAATGCAGGCAACACCTTATTGCTGTTTTCTGTGAAAAGGGTTATGCTAGAGGGATACTGGAAGTATACATATGAACTAGGAATATCCCTATAGATACCTAAAGAGAGTAGAAGAAAATAGAAGGGGTTAAGGGAGGCTTTTTGGAAAGAGATGAGACATGAGAGAAATGTTGAAGGATGTTAGGTGTTGGGGGGAACAAGGCATTCTGAAATTCTTGAAAAGTATTAATTCACAAGTGCTACAATTACTGTTCATGCTGACAGTTGTAAATTACTATTGCTGATAAACATTTTGTCCTTGAAATGCTTTTTAAAAAGATTCTTGGCCGGGGACGGTGGCTCACGCCTGTAATCCCAGCACTTTGGGAGGCTGAGGTGGGAGGATCACGAGGTCATGAGATCGAGACCATCTTGGCCAACATGGTGAAACCTCGTCTCTACTAAAAATACAAAAATTAGCCGGGCGTGGTTGTGCACGCCTGTAGTCCCAGCTACTCGGGAGGCTGAGGCAGGAGAATTGCTTGAACCCAGGAAGCAGAGGTTGCAGTGAGCTGAGATTATGACACTGCACTCCAGCCTGGGCAACAGAGGGAGACTCCATCTCAAAAAAAAAAAAAACATTAAAATACAGTAATTCAGGTTTATTAAGTCATTACCATTGGGTTACCTCACAAATAAACTAAGTTTAGGTGCGAACTCAAAGATACTGAGACACTAATCCATTTCTTAAGCTGCTAAGTTAGCCTTCTTGAAACCTCACTTCGTAGCTCTGCCAACAATGTACTTTTGACATCCCAAGCTCACAGGAATAAAAAACCACCTGCCAGTTGTTTCTGTTTTCCACATATGTCTGATTTATGTATTTATATTTATAAGAAACAAATCACTAAGACTTATTTCATCCTTAGTTATGTTGTGTTTCTATCGATAACAGCATGAAGATTTCGGGCATCTGGACATTGAAATAAGTTTGAGTCCTGGCTTTAAAATCTACTAGGTGTGATCCAAGGCAAGTCAGTCTCCTCATGTTTCACTTCTCTCACTTGTAAACATCTATTCAGAAGTTGCTGTGAACTTGATATTTCCATGCTTATAAACTGATTTTTTGAAAAGAGCCTGGTACATAGGACGTGGTAATAAATGAAAGCATTTGCTACTTTTGGAAAAACAAGCATGACAAGATAGTTTATATACTGTTGATCTTAAGCACAGTATATGTATCTTATTTTTAGCTAGTCTGACAGTGAGATAATAAAAAGAGTTATCTTTGACTTGCACTACGAGTAGACGAATTCAACTTCAGTTTCTAGAAAGATGTAAAAGAATTAAGAGTGGCAGTCTTCCTAGTCTCAACTGCCATCTTCCCACCAGGTGGTAAATTCGTCCAGAGAAGAAAATGAATTGTTGCTATATGGGATTCTGCAGCAACTTCTGTGAACACAGGCTCATAATTTTTCACCATGGAGACTCAAGCTTTTTGGAGTCATAGTTGGTTTTGGGTCTATTCGCAGGCATGCATCCTTTGTCCAGAAATATACACAACATTTGGCACATGGACCTGGAGGTAAAAGAGGAGGAAGGCCTGAGGCTAGACACCACTCCAATAAGTATATTAAGCTCCTAGAAGGGCAATCCACCTTTGCAGAGAACTCTTAACTATTAAAACCTATAGCTTGTAAAGCAGCATTTTCAAAGTTAAGAGCATAAGGTGGAAGGGTCTTGAGAGGCTACTGACTAAACAGATGAAAATGAAGGTATGGAGTTTGGTGCCAAAAGAAACTCCCCCCAAAAATCAAACAATAACACCAGAGTAAAGCCCCTAGGGCGAGATAAGGAGATGCAACAAAACAAGCGGAAACTCGAGAAGCGCTAATGCTTCAAAGGGTCAATGACCACACATAATCTACGTAGCCAACGTGTTAAAACACACCAACGCATTTTTTTTTTCCTAAACAAAGTAGGAAAGCGGACTTTGCATGAGGGGCAGGCTCCCGACCCAGCAGTCTTCCTCGGACAGTCCGTCCTGATTCTCTCTGGTTGGCCGTGGAGTGACCACATGGCTCCAAGGCCTCTCAGCTCCGGGCCCACACACCCCGGGCTGCCGCACAAACTCCAGCCCTAGTCTAGATCCACAACCCCTTCTCGAAGATCAACCGCGACCTGGGAGCCCCACTTCTTACCATAGCGAGGCCGGCGATGCCGCAGCCACATCACCCTTCCGGGGCTCAGGCGGAAGAGGCTGCACGTCCCGTCTGCCCTTCTCGCCCTCTCCAGCCGTCCGGTTGGGCTTGTCACGGCACCGCGTACCAAGACGAGCGATTAAGACGCTAGGATAGGCTCATCTCCACCGGAAAAGGCGGGATTTAGACCACGATCCGCAGGCCGGCGGAAGTAGCTGATACTCTCATTGGTTGCAAAACCTTGATCTGTGAAAGCGGGCGTTTTGGAAGATACCGGAAGTAGAGTCACGGAGAGGTAGGATCCGGAAGTGGGGCTGCCTCTTTAAATAACAAAAATCTGAGGTTCTGTTCTTTTTATCTTTTTGCTTTCTTTTTAAAAAAGTTCCCTGCTACTTACCCCTAGAACTCCACAATGCGAGAATCCCCCTCAATTTGTGAGCTCCCGCGACTTCCTCTTGTGGGCTTTTGGGGATGCTAGGGTTCTCGGCATTATCCTCAGGGTGCGACCTGTTCACCCCCTTTTCAGTTTCTCCCTTTGCATCTGAGGGATTCTTGGGAATGCGAAGCACTTTTGAAATGCTCTGTGTTGGTTGTGGGATTGGGAGGACGGTTGAATCCAGAGGGTAGTGTTGAGTAGGCTGTTTGAGCATTTCCCCATCACTGGCCTGTCCTTTCAATCCCCAGATATTGGTAAACTGTGGGTTGCATCCAGGAATCGAGGCTGAAACGTACTAGGCAATTTGAGGTCAGGAAAGAACTTTCTGTGGTAACCAATGGGAAGGAACTGCCGTTTGCGGACTGCAGCGATTGATTAGGTACTTTAAAGAGATCAACTGGCAAGACAAATGACAAGGCAAATTTTAATCAGTAGTAGTATTTAGCTTTTTCTGATCTTAATTATCCCATTAGGTGAGGTTCTATTACACACACACGGACACACACACACACACACACACACACACACACACACAACGTTTTTCTTTCTGCATTTTATCGATGGAGAAACAGGCGCTTTGACATGTTTGAATATGCGTAGTTCTTGGAATTCTAATAAAGTATTAGAAATGAGAGTTTTTCACTCTTTGCCCCCTTATGGCAAGCTTTTAGTTCTAAATGTGTGGTGTATTTTTTCTCAGGCAGGATAGAGTTCTTTTCAGAATGTTTTCATTTTTTTATTGACTTAGAAGGTGGATAGAGAGAAAGAGAGAAGGTAACTCACGTGAGATTTTGGTTTATGAGCTGTATTTGGCCTATGAGACCGTTTTGTATTTAGGGCAACACAATGATTAGAAGATTTGGGATTCTGCTATTTGTGTTTACATTGTTCACTAGGGCACACAAAGGTTTTGTTTTAAACTATAACTAACTTGATATTTGAGTCTGTTATATTGAATTGTCAAGAGTTGGTCAAATACACAAATTAGCAAGTATTTACTGGGTGCCTGCTTTATTCATGGATCTTGAGATTGCAGCATAGGAACAAAGATGGTCTGTTCCTTTAAGGAATTTAATAAGGTTGGGGGAGAGGGGAATAAGAAAGGTATTTAAAAAATACAGTACTCTCCACCTAAGGATAAAAAATTCTTTTAATGTTCTGTCTTGTAATTCCTTTATATTATACCTTTTAGGTTTTGCCATTCAAATTAAACAAACCTGGTTTAGTTATGGAAATTATGTTGTGCAATTTATCGAGCTTGGCTTTTAGGGCAGTAAATGTGTCTGTAGACATAACTGCCCTTGTTTTCATGTGAAGATTGTCTTGATCTTTGTTACATATAAAGGTAATACTTATGTATGAAGCTCTGCTTCAGGCTACCTGTGAAGAGCATCAGAAAGCTTAACTTGTTAGAGATCACAATTGATTTGCTATATCTATATATTTTAATTAATTTTAGGCTATGACTTCTTATGTACCTGAGCTTCAAAATAGTAAAGAACGGCGTTGCCAGTTTTTAAGTTATCTATAGAGAAACACATATGCCAATAAATGAGGCTGAACAAATATGTATAATGTTTATTGCATTTATGTAAAACATCAAAGTTAATCTGATGTGGTGAGTTTTTTTTTGGGAGGTGGTAGTTTAGCTCCATTGTCTTACATAAACCCCCTACTTTTTGGTTTTCAGATTATATCACAATTTCTAAAATCTTTCTGGCAGCTTTGCAATGAATCCTCATTTAAAACCATCTTAGATCCTTTCCTTACTAGAAATAAAATCTGTCTGTGTTATTCCTTTGTTCAAAAATTATTATTTATTTTTATTTTTGAGACAGGATCTTGCTCTGTTGCCCAGGGTGGAGTGCAGTGACTCACTGCAGCCTCAACCTCCAGGGCAGAAGCGATCTATCCTCCTCCCTCAGTATCCCCAGTAGCCGGGACCATGGTTGCAAGCCACCATACTTGGCTAATTTTATTTTATTTTTTGTAGAGACAGGGCTCACTATGTTGCCTAGGCTGGTCTCAAACTCCTGGGCTCAAGTGATCCTCCCGCCTCGGCCTCCCAAAGTGCTGGGATTACAGGTGTAGGCCACCGCACCACGTCTGGCCTGTTCAAAAAGTATTATCTCACCTGCATCTGGAAGAATATTTCCAACTTTGGTTTCATGGGTATATTAAAATCGTATGTAAAAATAGTGGATATTTGTAGTTTTCTGTGGCGCCAGTGCACAGGTGTCCTCAGTGTTATGAGGATTACATGAGTTATTACAAGTAAATCATCTAGGCAAATGTTTGGCATACAGTAAGCACTCAGAAAGTGTTGGCTATTACTGTGCATGGCTTTGTCTTTGCTAAATTAAAAGTCCCTGGAGAGGAGGAATTATAATGGAGGAATGGTTGAATTGCATATATTAGGCACTAAATACAGTAGTCCCTCCTCATCTGAGGTTTTGATTTCTGCAGTTTCAGTTACCCATGATCAACCACAGTCTGAAAATATTAAGTAGAAAATTGCAGCCGGAGGCGGTGGCTCATGCCTGTAATTCCAGCACTTTGGGAGACCAAGGCGGGCAGATCACTTGAGGTCAGGAGTTTGAGACCAGCCTGGCCAACATGGTGAAACCCCATCTCTACTAATATACAAAAATTAGCCAGGCTTGGTGGCATGTGCCTGTAGTCCCAGCTAGTCAGGAGGCTGAGGCAGGAGAATCAATTGAACCCGGGAGGTGGAGGCTGCAGTGAGCCGAGATTGTGCCACTGCACTCCTGCGTGGGCAACAGAGCGAGACTCCATCTCAAAAAAAAAAATTCCAGAAATAATGCATACATTTTAAATAGCATGCCTTTCTGTGTTGTGATGAAATCTTATTCCATCCTATCCCATTCATCCCGGGGCCATGAATCATCTCCTTGTGTAGTGTATCCCTGCTGTATAAGCTTCCTGCCTTTTAGTTGCTTGGTTATCAGATTGATGGAGGTGGTATCACAGTGCGTGTGTTCTAGGAATACTTATTTTACTTAATTATTGCTTCAAAGCACAAGAGTAACGACGCTGGCAATTTAGTTATGCCAAAGAGTAGCTGTAAAATGCCTCTTTTAAGCAAAAAAATGAAAGTTCTCCACTTAATAAGGAAGAAAAGAAATCCTATGTTGATGTTGTTAAGATCTAGGTAAGAACAAATCTATCTGTAAAATTGTGAATAAGCAAAAAGAAATTTATGCTAGTTTTACTGTCACACTTCAAACTGCCAAACTTATAGCCATAGTGCATGATAAAAGCTTAGTTAAGATAAAAAGGGAATTAAATTTGTGGTTAGCAAATGTGAACAGAAGCATGCTCAGATTGAAGGCAATTGGATTCAGCCTCCTCACGGGGCCTTGGGATATACACCCTTGGATAAGGAGAGGACTGCTATAAAAGGTTTTAGTATTAAGTTGGTATTGCATTTGTATCACCAGACCACTTTCTCCCCGTTTTCTCTTTTTACTTTGTTGCTAGTGTTAATGATAGGGTTGATTTACATTACCTTTTACATTACCTACCTTTTTTCATTCACTGTTATTCACATATATTGAAAGACAATTGTTCTGCTTTTTTCCACTTATCCTCAGCTAGCCTCCCTAACCTCAGGTAGAGGTTTTTCATGTTCCAGTGTTTGTCCTAGTTTTCTCCCCCCTTGTTTTTATTCTCTTCCCACATGGCTTTTCAATTCAGACTGAAATGTACTTGAGGACCAAAGTTAATACAGTTTTATTCTGTTAGGGATTTTTGTTAAATAAGTAGATTTTCAGCTGCCCTTGTCACACACAAAAAATGAGATAGATGATAGGTGTTAATCTCCTTGACTAACCATTTTACTATCTGTGTGTATCCTATAATGTCAACTTGTAAACCTCAAATATACACATTAACATTTTTAAAAAAAAGAAGTTTCACCAAAAAAGACACTTCTATTTAATGTATGTCTTATTTCTTTTACCTTAAGAAATGTTTCTCAACCTTTCTCCATTTTCAACCCCATTTGTTTGCTTTTCTCTGCAACAAAAATCCTCTAAAGAGTCTTCTATGCTCCATGTTCCAATTCCTCTTTTTCTACCTCTGCATCTTCATTGGTATATTTAAAAGATACCTTGAACTCAGATGTCCCAGACCGAACTCTTTTCCTCCCAAACCTTTCCCATTCTTTCTCATCTGAATTGATGGCAACTTTATACAGCCAGTTGCTCAGTTAAATCTTTGAAGTCATCCTTGACTCCTTCCTTTCTCTTGTATTCCAACAAATCTGTTGGCTTTTTCTATGAAATATATCTAGAATTCAACAGTTTTCTACTATTTCTGCTATTAGTATACTGATCATCTCTTGCTCAGATTTTTGTTATTACCCACTATCATTTCTTGCTTGGCTTATAGTAATTGTGTTCTGTTCTCTCTGCTTTTTTCAGTCCTTGCCTCCATAGAGTCTATTCTCATATGTCAGCCAGAGTGATACTTTTAAAATATAAATAAAAAATTGTATATTTACATGTAAGATTCTAAATGCAATATGTTATGCTACATTGGATCCTGAAACAGAAAGAGGTTATTAATGGAAAAACTGGTGAAATCCAAATAAAGTCTATGGTTTAGTTGATAGAAATGTATCAGTGTTGGTTTCTTAGTTTTGATAAATGCACCGTGGTAGTATAAGATGTTAATATTAGAAGAAATTGGGTGAGGGGTATATGAGAACTTTCTATTATCTTTGCAACTCTTCTGTAAATTCAGAATTATTTCAAAATAATATACAGAAGAATATAACATTACTTTTTTGCTTAAAAACCTTTCGTGAATCATTTGATTCATAGTAGAAGCTAACAGCCTTATGTTGGCCTACAATAGTCTACATCAGTCTTGTCCAACTTACAGCTCACAGGCTGCCTGTGGCCTATGATGGCTTTGAATGCAGCCCACCACAAATTTGTAAACTTTCTTAAAACATTATGAGATTTTTTTTTTTTTTGAGCTCTTTAGGTATCATTAGTGTTAGTGTATTTTATGCGTGGCCCAAGACAATTCTTCCTCCAGTGTGGCCTAAGGAACTCAAAAGATTGGACACCTCTGCTCTACATGATCTGGTCTCCCATTACCTCTCTGACTACATGTCTCTGTATTCTCTCTCCCTTTGTTCCAGCCATACTTACCACCCTGTTTCTTAAGTACACTAGGCCTACTTCTACCACAGGGCCTTTGCACTGACTGCTTCTATCTAGAATGCTTTTGGATCCATACAACTAATTCCTTCATAGCTTTTACATGTTGTTCAAATGTCACCTTTGCAGTAAAGCATATCCCAACCTCCCTATTTAAATTGAAGCTTTGCAACTTCCATAGCCCCTACCCCTATCTCCTCCACCCTGTTTTATCTCCTCTTTTTACTTCAGTGTTTATCATTATTCTATATATGTATTACATATTGTTACATGTATTTTTAATTGTGTTCCTCTATTAAAATGTAAAATCCATGAAGGCAGGCATTTTTATCTGTTTTGTTGTCTTATGCCACATTCTAAAGCATTTGTCTGAGGCATAGAAGTACTCAGTAGGTTTTGTTTGAATGAATGACTGACTTGATTGGGTGTTTGAATCTGTAATTTTTTTTTTTTTTTTTTCGAGATGGAGTCTTGCTCCATTTCCCAGGCTGGAGTGCAGTGGCACAATCTCTACTCACTACAACCTCTGCCTCCTGGGTTCCAGCAATTCTCCCTTCTCAGCCTCCTGAGTAGCTGGGATTACAGGTGCATGCCACCATGCCCAGCGAATTTTTTGTATTTTTAGTACAGACGGGGTTTCACCATGTTGGCCAGGCTGGTCTCGAACTCCTGACCTCGTGATCCACCTGCCTCAGCCTCCCAAAGTGCTGGGATTACAGGCATGAAAGTGCTGGGATTACAGGCGTGAGCCACCGCATTTGACCATGAACCTGTAATTTTTGATTTGCAGTCTGAAACACTGAATTATTTATCACTTCCATATATCATGCTATTTCTTGCCTCCAAGTCTTTACTCATGCAGACTCTTCTATTTGGAATGCCCTTCCTTATCTTTCTTCCTCTACCCCTAAGTTGTTTTCACCTGACCATTTCTCTTTAAAAATTCGTATAATATTAGATGTAACTCAAGGAAGCCTTCCCTAAAATGTCAGGCCAGGGTGAGTGCTGCTTTTCAGAGAAGCTCCCTTCCTACCTCTGCATTTTACAAACTTATAATTCTGTTTGGGTGTCTCTATTTCAGTAGAGAGTTGCGAATGTGTCTTACTGATCTTTGGGATATCAAATCCTGGTACATAGGAAGTAATCAGTGAATATTTTAATGCATTAATGGCATGATCAAGGACACTCAGCTATGAAGCATGGTTTTTATTCCAGCCTGGGTCTTTTGAGTGTAAAATCAATGGCTTATTTGCTATACCTTGTTTCTTAGGAAAAAGATGGCTGTCTTTAAAATAATTGAAAGGTACTGTATCCTTTTGATACAAGTAGGAGGGAGTTAATGCATTGTATAGCCCTGGACAATTTGCTCCTTGTCATTGTTGAAGCTGCCAGCCCTGATGAAAGTGAGTTGTGCTTTTTTCTAAGGCATTGGCTGAAATCATTGATCAGGGTTCAATTGTAGACAGCAAATTTTTAATGTTGATGAAATTAGGCACTTTTGGGGAGGAAAACATTTTTGAGATTTGTGTTGCCAAAAAGAAGAAATACTTGCCAAAGAAGAAATACATGCCAAAATTCCAAACTGTTCATGAGGCATTTATGTTTTTGCTAGATGCCATTACTACCAGTAACTTCATGTTACATTAAACTTCTGCTTGTGTACCATTGGGAAATCCCAGAGTGTTTAAAGATGTTGCAAAGATTTTCTTTCAGCAGTACAGAAATTTGCTCTTAAGATTGATTTAATTATGATTAGTTTGTTAACAGTATCTCTGACATGTAGCACAAAATTAGGTAAATAATTTTGCATTTAAAATAACTGTTTGTTTAATCCTAGATAATGAGCTAGACTTCCCAACTACTCTTTATGATTGGCATCCTGAGTTCAAACTGCCCTCTGAATATTATCATTATTGTCGCAGCCTATAAACTAAAGCAGTTTTATCTTCACCTAGCCCTTAAGACTAACAAAAAAGGAAATAGATTAGCTCTATAGATTCTGAAAAGGCTTCCACATTAGTAATGTCGTTGCAAATGATAGTTAGGCTTGAGATTAAGTAATCAAAAACAAATATTACCTGGAGGACATTGTATCCTGAATTTGTGTTCATTTCCATAGCTTTGCTAATCCTACAGAAGTGATTAAAATGTTGAAGTAAGCAAAGAGTTCAATCTGGTCTTGTGTGAGAGAATGCTATTAACTTACGTGTAATTTTACCTGAGCAGTGAATGAGAATTTTATTGTATAAAGAAGGAACTTGCTCATTTGGAACAGAAGCACATGGCTGCTAAGAAATGAGATGCAGCCATTGTTGAAACCTGTCAAAGTCTTGACAGTATAAATATTGACATGCTGAGACATGTCAATATTTACCATAGAATTTGGAAGTTGCCAAGTTCCTGTTTAAGAAATGTGACCCTAGCATTGGACACAGTATATCAATAAATACGGAACATGTCCAAATGAACAGCTGCTCAGGGAAAATAAAATTACATCTGTCTAAACTTTGAGGCACTTAAAAAGTTAAAGTTTAAAAGTTTATGATTTTTTTTGGTAATTTTTAGGTAGATGCTTGTATGATATAGTATACTAATAGAGTTCCATGTATGGGTTTAACATAAAAATGACAGTATCACTGCTATTTATAAATTTGTAAATTAGCTGTGCTGTGATACTCATCTATAAATTGAATTTTAAAAACTTGCCAAGTGTTGTGTTTAGGAACCAACCCTTCATTTTCAACATTGTTCTTAAGGAGAAATTGGCTCATGATGACTTAGATATTAATTTGGGGAGACAAAAGTTTATACTCTGATACTTCTTAAATGGCAACATAGAAAATAGAAGTTTTTGCACTTTAGATGTGATAAGGGAATATGACCTTGTTATCATTATCTGACAAGCATGTCTCAGTAGAAAATCATATTATAGATCACCACTGTTAATTCCCATCTGAATATCACTATATTTTAACAAAAAGCTTTTTGATGCAAAGTAGACATTTGAGCTTTTATATCAAGTCATTAGAACCATACAATCTTACATTGTTTTGCGGACTTCTAGAAGAAGTTTAAACTTAGCAATTCTTTGAACGACAGTCCTAAAACAATCTTAAGAACATAAAACATGGGTATCAGGACTTGTTTTCTCATTGCTTCTCCTTTCTAATGGTAGCGATAGGTGGCTTTTAAATAGTAATCTAATCATTTAACCAGTTCATAATATTGTATGAGTTCTTAGAAGAAATGAATGATTTATTAAGTCCATATAGTAGCGTACATTGTAATTAGCTATAGAGTTGGCCCTTGAACAATATAGGGGTTAGGGACGCCAACCTCTCACGCAGTTGAAAATCCATGTATAACTTTTGGCTCCCTCTAAACTTAACTACTAATAGTTTATTGTTGACCAGAAGCCTCATCAATAACATAAACAGTTGATTAACATATGGTTTGTGTGTTATATGCATTATGTACTGTATTCTTACAATAAAGTAAGCTAGAAAAAAGTAAATGTTATTAAGAAAATCATAATGAAGGGAAAATATATTTACTATTCATTAAGTGGAAGTCGATCATCATAAAGGTCTTCATTCTTGTCTTCATGTTGAGCTGGCTGGGGCGGAGGAGGAAGAGAAGGATCGATCTTGCTGTCTCTGGGGTGGCAGAGGTGGCAGAGGTAGAGGAGGTGGAAGAGGAGGCAGGAGAGGTGGACACACTTTGTTGTAACTTTTATTGAGAAACTTTAGTGTGTAAGTGGACCCACACAGAACAAACCTTCAGTTGTTCAGCGATCAACTGTGTATGTGCCTTAATTTAATTTCTCAGTTTTTATCTAGTTTTTTTTTTTTTTCAAAAACAGTTTTCTAAGACATTGGCTGGTTCTCTCTCTTTCTCATTTTGTCCTGAGTCAAAGAAATCCCTTAGATATTAAATCAGATATACCTGAACTGAATGTTCGTACCTAAATGCCTAACCATGATCTTTATGTTCTTGAATGTTCTAACTTGGTTGAATTTTTTTGGCCATCAGCTAAATAGATATCTCTGTTTTATATAACCTCTAAACAAGGTTTAATTAAAAAATCAGGCATTTCTAGGCCAGGCGTGGTGGCTCACACCTGTAATCCCAGCACTTTGGGAGGCCAAAGCAGGTGGATCACCAGAGGTCAGAAGTTTAAGTCCAGCCTGGCCAACCTGGTGAAACCCCATCTCTACCAAAAATACTAAAATTAGCCAGGAGTGGTGGTGCATGCCTGTAATCTCAGCTACTCGGGAGGCTGAGACATGAGAATTGCTTGAACCTGGGAGGCAGAGGTTGCAGTGAGCCGAGATTGCGCCACTGCACTCCAGCCTGGGCAACAGAGTGAGACCCTGTCTCCAAAAAAATAAAAAATAAAAAGGCATTTCTAAATAACAACAGCCCTATAAAATTTGTCATGGTTGGCTGGGCACAGTGGCTCACACTTGTAATCCCAGCACTTTGGGAGGCCGAGGCAGATAGATCATTTGAGGTCAGGCGTTTGAGACCAGCATGGCCAACATAGTGAAACCCCATCTCTACTAAAAATACAAAAATCAGCCAGGCGTGGTGGTGCATGCCTGTAATCCCAGCTACTCGGGAGGCTGAGGCAGGGGAATCACTTGAGCCTGAGAGGTAGAGGTTGCAGTGAGCTGAGATGGTGCCACTGTACTCCAGTCTGGGTGACAGAGTGAGACCCTGTGTCAAAAAAAAAAAATTTTTTTTTTTTCTGGTGATAGTGTGTTCATTGTTTCAGCAAGCAAGATGTCATACTAAAATACACAAAAAAATTAATACAATCTTATCTTTGAAAATTTAGTAATTTACTCATTTTTTTGGTGTATGTCTCTTGTTTATTTGGTTTGGAGCTACATGCCTTGTTAAAATGAAAAGCATGTACCTCATTTTTCTGGATATTTTGTATTTCTGATGTTTCGCTGGGCAGTCTTGTACCTTGGCCAAAGTGGAATATTTATGCAGGCAGAATTGAATTTAATAATATACATTTCAATTGTTAAGGAAAAATAATTTTCAAGGCATTGGAATTGTATTGTCATTGCTACTGGTGAATCTACTAGTTGATTGTTGGTATTTCATTTTCTGAACATTGGATTCCTCAGGCAAACCTTCTCTTATACCTCTTATTTTTGTTTATATTGGTCCTGTAATTTTTTTACCTTAGAAAATGCAGCATCTTTGTATGTCATTTAGCAGGTATTTGATATATCTTGTCATTATTTTATTACTACTTTAACTCTGCTGTAGCAAAATTATATACTACCTTGTATATATTTACTTATTTTTTAAATAACTAACAAGTTTAATTATAATTTATATAGAACTCTGTATTGTCATGTTCTCCTAAGTGGGTGAAAAGTTTCTGGAGAGAAAGTGTCATTACTTTTTTTTTCTGATCTGCTAGAGTTCTCATTGAACACAAAGTTTGCACATACTGCTTCCTTAATGAATGATTGGTAGATGGAGTGGAATTTTTACAACTGACGTTCTGCAGGTTGATTTCAGTTTGTTATTTCAACTTAATGGGAAATTTTTAAAACATATTAAGTGACTATGAAACTAACTTGACTGAATAGCTTTTCAGATCAGCATTTTAAATTTTGCAGTGCAGAATTGCTTCTCTTGCACAAAGTAGTATGGCTTCATTTGTTAATAAACATTTCATTAATTCTTTTGGGGAAGTGTTTGATTAAAAATAAATTTTTTTTCTAAGACATGTAACATTCCCAGCTTCTCCCTAATAAGAAAATTATTCGTGATAGTTCTGTAGTTTGAAGATTGTTGATGCATATAACATTTCCAACTTCCTTCTAATAAGATAATCATTCTTGATTGTTCTGAAGTTTGAAGATTATTGATAATTTGACTTCATTTTCACTTCATTGTACTTTATAGGCAGGAACATGTTTGATTTAGTGCTATTGCAGAATCGTTTGAAGAAGTCTGACAATCTTTTTAGGATTTTGTTTCAAAATTTATGTTAAGTTGTAGCCATAAAGAGGCCACCAATTGATTAATCTTTCTGATCAATAAGGTAATTTAAAGATACTCTTTTAGCTGTGTGACCTTGTTTCACTGCTGCCTGCTGGAGATGGTTGCCAATTTTGCAGGTAACTAAGTGCTGTCAGACACTACCCTTGTAGAAGCACAGCCTCCTAAATTGTGATACCTTGATAACAAATGACTTCTAATCTGGATTAGTTTTGTTGCTTGCTTCATTCAAATGTTGGAGAGGCCAGCACATGGGAATCTAACAGAATAGTACTAGAATTTTGAAACTATCAAAGTTCCATTTCTAACAGCCACTAGCTGAGCTTTCTGCTGAGTGATTCAGTGTATGTAATTCAGCTCCAGGCCCTTTCCATCAGGAGAAGAACTGGCAGAGAATCTGCTAAGCATGATTATCCCAATATCCTTCCTATATTAAACCCTCTTTTTTTCCCCCAGTGGGGGAATAAGATAATTGACTTGGGATCCTTGGAGGCCAATCATAACTCCAATTCTCTAACACCAAGTGGGTATTCAACAATTCAGTACAATTCAAACACCATCTATCTAGGGTTAGTGTCAGATCCCACAGGTTCGTGGGCTCAGTCTCACAAAATTGCCTCCACTTCAGATGCCAGTCACAAGTCCTGAGTCAGCTATACTTTTGACCAACCAGTTATAAATCAAGGTTTCCCTTGATACCATGCCTCAGGTTTGATAATTTGCTATAATGTGTCACAGAAATCAGAAAAATATTTTATTTACCTTTACTGGTTTAGTACAAAAGATAGAACTTAGGAACAGCCAAATGAGAGAGGACACATAGGGAAAGTTATGGTGGCAGGGGAACAGGACTTCAATGCGCTTCTGTGGACATGCCACCTTTTAGCACCATGATGTGTTCACCAAGCAGGAAGCTGTTCACATCTCCTTGTTCAAGAGTTTTGTTTTTTTGAGACAGGATTTCACTCTGTCACCCAGGTTGGAGTGCAGGTAGCACAATCATAGCTCACTGTAATGTCAAAGTCCTGGGCTCAAGTGATCCTCCTTCCTAAGCCTCCTGATATGGTTTGGCTGTTTCCCCATGTAAATCTGATCTTGAATTCCCATGTGTTGTGGGAGAGACCCAGTGGGAGGTAATTGAATCATGGGGGCAGTTCTTTTCCATGCTTTTCTCATGATAGTGAATAAATCTCATGAGATCTGATGGTTTTATAAGGTGGCGGGGTTGGGGGGGGCTCCCTGCACAAGCTCTGTCTCATTGCCTGCTGCCATCCATGTAAGACATGAATTGCTCCTCCATGCCTTCCGCCATGATTATGAGACCGCCTCAGCCATGTGGAACTGTAAGTCCATTAAACTGTTTTTTTCTGTATAAATTACTGAATCTCAGGTATGTCTTTATCAGCAGTGTGAAAATGGACTTATAAACCTCCCAATTCAAATTTTTATAGAGCTCAATCTCCTGGTCTGGGTGCATGGGAGGAATGGAGGGTAGGGAGGAGGGTCTGAAAATCCCAGCCTACTAATCACTTGGTATTTCTGGTGACCAGCTCCATCCTGAGGCTGTCTAGAGGCCCCACTGTAAGTCACTTCATTATTATAAAGTCAGGTGTAATTGAAAGCTGTTCCTTATGAGTAACAAAAACATTCCTATCACTCAGGAAATTTCAAGGGTTTTGCCAACTCTGTGCGAGGAGTAGGGGACAAAGTTCAAACATATTTCTTATAATATCACACACACTCATTATTTTTTGTTTGTTAAATTTTATTTATTTATATTATATATTATGTTATGGTTGTTTATATTTATGGGGTACAAAGTGATATTATAATTTTGAATGCAATGCAGAATGGTTAAATTAAGCTAATTAACATATCTATCCCCTGAAGTATTTAACATTGTTTATTTGTGGCAATATTGAAATGTACAGTACTCAATTGTTAGCTATGTTCAGCATGTTGTACAATTGATCTAAAATAAAAAAGTCAGACTTATTTCTCATATATAACTGAGGCTTTATACTCTTTTGACTGTTGTATTAGCCTGTTTTCACACTGCTATGAGGAACTGCCTAAGACTAGGTAAATTATAAGGAAAAGAGGTTTAATTGACCCACAGTTCTGCATGGCTGTGGAGGCCTCAGGAAACTTACAATCATGGCAGAAGGAAAACCAGGCAGGCACATCTTACATGGTGGCAGGTGAGAGAGAAGAGTGAAATGGGAACTGCCAAACTATTAAAACCATCAGCTCTTGTGATGACTCACTCCACTATTATGAGAACAGCATGGGGGAAGTCGTCCCTGTGATCCAATCACCTCCCAGCAGGTCCTAGGTCAACATCTGGGGATTACAATTTGAGATGAGATTTGGGTGGGGACACAGCCAAACCATATCAACTGCCCATCCTCCCTACCACCCAGCCTCTGGTAACCACCATTCTACTCTCTGCTTCTGTGAGTTCAATTAATTTAGATTATACATATAAGTGAGAACTGCGGCATTTGTCTTTCTGTGCCTTGCCTATTTCACTTAGGGTAACGTCCTCCAATTCCATCTATGATGTCACAAATTACAAAGTTATTTTTATTTTTTAAAGCCTGAATAGTGTTCCATTGTGTGTAGATGAATTTTTTGGTATTCATTTATCCTCTGATAGACATTTAGGTTTATTCCATAACTTGACTATTGTCTAGTGCTGCAGTGAATATGAGACTACAGATGTCTCTTCCACATTCTGATTTTAAAACTTTCAGGTAAATACTCAGAAGTGGGATTGCTGGATCATATGGTAATTCTATTTTTAGTTTTTTGAGGATCCTCCATACTGTTTCCCATAATGGTTATGCTAATTTATGTTCCTACCAACAGGATACAAAGGTTCCCTTTTTCTCCACCTTGTTGCAAATGTTTGTTGTTTTTGTTGATAGTGGCCATTCTCACAGATAGGAGGTGATATCTAATTGTGATTTTAATTTCTATCTCCCTAATGATTAGTGATGGTGAGCATTTTTTCAAGTATCTATCAGTTATTCAGATGTATTCTTTTGACAAATACCTATTCAGGTCAATAGCTCACGTTTTTATTGGATTATCTGTTTTGTTTCTATAGAGCTGTTTGATTTCCTCTTATACTTTGGATATTAGCCCTTTATCAGATATATGGACTGCAGATATTTTCTTCATTCTGTAGGTTGTCTTTTTACTCTGCTAATTGTTTCCTTTGATGTGCAGAAGCTTTCTAGTTTGATGTAATCTCATTTGCCTATCTTTGCTTTTGTTCCTATGCTTTTAATGTCAAATCCATTTTAATGTTAAATAACAAAAAGTTATGAAAGCACAGAACCTAATGGTATAAGTAATACTGATCAACATTCAGAATATTTTAGGATGGTAATGGTGGTGTGTAGAGTAATTTTTTTCTTAGTACAAGGGTTAAAGGACAAAATTATTAATTGCAACCACAGCTACAATAAACTTTCAAGGGATATATATATTATAATATGATGTAATTTAGACATTAGAAACATAAGATGGCTGGGTAAAAGTGTTGAGTTGTATTTAATCAATGTTAAGCTGCTATCAGGTTAAAATAGACAGAAGTGTAAGATATTCTTTGTAAGCCTCATGGTAGCCAAAAAGCAAAAATCTATAGGAGATTCACAAAAAATAAAATTAAATTCAAAAGATTCAAGACATACCACACAGGAAACTGTCAAACCACAAAGGAAAATTGCAAGAGATGAAGAAGGAAACAAAATATCTTCAAGAAAAAAAGACCCAACGATAGAAAATAATTAACAAAATGGCGAGAAAGTTAGTCCTTTCCTTACTTATAAACAATTATATTGAGTGTAAACAGATTATATTCTCCTATAAAAGACAAGGAGTAAATGAATGGACACACACACACACACACACACACACACACACACACACACACACAAGACCTAACTACATGCTACCTACAAGGAACTCACTGCACTTTTGAGGACACATATAGACTGAAAGTGAAGAAATGGAAAAAGATATTCTACACAAATGGAAACCAAAAATCAGCAGGAGTAGCAATACTTACAGCAGAAAATACTTTAAGTCAAAAGCTGTAAAAAGAAGAAAATGAAGGCATTATATAAAGTCGTCAGTTTGCCAAGAGGCTATAACAATTATAAATACATATGTACCCAGCAATGGAGCACCTAAATATATAAAGCAAACATTAAAGGATGTACAGAGATAGACTGTAATACAATAACAGTAGAGAACTTCAATGCACCACTTTCAATAATGGACAGATAATGTAGTCAGAAAATTAATAAGGCAATGTTAGACTTAAGCAACACTTTAAATGAAATGAACCGTAACAGACATATACAGAGCATTCCATCTTAACACCAACAGGATACACAATCTTCTCAAATGTACACAGATCATTTCTGGGATAGATTGTATGTTAGTTCACAAAGCACATCTTAGGAAGTTGAAGAAGACTGAAATCATATCACATCTCTTTTCTGACCACAATTGTATGAAACTAGAAATCAATTACGATAAGAATTTCAGAAAATTCAGAAGTATACTGAAATTAACAACATGCTCCTGAACAACCAATAGGTCAATTGAGGAATTAAAAGGGAAATTAAAAAATATCTTTAGACAAACAAAAATGAAAACACGGTATGCCAAAATTTATGGGATGTTGTAAAAGTTTTGCTTGTCTGGGAAAGTTTTTTATTTCCTTCTTATTTTTGAAAGACATCTTTGCTGGGTAAAGTCTTCTTGGTTGGCAGCATTTTTTTACGCCCCATCCCCCGAGCAGTTTGAATATATCAGCCCACTCTCTCCTGGTCTGGGGTTTCTGCTAAGAAGTTTACTGTTCGTTTTATTGGAACCCTTTTATGTGTGATTTCTTTATTATCTTTTGCTGTTTTCAGAATTTTTTCTTTGTCTTTAATTTTTGACAGTTTGATAATTACACGTTATCGTCAACTCCTCTTTGGTTTGAATTTGGTTGGAGATCTCCTTTCTTCATGTACCTGGATGTTGGCTTCCTTCTGATTAGGGAACTTTTCATTTGTTATTTCTTTAAATATGCATCCACCTACTTTGTTTTTCTTCTTCTTAATTCCTATTATGTATAGGTTAGGTCTCTTGATGGTGCTCCATAATCCCCATAGGCTCCCCTCCCCTCCTCTCCCGTTCCCTCCCCTTCCCTCCCCTCCCCTCTCCTCCCCTTCCCTCCACTCACCTCTCTTCCCCTCCTTTCCCCTCCCCTCTCTTCCCCTCCTCTCCCCTCTCCTCCTCTTCCCTCTCCTCCCCTCTTCTTTCCTTTCCTCTTTTTCTTTTTTTCTTTGCTCCTCTGACTAATTTCAAATTTCCATCTAGAAGCTCACTGATTCTTTCTTCAGCTTCCTCAAGGCAGCTGTTCAAGCTTTCTATTTCATTTTTCAGTTTAGTCATTGTATTCTTCATCTCCTGGATATCCATTTTTTAATTGATTCTATTTCTTTGTCAAACTTTTCATTTTGTTCATGTATTTTCAAAATTTAATTTTCTATTTATATATTCTTGTGGTTAACTTTTTTTTTTCCCCAAAAGAGTTGAGGTTTCACTCTATCTCCCAGGCTGGATACTGGAGTGCAGTGACAAAATCATAGTTCACCATAGCTTTGAATTCCTGGGCACAAGGGATCCTCCTGCTTCAGCCTCCTGAGTTGCTGGAACTACAGGTGTGAGCCACCATGTGCTGCCCATTTAACTTTTTAATAAGGATTATTCTGAAAATTTTTTTTTTTTTTTTACCATTTTATGGATTCCATTTTCTTTGGGATTCATTGTTGGAGCTTTATTCGTTTCTTTTGGAGGTGTCATGATTTCCCGAGTCTTTGTAATCCTGTGTCCTTGTGTTGGTGTTTGCACATTTGTGGAGACAACCACCTTTTCCAGCTTTTACAGGTGTTCGTTGGCAGGGATAGAACTTTACTATTTATTCTAGCCTATACTTCTGGAGGGGCCAGCTAGTAATAACCCTTAGCAGACACAGCTTGCTTTTAGGTTCTGTAGAAAGCTGGCCTGCTACCTTTGCTCTGAATTTTTTTTGGGTAGCTACATAGGTTCTCTTATCTGACAGGACCACCGTCTGAGCTCTGCAATCAGGCTGAGCTGCTGAATGGACACAGAAATTTCCTCTGATCAGCCTTGGCCACAGGGTGTATTCCTTTATTTGAGTTCAGCAGTTGGACAGGGTTGCAGGAGGGTCCTTGAGGTTAAGTGGATTGGGGTGGATGGACCAATTTTTATGTTCAATAGAAATGCTTATTAGAAATGCTCAGTGGAGTAGGAAAGTAGGCTTTGAGGCTAGGGACCACTCTGGTTAAACTCCCTCCTATGTCAGAACAAGTGCCTGCCTGTTGTCAAAATCTGCTGAGGATCTGTTGTGGGATGGAGGCTGGCAAGCCTGTCCCAGTTGCTCAGACTGGCTAGTCTTCTGGTAGTTCTCTACGTAGACAGGATTACTCCTGGACTGCAGCAGAGAGAGGCTGTAGCTAAGCAGAGGCCCTTCAGGATCTGCTGTGGATTGGAGGCTAACAAGTCTGTCCCAGTGCACAGATCATGAATCTCCTAGCAGATCTTTGTACTTGCAGGATAGTTCTCAAATTGCAGTGAGAGGGGCTGGAGCAGAGACTGGGCCCCTTCACAATCTGCTGTGGGACAGGCGCTGGCAAGCCTATTCCGGTATTATTAAGATGGATGCTTCTTTCAGCAGTTCCCTGTCCAGGCAAGATAGTTCCCAGCAAGAGGACTGGAGCTGAGACTGAGCCCTTCCAGGATCTGCTGTGGGATGGAGGCAGACACACCTGTCGCAGTGGTTCAGACTTACACGAATCCCAGAAGTTCTTTGCATAGGTGGGATAGTTCCCTTACTGTGGCAGGGAGGGGTTGGAGCTGAGACTGAGCCCTGTCAGGATCTACTGTGGGATGGAGGCTGAGTCACCAAGCCTGCCTTGGTGACTCAGATATGTGAGTCTCCCAGCAGTTCTCTACATGGGCAGGATATTTCCAGGGCTGCAGGACAGAAGTGCTGTAGCAAAGAAAGGTCTCCCTTGGGATCTGCTGTGGGATAGAGGGTGGCAATCCCGTCCCAGTGGCTCAGATGGGTAAGTGTTTCCCTGGGTTTTTGTGTGAGCAGTGATAAGCGGGAACCACAGATGAGGGGGGCTGGAGCTGAATTATAGGGTAACTTTTGGGTCCACTGCCAAGACTGATGTTGGTGGGCTGACTGGCCTTTGTGGGGCACTTGGGTGTGTAATTCCTCCAGGACCCCTTGGCAGGTGGTTTTGGTTGCAAAAGCCAAAGGGGGCTGAAGCCAAGCTGTTTGGGGAACAGGATTATTTCTGTGTTTGAACCCAGGAGCCCAATCTGTGTGTCTAGGTGCAAGTTTGTACCCTCAAAATGGCCTTCCTAAGTCTTGGGCTCCACTGGGGTTTTACAGCCTTCTACCTGAATCCCAAGACTCCTACAACAAGATTTTTGTTTGTGGATGGCTGCAGAATTCTTATTGTAGGTGTACACGTATAATTTTGGAAACTTTATACTCAGTGTTTTGAAAAACAATATGAGCCAACATTTCAAAGCCAGTTGACTTCTACATAAAAATTGGCATTTTTCAGTTTCTTGAATAATCTGAATGACAGAACACTAAGGACCAATACTTACCCATAACAATCTGCTTTGCAGTGAGTAATGGCTACCACCTTTATATGGTACTTGTAGTTTCTAGTTTCCCACAGTCCCACTCGTCATGCAATGGATGCATATGACCTCACTCCTGATCTGCATGGCCCCTGGATATATTAGAACTTGTACCCTTACAAGAGAAAATAGAGCTTGACTTAAATTTTAGGCATAAATTTTAGTCCATTTTGAGAATGTATAACCCAAGCGTTATACTCAGAACAGAGTCTTGCTTATACTTTGGAACTTCCTCCTGCTGGAGTTGTCCAAAATGTATTCAGAGATGTGGTCAAAAATGACAGACTGAGAAATTGAAGCGTGGGAAATAAATATGTAATTACTCATCCAATTAGGAATAAAAGTCCTTATGTGCTATTTATAACTGTTACTATTATTTGAACTGTATGAAATTGTCATTTTTATAGGTTAAAAATTGTGAAATGTTGGTAATTTTATATAGTTCCTAAATAGTTTTGTATTGCTGAATTTGAGGATATGTTATAGGTTTTTTTTTTTTTTTTCCCTCAGACTAAGTTGCTCACTCCTATCACTTGTCGTCTTGTTTGCCATTAAGAAATAGGCAGATAAACGGGTGCGGTTTTAAGTAAATGATGGGTTTGTGAGTGGGGGGAAAAAGTACATTGTTTATAAGTCTTATTCCTTTTTCACACAAGTGCTTTTAGTTACATTTCAGTTCTGAAAAACACTTTTTTTTTTAAGTAGAAAAGACTGTATATAAGCTTAATTGGTGATGTTTCATAGGAACACCCTCACTCTTTTGGAATTGAAATAAGAGAGGTGTCAAAAATTTTGAGGCTTAAGAAATCACAATTACTGAGTTCTTGTTGAAAAAGACTGCTGCTTAGTTAATGCTGTTTCAGGTACTATCTTATCTCTTCTCTTCAGTTCTGTTAAGTGTCATTCTCACATGAAACTGCAATTAGAACTAAAGTGTTCTTGTGACAGTCTAGAAAGTTTCCAAAATGATAAGTGTACTCTCATCCTTTCTGCCAAGTTTATTTGTAATCAAGAGTGGCCGCTCGATGAATATGAAGGAAGTTATAGTCTTGGAACTTGGGGTCCAATTTTAAGAGCACTTTGGAGCTAGGTATTAAATAGTATGTGGGAAATTTGTTCATGCATTAGGTCATTTTATTGCTTTTTAATACCCACTTTATAGTGTTAGAGTAGGAAAGGAGAGGAAGTGAAATTTACATTTATCACTGAAACTAATGATTACTAATGGTATTTGTAAAAGATAAGCAGAGGAAATGAGAAGTAATATGATATTTGGAATGGCAGCAACTGGCATTCCACAGTCGTGAGAGGTAATTAAGAATGGACTGTGACCTCAACCAAGAGGCCTTATTTTTTTAGACTTATTTTATAGTACTAATGCTGTGTTCCTAAAGCATCAGATTAATTTAATGTCTCCCTTATACATCAGCTGTATATTACAAGTTTTTGAATAAGATTATGTTAGCAGTTATAACTGTATTTTACTACCTTATGGTGACTAAACATTGTGGTTTGCCTGGAATTGAGAGATTTTCTAGGTCTTGGGACTTTGTTTGAAAATTAGGAAAATTCCAGGAATACCTGGACAGGTGGTTACCTTACTTTCAAAATTATTAAAATGGAGTTAATTCTCACATGATTAGAAGGGTATTTAGTAATCCTGTGAATTCTTTACACTTAATGTTTAGAAAAAAATCTAACTCAAAAATATTATTTTAGGAAAGCACTTTTTATGTAGAAGTGTTGCTGGGTATTTTTGTTTTAATTGCTTTGGAAATTTAAAGGCAAACTGACTTTGTGGTAATTTTTTCAAAAAAAAAAATCTTAATTTACCCTTTGGTAACACTAACCAGCAAGTTGGCAGGCTATTAATAATGAAAATACTAGCAATAAATTATTCAGTAAAAAAAATCTTTAATGTGGGGAGTGGGTATTCTGATAAAAAAGGAAAATGCAAATAGTCAGTGCTTTTAAAAAATACTAAACAAGAAATAATCCTTTTCTTTGCACTTAGTTTTCCTAAATTGTTGTGTGATTGTCTCAGAAGTGAATAGCCTAGTGGTAGTTTCATAAACCTTTCTTTCCTTTTTTCTAGCAATTATATACGTTCCTGTCTTTGAATTTTTATAATGTGATAAGACTTTAAAACAATCTGTGACCACACTTTTGGTTTGCAATTTAAATTTTCTAAGAATAAAAATAATAAGGTCAAACAAAATAATGTAACCAGGAAACTAATTACAGACTATTAACAGCATATGCTGTGTGCTAATCTTTATTCTGAACTCACTTTAGGTATCAGCCTACTTTTCTCAACAAGGGGGCACTTAAGTTAATTGCTTCATTAGAAACATGCATTTAGCACTTTCTGATCTGTAAGTACAACTCTTTGGCAGAGCTGCAGAAGTTTGAACACCTGCAGCCCAAGCAGCTTAAAAAGAAGTCATAATTTACTATAAAGGAAAATAAAAGAAGCTCAAGTTCAAAATGGTGTTATCAATGATATAGTGTTGTAACTAACTTGAGCTGACCTAAGAGAGAGAGTTGGCTTCTGCAGTGCTCCTTATCAGCATCCAAAAGGGCATACAAAATTCTTTGTAAACTAATTTAAAAAGTGTCTTGTTTATTCAGAAGCAACTGTGAATGGTATTTGTTCAGACCTTAGATCACATCAATTGCATACCAGCCAACAACTTATTTCTCTTCTAAGAGAGAGGCCAAGTATCAAAGACACAAAGTACTAAAGATAAGCTTCTCAATTCTCAACTGTTCTGAACTCTCAATAAAGCTACTGATGTACAAATTGGGGTGGGACCCAACTGTTTCCACCTGCAGGCTTGTCTTAGATCCTTGGCTCTGGCTGGGAGAGGTGCTGATACTAATGTGACCTTTAGTGCCCTTGGAAAACAAAACACAGGCTTTCTTATAGCCCTAATCAATCAGTCCCTCTGAAGAGGATTCCACCCCGTTTCTTCAAGTAGTCTTGGGGCAAAAAACTATGGCTGACTATTCCCATTTACAGGGCTGGTGAAAGCAAAGAGATCGTTCATTTGCTCTTACTGAATCTTAAAAGACATTCCAAGTCATCTTTTTTTCTGTTTCCATGGGCGATTCTTACTAGATGTTTTGTATTTGATATTTTGTAAGAGGGTGATCTCAGTAAGTAAAAGAATGAAGTGCTTTCAAACCTCATTCAAATAGTACGGTATTAGGAAATTAAGACTTATTTGATATAAAGAACATTTCTGAGACTGCTGAGGCACAAACAAGTTACTTGTAGGATACTATGTTGTCACTTATGGGCTATTAATGTTAATTGCTTAAATGTGGTTCACAGGTAGTCTCCAAAGGTTCAAATGTGAGTTTACTAAATAATAGAATCTTTAAAATAAAATCATATAATTTTTATCATGAATACCTAGAATTAGAAAATTGGAAAATATTTGAAACATGAATAATTCAAAGATGTTCTTAAAACTGATCCCCAGATGTCTTTTTAACATCATTGAGATTAAAGCCCTTTATATTATTGTGAAAGTAGAAGGAGTTACTGAAAGGCATCTGGAATATTGAATTTTAAACAAAATTTTCTCTGTAATTAGAAATTTGTCACTTGGTTCAAATATGGCTTTTAAAAAAAGCAATGAAACCAATTGCTATTTCACAGTAATTATAAGTGCTGTATTTTCCTTTCACAAAATTATATTAATGGTAACAATAGCCATGGTTCTTAAGGTAAGTTTAAGACAAAATAATCTGCATAAGTATGTGTGCATCTGTGTATGTTTGTATGGAAATACTATAGAGGCAAAAAATGCTATGCCACAAGTAGTTCCTATACCCTCCCATGCACCCCACCCCCAAAATTGTGGGTTTTCAGCCAATTAGAATTATGTAAGCCTTGAACTATATGTCTTTTTCAATGATTGGCATAGAAAAACAGTAACACAGATTTTCCAGTAATTTTCAAATTTAAGGATTACAGAGCATGTGAGTAATTTACTGCACATTAAATGTATTGACTAATTGATCTAAAAGAAAATATTCACAAATGGATAAAGCATTTCAGAATTAAGCACATCTAGGCAAAGGACCTTATTGTAGGAGAAAATTTTGACTAAATGGAATATTTAAAAATTATTTTTTCGGTGATTATCATATCAAACCTACAAACTTAAATATATTTAAAAATTTTACATGCCTAATTGATGGGGCTATAAGGATTACTTTATAATGTTTTTTTAAAGGATCATCTAGTGAGAGATTCATGCTATGTGATTAAATAATAGTTGTAATGTTTTCATGTTGGAAGTTTGTGCTTTGTTCCTGATTCTGACTTTTTATAATGTTTTCTCTTTGCATATTTATAATTTTTATGTTATCTCTCTAGTTTTGTTTATTAGCTTCTACGGTATAAGCATCTTTTAATGAAGCTCACAAAATCGATTTTACAGTATCAGGTGTTACAGTATTAGAACAAATATAGGTATTTGCTTGAACTAAGTAATATGTGTCATTTTACAGTCTGATAAATTTGAAGTCAATCTGGGCAAGATTCTAGAGTGATTTACCAGAAGAATTGCTTTTGGATTAAAAGAAAAAGAACCTATCATTGTTACAAATAAGAGTAGGATCACTAATTAACAGTTTTAATTTCTTTTTTTGTTGTTGTTGTTCTTTTAAATAGTGTTGATAGACTGGTAGAGTGGATAGATTTTGCCAAGGATTCTCCTTACATTCTTGTGACTTGGAAATATAAGTGGTGTTCCCACGTAGTGTTGATGATTGATGTCTACTTGAGGGTGTTTCTAATGGCAGACTATACAGGTCTATGCCTGAGCTTGTCCTGCTCAACATTTTATGTGCATGACTTGAATACTTAAAAGAAGAAGTTTATCAGATTTCTAGATGACAAGGTCAAAGAGATAATAAACATGTTGGGTCACAGGAACAGAATCACTATTCAATGTAACCTTAACAAGCCAATATAAAACATAAAATTGAACCTCAGCAAACACATCAGACAACATCAACAAAAATTACAAACAAAGGATAGAGTAAAAGTGACTTAGTAATAACATACATAGAAAAACAACTAAACAAGGTTTAGTTGATATTAAACTCAAATAGGAATTTTTGGAGTGATGTAGCTGCCAAAAACATAACAAAATACCCTCAACACAACCCCTATCACTCTATCACTAAAAACAATAATTAAAACTGAATGTGATATTTCCTTGAAATTATAGAAGTACAGTATTTAGGATGAAGTAATAGTCTTTGTCTATTTTTTAATTGTTTATAATACAACTAGACTACCAGTTGGGACTCAGTGAACTATGCTTTGAGTGGCAGAGATTAACTGTAGAGAATTTTGTGGAGATTAATCAAACTAGTGAGGGTATCAGAAATCATCTTATAAGAACTATTTTGACGGCAAGCATATAGTCTTAAGAAGAGGCCTGTCGTGTGTAAGAGGATTTATACTTAATCTGTATGGACCCTACTGGTATTACTAGGAAAAATGGGTAGAATTCATGGGTGACAGATCTGAAATAATTTTAAATAAATCCAAGGACAAGTATTTGTGGAAAGCCTTCTTTGGGACAGGCATAGACTTTTCAAATCCTCAGCAGACATATCCAGAAGTCAGCAATAGGGCATAGGAGATCAGAGTTGGAAACCTTTTTCTTGTAACTTGTTCCAGAATCAGAACTGGCTATTTTGTTTCCCACACATCTCATATGATTGCAGAATATAAGCTTGGTTAACTACCATTTGATGGGAGACTGGAAATAAAAGTCTTAGTTTTGTTTTAGAGTAGTCTTAAAACAACAGCTCCTTATCTGGCAATGCTGTCACATGGCAGAAGCTCCCTAAGCATACCTCTTTCATGGTCCAACCCTGTTTCTTTATCTGGTAACTTTAGAAGTCTGGTTTTTCTTAACTTCAGATCTACTAGACTTCCACATTCCTACTGACAAGCAAAGTGCTGTGGTAAGAAGAGCAGGTGGTGGATTTGAGTCCTTGCACCACCACTTAGTGTGTGATCTTGGGTATTAAACTTTACCTCTGTTTTTTATTCATACAATGAGGATCCTGTTAGTTGCTATATTCATAGGGTTCCAGTAAAGATAGAGCTGATATATATATATGTCAACATATTTCCATTAATTATAGTACTTAATGGGTTATTATTTAGTCACTAAGAATGCTAGGTGTAAAACTCTGTGCCACCATGAAAAAAGCTGTTTATAAGATTTATTTAAGCATGCATGTTTGTGGATAAAGACAGAGGGAAATGTTCAGATAATCATTGTTTTGGGAAGGGCAAGATTAGGTTTTTAGAATTTTTATATTATGTGGATGTCTGTTTGTTCAAGTAATGAAGTTCTTGTGCAGTTGCAAAGTACTTAACAAATGGATGATGATGATCTTAGATCTGACTCCCTTCTAACTCTAACTTCCAGTATTACATTGTGTACCCCTAATTTTATTTTCATCTTTATTGTATGAAGTAAAAAATTGGCTAACATGAAAACCATGGAAAATGTTTGCAAGAATGTGCAGTAATCAGAATTCTCATACATCAATTGTAAACTGGTACAACCCTTTTAGAAAAATATTTGCTGTGTAGTACCAAAACTGAATATATCCATATCCTCTGATCCAACAATTTTACTCTTAGGTATATACTCAACAGAAATGCGTATGTATTTGCTAGTGTTTCTGCCAGCAGTATTTGTAATAGTCAAAATCTAGAAAGTACCCAGATGCCTACCACTAGTAGAACGGATAAATAACCTGTCTTGTACTCATATAATAGACTACTATACTGCCCTGAAAATCATCTATCACTGTAACACATAGTGTGGATGAATCTTTCAAACATAATGTTGAGCAAAAGAAGCCAGACACAAAATAGAACATGCTGTATGATTATATTTACATAAAGTAGAGAAATATTCAAAGCCCTCATCTCTGTTAGAAGATAAGATAGTGGTTATTTGGAGAGGCCAGTGGCTAGAGAGGAGGGAGTGTGAGAATGAATTTTGGGTAGTAATGTTCTGCTTCTTGATCTAGGTACTACTTACATGGATTTGTTCAATTGTAAAATTCATTGAGTTGTACTTTTGTACTTTTGATGTATGTACTTTTCTGTCTATATATAATACTTAAATACAAAACTTAAAGAATGCAGAAACATTTATTGGCCTCAGGCTGTGATAATCTGATGCAACTCATCTCTATTACAGAGTGCCCCTGTCTCAGTGGATAGGGTGTTTCAGTCACTGAGCCTGGTCATCTCTGTCTTAGACAAGGCATGACTGGATACTGTCAGCTGTTGGGTTGTGAGATTTTTTTTTTCCCCCATTGAATTATGCTTACTCAACTTTTTCATTCCAGACAGTGTCTCCAGACAGAGACTAAGATACTTGGTCAATTTTATCCTTTCTAATTACTGTAATATTTCAGTAGTGAGATCAGTTCCAGGTCATTCTCACAAGTTCTTGCAACCATTTCTTTTGTGGTAGAAAAAGAGCCTATTGAATCTGGGGGAAAAGAAGTGGTAAAATTTACTCAGCATATTGTCGAGATGATAATTTTTTGTTTTTTTTAGTAGAGACGGGGTTTCACCATGTTGGCCAGACTGGTCTTGAACTCCTGACCTCAGGCAATCTGCCCGTCTTGGCCTCCCAAAGTGCTGGGATTACCGGTGTGAGACGCCGCGCCCAGCTGAGATGATAATTTTTATCTTCATTACTTGGACAAATCATTTTCCATTTATGGGCCTCTGCTTTTCTCATCTGTAAAAATTGTGAATTAATATTGAAGAAAACTATGAATTTACTGAATGTATTATTTACTGAATTTACTGGTTGAATCTAATGGTTGAACCTATTATACAGTTTGTTTTGCTTATTTTCTTATTTCCTTGGTGTTTGTGTAGCTGAGAGGCCAGTAGAGAAAACATTATTTGAGTTACAGTTTCTTTTAAAAATATTAATTGTATTCTCCCATTACAGGTATTAAGAAATGGAGAGAAAAATAAGCAGAATCCATCTTGCTTCTGAACCCAATATAACTCATTTTCTACAAGTATCTTGGGAGAAAACACTGGAATCTGGTTTTGTTATTACACTTACTGATGGTCATTCAGCATGGACTGGGACAGGTAATACTAAAAACAAAGGTTTTAAAAGTAAAATTTAAGTGTGCTATTCTTCAGTCCTCAGGGATACTTTTCCAATAAATATTGGGTAAAACTGATATTAATTTTACTTGCTATTGCTGTCAAATTTATACACAGGTTTGTAATACTTAATGCCACTTTCTATATTTAATAGTAATAGAAAAACAAACATGTGTCCTAGAAAATTCCGGTTACCATTTGAATCTTAGTAACTTGGATTTGTTCAGAGTTTTAAAATGACCTCTTTATAGAAAATATAAATAGTACTTTCTAAATACATCTTTTCTCAGGACCCCAGGGAAGAAGTCTGGGGCAGAGGAAGGAGATTGGTTAGGTAAATGGGTATGTGTTGCCTTGGGGCAATGGCATAGTGGTGGGTTATTTATTTATTTATTTTCCCCAGTGAACATGTATTACATTTGTAACAAAACAGGACCAGAGTCTAAAAATTTGTAATGCAAGGTTCACACCCACATTTAGGATCTTGGCTGTGATTTTAGGAAATAGATTTTTTTAACTCTTTGGTGATAATATTTTAAAAATGCTAATGACCCTCAAATCATGTATGGAACATGGTGGATATAAAGTAAAAATATTTAGCCTTATATTTTCCTTATATACGAAGTTTTAATACTCTTCTAAAGTATCTTATTGAAAGATTTAAAGAACTATTTTTATAATTATGCCAAAGTCTTTTCTAGAGTTATGTTGTGAATAATGTTTTCTGTAAGATAATTTTTACATGTTAATTTACATACTATTTATATCTTCTATTAACTTTAGAAATATTTCTCTAGAATTTGTTACCATGATTATTATATTGTCTTTAAAATTACAATACATTGTAAAATTTTGTTTCTTTCTTGAGCATTATGAATTATGTTATACAACACAGTCAAATTGAATTTATACTTACAGAGTTTCAAAAAAATTGTCTTTTTTGACACAGAACAGGTAATGTTGATGTAGGGATTCCTGTAAAATAAAGAATTTTCAGGGGTAATATTTGCAGTACTTATTATGATATCTATTTAAGCTACACATTTCTCTGTAAGAGAAAGCAGAAATCAGGTTGGTTGTTGCAGTTCAAGAGTAGAAGATTTGTCAGCTTAGTTTTATGTATGCCAGAGAGATTATATCCAGAAGACAATATTTCTTGTTTTAGGGTGAAGAGTGTATAAGGCTAAAGACAAGGGCAATATATTAATGCTGGTCATCTGGGTAAGAAGAGCAGTTCTAACAACACAGCTTGGAAGCAAGTCCTAGGGGAAGTGGTTGCTTGTATGTAAGGAATACTGTATTTATAACTTTAGGTATTTCTAATTGGCAAATGGCGTATTCCGTACACTAAGTTGTTGTCAGACAGATGACCTTAAGGTGTTTCAGGAGCCTTAATTATCAAAGGAAGAGGCTGAATTCTAATCTAGTCCATAAGCCTCATTCACCAAGATAAAAATCAGTGATAATATGTTATTTGAAATTTTTTAATCATTAAGTATTGGGGGGAAAAAGAACACTCCATTAACTCTTATCTCTTAATTTAACCAGAAATGTAAGTTAACCTTACATTTATGGAACATTTCGTTTATATCATACAATTGTGCTGGCATCATTCTTAATAATATTAACATGAATTATCATTTCACTAGGTGGTACTGATCTATACTGAGGGTAAGAGACACATTTGGTTTGTCAACACTCTTTGCAATTATCTAGACCAGTACCTACGAAATACATTCTCAATGAATACTTTTTTGATTGAAAGAATAAAAGGATGTCTCAAATATATAAAACTGGTCTGCGAAAAAAGAAAATAAATTGTTCATTTTAGAGTTAGCATGTTTTTGAATGAAAACTCCAGTTTTATATTTACTTATTGTTGACATTTGTCATAACTACAGTATATTCTACCATTTATTTTTTAGCTAGTGGAATTTAGTGTGACAAAAATGTGATATCAAACTTATGTATTCTCTGGTGGATTGTTACCATTTTGGCTTCCTGTACCAAACAAGCTTTAAAACAGAAAATTTTATAGTTCACTATGCGGTCATTTTATTTTCGAAAATATCTAATAGTGTTTAAATCTCTCATGTGTTTTATGCCTTCATTTCTGTTTTCTTGTTTACATATCAGGGACAAAATAGGAAATCAAATAATATAACACTGTGCCCATGTTTAGTTAAGGCTTATTCCGTAAATGTGATCTGGTACTTTACATGTAGACAATAACATCACTAAGGACATTGAAACAATTAAATAATTGAAACATGGAAATGGATTTCCTTCCTATACCTCATCCTGTTTTTTTTTTGTTCAACATTTTGATTACTGCAACCTTCAATTTGGACAATTTTTTTTCTCTTTTTATTTGAGTGCAATTAAAAGGATGTAAGTTTTCTTTTAATCTCCCCCACACTAAACTCACTGATTTCCATTAGCAATGTTTTATCTAATGAATGTTTTTGAGGTCCAATTATCTAATTATCATGTGGTCTGTCATCACATCAGTATTACAGGGTGTTATATCACAGGGTTAAGTCACAAAGTGGGTTAATGATCGATGACTCTGACTTTCATAAGAATTCCTATTGGCAGTAGGAAACTTATATCACCCATCTCTGGAGTAGTTTGAAGTTTATTAAAGAGTAAATTAAACTTTACTAATTGTTTTATTATCCACTAATTAGACCCACTTATAATTATCTTGAGTGTAAATATTTTTTGGCCTATATGGAAATAGTGACAGAACTCAGTGGAAAGAGGATTTTAATAAATCAAGCAGTGAAATGGGTTTATGATGCAATACCAACTAGAATCCTAATGGTATGATAAGACTGTATGTCTTCTGAGCTCCAGTACAAGCTTAGGATGTGTGCAGGCTTTTGGCTAGTTATTTATAGGTATCTGAAGGAAAAAAATCTTCTTTCCTCACTTACATCTTCATCTACCTATAAACACTGCAAAAGTGATGCTTTTCAGTGTTAAAGTGAGTCTCAGTCTGACTCCTACCAGTTCCTTGTTTTTTGGTCATGTTGGCCTGCCCGTGTTTTATGCCTTATTATGTGGTTCAGTTGCATTCTTGCTGAATTTTATTATTTCCATTGCCTTTATTCTTGGTCACTGAAGTTTTAGAGCATCGCGTGCTTACAGCTATACTTTTTCCAGATGTTCTTGGCACAGAATTCAAAACTGGTGACCAAGTTGGTTTTTTTAGGATTGAAGCCCTATGTAGGCAGTCAGATTTCCATGTTTACTTTTATAGGAATTTTTCAAGTACATTTTTGAACAAATACCTGTTTTACATAATTAATTTCCTTTCATATGTTTTTTTCTCCTTCAAAAATTAAATATTCCGTAATAATCAGCACAGTATTTATTAGGAGAGGAAAATAAGAGGATATCTAGGATGATAACTGACAGATATCTAAAATGTTGTCTAAGGTATTAGCACTTGAATTTGAGCTCCACAGGCTAGCATTTTTGGAATGAATGAATGATTACATATTTTCAGACAGGTATCTTTTCATTTTAATGAAATTTAGAATACTTTTAACTAGATGCTTTTTCAACAGATGTTCTCTGTTTTCTTTTGTGTTTTCTTCAAGTTTTTCTATGGCTGCATTAAAGATGGCATCTACAAATTTATTTCCTATTTCTCTGTGAAATAACTGTTCTTCCTAGGTATTGGTGAGTTAAAGTTAGGTAGTTACTTTTTAACATAATGCAAACACAAAATATGAAATTATTCCTTAAATAGGAAGCATTTATCTTCTTCTTTTTTTTTTTTAGAAGAGCTACTAGGGCATTTGAAAGATCAATAGGTTTGATAGTGATGATCATATTAAATGTGTCCACTTCCAATAGAGAAAATGTGAAAGTGTTTTAGAAGCTGTTAATATATGAATATAAGCTATTTTTATTCTTACCTCCTTCCAAAGGTTGTGTGACGTATGAGAATCATATTTTATTATCAAAACTTGTTATCAAAAATTGCTCATATAAAAATATTGGTACCTTGCAAGACTCCCTTTTTCATTAACTGTCATGGGTCTTCCAGATACTTGATAGCATAGATACCAAAGGTATGAAAATGTGTGTTCCATTTTAGGGATTATTTAATCATGATTTCCTTATATTCTGTAATATTTTATACTAATGTTGTTTTTCAAAATTATGGATGGAAATAATTTATCCAATGTTTCATGTCTCTGCTTCACCTTAAAATAAAACATGCAGAGAGATATGAGTATTAATCCCAGCTTCACCAGTTACCTACTACATCACCCTAGACCATTACTTGATCTCTGTGAGCCTCAGTTTTCTCTTTTGCAAAATGAAAATAATATCTGTTTTTCAGTTTTATAAGGAATTAAAATAGATAAGTGTAATGCATAAGTATGAAATTATACAACCATATGGGACTTTTATCATTACTGTGATAGCCTAAATTAACACAGGAAACCATCCAACCACACACACATTCCAACAAATATGAGATTGAATCTTGTAATTTTAAAAACAAACAAGTATGCAGACCCATTGCCACTTTTGAGTGTAAAAAAGGGAAAACCTCAGACACCATTTTTGAAGAGGTATTTCAAAACCAAAGTAATTGATGGGAATTAAAGCTTACTTGTAGATTCATGGAATATCTGAACTAGATATACTTCTAGATGACAGTGAGTATAATGTTTGAGTGAGGTAGAATGTTGAGGCTTCAGACCTCTTAGGGAATTGGAGTTGAGCTCTCAGCATAAAGAAAGGAACCTGGAAAATATATGCTGTTAATAAAATAATCTTTTAAAAAAACTACTACTCTCTGTCCGGAGGATGCAGCATAAAAACAGAACAGTCCCTAAGGACTATGAGTGAATAAAAGTCTCAAGAAAAATCAGAACCCTAAACCTGTGTTATGTGTGGGTGGGAGGTTTAAAATGGAACACTTTGCCTCAAATGTAAAAATCGAGGTGAGAAATTAACTTTCAAAACTAGTCCCAAACTGATAAAACTTGTAATGACCCCCAGAAAGGGAAACCAGCAACCTTCATTTAAGACCACTTCTTCCCAGAGCACTTGCCACTTTGGCTAGAGGTGAGCTGTACTCAAATGTTACAAAGCATGAAAGGAAAACAAGTAAAACAAGAATTTTTCCACAGATAGAAGAAACATAATTTATACCCCAGGAGCCACACATAAATACAGAAATGAAAGAGATCTTAAAATACGTTTATTTAAATATTTAAAAGAAGGGTAGGATAAGAACAGGATATAATGACAAAGGAACAAAGATAATATCTAGAATTGAAAATATAATTATTGAAACAAAAATCTCAATGATAGTAAAACATCAGCTTTAAAAATACCTAGATAAGAGAATTGGAAGCGGTCTCTAGTATAGTATGTGTTGCAGAGGAGATGCTCGTACATTTTAGTTTCCTTCCCATTCTTTCCTTATCATCTCCTTTCATCCATATTTTCTGTTGTTGGCACATGATATGAGAATAGTGAGCTCCACTTTTGCTTTTGTTTTACTCTGCCCATATGAGTGAGAAACACAGTATAGGCTATTGAATCTTTGATGCAAGGAAGAAAGATGTTATAAAATACTGAACTTATTATTCATTGTAGGAAATTATCTGGCTTTGACCTAAGAGCAGTTACACAAAGTGGAAGTTTCTGTAATAATTTACAATGTGTTTCATCTGAGGACAGAGAAAGGATGTCAAGGGTTTAATGTATTTCACGAGATGTGAGTCTAAATTAATGCATTTCTCAAAAATTGCTAGTTCAGTAAAAAGGAATAATTTGATTTAAAAATGTGTAGTATAGGGATTGATTTTACTTGTTGTTTGAATTTCTGTTACATGTGATAAATTAGTACTAACAGATAAACTAATATTTTCTCATGTGTAGTCATTTACTTTTCATTTTAAAACTTTTGTTAATATTTCCCATAGTTTCTGAATCAGAGATTTCCCAAGAAGCTGATGACATGGCAATGGAAAAAGGGAAATATGTTGGTGAACTGAGAAAAGCATTGTTGTCAGGAGCAGGACCAGCTGATGTATACACGTTTAATTTTTCTAAAGAGTCTTGTTATTTCTTCTTTGAGAAAAACCTGAAAGATGTCTCAGTAAGTAAAACTTTCCAAAATGTTACATAGTAAAATGTCAGAGCATTTATTGAGGAATTGTATTTAAATTTAAGTAACTACTATATTATTCCCAGAACACCTCAGAAGCAAAAGCTTGAAAAGTACTTGGTTTCCGAATTAGAAGAACACTTCAAAGCTAAAGTCATTAAATATATTAATGAATCATGAAAAATAATTATTGGAAAATGTATTTAGTTTTTAATGCTTGAAAAATTTTAAAGTATTACAGAGTTAATTATACAAAAGAATAATCTTGAAAAAGGTGAGATCAGAAGTTTTAGGCCATCGTGACAGGTCTTATTGAAAAAAGTTTTGTGAAATATTGATTTTAAGAAATAATATATCTTTGAATATAGAATAATTATGACTTATTTTCTACTTTCTAGAGTATATTTGAAATTTAAAAATGCATAGTAAGGATTAAGGATACTTTATATTGTCAGATTTAAAAATATTAAAATAGAAATAACTTGAAGCCTAAGCTTTGCAAACAAGAGTATCTGCTACTTATTCTGCTCAGTTCCTGCACCAATTCAGATCAAGGCAGGTGGTTTATTTATTAAAGTCTGGCACTAATTATTTGTATATTTTACCTAAGTTTAATAGATACTGAATTTGTTTTTTTAACCAGTGGTTTTCAGTCATATATGAGATCTATCATTTCTGAAGGAGAGGGAAGGAAATGTTTGCTACATTAAGTTAACAGAAATCTATTGAGAATTTGTTTTAGTGCTCAACTGAGTTTAGGAAATTCTTTTAAAACAACCTTTTAAATTCGGAATAATTAAAGAGATTTCATTAATTAGAGAAACATTTGTAGAAACAAATGGAATCATTATAAATTTATATTATCGTGTAGGGAATAATGCAGAGAAACTAGCCTTAGTAATTTATATTTAAAATAAACATACTTTTTCTAATTAGCTGCCAATTTATATAAGTTTCAATATGCTGAATTTCTTAAAATGGTAATTTAAAATAGGTTCAGTAAGAAGGTTGGAACTAGCTACTACTATTTTGTTATTTATTGTAAGTGTTCTTTCCTGTGGCCCAAGCTCAATCGGATGATATATGTTACAGAAGTGCAGACTCTTCTAATATTTTGAAGCAGATCATTGCCAAATTGGGATTAATGCCATTTCCCATTCACTAAACATTTGCATGTAACAACTAGCATTATTTCGTGCAGCGATTTTCTAGTTTTTATCTGTTTCACACATATTGATACATAATAAATTCCAAATTAGTGAGGTACATTTTAGAAGGCTGAAAGGCTTTTGAAATTTTTGACATGCTAAAAGACGGGGCTTGGTACAGTTGGCATGTATATTAATCTGTTCTCACACTGCTAATAAAGACATACCCAAGGCTGGGTAATTTATAAAGGAAAAAGATTTAATTGACTCACAGTTCTATATGGCTGGGGAGGCCTCACAATCATGGTGGAAAGCAAAAGACGAGCAAAGTCACATCTTACATGGTGGCAGGCAAGAGAACATGTGCAGGGGAACTCCCCTTTATAAAATCATTAGATCTCATGAGACTTATTCACTATCATGAGAACAACACAGGAAAGACCCCTCATTCAGGATTCAGTTACCTCCCACTGGGTCCCTCTAATAACACTTGGGAATTATGAGAACTACAACTGAAGATGAGATTTGGGTGGAGACACAGCCAAACCATATCATTCCGCCCAGCCCCTCCCAAATCTCATGTCCTCACATTTCAAAACCAATCATTCCTTCCCAACAGTCCCCCAGAGTCTTAACTCATTTCAGCATTAACTCAGAAGTCCACAGTCCAAAGTCTCATCTGAGACAAGGCAAGTTCCTTCTACCTATGAGCTTGTAAAATCATAAACAAGTTAGTTACTTCCCAGATACAATGAGGGTACAGGCATTGGGTAAATATACCCATTTCAAATGGGAGAAATTGGCCAAAACAAAGAGGCTACAGGCGCCATGCAAGTTCGAAATCCAGTAGGGCAGTCATGAAACCTTAAAGTTCCAAAATGATCTCCTTTGACTCCATATCTCACATCCAGGTGATGCTAATGCAAGAGGCGGACTCCCACAACCTTGAGCAGCTCCACCCCTGTGGCTTTGCAGGGTACAGCTCCCTTCCTGGCTGCTTTCATGGGCTGGCATTGAGTGTCTGTGGCTTTCCCAGGGGCACAGTGCAAGCTGTCGGTGGATCTACCATTCTGGGGTCTGCAGGAAAGTGGCCCTAATCTTATAGCTTCACTAGGCAGTGCCCCAGTGGGGACTCTATATAGGGGCTCCAACCCCACATTTCCCTTCTATACTGCCCTAGCAGAGGTTCTTCATGAGGGCCCTGCCCCTGCAGCAAACTTCTGCCTGGACATCCAAACATTTCTTTCTTTTCTTTTTTTTTTTTTTTTGAGACGGAGTCTCGCTGTGTCACCCAGGTTGGAGTGCAATGGCGTGATCTCCATCTCCACTCATTGCAAGCTCCACCTCCCAGGTTCATGCCATTCTCCTGCCTCAGCCTCCCAAGTAGCTGGGACTATAGGCGTCCGCCACCATGCCCAGTGAATTTTTTGTATTTTTAGTAGAGACGGGGTTTCACCATGTTAGCCAAGATGGTCTCAATCTCCTGACCTTGTGATCCGCCGGCCTCAGCCTCCCAAAGTGCTGGGATTACAGGCGTGAGCCACCGCACCCAGCGCAGACATTTCTATACATCATCTGAAATCTAGGCAGAGGTTCCCAAACCTCAATTCTTGGCTTCTGTGCACTCGCAGGCTCAACACCACATGGGAGCTGCCAAGACTTGGGACTTGTACCCTCTGAAGCAAGGCCCGATCTGTACCTTTGCCTGTTTTAGCGACTGCTGGAGTGACTGGGATGCAGGGAACCAAGTCCCTAGGCTGCATGCTGCAATGGGGGCCTGGACCTGGCCCAGGAAACTGTTTTTACCGCCTAGGCCTCTGGAGCCTATAATGGGAGGGGCTCCTGTGAACATCTCTGACATGCCTCGGAGACATTTTCCCCATTGTCTTGGTGATTAACATTTGGCTTCTTATTACTTATGCAAATTTCTGCAGCAGGCTTGAATTTTTCCCCCGAATATGGGTTTTTCTTTTCTATTGCATTGTCAGGCTGAAAATTTTCCAAACTTTTATGGTCTGCTTCCTGTTGAATGCTTTGCTGCTTAGAAATTTCTTCTGCTAGATACCCTAAGTCATTTCTCTCAAGTTGAAAGTTCCACAGATCTCTGGGGAAGGAGCAAAATGCCCCCAGTCTCTTTGCATAGCAAGAGTAACCTTTAGTTCCCAACAAGTTCCTCATGTCCATCTGAGACCACCTAAGCCTGGACTTTGTTGTCTGTATTAGCATTTTGTTCCAAGCCATTCAACAATTCTCTAGGAAATTCCAAACTTTTTCACATCTTCCTGTCTTCTGAGCCCTCAAGTCTCTAGGAAGTTCCAAACTTTCCCACATTTTCCTGTCTTCTTTTGAGCCCTCCAAACTGTTCCAGTCTCTGCCTGTTACCCAGTTCCGAAGTTTCTTTCACATTTTCGGGTACCTTTATAGCAGCACTCCAGTCTTCCGGTACCAATTTACTGTATTAGTCTGTTCTTACACTGCTAATAAAGACATACCCGAGGCTGGGTAGTTTATAAAGGAAAGAGGTTTAAATGATTCACAGTTCCACATGGCTGGGGAGGCCTCATAATCATGGCAGAAAGAGAAGGAGGAACAAAGTTAACGTCTTACATGGTGGCAGGCAAGAGAGCATGTGCAGGGGTGCTCCCCTTTATAAAACCTTTAGATCTCATGAGACTTATTCACTTTCATGAGAACAGCACAGGAAAGACCCACCCCCCATGATTCGATTACCTCCCACCATGTTTGTCTTACAACATGTGGGAATTATGGGAGCTACAATTCAAGATGAGATTTAGGCCGGGTGCGGTGGCTCATGCCTGTAATCCCAGCACTTTGGGAGGCTGAGATGGGCGGATCACCTGAGGTTGGGAGTTCCAGACCAGCCTGACCAACATGGAGAAACCCCATCTCTACTAAGAATACAAAATTAGCTGTGCATGGTGGTGCATACCTGTAATTCCAGCTACTTGGGAGGCTGAGGCAGGAGAATGGCTTGAACCCGGAAGGCAGAGGTTGCGGTGAGCCAAGATCACGCCATTGCACTTCAGCCTGGGCAACAAGTGTGAAACTCTGTCTCAAAAAACAAACAAACAAACAAACAAACAAAAAACCAAGATGAGATTTGGGTGGGGACACAGCCAAACCATATCAGCCTGGATGGAGTACTTGCCATGACTGGCAATACATCAGGTTTTACTCTTTCTATGAAGAAAGAGCTTTAAGTCCTCTTGATTCATGTCTTCTACAGTTGGTTTGGCATATATCAACATCAAAGACTCATAATAATCCTGAAAGATTTTTGCTTACCACCGTGAAAGTAAACAACTTTATCAGAGCCAGCATCTTGAACTACAGGTACTACCTTTTCAACAAGTGTTCACAAGTAATGGAAGCAGCCTGAAAGATTACCAGCAATGCAAAAAGTGTGCTGGTTCCCCAGAGAATGTCTTAAAGCACTACATTGCAGTCTAAATATCTGTCTCTTTATTTATTCATTTATTTATTTGTTTATGAGAAAGAAAAGAATATTCTCAGAATGGCTTGACAAGGAGGAGTTTATTCATGGCTTGGCTTGAGAGATATTTTGGATATTTAGATGAGGTAGAACTTTCAGTGGATGGATGCAGCTGAGAGATCACAAGTTCATTTGGCCAACGTGTCATGGGAGTCTTCCAGTATTCAGGATGTGCTTCTGCAAACTGATTTCAGAGTGACAGTGTTTTGTAAATTCATCTGCTGGCAAAAAAAATCTGCAGACAATGGGAAACATGGCAGACAGAATACTTTTTTAAAGCTAATTTTGCTTGGATGACCTAAAAATTGAGAAGGAGTTTGTAATCCTTTTCTTGATGATACAAACATCTGATTGTTGCCAAAAATGACCTCCTAAACTTAGAAGAAAGGAAAAGAATGAACATAAATTCAACTAAAAAAGTTGTGAATTCTGTTGTTTCTTAATGTAAGGTTGCTCCTCCGTGACAAAGACTTGCTCCCAGATGCATACCTCTGGGAGTCAGGGTTTTAGGCATTTATTGCCATCAGTTCAAGAAATTTTGTGTATCTAATTGTGTGTTCACTGTGCAATTTGAACATTTTGAATATCTAACTTATATAAGAATTGTTTGAAATTTACATTTATAACAAATTTTCTTTTTTTTCTTAAAAGGAAGTAACCACTATTTTAGTATTCAAAAATACCTGATATTTTGAAAATACTGTCTTATGTTTTGTCTGAGTGAAAGAATTACAAATTTCTTTCTCTCTCTCTCTTTTTTTTTTTTTTGAGATGGAGCCTCACTCTGTCACCCAGGCTGGAGTGCAATGGTGCAATCTCAGCTCACTGCAACCTCTGCCTCCCAGGTTCAAGTGATTCTCCTGCCTCAGTCTCCTGAGTAGCTGGGATTACAGGTGCACGTCACCATGCCCAGCTGATTTTTGTATTTTTAGTAGAGATGGGGTTGTGCCATATGGGCCAGGCTGGTCTCGAACTCCTGACCTCAAGTGATCCGCCTGCCTTGGCCTCCCAAAGTGCTGGGATTATAGGCATGAGTCACTGTGCCCAGCCGCCAGAATTACCAATTTCTAATGTAGTGAAATATTTAAAATTTTTAGCTTGTTTGTCAATATTTATACTCATGTTTTGGGAGCAGTGGGTCAGCAATTTTCATGAGATTGCTTTTGAGCTTATCCTCTCAAAGCTTCCCTTAGGCTTTAATTGGCTTTTCTTTATAGATAACATAGATCCTTTTATTTTAGCTTCATTCTCATTTGAATAAATGTTGGGCGAACAGCTACACACTAATTTCTTTTCTCCATAGAGTGCGAACCCATGTGACCCTTCCTGCCTTAGTGCTCTTCATTTAACAGTAGATTGTTCTGGTTGAAAGCATACTATAGTGCCAGCATTTGGAACTCCTCATCTCTTCAGCACAAGGACTGTCACTCACACAAGAGATCATTTGTGTGCTTTGGGCCACTGTTTTCCCTCTACCTTTAACAATTTATCCTGATTTTGCCATACAGACTTTGTCATGCTAACAATGCATCTTAATGAATAATGTATTCATCTTCCTTTTTTGCTTTCATATCTCACTCTGTCTCTTTAGAAAAATATTCATTTATGAGTCAAAGAAAAACAATTATTTTTGATAAGAATAACCTTGGGCTAGTCATTTAACCCTAATTTCCTCATGATTCTGTTTTTTCATCTGTACAATTTTTAAGTGATTTCTTAGATTAATTCCAGCTTAGCTAACATATTGTAGAGCTACATATATATATGTGTGTGTGTGTGTGTGTGTGTGTGTATATGTATGTATGTATGTATATGTATGTATATATAAACATTTTGGCTATAAGGATATGTCTTTTTAAAACAATTAATTTTATTTTAAGTTCTGGGATACATGTGCAGGATGTGTAGGTTTGTTACATAGGTAGATGTGTGCCATGGTGGTTTGCTGCACTTATCAAGCCATCACTTAGGTAGTAAGCCCAGCATGCATTAACTATTTTTCCTGGTGCTCTCCCATTGCCCGGACCCCCTGACCAGCCCCAGTATGCATTGTGCCCCTCCCTGTGTTCATGTATTTTTGTTGTTCCCCAGTGAAGGAAGCTATGAGGTTTGAAGAAAAATTAAACATGATTTAATACATATATATGTGTGTATGTATATACATCTCCACACACACACACACACATGTATATAGTGAATATCTAAAACACTAGAATTTGCTACAAGTCTCTAGTAGAATTAATGCAAAGTCTACTTCTATTTCTTTACCCTCATTTCCCCTACTACTTAAATAGCATAGAGGTTTATTTTTCAGTGATATAAAAATCCAAATAGGCAATCCTGGGTTAATATAATGGCTTTATGATATTGGAGACACAGGCTTCTTTGATCATGTTCCCTTGGCTTTTTTTTTTTTTCTTTAATTGAGACAGGGTCACACTTTTTTGCCTAGTCTGGAGTACAGTGATGTGATCATAGCTCACTGTAACCTCTGACACTTAGGCTTACAAGAACCTCCTACCTCAGTCTCCCAAAGCACTGGATTACAGGCATGAGTCAGTGTGCCCAACAGTCTACTTTGTAATTTTTAACAGGTAGTTTTTATTTCATAGTCCAAGATGACTTGTCTAGTTTTACTATTATGTTCACCTTTGAGGCAGCAGTACCCAGTTAAATAGACAGGAAATAATATGTGCTTTTTCTTTAAGACAGTCACTCCCAAATTTGATACATTCCTTTTGCTCACGTCCCATTGGCCAGAATGTAGTCACGTGGCTTCATCTAGCTGCAAGGGAATCTGTGAAATGTGATCTTCAGCTGTGTCTTGTGCACAGAAGTTTTCATTACTGTGTAAAAACTGGAAGACGGATATCAACGGTCAACTAGCAATCTATGCATTTAACATTCAGGGAAGATTGAAATATCATTCAGAAGGCTTTGCTGTTTTTGTTGCAAGGATATTTGTTTAGTATTTCATTACAAATAAGGGTTTCAGTCATATTTCAATTTAAGAAATGTTACAACATAAAGTAAGTATACTTTAAAGGATAAAGTATCCTACTCTGTATCTTACTGTATTTTAGAAGTTTCATTTATTTTTTAGTGGAAAATCCATTCTAAGTTTCAGACAGCCTTCCCACCATTATTTAATTGACATTTCTCAAATATATGAAAATGAGGTAAAACCAGTTTGCCAAAATAAATATCCAGAGTTCTTTTTAAAAACAGCAGTCCAAAATCCTATATTATTGCCATGTGTCCCTGTGGTTTGAGGGACTCTGAATTCAAAGGGCTATTTCCAGATGAAATATCAGAATTGTAGCATTTATTGTGTATTCTGCCAAAGATTTTGTCAAAAATAGTAATGACTTTCAGGTCTGTGGGAATGTGGGTTGCAGATGTGTTGTTTGAATGCCTGAAAAGGAAATCATAGTATTCTTTATTTTGGTGATAAAAGTATTTGTGTACATGTGCCATTTTGATACTGAACACTATATAATTTTGTGATCTTTTTGGAATGTGAAGACTAAGTAATGTAAGTGTAAGTGGTGAAGAAACCCCATTAAAAGTATACGTTTTCTAGCTAAGCCATATATTAAATTTTATAATTTGAAAAACAAAAATATCAGTGTTTAGTTATACTGTTTTTTGTTTGTGGACCCATTTTCTTTCTTGCTTCATATTTTTCTGCCTTTATTTTAAATGTTTGCTTCAATAATAAATATTTTAAAGTCATTATATCTTAACTTTTTTGTTCAGAAAAGGAACAACTTAGAATAAGAACAGAGCAGAAGTAGGCATGGCATAGTGGCTCATGCCTGTAATCCCAGCACTTTGGAAGGCCAATGTGGGAGGATCACTTGAGGCCAGGAGTTCAAGACCAGCCTGGAAAATATAGTGGGACCCTTCTCTCTACCAAAAAGAAAAAAGTAAATTAGCTGGGCATGGTGGGACATGCCTGTAGTCCCAGCTACTTAGGAGGCTGAGGTGGGAGAATAACTTTAGCTGAGGAGTTTGAGGCTGCAGTGAGATAAGCTAAGATTGTGCCAGTGCACTGCAGCCTGTCCAGCCTGGGTGACAGAGACAGAGTGAGACCTTGTCTCACAAAAAAAAAGAAAAAACAATAACAGAAACAAAAAAAAACAAGAAACAAAATAAAAAACCAGAAGTAGAAAGTAGCATGTAAAAACTATGTTGTAAAAGGACATTTCAATTTAACAATATTAATATTTGCTTATTTTCAGTTAATCTACTTCAGCGTGCAATCTCATACTTCATCAAGCGCACTTGGTATTGTCACTGTTTATACATGAAGCAATACATGCTGAAAGTATAAGTGAGTTGCTAAGGAAAACAGAGGTAGTAAGCTAAGCTAGGATAGAATTCAGGCCGCTGTTTTATGAATCCCAAATCAGTTTTTTTTTTAAATTTGTTTATGGATAATTTACAAACAATTAAATGTACTTATGGTGAGTATACAGTTTTCAGTATTCATTAAAGCACTTTCAAGCTTCTTTGCAGTCAGGCTCCGAACTACCTGTTTTCTTCTCCCAACCCTACCTACTGTCAAGGCCCCAGGCAGCCACTGGGCTGCTTTCTTTCGTCATAGATCAGCTTTACATGTTTTAGAATTTCATGTGAATGGAACTGTGCAGTGTGTATTGTGGCTCATAACTTTATTTGCATAGTATAACATTTTTGAGATGTCTCATCGTGTGCCGTATATCAGCATTTCATTCCTTCCATTGCTGAGTAGTATTCCATTGTATCAATATACCACTTTTACTTTTTGATGAATATCTGGTGATTTCAAGTTGTGGGCTGATGTGAATAAAGCAGCTATATACATTCATGTCTAAATCTTTTTGTGGGTATGTTTTAATTTTAACAGCTTTATTGCGATACAATTAATTTATAAAATGTGCATATAGAAAGTATACAACTGGGTAAATTTTAAAATGTGTACATACCCATGAAACTGTCACCATAATCAAGATGATAAATCCTCAACCTGCCCAAATTTTTTAGTACCTATCATAATTCCTTTCTCCCTCTTTCCTACCTCTTCACTCAGTCCCCAGAAAACCACTGATTAGATTTCTGTCATTATAGATTGGTTTACATTATCCATACATTTAACCATACAGTATGTACTTCTTTTTTCAGTCTGCTTTCTTTTATTCAGCGTAATTGTTTTGCGATTCCTCCATGTTGTTGTAAGTTTTAATAATTTATTCTTTTTTTCCTGCTGAGTGGTGTTCCATTTTATGGATACACCCCAATTTGTTTATGCATTCACCAGCTGGTGGACATGTGGGTTGCTTCCAGTTTTGGACTATAACCAATAAAGGTGCTATGAACATTTAAATCTTTGTATGGACATGTTTTATTTGAATAATATATAGGAGTAGAATAGTTGGGTTATATGGTAGGCATATGTTTAGCTTTTTAAGAAACTGCCCAACAGTGTTCCAGAGTTTTTACTATTTTACATTCCCATCATCGGTATGTGAGTTCCAGTTTCTCCACATCTTGTCATTACTTGGTATGGTCAGATTTTTCATTTTAGACATTTTAGTGGGTGTGTGACCATATCTCATATTTTAAATTAGCATTTCCCTAATGTCTAATGATATTATTTGCCATCTATATATCTTCTATAGTGACATATTTGTTTAAATCTTTCACATTTGTTTTTTTTGGTTTGCTTATTTCCTTACTGAGTTTTGAAGAACTCTTCATATCCTTAACAGATACACAATTTGCAAATACTTTCTCCAAGTTTGTGGGAGAAGCAGATAATTTCTTAACTTTGAGGAACTTATTTTTTTCTCTTATTAATCATGCTTTGAGATCACTTCTAATGCATTTTTGCCTAACTTGTTACAGACTTACGCTTTCATGCATGAGCGCTATAGTTTTAGATTTTACATTTAGGGTCTGTGATACATTGAGTTAATTTTTGTACATACTTTAAGGTATGGGTTGAAGTTCATTTTTTATATGAATATTTAGTCATTCTAGCACCATTTATTGAATTCCTTGCTGAATTTTTCTTGCACTTTGTTGAAAATCAATTAACCACGTATGTATTGGTCTATATTGGGACCCTATACTGCCCCATCAATCTATTTGTTTAGCTCTGTGCCAGCCATAATCTGTCTTGATTACTTAGGCTTATAATAAATCATGAAATCAGGTGAAATCATGTAGTATAACTTCTTCAACTTTGTTATTTTTGAATTTGCTTTAGTTATTCTATTATTTCAAATATTTTTATGAGGTGTAGAATCAGTTTCTCAGTTTTTCCAAACAAGTCTGCAGGGATCTTAATTGAGAATGCATTGGATCTACAGAATTGACATCTTAACCATATTAAGCCTTCTGACTCATAAATATAATACATCCATATATTTAGGTCAGTGTTTCCTACCCAGGGGAGATTTTGCTCATCTGGGGTCACTTGGCAATATCTGAAGACATTTTTGATTGTCACGGCCAGCAGCTCCTAACAGGCATCCAATGGGAAGAAGGCAGGGATGTTGCTAAGTATTCTATAAGGTGCAGGGCTTCCTTCCACCCCAAAAATTATCTGATCCAGAATGTCAGTAGTGTTGAATTTATAAATCTTGATTTAGATCTTATCAATTACTCAGCAATTGTTTGTAGTTTTCAAATTATAGATCTTATGCATTTTATATTAGGTTTATCAGTTTGAAGCAGAAAGTGAGGTCACTGAATTAAAACTTTCCTTTTTTTCTGATATACAATTTAGGATCTAAATTTTATTCCAAATGCTTCATTTGGAATAACTTCATTCCTCACATTTTGGTATGTTGTGTTTTCATTTTCATTTAAAGTATTTCCTAATTTCCCTTTTCATTTTAGTCTTCACCCTTGAATTAATTAGTAGTTTGTAATTTTGTTTTCAATTTTGTTTGATATTACAGATATTGTGCCAATACTGGTTTTTAATTAAGGTCCATTGTTGTTAGACAACTTTATGTGACTTGAATCCCTTTAAATTTATTGGGACTTGTATTATGGCACTGAATGTAACCTTTGTTCAATATTTTATATGCACTTGAAAGAATTATTCATTTGCTATTTTTGGGTGTTATTAGATGTTTGGGTATTAATTTTTAGGAATTAATTAGATCAGGTTGGTTGGTGGTGTTAAGTTTTCTATATTCTTGCTTATTTTCTGTCTACTTTTAAAAGTGACTGATAATGTATTAAAATCAAGAGCTGTAATTCTGTATTTGTCTTACTTCTCCTTGAAGTAATATCAGAGATTACTTCATGTATTTTGAGTCTTTGTTAATTAGGTGTAAAACATTAAGCTTTGACATACTCTCTTGATGAGCTGACCTCTTGTTCACTATGAAATGACCTTCTAATTCTATTGATGTTATTTGTCCTAAAAATCTACTTTATGCATGTTCTTATACTCCTCCAGTTTTCTTTTGATTGGAATCTGCGTGGAATATTTTTTCATCCTTTTGCTTTTAATTGTTTTTCTCTTTATGTAAATTAGATTTCTTTTAGGAAGTGTATAGTTGGGTGTTGTTTTTTTAATCCAGTCTATCAATCTGTGTTTTTCCATTGGGATGTTTAGGCCATTTATGTTTTATGTAATTATTGACAATTACATAAAAAATGGTGGTTTAAAAATCTACTATCTCTGTTTGTTTCATCTTTATTTTATTTACTTGTTCCTCTCTGTTTTATTTTGGGTTAAGTATTTTTTATCATTCTTTTATCTTTTTAGTTATCTTGTTATCTATAACTCATCTTTATGCTATTTTTATGTTTGCTTTAGGATTTATAGCATACATCTTTACCTTATCACAGTCTACATTGAAGTGATATACCACTTCACAGATATTATGGCACCATACTTTCATTTCTCCTTTTATGAGCTTATGCTATTGTGGTCATACATTTTACTTCTACATATCTTATACACTTCACAGTTATTGTTACATTGATATTATTTTTACTTTTAACAGTTAACTTACTTTTTTAACTTTTCATTTTGAAATAACTTTAGACTCAAAAAGTTTCAACAGTAATACACAGAGGTCCTGTGTACCCTTCACTCAGCTTTCCCGATGATAAAAATATGTAACTGTAGTACATTATTGAAAGCAGGAAATTGACTTTGGTACAATATTATTAACTAAACTACAGACTGTACACAGATTTTATCAGTTTTTATGTGCACTGTTTTTATTGTTCTTGTTGTTGTTTTGGCATATAGTTATGTGAATTTGGTTCCACATATGGATTCATGTAACTACCACCATAGTCAGGGTACAGAACTCTTTTATTACCTCAAAGAAACCTCTTTATTCCCTTGTGTTACCCCCTTTATATTCAGACTATCCATCCAATATAATCCCTGGTAGCCACCGATCTACTGTTTGTCACTGTAATTTTGTCACTTTGAGAATATTAGTGGAATTGTACAATATATATCCTTTTGAGATTGGCTGCTTTTCACTGACCCTAATACTTTTGAGATCCAACAAATCGTTGAATGTATCAGTAGATCATTTTCTTTATTGTTGAGAAGTCTATTCTTACCTCATGGAATGCCATGGATGCACCACACTTTGTTTATTCATTTATTCACTGAAAAAAACCTTTAGGTTGTTTCCACATTTTTGGCTATTAGAAAGCTGCTTTGGACATTCATGTACAGGTTTCCATGTGAGCATAAATTTTCATTTATTTAGTACAAGGGTTGGCAAACAATAGCCTGTGAATTGGCTGTCCATTTTGGGAAATAAAGTTTCACTGGAATGCATGCATGCTTATATATTGTCTGTGTGTACTTTTGTGCTACAATGGCAAAGTTGAATAGTTGCAACAGAGTCGTCTATGGTGTGTAATGACTCAAATATTTACCTTTCGCCCTTTTAGAAACAGTTTGCTGACCCCTGCTCTAGGATAAATAAATATCTAGGATTGTGAATGCAGGGCTGTATGGTAAGTACGTGTTTAACTTTATGAGCAAGTGCTACATTGTTTTCCCAAATGGGTGTACTATTTTACATTCTTACCAGAAATATATAAGATCTACATTCTTATCAGCACTTGGTTTTGTCAGAATTTTTGCCTTTAGCCATTCTAATAGGTGTGTTATGGTATCTTATTGTGGCTTTAATGGACATTTCTTTAATGGCCAAGGTGCTGAAAAATCTTTTCATATGTTTATTTGCCATCTCTGTATCCCATTTGTTGGTTTGTTCAAATCTTTTACCCCTTTTTGATTGTATTTTTGTTTTTGTTGTATGTTTAACGTGAAACTATTTTCTTTTAGTCTCTTGCTGGTCTGATCATTTTATTAACAGGGTCTTATGTAGAGCAAAAGCTTTTATTTTTGATAAAGTCCAATTTGTTGACTATTTTTCTTTTATGCTTTTGCTTCTGGTGTCATGTCTAAGGACTCTTCCCTTAACCCTATGTCATACAAATTTTTGAATATGGTTTCTTTGAAAGGTTTTGTAGTTCTGTATTTTACATTTATATCTATAATCTATTTTGAATTCCTTTTTGTATAAAGTATGAGGTTGAGGTTCACTTTCTTGGCTATGAATGTCAGTTGTTCTAACACCATTAGTTGAAAAGACTCTTCTCTCTCCATTGAATTGCTTTTGCATCTTCGTTAAAAGTCATTGACTGGACTTGAGTGGGTCTATTTTTGTATTTTCTATGCTGCCTCATGGATCTATGTGTCTGTCCCTCCACCAACACCACACTGTCTTAATTACTGCAGCTACATCCTTACCCTTAAAGTTGAGTTATGTGGGCTGGGCGTCGTGGCACATGCCTGTAATTCCAACACTTTGAGAGGCCGAGGCGGGTGAATCACCTGAGGTCAGGAGTTCACAACCAGTCTGAATAAAATGGTGAAGCTCCATTTATTCTCTACTAAATACTAAAAAATTAGCCGGGTGTGGTGGCGCATTCCTGTAATCCGAGCTACTTGGGAGGCTGAGACAGGAGAATTGCTTCTACCTGGGAGGCAGAGGTTGCAGTGAGCTGAGATCGTGCCATTGCACTCTAGCCTGGGCAAAAAGAGTGAAACTCCATCTCATCAAAAAAAAAAAATAAAAATAATTGAGTTACGTGAATCTTCCAACTTTATTCTTTTGAAAAATTTTATTTAGATAATTTATTTACTTTGCCTTTCCACATACACTTTTAAAATCAGTTTTACTCTATTTATTAAAAAAAATTGAGTCATGGAGTTTATCAACATGGTATGTCTATATAGGTTTACTTTGAAATCTTGCATCAGAATTTTGTAGTTTTTAGCATACAGATCCTATACACGTTTTGTTAGATTTATGGCTAAGTATTTCAGTCTTTTTGGCACCGTTATAAGTGGTATTATATTTTTAATTTGAGTTTACAGTGGCTCATTATGAGTATCTATTAATAGAAATTCAACTGACTTCTTTTGTGTTAACCGTATATTCTCCAAACTTTCTAAATTCCCTTATTTGTTCTAGGTGTTTTTTTGTTGTTATTGTTGTTTGCTTTTAAGATTCTTTGAGAATTTTTTCTCTAAACAGTGATGTTATCTGCAAATAGATGCAGTTTAAAGGCTGTTGCAGAGAGCTTCAAGGCCCAGGCAGAGACTTGCTATGGGGATGGGGCTGCCACAGAGCCCCCACAAAGTCAATGCCCGGGGAACTGTGGGGTATAAGCTGCTACTGAGAGCCCCCTTCTCCACTACTGCAATGCCTGGTAGAGCTGTGGGAAGAAGGCCACCTGAATACTCCAGAACTAAGAGCCATAGTATGCAGTGCCAACCTGGCAAAGCTTATAAGCATAGGTTTTAAATGTGTGAGAGCTATAATGTGGGCTGTGCCAGCAAAGCCATGGGGCCAGGAATGTCCAAATCTTAGAGACTCAATCCTTCCAATGTATCTGGAAGGTGGGACATGGAACCACATAAGATTATTCTCCAGCCTTATGGTCTAACATTGTATGCCTTGTTGGGCTTTAGACATTTCTGGGACTTGTAACTGCCTTCTTTTTTCCTGTTTCTCTTTTTGGAATAGAAATACCTGTCTTACGCCTGCATTGTGTTTTACAGCGACAAAACTCACCTGTTTGATTTTACAGGGAAATTTGCTTAAGGATTAATTGTTCCTTGAGTCTCACCCATATCTGATTTAGATGAGACTCTGGACTTTAGACTTTTGTGTTGCTGCTGAAATGAGTTAAGACTTTTGGGGCTACTGGGATGGAATGGATGTATTTTGTGTGTTATAAGGACATGAATTTGGGGGGCTAGGGGTGGAATACTATGGTCTGAATATGTCTCCCAAAATTTGTGTGTGGAAAACTTAACCCCTGATATGGTTTGGCTATTTCCCCACCCAAATCTCATCTTGAATTGTAGCTTCCATAATTTTCACATCTTGTGGGAGGGACCTGGTAGATGATAATTGAATTATGGGGGCAGTTTCCCCCATACTGTTCTTGTGGTAGTAAGTCTCACGAGATCTGATGCTTTTATAAGGTGATACCCTTTTCACTTGGTTCTCATTCTCTCTTGCCTGCCTCCATGTAAGATGTGCCTTTCACCTTCTGCCATGATTCTGGGGCCTTCACAGCTACGTGGAACTGTGAGTCCATTAAACCGTTTTGTTTTTTGTTTTTTGTTTTTTTTTAATAAATTACCCAGTCTTGGGTATGTCTTTATCAGCAGCATGAAAATGGACTAATACAATCCCCAATTCAACAGTGTTAGGAAATGGGGCCTAATGGTGCATGATCAGGTCTGGAGCAATGTATTCCTCCATATAGATCCAGATTTCCATGTAATAATATTTTTCTTCTGTTTGAAGGACTTCATTTAATATTCCTTATCATGTGGGTCTGCTTAGGATGAATTCTATCAGATTTTATGTATCTTCCAAAGTCTGTACTTTGTCTTTCTTTTTAAAAGTTATTTTCACTGGGTAGAGAATTCTAAGTTGACTTTTTTTTTTTTTTTCAGTACTTTAAGAGCATTGCTCTGCCTTCTGGCTAGTTTTGTTTGTTTGTTTGTTTGCTGAGAAGTCATCTGTCATTCTTTTATTTATTTATTTATTTTTATTATACTTTAAGTTCTAGGTTACATATGCAGGTTTTTTACATATGTATACATGTGCCATGTTGCTGTGCTGCACCCGTTAACTCCTCATTTACATTAGGTATATCTCCTAATGCTATCCCTCCCCTCTCCTGCCACCCCACGACAGGCCCCAGTGTGTGATGTTCCCCATCCTGTGTCCAAGTATTCTCATTGTTCAATTCCCACCTATGAGTGAGAACATGCGGTGCTTGGTTTTCTGTCCTTGCAATAGTTTGCTGAGAATGATGGTTTCCAGCTTCATCCATGTCCCTACGAAGGATATGAACTCATCCTTTTTAATGGTTACATAGTATTCCATGGTGTATATGTGCCACATTTTCTTAATCCAGTCTATCATTGATGGACATTTGGGTTGGTTCCAAGTCTTTGCTATTGTGAATAATGCCGCAATAAACATACATGTGCATGTGTCTTTATAGCAGCATGATTTATAATCCTTTGGGTATATACCCAGTAATGGGATGGCTGGGTCAAATGGTATTTCTAGTTCTAGATCCTTGAGGAATCGCCACACTGTCTTCCACAATGGTTGAACTAGTTTACAGTCCCACCAACAGTGTAAAAATGTTCCTAATTCTCCAGATCTTCTCCAGCACCTGTTGTTTCCTGACTTTTTAATGACTGCCATTCTAACTGGTGTGAGATGGTATCTCATTGTGGTTTTGGTTTGCATTTCTCTGATGGCCAGTGATGATGAGCATTTTTTCATGTGTCTGTTAGCTGCATAAATGTCTTCTTTTGAGAAGTGTCTGTTCATATCCTTTGCCCACTTTTTGATGGGGTTGTTTGATTTTTTTCTTGTAAATTTGTTTAAATTCTGTGTAGATTCTGGATATTAGCCTTTTGTCAGATGGGTAGATTGTAAAAATTTTCTCCCATTCTGTAGGTTGCCTGCTCACTCTGACAATAGTTTCTTTTGCTGTGCAGAAGCTCCTTAGTTTAATTAGATCCCATTTGTCAATTTTGGCTTTTGTTGCCATTGGTTTTAGTGTTTTAGTCATGAAATCCTTGCCCATGCCTATGTCCTGAATGGTAATGCCTAGGTTTTCTTCTAGGGTTTTTATGGTTTTAGGTCTAATGTTTAAGTCTTTAATCCATCTTGAATTAATTTTTGTATAAGGTGTAAGGAAGGGATCCAGTTTCAGCTTTCGACATATGGCTAGCCAGTTTTCCCAGCACCATTTATTAAATAGGGAATCCTTTCCCCATTTCTTGTTTTTGTCAGGTTTTATCAAATATTAGATGGTTGTAGATGTGTAGTATTATTTCTGAGGGCTCTGTTCTGTTCCATTTCTCTATATCTCTGTTTTGGTACCAGTACCATGCTGTTTTGGTTACTGTAGCCTTGTAGTATAGTTTGAAGTCAGGTAGCGTGGTGCCTCCAGCTTTGTTCTTTTTGCATAGTATTGTCTTGGCAATGCGGGCCCTTTTTTGGTTCCATATGAACTTTAAAGTAGTTTTTTCCAATTCTGTGAAGAAAGTCATTGGTAGCTTGGTGGGGATGGCATTGAATCTATAAATTACCTTGGGCAGTATGGCCATTTTCACAATATTGATTCTTCCTATCCATGAGCATGGAATGTTCTTCCATTTGTTTGTGTCCTCTTTTATTTCGTTGAGCGTGGTTTGTAGTTCTCCTTGAAGAGGTCCTTCACATCCCTTGTAAGTTGTATTCCTAGGTATTTTATTCTCTTTGAAGCAATTGTGAATGGGAGTTCACTCATGATTTGGCTCTCTGTCTGTTATTGGAGTATAGGAATGCTTGTGATTTTTGCACATTGATTTTGTATCCTGAGACTTTGCTGAAGTTGCTTATCAGCTTAAGGAGATTTTGGCCTGAGATGATGGGGTTTTCTAAATATACAATCATGTCATCTGCAAACAGGGACAATTTGGCTTCCTCTTTTCCTATTTGAATACCCTTTATTTCTTTCTCCTGCCTGACTGCCCTGGCCAGAACATCCAACACTGTGTTGAATAGCGATGGTAAGAGAAGGCATCCCTGTCTTGTGCCAGTTTTCAAAGGGAATGCTTCCAGGTTTTGCCCATTCAGTATGATATTGGCTGTGGGTTTGTCATGAATAGCTCTCATTATTTTCAGATACATCCCATCAATACCTAATTTATTGAGAGTTTTTAGCATGAAGAGCTGTTGAATTTTGTCAAAGGCCTTTTCTGCATCTATTGAGATAATCATGTGGTTTTTGTCTTTGGTTCTGTTTATATGATGGATCACTTTTATTGATTTGCATATATTGAACCAGCCTTGCATCCCTGGGATGAAGTCAACTTGATCGTGGTGGATAAGCTTTTTGATGTGCTGCTGGATTCGGTTTGCCAGTATTTTATTGAGGATTTTTGCATCGATATTCATCAGGGATATTGGTCTAAAATTCTCTTTTTTTGTTGTATCTCTGCCAGGCTTTGGTATCAGGATGATGTTGGCCTCATAAAATGAGTTAGGGAGGATTCCCTCTTTTTTTATTGATTGGAATAGTTTCAGAAGGAATGATACCAGCTCCTCTTTGTACCTCTGGTAGAATTCGGCTGTGAATCCATCTGGTCCTGGACTTTTTTTGGTTGGTAGGCTATTAATTATTGCCTCAATTTCAGAGCCTGTTATTGGTCTATTCAGGGATTCAACTTCCTCCTGGTTTAGTCTTGGGAGGGTGTATGTGTCGAGGAATTTATCCATTTCTTCTAGATTTTCTAGTTTATTTGCGTAGAGGTGTTTATAGTATTCTCTTATGGTAGTTTTTATTTGTGTGGGATCATTGGTGATATCCCCTTTATCATTTTTTATTGCATCTATTTGATTCTTCTCTCTTTTCTTCTTTATTAGTCTTGCTAGTGGTCTATCAATTTAGTTGATCTTTTCAAAAAACCATCTCCTGGATTCATTGATTTTTTAAGGGTTTTTTGTGTCTCTTATCTCCTTCAATTCTGCTCTGATCCTAGTTATTTCTTGCCTTCTGCGAGCTTTTGAATGTCTTTGCTGTTGCTTCTCTAGTTCTTTTAATTGTGATGTTAGGGTGTCAATTTTAGATCTTTCCTGCTTTCTCTTGTGGGCATTTAGTGCTATAAATTTCCCTCTACACATTGCTTCAGATGTGTCCCAGAGATTCTGGTATGTTGTGTCTCTGTTCTCATTGGTTTGAAAGAACATCTTTATTTCTGCCTTCATTTTGTTATTTACCTGTAGTCATTCAGGGGCAGGTTGTTCAGTTTCCATGTAGTTGGCAGTTTTGAGTGAGTTTCTTAATCCTGAGTTCTAGTTTGATTGTTTAGTGCGATGTGGTTCTGAGAAGAATGTATATTCTGTTTATTTGGGGTGGAGAGTTCTGTAGATTGTCTATTAGGTCTGCTTGGTGCAGAGCTGAGTTCAATTCCTGGATATCTTTGTTAACTTTCTGTCTCATTGATCTGTCTAATGTTGACAGTGGGGTGTTAAAGTCTCACATCCTTATTGTGTGGGAATCTAAGTCTCTTTGTAAGTCTCTAAGGACTTGCGTTTTGAACCTGGGTGCTCCTGTATTGGGTGAATATATATTTAGGATAGTTAGCTCTTCTTGTTGAATTGGTGCCTTCACCATTATGTAATGGCCTTCTGTGTCTCTTTTGATCTTTGTTGGTTTAAAGTCTGTTTTATCAGAGACTAGGATTGCAACCCCTGCTTTTTTTTTTATTTTCCATTTGCTTGGTGGATCTTCCTCCATCCCTTTATTTTGAGCCTATGTGTGTCTCTGCATGTGAGATGGGTCTCCTGAATACAGCACACCGATGGGTTGTGACTCTTTCTCCAATCTGCCTGTCTGTGTCTTTTAATTGGAGCATTTAGCCCATTTACATTTAAAGTTAATATTGTTATGTGTGAATTTGATCCTGTCATTATGATGTTAGCTGGTTATTTTGCTCATTAGTAGATGCAGTTTCTTCTTAGCGTCGATGGTCTTTACAATTTGGCATGTTTTTGCAGTGGCTCGTACTAGTTGTTCCTTTCCATGTTTGGGACTTCCTTCAGGAGCTCTTATAAGGCATGTCTGGTGGTGACAAAATCTCTCAGCATTTGCTTGTCTGTAAAGTATTTTATTTCTCCTTCACTTATGAAGCTTAGTTTGGCTGGACATGAAATTCTGGGTTGAAAATTCTTTTCTTTAAGAATGTTGAATATTGGCCCCCACTCTCTTCTGGCTTGTAGAGTTTCTGCTGAGAGATCCGCTGTTAGTCTGATGGGCTTCCCTTTGTGGGTAACCTGACCTTTCTCTGTGGCTCCCCTGAACATTTTTTCCTTCATTTCAACTTTGGTGAATCTGACAATTATGTGTCTTCGAGTTGCAGTTCTTGAGGAGTATCTCTGTGGCATTGTCTGTATTTCCTGAATTTGAATGTTGGCCTTCCTTGCTAGGTTGGGGAAGTTTTCCTGGATAATATCCTGAAGAGTGTTTTCCAACTTGGTTCCATTCTCCCTGTCACTTTCAGGTTCAGCAATCAGACGTAGGTTTGTTCTTTTCACATAGTCCCATATTTCTCGGAGGCTTTGTTCATTTCTTTTTACTCTTTTTTCTCTAAACTTCTCTTCTCGCTTCATTTCATCCATTTAATCTTCAATCACTGATACCCTTTCTTCCAGTTGATTGAATCGGCCATTGAAGCCTGTGCATGCGGCATGTAGTTCTTGTGCCATTGTTTTCAGCTCAGTCAGGTCATTTAAAGTCTCTTCTTTGCTGTTTATTCTAGTTAGCCATTCGTCTCATCTTTTTTCAAGGTTATTAGCTTCTTTGCAATGGGTTCAAACATCCTCCTTTAGCTCGGAGAAGTTTGTTGTGACCGATCATCTGAAGCCTTCTTCTCTCAACTTGTCAAAGTCATTCTCTGTCCAGCTTTGTTCCTTTGCTGGCGAGGAGCTGCATTCCTTTGGAGGAGAGGAGGTGCTCTGATTTTTAGAATTTTCAGCTTTTCTGCTCTGGTTTCTGCCCATCTTTGTGGTTTTATCTACCTTCGGTCTTTGATGATGGTGATGTACAGATGGGGTTTTGGTGTGGATGTCCTTTCTGTTTGTTATTTTCCTTGTAGTATTCAGGACCCTCAGCTGCAGGTCTGTTGGAGTTTGCTGGAGGTCCACTCTGGACTCTGTTTGCCTGGGTAATGAACATCGGAGGCTGCAGAATAGCAAATATTGCAGAATGGCAAATGTTGCTGCCTGATGCTTCCTATGGAAGCTTTGTCTCAGAGGGGCACCTGGCCATCTGAGGCATCAGTCGGCCCCTACTGGGAGGTGCCTCCCAGTTAGGCTACTCGGGTGTCAGGGACCCACTTGAGGAGGCAGTCTGTCCATTCTCAGATCTCAAAGTCTGTGCTGGGAGAACCACTACTCTCTTCACAGCTGTCAGACAGGGACGTTTAATTGTGCAGAAGTTTCTGCTGCCTTTTGTTTAGCTATGCCCTGCCCCCAAAGGTGGATTCTACAGAGCCAGGCAGGCCTCCTTGAGCTGCGTTGGGCTCCACCCAGTTCGAGCTTTCTGGCCGCTTTCTTTACCTACTCAAGCCTCAGCAATGGCAGACGCCCCTACCCTAGCCTCGCTGCCCCCTTGCAGTTTGATCTCAGATTGCTGTTCTAGCAGTGAGCGAGGCTCCATGGAAATGGGACTCTCCGAGCCAGGCGTGGGATATAATCTCCCGGTGTGCTGTTTGCTAAGACCATTGGAAAAGCGCAGTACTAGGGTGGGAGTGTCCTGATTTTCCAGGTGAGAGGTGACAACATGCTAGCAGCCCTTGCTTGCTCTTGGTGCCTCCTTGGCCTTGTTTTCTGCTCTGGCTGCGCTTGAGGACCCCTTCAGGCCACCGCTGCATATGAGGGCCCCCCTCTCTGGTGCTTGCCGAGGCTGGAGCTGGCTCCCTCTGCTGGCGGGGCAGTGTGAAGAGAGAGGCGCTAGCGGGAGTTGGGGCTGTGCGTGGTGCTCGCGGGCTGGTGTGGGTTCCAGGTGAGCACGGGCTCAGCAAGCCCCACAGTCTTCGCGGCCGGCTAGCTCCTTCTGGGCTTGATCGGAGGCTGAATCCCATGCTTGGACTGCTGTTCCCTCTTCGTGGAATCATTGACCATGATAGCAGGTCTCCGTCTCTTTCTCGCTTTCCCTATTTTCCTCTTGATTGTCTGGAACGAGCTCCCTCTGGGCTGCCGGAGTGTCCAGGGTAGGTGCCGCAAAGTCCCGTGGTGAGTGCCAGTGAGAGGTGAAGCTGGCTGGGCTTCTGGGATGGGTGGGGACTTGGAGAACTTTTGTGTCTAGCTAAAGGATTGTAAACACACCAATCAGCACTCTGTGTCTAGCTAAGGGTTTGTAAACGCACCATTCAGCACTCTGTGTCTAGCTAATTGGGTGGTGACTTGGAGAACTTTTCTGTCTAGCTAAAGGGTTGTAAATGCACCAGTCAGCCCTCTGTTTCTAGCTAAAGTTTTGTACATGCATCAATCAGCACTCTGTCAAAACAGACCAATCAGCTCTCTGTAAAACGTACCAATCAGCACTCTGTAAAATGGACCAATCAGCTCTCTGCAAAATTGGCCAATCAGTTCTCTGTAAAATGGACCAATCAGCAGGATGAGGGTGGGGCCAGATAAGGGAATAAAAGCAGGCAACCTGAGCCAGCAGCAGCAACTCACTCGGGTCCACTTGCATGTTGTGGAAGCTTTGTTCTTTCATTCTTCGCAATAAATCTTGCTGCTGCTCACTCTTTGGGTTCGCTCTGCCTTTATGAGCTCTAACACTCACTGCAAAGTTCTGCAGCTTCACTCCTGAAGCCAACAGGACCATGAACCCTCTGGGCAGAACAAACAGCTCTGGACATGCCACCTTGAAGAGCTGTGACACTGACCGCGAAGGTCTGCAGCTTCACTCCTGAAATCAGCATTGACCATGAACCCACCAGAAGGAAGATACTCCGGACACATCTGAACATCTGAAGGAACAAACTCTGGACACACCATCTTTAAGAACTATTAACACTCACCACGAGGGTCCGCAGCTTCATTCTTGAAGTCCGCGAGACCAAGAACCCACTCTAAGTAATCAATTCTGGACACACAGGTACCGTCTGTCATGGCATCCCTTGGCTAGGAAAGGGAATTCCCTGACCCCTTGAGCTTCCAGGGTGAGGTGATGCCCCACCCTGCTTCGGCTCATGCTCTGTGGGCTGCACCCACTGTCTCACAAGCCCCAGTGAGATGAACCTGGTACCTCCGTTGGAAATGCAGAAATCACCCGTCTTCTGTGTTGCTCACACTGGGAGCTATAGACTGGAGCTGTTCCTATTTGGCCATCTTGGAAACTCCTCCTACCTTATCTTTCTTATCTAAGGCAGTATGCCTTTTTTTTTTTCCTCAGCTGCTTTTAAGGTTTTTTCTTTTTTATTACTGCCTTTAAGCAAGTTGATTATAATATGCCTTGATGTAGTTTTCTTTGTTTATTGAGCTTTGATCTATTAGTTTATAGTTTTTCTATTTTCTTTTCTCCTTTTTTGGGGATTCCATTTATATGTATATTATGTTTCTGAAATTTATCACACAGCCCACTGATCCTGTATTCTCCCCCTACCTTTTTTTTTGCTTCCTGTGTTTTGTTTTGGATACTTTCTATTGCTATGTCTTTACATTCGCTAATCTTTTCTTCTGCTGTGCTTTGTCTAATGTGTTGTTTTTTTCATCTCAGGCATGGTGATTTTTATCTTTCTAAATCTTTTAAAATATATTTCAAGTTTTGTTTACATTCTTGAACATAGGGAATAAAATTGTAGTAACCTTTAATGACCTTGTGTATGAATATTTCTTAATCTTTGTTATTTTTGGTTGGTTTTGATAGATTTTTCTGCTCCATATGTGTTCTGTTTTTCTTTTTCTTTGCATGCCTGTTTATCTTTGATTGTGTGCTAAACATTGTGAATCTTTTTATTTGGTACAGTATATTTTTGTATTCCTATACACTTTTGCTTTGTTCTGGGACATAGGTAAGTTATTTAGAAACAGTTATACTTTTGGCTCATGCTTTTAAGCTTTGTTAAACAGGAACAAACATTTATTTTAGGTTTAATTTTACCCCGCTATTGAGGCAAAATACTTCTGAGTCCTTTTTCCTGATCCCTATTGTTTTTATACAAGAGGGTATAGTGAATAATTTTGTGATTATATGTGGTATTTTAGCTTTGTGTGTCAAATACATCATCTTGTCTTTAGCAAGCTAGATAACCAATTCTGATGACCCACCTATTAATAGATTTGTGCTTATTTTGCTCTTGCAGAAACTTTGAAAATCTAAGATATTTTCTTCCTTTCTTGCCCTCTGCTCTGGCTTAGTTTTCTGGATACCATTGCTTCATTCCATGCACATAAGACATTCAGTGTCAGGAAAAGAATTATCCGGGTACCTGTTGAAAGTTGTGTTGCTCCTCATTGTTTAGTTACTGTTTTGGAATTTGGGTTTTCTTTTGACTATCATTGTTCCCCAACTTTAATAAAAACTTGCTATTAATTATTGTCATTAAGTTATAATCATTTAAAATTAATTAAAGATAAAGCGCTTAAGGTGAACCTCAGCCTTTTAAATTCTCACTTCAAAATTTCAAATTTTCAGAATATTTTTGGTTACCTACATTCTGAATGCTGTTTCAAATTATTGCATAGAAAAAAAATTTTAAGATTGATTTCTGAAGCAATAAAGACCTACAGTACTCTTCATTGATTTAATTGAATTATATTCAGTTATTTTCTTAAATAGGCATTTACTTTATTTTTAAAAGCAAACTGTTTATTATGAAATTCAGTCAAAAATCATATTAATGGGTTCTGGAGATCTAATTTATACCATGGTGACTATAGGTACCAATATTGTACTGTATTTGAAGGTTGCTAAGAGGATGGATCCTGTGTTCTCTTCACAAACACACACAAAAGAGGTAACCGTGTGGTGATAGATGTTAATTAGCTTGATTGTGGTGATTATTTCACATTGTAGACATAGATCAAGTCATCAAGTTGTGTACCTTATGTACAAAAAAATCCAGTTTTTATTTATGATTACCATCCAAAAGTTATAAACAAGTAACCAATTGAAAAAATTAACAGAATCTAAGATATTTTAGGAACATCAAAAATCAGATGATGATGTTGATCATGATGATGGCACATAATTATATAAAATAATTGCTAATTAAATTGGTTTAAAAGGGATATATGAATGAAGAACAGAAATCTTCACTGATGATAAATGTCACAAATTATATAATAATTAGACTTAACTGGGATGTTTCAGTAGGTGAGTTTGGAGGGGATGCAATGTAGTCTAGTTGTGTTCACACCCTCCAAAAATACTGAATTTAGCAAGTTTAGTGAGGCAGCTATAGAAATATTGTTCAAATTACGTTATAGTTATTAACCATTTTTGAATAGCTATAATCTTATATTTCAAAATATTACTATTAAAACCGTTTATAGCCAGGAGAATCATATTGTGCATCTGTAACCCGTTCTTGGCATGTTATTGTCCACTGCCTAGGTAGTGATGAACCCTCCTGACTACCTGGATTTGAATCTCAGCACTGCACCTTTCAAGGTGTGAGATTTTGGCAACTTATTCAACTGTTTGTCCTCAATTGTTTTGTTTATAATTTAGAAATAGTACTAGTACTGGCCTTAGGAGGTGGTTGTAAGGATTTAATTAATTAGTGTGTGTGTGTATGTGTGTGTATTCTAGGACAGTTCTTTCTTGTTACAGATCCTTTAAAAGTCTTTGTTGTTAGTATTTACTTGTCTATTCTAGTATATAGTAAATTCCTTGAGGGAAGTGGTCATGTTTAGTTGGATTGCAAACTGCAGCAAATCTGTATGTTCTGGGGATGGTCTTTTATTGAGAGGACATGTTTGCATAGTGGACAGAACATAATATCTAGGCCGGACTCTTGAATTTAATTATTTCTAATCATATATTTCTCAACAAACATTTATCTACTTTATAATGGAAGTACTTGAGTTCAGATAGATTAATAATGCTAACTCACAGGGTTTTATGCTTGTGGACTGTGTTGTAAACTGAATTGGTATACTACAGGATGCCATTGGGGTGATGTTTCTCATTTAGAAGGGCCTCAAACATATGCTTCTGATGTTATCTCTAAATGATTTTATACACATAGTCAGAGCACACATTATATGTACCTATTTAAAACTGTTTCCCATTACAAGCCATACTGCTTGAAGTGCACTATGAATAACATCATTTTAAATATGTCAATCCAGTTTTTATAACCTTTATAACCTTTTACTATATCTGGAGTCTAATAAATTGGGAGTGCCTTGGGTCTTCCTTGACCTTATGAGAGGCCTTGTTAGATATTTGTTATTGCTTGCTATATACTTTATCAAATATGTTTACTAGTAGACCCAGAACTTTCAATTTCTGTATTGAATTTTCTGGTAGAGTAACATAACATGCATTGGTGGAAGTATACTTACAAAGTATACTTATACTATAAGCAAAATATATTAGCAAAACCTAGCACACAACAAAAAACTAGCACACTTTGCTAGTATACTTTATAGTATAAGTATACTTTAATTAATGCATATTATGTTACTCTGCCAGAAAATTCAACAAAGGATTATCCATTTCCATACTTTTTTCATTACATTTCCAGTCTTGTAATAATTAAAGGCCAGTTTCTTTATTTATGCAACTCCTTGTAAGAATGTGATATTTTTAGCTACAAATGATTCAACAGCAGTTCAGTAGTGGGGAATTGCTCATAGTGACTAGAACAATGATGGTGGATTATAGTGATGTTTTCTGGTTTGTTATAGTTCTTGGTCACTTATGTGTTTTGAGAGGTAATATATATTTTTTATTGCTTAATTTTAGACTTACAGAGAAGTTGAAAAAATAGTAAAGAGAATTTCTGTATTCCTTTACTCCTGTGTTCCCTAATGTTCACATATTCCGTTATATAATTATAGTACAATTATTAAAACTAAGAAATTAACATTGACATAGTAATCTACAGATTTTATTTCAGTTTCACCAGTTGTCCCACTAAAGATCTTTTTCTTGTCTAGCATACAATCCAGTATCCCACATTGCATTTCATTGTCTCTTTAGTTTTTTACAGTTTATGGAAGTTCGTTAGTGTTTGTTTTTCATGACATTGACTATTTTGAAGACTACTGGCCATTGAGAGTTTGTAGGACGTCCTTCACTTTGGATTTTTCCTCAAGATTAGATTGAGTTTATACATTTTTGACAAGAATACCATAGAAATGATGTTGTACCTTTCTCAGTGTAACATATTAGAGGATACTTGATATTCTAAAGCATTACTGTGGGTGATATTAACTTTGAATACTTGCTTGAGGTTTTGTTTGCTAGGTTTTGCTAATTTCTCCTTTTGTAATTAATAAGTATCTTGTGAAGAGATATTTTAAGAGAATACAAGTATCTTTTGTTTCATTATACTTTTACCAACTAATTTTAGCAGAGTTAGCAAATACAGTCACATGTAGTTTAACAGTGGGGATATGTTCTGAGAAATCTTCGTTAGGTGATTTCTTTGATGATGTGCAAACATCATAGAGTATACTTAATACAAACCTAGATGACATATCACACCTAGGATATATAGTATGTATAGCCTGTTGCTCCAAGGCTACAAACCCGTACAGCATGTTGCTGTGCTGAGTACTGTAGGCAGTTGTAATACAGTGGTAAATCTTTGTGTATCTACACACACCTAAACACAGAATAGGTACAGTAAAAATAAGGTATTATAATCTTATGGGACTACGCTTTTCCTTGTTGACTGAAATATTGTTACGTGGTGCATGATTTTATGGTTGGTTGTATACTCATACATATACATTCACACATCTGCATTTGTCCATCTGTATTTATCTTAAAAGCCATTAGTTCAATGTAGAGTTTACTCTAGCCTTTCCTTCTTTCTTATTTGTAACTTTCTCTGACAGTGAAATCTGGCTTTCATTTTTCACAATATGTTCACTTATTTTCTCAGTCCTAGTATCCATGTGTATTAGGGTTCTCCAGAGGGACAGAACTAATAGGATATATGTATATATGAAAGGGAGTTTGTTAAGGAGAATTGACTCATATGATCACAAGGTGAAGTCCCACGACAGGGCGTCTGCAAGCTGAGGATACAGGAAGCCAGTAGTGGCTCAGTCTCAGTCCAAAAGCCTCAAGAGCAGGGAAGCTGATAGTCTGTGGCCAAAGGCCAGAGATCCCCCGCAAACCACCGATGTAAGTCTAAGAGCTCAAGGGCCGAAGAACCTGGAGTCTGATGTCCAAGGGCAGGAAGCATCCAGCACAGGAGAAAGATGAAAGCCAGAAGACTCAGCAAGCAGCTTATCCCACCTTTCTCGCCTGCTTTGTTCTAGCCGCACTGGCAGCCCATTGAGGGTAGGTCTTCCTCTGCCAGTCCACTGACTCAGATGTCAGTCTCTGGCAACACCCTTAAAGACACACCGAGATACAATATTTTGCCAGCTATCTAGGCATTCTTCAATCAAGTTGACACATAATATTAATCATCACAACATGTAAAACAGTTTAAGAATTGCTAATGAATATCCCTGTGAAAAACAAATTTTTAAAATATAGTACAGTATTTGATATAGTCCTTTTTGTCTTTATGCATATATTTAAAATTTCTTAATTTAGTTTTATTCTTTCCCACCCCTTTCTGTTTCTCAGTTTCATTTTGGATTCATCTCAATTCTAGCTGATATTGATTAATTATTTACTTTTGGGTATGTGAACAATTACAAAAAATCAGAACTACCTAAAAAGGTATATTCAGAGATGTGCCACTGCACTCTTACCCTACTACACTCTTCTCATTTCCAGACATTTTACATTACATTTCCATCCAACCCTTTTATGTAGCCAAGCTCATTAGTTTCTGGTTTATGTGTCCTGTATTTCTTTTGTACAAATGAGTATGCACATTTTCTTATATTCTTTCTTAAATGAAGGGTAGTACGCTATAAACACAATTCTTTTGCATTTTGCTTTTTTACATAGCAATGTATTCTGGAAATCACTCCATATCAGCTCATAAGGAACTTCTCCTTTTTTGTGTGTACAAGTACATAATATGCCATTTAGGGATATATCAACTTTCAACAACCCTCCAATGTATGGGTATTTGAGTTGTTTCCAGTATTTCATTATGTAAACAACACTGCAATGAATAACCTATGTATTTTTGTATTGTTGAAGGTTTATCTTTTCAGGTGAATTCCTAGATGTGTGATTGGTAGATCAAAAAGTAAGTATGCATGTTGTTTTCTTAGATGTTGCCAAATTTCTCTCCAGAAAAGGTGGACCAGTTTGAATTACCACTAGTAACATATGAAATTGCCTGATTCCTCACACCCTCACCAACAGAACCCCATTGTTTTTACTTTTTAATTTTCTTTTCTCTGATAGGTGAGAAATTATGTCTCAGTGTTGTTTTAGTTTGCATTTCTCCAATTGCGAGTGAATTTGAACACATTTTCATGTCTCTAAAGGTCATTTCTGTGTCTTTTTTTTGTGTATTGATTGTTTGTATCTTTTTCCTCTTTTTTTTTATTTGATTTTGATCCTTTGTCGTTCAAATTTGAAGATGTTGAAAATATATTAGGGACATTAACACTTTACTTGAGTACTACTTATTTTGAAGTGTTCCAATATAATGTATTCATTGTGCTTCTTTGGTGTTGGACTTCCCAAAATATTAATCTGGAACAGGTAGGTCAGGTCTCAGATATTCTGAATCTTGTACAAAAAAAAAAATGCTGTTTCAATCTGTTTGTGACAGAAATGAATAAACTTAGGAAATGTGATTAGAAAATAGACCTCTGTGTGGCCATTGTTATTCTCTCTATATCTTTTACACCTACTGTCTTCTGGAAAGTTCTTATTGCATGTGTGGAGATATCTTACCTATCAGTTTTCAGTTACCTTCTTTTATTCAAAACTGTTGTCTCCTTTCTTGGTATTCCTATAGATTTTCTATATTTCATTATTACATTTACATTGAATTGTGGGCTGGTGTTTTAGCTGCCTGAGGTTCAAGACCTTGTTGTCATATTTCCCTCCTTTTCTGTGCTTAATAATGAAAGTTACTAATAATGAGGATGGCCACTGTGTGCTGTACGTGATACTCTGCCCTGTACATGAAACTCTGATGATATTATCCAGTAGGTCCTGTTACCATTTCAGTGTTATGGATGAGGAAACTAACTCTCAGTGGTGTTTAATTTGTCTACAGCCAAATAGCTAGTGAGTGGCAAAGCTGGAATTGAACACAGGTGGTGTGGCTTCAAAGCATATGGGACTAATTACAATACTATATATCATGTCTTTTACTTTTGTACTTAGTTAATGTGCTTAAATTTTTATTTAGTTGATTTATTAAAGTTCCGTGACATTCTTGATATTCCAGGTATAAAATTGGGAGGGCCTTGGCCAAGGGAGTAGAAGTGAAAGTAAAGTGTAACAGCAAGAGAAATTGAACATCCACATGGAATTAAGTTTGGTTAAGTTTGTAAGGATATTTGAAGTTTTGTGAGAGTGAGTCTCCCGTTTTTTTTTTTGTTTTTTTTAATTGTCATTAATTCCGATTACATCAGCAAAAGGAACCCGTTCTGTAGATGGCAACTATGTAGATGACATCTCAGAGTCGCCAGTTCATTTGTACATTGTTTTAAAATGATTAAGAGATCTCAGCTGTGATGTTATTTTTATTTGCTAAGTGCTAAATATTAAACATTACTAAAATTTCCATCGGAGAAATTATTTGTTTAAATAATTTTAACAAAGCCTTGATTAGCATAAATATTTCTTAATGGGGTTGCTTGCCAAGTTGAGATACAATGCTTATGATACAATTTTGAATATATAGGTGTTCCTTTACACTTGGTAACACTTAAATGTAGAGATTCAAATAGTTACCAGTGACAGTACTTTTTGATGAAAAATGATAACCTTTTCCATACTATTTTACAGGTGCCTCATAACTCTATGGAATAAGTGTGATTATTTGTTAGTATTATTTTAAGATTAAATGACTTACGAAAGTCCTGCTCCAGTGCTGTTTTGATATTTTGAGAATTAGTTTTGTTATTATTGTATTTTAATCTACCTTTATACTGAAAATACTTAGGTATAGTAAGGTCTATTACATTTATAAGTGAAGTGAAAATACCAAAATGTGTAGTAAAACAGCTACCTGACCAATTTTAAAGGAATGTACTACTTCATATTGCAAGTTCACCCACTTTGATCACTATATGTGTATCAAAATATCACAGGTATGCCATAAATATATAAAATTATGTAGCAATCTAAACTAAAAAAATAAAATTATAAGAAAATAACTGCTAAAAGCAACATTCTAACATTCTGTTGTGGAGTTGGTATTTCCATTTCTTTTGCTTCTTATTCCTTCCTGCTGATCCATATTTCTGTCTGGTATCATTTCATTTTATCCTGAACAAATTCCTCTAGCATTTCCTGTAGTACAGGCTGGCTGGCAACAAATTCCCTTAGTTTTATTTTAATTTTGCCTTCAATCTTGAAGGACCTTTTCTCTGAACAAAGATTCTAGATTGAAGGTTTTTTTCTTTCTTTTAGAAATTTCAATGTGTTGTTTTGTTTTCTCGTCTCCATTTTTTTTTCTGATAAGTTAGCATTCATTTGAATTATTGTTCTTTTGCATGTAATTGTTTTTCCTTGACTGCTTTTAATATTTTCTCTTTAACTTTGATTTTTAGCAGCTTGACTATGATGTGCCTAGGAGTTTTCTTTCTTTTTTTTAATTTCAATAGCTTTTGGGGTACTGGTGGTTTTTGGTTATACGGATGAATTATATATTGGTGAAGTCTGAGATTTTAATGTACCAGTTCCATAATTAGTCTACATTCTACCCTATATGTAGTTTTTTATCCCTCATTCCCCTCCGCCTTCCCCCCTTCTGAGTCTCAAATGTTCATTATATCACTCTGTATGTCTTTGTGTAACTATAGCTTAGCTCCCACTTGTAAGTGAGAACATGAAGTATTTGATTTTCCATTCCCAAGTTATTTCACTTAGAATAATGACCTCCAGCTCCATCCAAGTTCCTGCAAAAGACATCATTTCCTTCTTTTTTCTGGCTGAGTAATACTCCTCTGTGTGTGTGTGTGTGTGTGTGTGTGTGTAAAATTGAACATCCACATGTAGTCAGTATATACTGAGCTAATTTGATCAAGTTTGTAAGGATATTTGAAGTTTTGTCAGGGCGAGTCTTCCCAATATCCTTACAAACTTCACCTAATGACGATTTCTCAGAACATATCCCCACTGTTAAATACCCATGCATACATATACCATATTTTCTTCTTCCAAGGAGTGGACTTTTTAAAATGTTTTCTTTTTTGTTTGTTTGTTTTGTGTCTGCCCACCCCCACCACCCCCACGGATTGGCTGAGCTTCTTGAATCTGTGAATGTATGTCTTTCAATCAAATTGGGAAATTCTTGGCTATTATTTTTAAAATGCTTTTCTACCTCCATTCTCTTTTTTCCTTTTCTTCTAAGACTTTAAAAATCCTTCTGCTGTTTGTCCTGCAGATTGGATAATTTATATTGATCTTTCTTCAAGTTCATTGTCTCTATTTTCATCTCAGTCTAGTGATTTAAAAAATTTTATAGTTTTTTTATTTGTAATATTTCCATTTGGTTCTTGTTTATAGCCTTTATTTCCCCCATGAGGTTTTCTGTATTTTCGTTTGTCATGATCATAAATTATTATTATTATATGAGATGGAGTTTCACTCTGTCGCCCAGGCTGGAGTGCAGTGGCACAATCTTGGCTCACTGCAAGCTCCGCCTCCTGAGTTCATGCCATTCTCCTGCCTCAGCCTCCCGAGTAGCTGGGACTACAGGCACCCGCCACCACGCCTGGCTAATTTTTTGTATTTTTAGTAGAGACGTGGTTTCACCGTGTTAGCCAGGATGGTCTCCATCTCCTGACCTCATGATCCGCCTGCCTCGGCCTCCCACAGTGCTGGGATTACAGGCATGAACCACCACACTTGGCCCATAAATTATTTTTAATCCTTAATTACAGTGATAATAGCTAATTAAAAATCCTTGTCTGCTAATTTAAACATCTAGATAAACTTATGTCAGTTTCCATTGACTGTAGCTTTTCTTCAGTGTGTTTTTATTTCTCTACTTGTTGAGAACTTTTAGATTTAATACTGAACATTGTGAATGATGTAGAGAGAAGATTGTCTTAGACTCATCTGAGGAGTATTGGTTTTTTGAGGTAAGGAGGAGTCTGTTTTCTGAGTCAGTTAACTTGGCTGTATTTCAACTTCAAACTTTGTTTCCTATGTGGTAGGTATTAGCTGAAATTTCAGGTCAGTTCTTTTAACCTTAGCACTGTTACTTGGAGTCTGTCTGAAATATACTTCATTTAGAGTTTAGCAAGAGATTTGAACAGTTTATCCATAGAATTTAGAGCTTCTCTCCTCTGCTTCTTCCTTTCCAAAATTCTCTTCCTCACTTTTCAAGTGCTGTGATTTCTCTGAAAGCCTGTCTTCAGGATCTTCAATTTAATAGAACTGGTTTCTGCTAAATTTTAGCTGCTCTGCATGGCTGATATTTGAGCCCTCACTCAGGTTATGGGAATCTTATTCAGTGTTATTCTTTTTTTTCCCCAGAATCAATCTGCTTTCATTCAGTTTCCTGTGCAGTCAGGTCTTTTTTTTTTTTCCTAATATTTTGTGCTGGGTTTATAATTGTTATCTATGATACGGTTGTTCCTATGGGAATGGCCTGACCACGGCTAAAAGCAGAGCTCTATTCTTAGCTTTTGAGCTCTCCAGTCACTTATGTCTCATGACTTTTCTCTATATTTCAACAAAAGTATGTTTATATTATTGAACTTTCCACTTGTTAGGAAATTGGTACTGTGACCTAATTCCTTAGAATCAGTCTTTCTGCTGTCCTAGTTTATGCCCTGCCTAATTAAAGTCATGCCTGTATTTGAAAAGTGGAAAACTTCCAAGGAAAGTGAGCAGCTGGTATTGACACTCAAAAGAGTTTTATGAAATGAAAGTAAGCAAAGGGCCAGTTAGGCTGAACTTCAGGAAAAAGTATCTAATGGTGAGATTTGTGAGACTAAACAATCTGGCAAGGGGACTTTCTCTGAGCTATTTCAAACTGAATTGGAAAAGTCAGGGAAAAAACAAGTAATAAGCCCAGGTCATGCATTGGCAAATGGACAGTTTGTATGATCTCATACTTACCTTTCCCAGTGGCTATTTGGTTGTGGGGTCATTAGCAGAAAAGCACTTTAGGTTTTACATTATTAATATGAATGTCTGAATTGGACAGAGAAAATAGATTTCTCAAAAATGCTTAAAATTGATGATAAAAATCTTTCTGGAAAGTAAGAAATCATATATTATTCATTTTTATGTGGTGAAATTCTGTGAGAGCAAGGACAGGAGCTCTCTCATTTATCATGGTATTGCAAGCATCAAGCATAGTGCCTGGCAAATAGAAGACGTTCAGCAAATATTAGCATTACTTCTACTTTTACTATACCTTACTAAAAAGTGGCACACCCACAAGCAAATGTCAACTATCAGAAGTGACAATTAAAGTTAATGTTTTCCATTATTTCTCTTATTTTTCTGTATGTTTTCTTTTTCCCCGAGTCCAGAAAGCCTGAATTTAAGGCGATTAAGTTTTCTTTGTGATTTTGTCCACAGGAAAAATCAAAAGGATTTAATTTAGTCCACTGTGAAATGTTACTGTAAGAAAACAAAGTATCAAAGATATTTGCTGGAAGAGAGAATATTAAGCAAAGCAGTTAATCCTACTGAATCTGAAGTCAGATGGTCCTGACTTTTAATTCTGGCCACAAATTACACTTGTTCTGTGGCCTTTGACAAATACTTGCTCTGTGGTCTTTAACAACTTCTCAAGCTTATCTGAACCTTAGTATCATCGTGTTTTAAAAATGTGGGTAGAATCCATGGGGTGTGGTGATGGACACCTGTAGTCCTAGCTATTTGGGAGGCTGAGGTGGGAGGGTCTCTTGAACCCAGGAGTTCAAGTCCAGCCTGGGCAACATAGCAAGGCTTTGTCTCTAAGAAACAAACAAAAACTCCATACACACAGGAAGGAATCAACCCGGGTATCCATCAGTAGATGAATGGAGAAGGAAAATGTGATAGATCTACAAAATAGTATGCTATTCAGCCTTAAAACACAAGGAAATACTGTCACTTGTGTTAACATGGATAAACCTGGAGGGTATTACGTTAAGTGAAATAAGCCAGGCACTGAAAGACAAATACTATATGATTTCACTTATATGTGGAATCTAAAAAAGTTGAACTCATGGAAGCAGAGAGTAGAATGATGGTTACCTGGGGTTGGGGGTGGGGTAGAAGGTGCTTGAAGAAATTTTGGTCAAAGGATACACAATTTCAATTAGGAGAAATAAATTCTCCTATGTTGTATAACACAGGGACTGTAGAAATAACATGTACTGTATTCTTGAAAATCACTGAGTAGATTTTAAGTGTTGTCACCACAAAAAATCATAAGTATGTGAAGTAACGCATATGTTAATTAGCTCAATTTAGCCATTGCACAATGTATATATATTTCTTTTCTTTTCTTTTCTTTTTTTTTGACACATAGTTTAACTCTGTTGCCCAGGCTGGGGTGCAGTGACACGATCTTGGCTCACTGCAGTCTCTGCCTCCCAGGTTCAAGTGATTCTCCTGCCTCCGCCTCCTTTGTTGGGATTACAGACACATGCCACTATGCCCAGCTAATTTTTGTATTATTAATAGAGATGGGGTTTCACCATGTTGACCAGGCTGTTCTCGAACTCCCGGTCTCAGGTGATTCGCCCTCCTCGGCCTCCCAAAGTGCTGGACATCATCTTATATGTGATAAATCTATCAACTAACAACCGATAAATTCATCAACTTTAAATTAATCAGTTTTAATTTTTCAATTAAAAATTAATTGATTAAAACATGGATAGCTAGCACCTATTAAATATGGCAGTTGTGAATTTAAAATGAGATTAGTATATAAAATTGTTTTGCATTGTATCAGATACACAGTAGGTGCTTGATAAAATATAGCTACAGTTTTGGTGGTTATTGTATTCATCTTAATCTTCTTTGTAGTTCCTTCTTTTTGTTTTTTAGATAATTTGATACTTTAACATAGGGCCAATTAGTGGCTTTGTGACCTTCAACATTTTTGACTTAATTTTTACTCTTCAGTTAAATTGTTTGTGAAATTAGGGGATGAATCAACTCAGATTTGCTCCCCTGTATCAACTGTACTTGGTGGGCTTTTCTGGGAGAGTTATTCTTTGAGTACTCTGAGATTACTTCCATTGCTCACTAGAATACATGATGTAATTCTGAGTTTGTGAACCAGATATGACATCATTCACTATCCATTTATAGCTTCCGTCTTCAATTTTCAATAGGTGAGTATATAAAATACGTTTTTAAATACTTGTTTATATAACTTTACATTTTTAAAAACAATGATTAAGTGCTCACTTTATGTTATGCATTGTATTAGGTGCTTCCCTTGAGTTTGTGAGGGGTGAAGGTATCAGTGGTTGAATCCTGGAATAGATAGCTTACTTAGGACATCAATAATGATAATAATAATAATAATAAAGTAATACTGTTATAATGAAGATATAATAGTAACAATGAAGAAATAAAAAATAGTAAAGAGATTGTATCAAATGTACTCAAAATTAATACATTTTCTGTAACAGTGTTTAACAAACTGTAAGAATTTAAAACTACCAGCAAAAAGAAGAGCTTATGCTATATTATTTTTGCAACATTGTACAGTGAATAGCACTCTCCAAAGCAAGACCTTTATTATTGAATCAGAATACTGAAACATAGTGCATTTTGCTTTAATTATCAAATAAATCATATAATTGACATGGTAATATGACTATATTGCTTTATATTTTCATTTCCTAATGGTATCTGTAGCCATGCATAGATTTGGATCAATCCACTGATGATTCTTTTTGTTGGATCTTGAAATGTGAGAAAAGTCTCTCTACATGGTATTCTGCTGTTCACAGAGCTTACTTTGGCCTGTTTTTCTATATAGTTACTAAGATTTAGCAGGTATTCTTCAAATGGCTGAATGACATTGAAGTGTGTTGCACTATCTTCTGGTCTACAATATTTAGTTTTTTTTTTTGAGATACAGGATATATATGTAATGGATAGTTCATTATGTGTTATACTTTTGTAATATGCTATACTTTAATAGTAGGATAATAATTAAAGGCAGCTTTAAAGCAAAATGAATAACTCACTCAATACAACAAAAACTCCAAATTTTCTAGTGTTGTTAATTATAATTATTGCTCTTCTTTTTGTCTTTTGAAGCAGTGATCAAAGAAGTTGCATTTCTGTGTGATTGAATATTTTGAAATATTTAGTCCAACTCAATGTAGTATTTCATCAAAAGAAGATGGTGGTGTTAACACTGATTTATAAACCTACCAATATGCTAACCTGCTAAGCTGCTATCTGGCAGGTTGTAAATATTCTATATGATAGCAATTTTTTAGGGTTTTGGGTAGTGATAGCAGAACATGTTGTTTCTCCCTATTAAGATAACAATTTGGTTGGTATACTCTGTTACAACCCAGCTGCAAAACCAAAGTGGACCACCCACAGAGAGTCCAGTTAGAGATTACTGAGGTTTGGCTGGCTAAACTACTACCACCTAAACAAATATCATCACCAGTTCTGTGACTCAGTGCTTGATCTAAGTAAGTGATTACTTAGAAGAGAATTTTTCCAAGTGCCCAAGCTTCTGAGATTCTGTATTTAAAAAATAATAGAATAATAAAAGCAGGAAGAACATCCTTTGAAACAAATTTTAAAACCTGATAATTAAATTTAATCTTCTATTCGTGGCTAAATTATAATACTTTCCTAACTTTTGGTATAGCAAGCCTCTTATAATTATTTTAAATGATGACTAAATAGCTTCATGTGTAATACCAGCACTCTTCATAAAATATTTTTTTGTATTGTCTGTGTTTTGCCATTACAATGAGATTTTTGAGAATATAAGAAATGCAGTTGTTACTCTGATATCATTTTATTGGATATCCTTGAATTGCGCACATTCATAGCAGTGTATCATAATGAAGTCAGTGTATTCCTTTTTTGGGGGAAGCTTCTTAATGTTAAAAGCTTCCTAAGCATTATTTGCTACATCACAGTTTGAATGGCAGTGTAACTGTGTAGTCTGATGATATATTGTTTGAATAACAGAGGTCACATGGAGTTCTGAGTATTTCCCAGATAACTTAACTAACTGCTCAATTAAGAAAAAAAGCTTGCTGAAAGATGAAGTGATGCTTTCAGTGGTCACAGAGAATACAGGTGCAATGAAGATCTCTCTAGGTGTTAACTAATGACTGAGGGTACAACATAAATATACACACATGTTCTTATGTTGGTGGAATATGAATAATGAGATTATTGGACTTGTGTGCTGTGTGATTTATTCCAAAAATGTATCCTAGCCTTTTTGAAATTTATTCTATGTTCTGTCATGACAGCCATAAATCAGCATGAGGAATTATTGGATTTACTATGGCTTGAATTGTTACCTCCATGATAAAGATAAATGTAATTATTCAGGAAATTATTTGCTTGTATAATTTATAGTTTGCTGGTCAAGAGGATTTTTTATATTGTAATTGATAGATAGATATCTTATTAGAAAAATAGCCTATGAGGGTTTTGTTTTGTTTTGTTTTGGAGTGAATGGATTGTTTATTCTGGTATGATTCCTTTGCTATCTCAATTTCTTTTTCTTTCTTTCAGGTGCAAGTTTAAAATAAGATTTATTTAAAATAAAGCTATGCATTTTAAAATAGCAAGGCTTCATATATACATTTTAGACACAGAAAAAGTTACAAAAAATGCCAAATGTCTCCATAAAATTGAAATAGAATAATTAATTGTATTTTGGTGTTAAAAAATAAATGTAGTATTTCAAAACTAGATTCTGAACTCCATGAAACACATAAATCATAAATATGACAGTATTTTCTTCATAGGGTAGTCTTTTATATGAATAGTTTATAGTCTCTGACAGTCACAACTAGAGGAAATAAGATGAAGAACCAGAATGAGTTTTTTTAGGCAGGTGGCTTTCCCCCTGGTAAAATAGGCTTATGTACTGCTGAAAAGTGCCATATAAAAAGGAAGAACTGTTGATGTATTGAATCAGAAGAAATTATGTTTTCCTTTGCAAAAAGGTTCATAGAAAATCCCATTCATAAAAATTTTTCGTCAGTATATTATTTTTTATCAGGCCTTAAAAGCTGACCAACAGAAAAAACTTGAATTACTATAAACCTGATGGAAGTGGTTTTAGTTTAGTTGAGCCTATATTAATGATTTAAAATCTTCATTAAGTTCCCATAATATAACAGCTATATTGGATTGGGGATAAAAATAAATAAATAAATGAAGAAATATCCATAACACAATTTTTCCATTGCCCTCACCAATGTTCTGTGTGCACTAATATATTCAACAAATATATTTCTGCCGAAACCTTACCACTAAGAGTTTGAAACTGACTAGAAGCAAAAATCAGATAAAAGGATATAGTAACATTAACCAAATGTGCAGTTTGATGTGGAAGAAGGTTTAACTTTTATTATACAAATTCAGTTCAGTGGAGATTATTCAATACTATGCTTCATTAAAATGTTTTCTACATGCATTGCCTCCCCTACTAAAACATCACATCACTACAGACTTGGGACTTTAGCCCCAAGAAGTACTCCAAAGTGGAACCATGGTTAGCCAAGTGTTGGCATAACTAGTTATTATTTTTTAAACCTACATATTACAAAACATACCAACTAATGACTAATGTGATAGAAATGCAAAATTGAAGTAATAGTTCTCAGCAACTAAAGTATTGAATTAACTGTTACTAAGCAATAAAAGATTAACAAATGTTAATTCCATTGTTGTTAATGATAGTTTAATATTGATGTCTGATTAGTCAAATTAAAAAGATATAGCCAAACTTTTTTAAATTAGTGTTTAAGGTTTTTTAGGCAACTAAGGTTTTCTTCCTAAATTGAAACTTCATGCCTAAGAATATTTAATGATATATGTAGGTAGAATTGAAATAGAACTTCAGGCCTGGCGCGGTGGCTCACGCCTGTAATCCCAGCACTTTGGGAGGCCGAGGCGGGTGGATCACGAGGTCAGGGATTCGAGACTCAGCCTGACCAACATGGTGAAACCCTGTCTCGACTAAAAATACAAAAATTAGCTGGGTTTGGTGGTGGGTGCCTGTAATCCCAGCTACTCAGGAGGCTGAAGCAGGAGAATTGCTTGAACCCGGGAGGCGGAGGTTGCAGTGAGCCAAGATCGTGCCACTGCACTCCAGCCTGGGCAACAAAGTGAGATCCTGTCTCCAAAAAAAAAAAAAAAAAAAAAAAAGAAATAGAACTTCAAATGTATTTCAAAGACCTTTAAAAGAAGGTTTTTGGAAAGATCTATGTTCTTTTTAAAGTATTTCTCTTTAAATTTTGACATAATTGTAGATTCATATGCAGCTACAGAAGTAATATTTACAGAGTTTCTGTGTGTACTTTACCCAGTTTCCCAAATGGTCTTGCAGTCGATCTACAGTACAGTATCACAACCAGAAAACTGACATTGATAAAGCCTACCCATCCTATTTCATCAGTTTTAAATGCATTCATTTTTGTTTGTGTATGTATTAAATTCGATGTGATTTTATCTTATGTAGGTTCCTGTGTCTATCACCAAAGTCACAAATACGTTTCTATGACCACAAGAATACTTCCTGTTGTCCCATTCCTAACCCCTGGCAACCACTAATCCATTCACCATTTCTATGATTTTGTCATTTCAAGAATTTTGTTCTATCAGTGGAATCACAGAGCATTCAATCTTTTAGGACTGGCTTTTTTTCACTCAGCATAATTCCCTTGAGAGCTGTCTAAGCTGTTTCATGTAACAATAGTTCATTCAAACTTTTTTTTTTTTTTTTTTTTTGACAGAGTCTTGCTCTGTCACTCAGGCTGGAGTGCAGTGGCATGATCATGGCTGACTGCAACCTCCGCCTCCCGAGTTCAAGCAATTCTCATGCCTTAGCCTCCCTAGTAGCTGGGATTACAGGTGCCCACCACAATGCCCGGCTAATTTTTGTATTTTACTAGATAGGGTTTCACCACGTTGGCCAGGCTTGTTATTATATATTCCAGATACTAGAGAATATATAATAATTCTCCAAATGTAACAGTAAAAAATGATTTAGAAAATGTGCACAAGACATGAACAGACATTTCACCAAGGATGATATATAGGTGGCAAATAAGCACATTGGAAATATATTCAGCATCATTAGCCATCAGTACGCACCTTCCTATCAGAATGACTAAAATGAAAAATAGTGATGATGACAAAGGCTGGCAAGAATGCCAAAAAACAATCACACATGCATTGCTGGTTAGAATGTAAATTTTTAAATTTCCCTCCACTCCTCAATGTCAATGATTTTTTTGTGAGTAATTTTCATATGTTGAATTTCTAGTAACAGATATAATCATATTTAAACTTGTGATTTATATACTCATGTTTTTGTCAAACTTTAAGTCTGGAAGATGTTTAATTTCTTATTTCTACCTAATTGTCACCATGTTGTTACTGGTAGAAGACACTTTTTATTCACATAATTGTGTTATTGTGTATGTATTTTTGGAACTTTTTTATTCGGTGAAGAATATATGGTACTTCAGCCTCATTTACCTCTCATAATGTGCTATGCACTCTGAGAAAGCTAGTTGGATTTTTGGAAGCAGATATATCTTTATCATACAGTTAAGGAAAGTGTTGGCCACCAAGGCCATCATTCTAATTTTGAATGCATGTGAATTGGCCTTTTTGCTACTTACAGTTTTGGAATCTTTGGTGGGGATACAAATGCACATCCCTTGGAAATTTTTTGGTTTTATTTTTTATCCTAGAAAATAACTGTTGTGAAGATGTCAATATGGAATTATTTTGTCTCAGGCATCCAAAGACTCATCATGAATTAACTTAGAGAAAAAAAAGATTGTATTGCCAGTTGAGCATTTCAAAGACCAAAATCCAATATTTGAAATGCTTTAAAATCTTACATTTTGAGTACCAACATGAAATTCAAAGGAGATGTTCATTAGAGCATTTCAGATTTCATTTTTGGATTCCTGATGCTAAACTGGTATAATGCAAATATTCCCAAATCTGAAAGAATCTGTATCTGAAGCACTTCTGGTCCCAAGCATTTCAGATAAGGGATATGCAATTTTGTATAAGAGGCATGGAATATCATAAGGAACTCAAGAACCGAAATGTAGACAATTATTAACTATTTGTTCTTTCCCTGAGTCTTTCTGGTTTTTCTTTCTCATTCCATTTGGCTTTCTTTGTCTTTAGTTATATTATGGCCCAGGCATCAAGAGAAATAGTCTTTCTTTTATTGAACTTAAGCATTTCAAAATTCCAGGAGAAGGATTTTTTTTTTCTCTCATGTTTTGATTTGATATCTACCCTTGACAAACCTATTGGACAAATTGAAAAGTAACCACAAGGTGCCTTTCAGTCACCTACAGGATATGGTTCAGCTTCACACAACCTTCAAGTCTCCATTATCTGGCCTGCGCCTTCATCCCACTGTCATCTCTTATCATTCGCAGTCTTATTCTTTTATATCCAACTACACTGGTATGGCTTTTAGTTTCTCTGCAGAAATCACACTATTTTTCTATTCAGTGTTCTTGCTGCTGTTTTTACCTTGTCTGGAAATTCTTTACTCCTCTACTTATTCTTTAGTACAAAAATTATTAGTCCTGGGGCTGGGGCAGGAGAAAGAGGAAGGATATTGTTTCAACAAGCATATCTAATATTGTAATAATCACATATTTGGAAAATTAAGTTTGTTTCTTGGTTTTAAATTTAAATTACTCAAAGCAAACTTTGTTGTAGTCTTGCTTACTAGAAATACACTCATATCATGAGTGTATATGATTCTTGGTCAGACTTCCTTGGAGGACTACTCATCAGATTCTTTGAGGAGGAACTTTGATGTATTTCTAAAGGGGAAAAGTTGTCACTGTTAGGAAGACTGTTCTTAGTTCTTTTGAGTAAATCATATACAAAACTACTAATTGCTACATGCATACCAGCCAACTGCATATAGTATTTAGTAGCATAAAAGGTGTGTGCAGGCATTGATTTTATGTGATATTACATGATGTGAAATTGGAAACAGTTGTATAATAGGTATAAAATAAATGTATATTGATTGAATCTTGAACGCTGTCCTCAGTGGACTTAATTCCAGCACTTGAAGATTCATTGTAGACTAGCCTATACTAGTGTGACTTATTAGTTACTTGGATGATTATAGTGTACACATTTTTCCACTGTATTGAAAAATGCACCTAAAATACTGTTAAAAATTGTAAGAACAATTAGAATATAATAAAGAATAATTTCAGCATTTAGAATATTTTAAAACATTTACACCAGTTTAATGTCAATATTCATTTCAGTACCAAGACAAAACCTACAAAAACTGTATTTAAAAGAATGATTTCTTTCAAAAATAATTTAAAAAATAGTTATTTCTAGGATATTTTGTTTAAACCTGTCGTTATTTTAGATGTTTTTTTCTCTAGCGTTAAATAGACAATATGAACTGAGTCTTAATGTCTTTTTACATGTTGATTTGTCATATAAATATTACTCTCACTCTCAAGCCTGGTACCAGTTCTCTGTCACAGAGCAAAAATCCTCACCTCTCATCCCCTTTTTAATTTAAATCTTTACATTCAAAGAGTTTTCTTTGCTGTATTTTTGAAAATGCTATTTTCCTGTGCTTTGGCTACCACCCTGTTTGAATATTGAGACTACTCTAAATTTACTTAAAGAGTTATGAATATGTGTTTGGTAACTGTAGTTTGTTTCGTAGTTAAGGAAATGTTGCTTGTGGTTAGAATTCGTGTGCAGTTATTTTAGTTAATTTTGGGAACCATAAGTGAAATAAAATTGTGACTGTTTGCCTAAGTATTTTTTTTTTTTTTGCTTTTTTGTTGGTACCCTGTTTAAATTCTAGAAGGAGAAATATGTTATTTAGAGAGAGAGCTGTAAAGGAAATTTTGGGAAAACGTATCAAGATATGTACGTAATGAGTTTTGAAGCCTATAATGAGGGGGAGAGAGAAAGTCAAATAAAATAAAATTTTCCTGATTGACAAAGAAAAAAAGACATTTTATTGTGATAATCGTATTTCATTCATTTTTTAATATCAGGGATTCTGGTTATTTAGTCAGTATGTCTCAAATTTTTTTTCACTGAGCTATCCCTTCTTGGCCGAAGAGTACAAACTGGGTGCACGGCCTATTAGCCAGCATAAATGGAGAATATCTTTGAAATGGCTTATATTGCCTTAAATAGTTCATGTGAGACTTTCTGTTAATATGGCAGAAAGCATAAATTTACAAAGCCAAGAATAGTAGAGAGGGTCTAATAAATATCTATACATTTTTGGAAGATGCAGATGCATAATTTGTAACTAACTAAGTGGTATGGAGAAAGGGTATAGGTGCTTTTAGGAGAGGTTGCTAGAGAGGCAAATGGGTTCCTAAGCAGAAACCCCCATGAATTGGGAGTACCAGTTACCTCTAAATGTGGACGTATAAAACAGTGCTGAAACCATGAGGATTTGTTTAAGGCTTTTAAGGGACACTTAGACCACCCAAGCAGCTGCACACCTAGTTCTCCCTCCTTTCATTTTTAGAAAAAAAAATCAGGATTCACAATACTAAACACTGGTAAAGGAAGATTGAGGGATGGACTGTACAAAGAACGTGAGGATTAAATGAAAGTCTGCATAATTATAAAAGGGAACTGGCTCCCTTCCTTTGCTTAGTTGCAAGTCTTCTAGCAGCCTATCTTATAACTCCCAAGTAAAAGAGTAAGCTGATCCAGAGGAAAGACCATCAGATATTGACAGTCAGGGGGGTCATTGAATGGAAGGTCTCCGTGTGATCACACTATCCTCTCTATCCTTCCCACTCTATCCTGAAGCTTCCCTACTCTGTTCTGCCTATTGTCGGATGCCTGAAAAGTTACTTCATGTGTTTGTTTCCAGAGTAACTGTTACTCTGTAAATAGAGTTTATAATCAGTTTTTTAGTTCCTCTGTTTTAATTGTGAATGGATAGGCAAGGCTTGCCAGCCATTTGGGGAAATCCTGTAATAAAAACGCAGTGATCAAATAAAATAAAAAAAACATGAAACAGGTTTGAGAAAAAGAGACCTTGAGAGAACAGAATAGCCTTTTAGTAATTTATAATTAATATTTCAGATAAACAAAAGAGGCTTGCATCAGTAAAGCAAAGATAGAATATATGCTATTAAAACAGAGCTGTCAGAGAAAGAAAAGAGTTGTTGGAAATTAAAATAAAGTTTTAAAAATATAGAATGGTAAAACATAAACAGAAGCAGTCTTCCAGGAAGTAAAATTAAAATAAAAAGAGATGAACAATGTAAGAGGAAAGTTAAGAAAATTTGATGATCAATCCAGGAAGTTTATTCTCCAATAAGAGTTCCAGAAAGAGGAAAATGATAGAGAAGTTAATTTAATAAAATTCAAAATATTAGTGTATGAATGAAAAATTGTTTAAAAAATACTTTGGTTATTCAGTTATTGAAAATGCCTATCCTTATTTTGAGGTTTGTTGTTTTCCCCACTTGCTTTTTATTAAGAATCTACCTTCAGATGGGTAGTACATTATATGGGTAATATTTACTCAAATGCAATTTGGAAGTGTTTGTTCATTGTTATGAGGAAGCACTCCTTAAATCTTAATGCTTATATGAGATTTTATCACTTGAAAACAATTTGAGAAAAGCTAGTTACGTTCAATACCTTTAACCATGTGAGGTGATGGCGTTTCTACCAAGTAAAGGACGAATAACATCATCTTCTGTAATGGTCTTTTATGTTTCTGTGTTAGGAGGAAGTGCAGACAACAAATGGATTAGATGATCTAATAGTTATTTTTCCATTTAAAAGGAATTCTTGTTTTCTTTTTAATAAGTTGAGAAAACAACTATCCTACATATAATAGTTTACAAGAGGGATTGGATCTCTGTAGATATCGTGAAAGAATCATTGTCTATATTCCAAGACCAATATAAAATCCTTTAATTAATGTAAGATCAGTGTCAACCTATGAAAGATACTTTGAGTATATTTTTAAAATAAATCAATGTAACTTAGCTGATATACACTAAATAAATAGCAGTTATTGAATGCCAAATACTGTAAAATCATCATGGATTTTGAAAAACAAAAGGAAAGTGAGGAGGAAGTAATTCATGAATAGACAAAGACAATTTGAGGTTAGGCTTTCAAGATTCATAATAAATACTAAATTTTTTTCTCATAAGACAGTTGCACATTATACTAAAGAATTGCAAACAATTTTAATTGTGGGAGGCAGAAAGGAATGTTGCCCAGTTTTACTGTAAGAAACTGCTTTTTCCTCTTTAGTTATGAAATAGATAGCATGATAGTCCTAAAGAACTAATCTTATATAAAAAACATTGAAAAAAATACAAAATGTTTATTTTTTCTAATTGGCATAGTTATATTAATTCCTTTTATAATTCTCCTCTTTCACCTCTTGCCAGATTGCTTTACTTGTTCAAGTAGTGTTTGAACTGTGCTACTATGAACTGATGTCACTAACAGCCCCAGCTATTCTGTTCCTCAGCCATACAAATTGAGAGAAGAAATGTGTTGGAAATTAAATACCTATAGTGTAAGTTTTGTGGGATTCTTGTAACTACAGAATTCTGAGATTAATGAACAGAGGACTACCCAGAAAATATAAAAACAATCATTGGTTTGAGGTAGTAAGATAGTTTGGAACTTCACAAAAATATTAAAATTTTTCCATCTTTTCATTATTTTAAAAAATAATAATTATTCATTTCAGTTCTGCTTATATTTCCAAATTATATTTTATTATATTTGCAAGGCAGTAATTCCTTTCTTTAGGGAATTTATAATTTATTAAGACTGTTAGTCATTGAGATGGGGTTGATGGAGAACATAAGAAAGTTTGGGGGCAATGGGAATGTTTGACCCAGAGTGCTAGTGCATGCGATTAAATGATATCCATGAATGCCCGCAGAACACTGCCATGTGAGTGAAACAGATAGGCATAGAGAAAGGAGAAATGTTTAGGAAATTTGATGAATATACAACTATAATACAGTTATGTATGACCAAGCTATGTGTATATGTAAAATACAAGACTTTTTGTTCTGATGATAGGTGAAAAACCAAGGGGCCTCACATGACCTTGTTTCACATGACCTGTCTTCTTATACGGAAAATATCGGAATTATTCTGTAGTCGTGAAAATTTGGGACTGGGGTAGGATGGGAAAAGTAGAAATTCTCATAAATAATCAGAACTAAAATATATGATAATGAATCAAAATCTCTTAGCTCAGTGCATTGAAACATTGTTGGTGGCAAAATTTACATTTGTAAAAGGCTCAAACTTAGACACTTTGGTGTTATTTCCAAATAAGATTTTACCTATAGTCTATAGAGACCTGATAGGATAAAAGAATACATTCTTTTACCGCTGTAAAATTTAAGTCCCATTATCACCTATATTGCACTGTGAATATTTTTAGAGCCTCTGAAATTCCGATTATAAAAGCATAGGATTTTATGTTAGTGAATGTTGTCAATGAGTAAATGTTAAATGTAAACATTTAAAAGAGATCTTAATTTTCAAGACCCTGCTAGATATTTCTTCATTTTTCAATATGCCGTGAGTTTAAAATTTAAAGAGAAATAGAAATAGCCCTGAATCTTATCTTCCAAATTTTGTCCTTTTTCTTAAATTAAAGAACAATTAAATTTATCAAATAATTACATTTCTGAGAGCCATTTAAAATGTTAACTTTGAATGACAGGATAAACCATTTGAATTATATCAATCAGGGAATTTTAAATTATTTGAGGGAATAAAGAAGAAAAAACTGAAGTCACCTATGCATATGAGTGTACAACAATCAGCTTTCAAATTTCTGATCCAATATATTGATCATATTTCACAACTCTTTGATGCATCTATTATTAATTATAATTTTGTATGTGCAGTATCTATTTGGAAAGCAGTATCATCAATTCTGCTTTCTTTATTAGTATTTTTCTTGAAATGTTCTAGGGATTGGTGGTAACAGCCTCTTTGTTCCAAGGTGTCAAATGTTTTATATTCCAAAATGAGATTATATGTGTGTTTCTGCAGATGCTGCAAGTGTACCACGTGGGATGATTGGTAACCTTTTATTAATATCATTCTGTGAAGCTCTTAATTTATTCTTACTTCGGAAAATATTCTTTCAGAATTATAATTAAGTGGCATGTTCATGTAGGAAGTTAGTTTTAGTTGCCTTTGGGTAAGGTTTCTTCTTTTCTTCTCTGTGTATTTCTATGATGTATCTTTTGGTTGTTTGTAGACAAGTACCACCTCAGTGCCGCAAGAGATAGTGCAGACCTCTACCCACCCCGCCACCCCCTTCTTTTAAGCTTTTCCCACTTAAGGAAGAGACCAAATTTAAATTTGGTTACTTGGAAATAATCATTTTTTAAGTTGGTCATATAATATTCTAAATTTGTCATTTTCAGGCACTTAATATGGTGCTTATGTGGGCCAGTTAATTATTCCAAGTGCTTTGCAAATACAAGCTTATTTAATAATAGCAACCCTATGAGGTAGATGTTGTCATTGCCATTTGACAGATGAGGAAACTGATGCAGTGAAAGGCGCATAGCTAGTAAGTGGCCACAGTGATTTCAGTTCTTTTAATTTTTTTTTTTTTTTTTGAGATGGAGTTTTGCTCTTGTTGCCTAGGCTGGAGTGCAGTGGCGTGATTTCGGCTCACTGCAACCTCTGCCTCCTGGGTTCAAGCAATTCTCCTGCCTCAGCCTCCCGAGTAGCTGGGATTACAGGCACCCACCACCACACTTGGCTAAATGCTTCTTGTTTTGTTTTGTTTTTCGTATTTTTAGTAGAGACAGAGTTTCACCTTGTTGGCCAGGCTGTTCGCGAACTCCTGACCTCAGGTAATCCACAGGCCTCGGCCTCCCAGAGTGCTAGGATTACAGGTGTGAGCCACCACGACCGGCCCTTTTTATTCTTGTGAGATGAATAATCTAAATATAAGTCATCTTTATCTTTTAATAGAGACACTACCTTTTAGTAGATAAGAGAAGTAAAATAATACCTGATTGTTGAAGTCTAGGGGATCCTTTAATATTTGTTAATATATCCAATTTCTATGTGTTTCATTTCAATTCAAATTAGTTACATTTGGCCATTTGTTTGTAGACGTAACAGAATTAGTTGCTAATAGAGGAATAGATTGCTGCAAGTTACTCATGAAATACTGTTCTCTCCTTCAGTCAACATATTTGTTCATTTATCTTGTTTATTAAAAGCATAAGGAACTTCAATAAGTAGGCTACATTTTTATCTTGTCCTTGAATCTGTATTATGATTTCATGTGAATTTGCTACAGTGAACTTTTGATTTGCTGATAGCAGCAAGTTTTTGGAATTGTTATCTTAAATTCTGGTTTGGCATATGCCTTTAAAATGTTATTCAATCTTCCTGTAATCCCAGCATTTTGGGAGGCCAAGGCAGGCAGATCACAAGGTCAGGAGATTGAGACCATCCTGGCTAACATGGTGAAACCTCGTCTCTACTAAAAATACAAAAAAAATTAGCTGGGTGTGGTGGCGGGTGCCTGTAGTCCCAGCTACTCGGGAGGCTGAGGCAGGAGAGTGGCATGAACCCGGGAGGCGGAGCTTGCAGTGAGTGGAGATAAAGCCACTGCACTCCAGCCTGGGCGACAGAGCGAGACAACGTTTCAAAAATAAATAAATTAATTAGTTTAAAAAAATAAAATAAAATGTTATTCAATCTTATTTGAGTAGCTATTGAAGTCAAGTGCTTATGTAAAATTTAAGATCGTTTATTTTCCACAGTGAAGATGCTAATGCCCTCTTAAAGTTGGTTACCCTGCTTGCTGTTGTCATTTTTAACTGAATAACTAAACTTACTAAACTTCAGTGAGTTATTCATTAGTGAATTGGGGTTGGGGGGAGTGATAAGTAAAAGAAATGCATTTTATTTCCTCCCTTATTGTCAGATTCCTGTTTGAATTCAATGTGTAATGATGGCTTATGGAGTTTACCAGTTTTAGTGGAATCCTCACTGCCTCTTCAACTGCTTTGCTTATTGCTGAAGGATAGAAAAGTGTGGAAGCTTTTGATTAACTCTTATAAATCTACTGCAATGTATCACAGAGTTTACCACTGAGTCATTTTATAACTTTCTCCTTTTTGCTTTTAATATATTTTTTTCTATGTGAATACAGTTATTGAGTTTCTGGAAACATAAAGTTCTTGGGCTTCTAGAAACATAAATAAAGAACAGATGGCTGTTCACGCCTAACAATGAATACGATGGGAACAGAGGACTTTCATCTTGTCCCTAGTGGTCACCATGTCAGCCATCATGTGGTGGACATCTGTGACTGTTGAGCATAGTCCCTGCTGCTATTTTGGAGTCTGTCAGGTCTGGTGTTAGTCATATTTACATTAGCTTTATTTTTTTTTCTCCTTTTTCTTTTTTTTTCTTTTTCTTTCTTTCTTTTTTTTTTTTTTTTTTTCTTTGAGTCAGAAGAGTCTAGCTCTGTCCCCCAGGCTGGAGTGCAGTGGTGTGATCTTGGCTCACTGCAACCTCCACCTCCCAAGTTCAAGCAATTCTGCCTCAGCCTCATGAATAGCTGGGATTTCAAGCATGTGCCACCACATCTGGCTAATTTTTGTATTTTTACTAAAGACGGGGTTTCACCATTTTGGCCAGGTTGGTCTTGAACTCCTGACCTCAAGTGAGCCGCCTGCCTGGGCCTCCCAAAGTGCTGAGATTACAGGTGTGAGCCACTGTGCCTGGCCTGCATCAGCTTATTTTCAAGAACTGTCATTCTCAGTCATTTATCAGTCTGCAAAAAATATAATTCTGAATAAATGAGAATTGAGAAGGGTCCCAAATAAGGGTTACTTTCTTTTAAATTGACCCATAGTTGTACAAACTGATTGATTACTGTTGATTGATATGTCTTTATTCATCAGCATTGGGAAATTTAGGAATTGAGCTTCATTAATGAAACCATTTTATTGGACACATAGCTGTAAATTGCATGTCTGTTGACAGAGCACTGTAAACAAAATAAAGCATTGAAATTTAGATAAATTCAGGGAGAAGACCACATGTAAGCATTTAAATCATAACAGATTCCTGGTATTTATGGCTTTAATATCCAAATGATGAGCAACTCCTACGAGTCTATGACAGGGAATTGTCTGGAATTGTATATAGCTATGAATTTTAATTTTGCACCACTGATTCTTAGGTGGGCGGGTTGTCTATTCATCCACATATAATATGAGGCTTTGTTTTGTACTTGTCATTACAATAAACTTTGAAGTGTTTAAAACATTGTGTCTTCGTGGAGAAATGGTCATCAAGTAAGACAATTTTAGGGAATACTGAAAATGCTCTTAGCTTGAGATGTAGCAAATTGTATCAGAAGCATGTCCCTTGAGAGCAGTGTGGCTTTGAAAATGCTAGGAGTTGGGAGAAAGATTTGTTTTTATTAATGTAGAGAACTGCAAAAGTTTTAGAAAATCCACCCACCATGTCAAAGGTCTTGTGTGTAGAATTTTTAAAGAACTGCTATAGTAGAGGGCATTAAGATTTTTAAATAAAATAAAACAAAAACTTATTGTATGTTAACTTGGAAGATAATTTTAAAAACTTACCCTAAGTTCTTAGAAAGTCTTCTCTACCCTCATGACCTCTGCTATCTATATAAGAAATTAGTGAACTGAATAAATCTTTAGCCTCTCACTATCTTAAATTACCATAGAATTAAAAACTCTAGAATATAATGAATTTATTCTATCAGTACAGCCCATGAGTGAATTTCAAACGTTTAAGTTGTGCCTCAGAGGAATTTTTGTTATGCATCTTTTAAATAATAATATTTTCAATAAATCATTCCTTATAAAAGTCCCCAAATTGTTGCTCTTTAGACATTACTAAAATCAAAAACAACAAATTTAAACATTTACAGTTTGGGACCTAATTTAAGCATGTATCACAGTTTATTAAAGTTATCTTCTGTTAGAAATAGCTCCCTTAGTTCTGGAGATCTGTTGTGCAGCATGGTGACTATAATAATAGTGTATTGTGTACATGACATTTCCTAAGAGAGATCTTAAATGTTCTCACCACACACAAATGAGAATGTGAGGTAATTGATATGTTAGTAGCTTGATTGTGGTAATTATTTCACAGTGTATATATGTATCTCAAACATGTTGTACAACTTAAATATATACAATTTTTATTTCCCAATTATACCTTAATAAATCCAGAAGAAAATAAAAATGGTAAGTTAACCAAATTTTTTTCTCTCAGTCTCTCATATTTTCTCCCAGATTAAGTAAGGGTACGTCTGTGAATCACACTGATTTCATTTTGTTAAAAAGCTTAAGAAATTAAGAGTAAGCTATAAGTAGTTGTAGCTGACAATATAAGAACTGTTAGAAATATGAACTTGCTTTATGAATGCTATATTTATTCTGATTGTGTTGCATTAAACATGTTTATTTTATTTTAAATAAAATATTTTTCTCTTAAAGCTTCTAATAATGTTAAACGTTAAAGAAACAATTATCTGTTTAGGTAGGAATTTGACTTAATCTCATTATAAATAGCATCCTAAAATTTTACAGCTTTGAACAAACATTAAAATTAGTAATAATTTTTCTATTCAAAATGAAAAGAAATGTGAACCTTTTCTGACACAGGTCATAATGAAATAATTCCCCCTTTAAAAAAAATCTAAACACACATAGCCTATGAGAATAAAATTAACATAGCTGCTGTAAGAAGTTTTAAAAAAATTCTTAGCATGTCTTGAAGTAATAAACATGTCTCTGATTAGGTGAATCAATAGACATTATTGGTTTATATATTATAGATACAATTCCAATATTATGAAAAAGATACTGTGGAACTAGAGAATTTTGTATCTGACTGGAATACCAGAATAGTGGTAATATTGCTTATTGAAATTACTGAGGAGAATGATAAGTGATCTTCAGGCCATTTATTTATTTATTTTTAACTTTTATTTTAAGTTCAGTGTTACATGTGCAGCTTTGTCACATAGGTAAACTTGAGTTATGGGGTTTTGTTGTACAGATTATTTCACCACCCGTGTATTAAGCCTAGTACCCATTTTTATTTTTCCTGATCCTCTCCCTCTCCCACCGTCTACCTTCCATCCTCCAACAGGCCCCAGTGTGTGTTGTTCCCCCACCACGTGTCCATGTGTTCTTATCATTTAGCTTCCACTTATAAGTGAGAACACACAGTATTTGGTTTTCTGTTTCTGTATTAGTTTGCCAAGGATTATGGCCTCTGCTTCCATGTCCTGCAAAGGACATGATCTCATTCTTGTGGCTGCGTAGTATTTCATGGTGTGTATGTACCGCATTTTTCTTTTTCTTTTCTCTTTTCTTTTTTCTTTCTTTCTTTCTTTTTTTTTTTTTTTTTTTTTTGAGATGGAGTCTTACTCTGTTTCCCAGGCTGGAGTGCAGTGACGCAATCTTGGCTCACTGCAACCTCCACCCCCTGGGTCCAAACAATTCTCCGGCCCCAGCCTCCCGAGCAGCTGGGATTACAGGCATGTGCTACCACGCCTGGCTAATTTTTTGTATTTTTAGTAGAGATGGGGTTTCGCCATGTTGGCCAGGCTGGTCTCGAACTCCTGACCTCAAGTGATCCACCCACCTAGGCCTCCCAAAGTGCTGGGATTACAGGTGTGAGCCACCACACCCAGCCACATTTTTCTTATCCATTATATCATTAATGGGCATTTATGTTGATTCTATGTCTTTGCTATTGTTTCAGTTGTGAATAGTGCTGCAGTGAACATACATGTGCATTTGTCTCTATAATAGAAAGATTCATATTCCTTTGAGTATATACCTAGTAATGGAATTCCTGGGTCAAATGGTATTTCTGTTTTTATGTCTTTGAGGAATCCCCACACTGTCTTCCAAAGTGGTTGAACTAATTTACCCTCCCACCAACAGTATATAAGTGTTCCTGTTTTTTTTTTTTTCTTTTTTTGAGATGGAGTCTTGCTCTGTTGCCCAGGCTGGAGTGCCGTGGTGTGATCTCAGCTCACTGCAACCTCCACCTCCTGGATTCAGGTGATTCTCAGGCCTCAGCCTCCCAAGCAGCTGGGTTTTCAAACATGTGCCACCACGCCTAGCTAATTTTTTTTTTTTTTTGTAATTTGAGTAGAGATAGGGTTTCGCCATGTTGGCCAGGCTGGTCTCAAACTCCTGGCCTCAAGTGATCTGCCTGCCTCGGCCTCCCAAAGAGTTGGCATTACAGGCGTGAGCCACCGTGCTTGGCCAAGCATTTGTTTTTTTCCTCAACTTTGCCAGCATCTGTTATTTTTTGACTTTTAAATGATAGCCATTCTGAGTGGTGCGAGATAGTATCTCATTGTGGGTTTTGGGTTTTTTTTTTTTTTCACTCTGTCACCCAGACTGGGGTGCGGTGACACAATCTTGGCACACTGCAGCATCTGCCTCCTGGGTTCAAACAATTCTCCTGCCTCAGCCTCCTTAATAGCTGGGATTACAGGCACACACCACCATGCCTGGCTAATTTTTGTATTTTTAGTAGAGATGGTGTTTCGCCATGTTTGCCAGGCTGGTCTCAAACTCCTCACCTCAAGTGATTCACGCGCCTTGGCTTCCCAAAGTGCTCGGATTACAGGCATGAGCCACTGAACCCAGCCCTCATTATGGTTTTGATTTGTATTTCTCTAATGATCAGTGATGTTGAGCTTTTTTTTTTTTTCATATGGTTGTTGTAGACTTATAAATTCCAAGTGGACAGAGATTGTGACGTTTGTCATTCACATGAGCAGAACACTCAATAAGTATCCAGTGATATTCATGAAAGTAATGTGAGTGATCAGATTTGTGTTGCATGAGATTCTGACAGTACGAGGAACTGATCTGTGTTGTAATCTTCTATCCCATTTCAGGTATGTAAAAATGCTGAGGAAAGAAAAGGGGAGAATATGCATGGGTCAGAAAGGAAAAGATAATTCAAAGCCAGGGCATGAGTTATACTGCAGTGGCCAGGGGGTCATTTGGTCTATACATAAACTCTATGGACTTGGGCTTGGGTTTTAATGCTTGTGTGGTGATAGGAGATAAGGAAATTAGGGATGGGTTTGGTGGAAGAGGAGGAGATGCACTTCTGCACGTTTGAATGGAGTCAGAATTTACACTGTCCTCGTATCACAGGGATCTCAAGATAAGAGATAGTGACAACTCCTGATACTCTTGCAAAGCAAATGCTAAACTATTCAGAAGCTAAGGCAAAGCCTGCACAGATGAGAATCTTATGGAAAGAATACCCCCTCTGAAGATAAGTTCATAATAAAAAGCTCCAGCCACATGAATTAACATGACTAATATATTCAGCAGCCACAAGACAAAGGAGATTTATTACCATAAAACATGAAGTAATGTGACAAATTTAAAGGAATATAAAATATATTTGAAGTAATTAAGCAGATTTTTAGAGAATATTAAGCATAATTAAATGTAACAAAGGAAAATAAACACAAAAAATAGGAAAACAAAAAATGATGGTAGATAAAAATTATTAAATCAATTATGCCAACATAAACTCTACAGTTAAAAGACAGATTCTAGGTTCTATAAAAAGCAAAATCCAACTGTATGCTGTTTATAAGAAACACCTAAAACATAAGGATTGTAAACATTGGAAAGCAAGAGATAAAAATAACATATCAGACAAATACTGATCAAAATATAAGTGAGATAATTTTATTATTGTACTAAAAATACACTTGAAGGAAATAAGTGCTAAGAATAGGGGAGACCAAATGAGTAGAAATGCAAAATAATCTGGAGAATGTGTATTCACCTTACAATGTAACCTCAAAATACATAAAGCAACAATGGACTCAATTACAAATTGAAATTCAGAAATACAAAATCACATTGAAAGTTTTGAAAACGCCTCTCTCAAAAACCAATATATTAAGCATATGAGAAAATAGATTTGTACAGTGTATTTTAACAAGGTTACTACTATAATGGAAGGAAGGATGGATGGACAAATAGATCTCTTCTAGCAATTAGAGAATGTACATTTTTTTCATGCATACTAAAACATGACAAAATTTAAGTATGTACTAGGCCATAAAGGAATTCTCAACCAGAGACCAACATACGGTCCAAATTTCTGTAGTAACTTAATTACAAAAAAATTGTCTTCCTCACAAATATAAAGCACACAAAAACACAAACACAAGAAAATCAATGGGCCAAAGAAGGCATTAAAAGAAAGATTATGAAACTTTTAGAATTGAACATCAGCCAAAATACTGCTTGTCAGAACTTGCCGCTAATGAATTAGCATAACTTTAAATGCATATTTTAGCAAAGATTGAAGATTGATGAACCAGGTTTTCAACTCGTGACATATGATCTAAGACAGAGGGTGTATAACAAAGAGAATCCCCAGAATGATGCTGATGGGAGCTCCTGGATGACCAAAATACAATTGACTCTTGCAGCAGGGGTTGGTCAGAGGGCCTGGAGGGATGAATTCAAGGGAGCTGTGGGTGGGGTTAAGTGGGTGATTATCTGATGTGCTCAATCATTTTCAATTAGAGTTAAAATTTGCCAAATCTGAATTGTTTGTAATATTTTCCCCATTCTTATTTTCCATCTATTTTATGCTTCCATTTTTAAAGAAATATACTTTGTATTTATTTTCTAATTTCTTAGAAAATAGTCATTTTTCCAAAGTTTAAATATTATATTTCCTTTTGAAATTATAGATTCTTTTATTTCTTACTAAATTTAAAGGAAGTACTCTTATTCTATTTAAAATGTATGCTGATTGGACAACTCAATTTCAGATTTGATTTTTCTCTATTTCTACATCATGGGAGTGAATTTAATTGATTTTCTTCTAGTATTTGATTTAGGGTAAACTGTCAGTTTTAATCTAAAGCGTTTTTTTGTTTTCTTTGAGAGAAGAAAGTTGACCTGAAAGATTAAACACAAAGCAAGTGCTGTGCTTACTAACATAAAATGAACAAAATGGACACATTATGTCATGGGCTGCTTGTCCCCCTCAAAAGACAAAGAGTAAGCCAACCCAGGCCATCCTTCTATTAAGCTAGAACAGCTGGAGTCTGACATTTTTCTTCTCTATATTTAAAGACTGGCTAATGTTCATAGTAGGTCTTACTTGTCTTTTACACATTTGGTCTCCTGTGTTCTTTTTGGCTTGAGATCCTTGTTAGTGTGCAGTATGACTTTGAGAGAAAAAAAAATCCTTTTCATTTTAGGATGGAATATTTAAAATAAACAGGCTGTGTGTTTATTACTGTGGAAACCAGACAGTAAGTGTGACGGTAAACAGAATGATTTCAAAAGAGTAAGTAATTAAATGCTAACAGACTGCAATAATACTATTATTATTTCATAAATTTTATTTCTACCCTAATTATTGAAATGCTTTCTGAAGTAATTTTATGATTTACATGTTAATCTTTTGCCATATGTGATTTTTTAGTTTTAGTAGAAACTTAGCCATTTTTTCTATAGAATAGAGAAACTTGAAGATGTACTTGGTTATAGCAGTTATGATTGCTAGAACCTTATGAAGGTATTTGATTCAGGAATGACATGGCATTTTTCATGTTTGTTAACTACCAATAACATACTTAGTAACATTGTGTCTTGTGAGCTTGTTACAACTGTATGCTTTCTTCTGTAGTCTGTTCATAGGTGCTTACTCTAAAAAAACCTAGTTGTAACTGTCCAACTCCTTTAGTATGTAATTTAAAATTTTATATAACACAGGTAGTTATTTCTCTTTGTACTGAATCATTTTGTGCCTTATATGACATTTGGATAAAACTGAGTGAAACCAAATTTGCTGTTAAAAAGGAAAAAAAAAATCAGCTTGACTCATTTGTGACAGTTCTACTAACCCCATCAACTGGGTTCTCTGCTCAGGATCTCACAAGGCTGAAATCAAAGTATCAGTTGGGCTGCATTTTCATGTGGGGCTCCGGTTCTCTTCCAAGCTCACATAATTGTTGGCAGCATTCAGTTCCTTGCTGCCTCTTAGCTAACTCTGCTCTCAGCTCCTAGAGGCCATTTTATGGTACCCTCCATATTCAAAGCCAGCAACAGACAAGTTCCTTCAAGTCTAATTCCCACTCCTCATGAAGAACCCAGTCCCCTTTAAGGACTCACTTGATTTATCAGGCCCAACTGGAATGATCTCCTTTTATAAGTCAGTTTTGCCATATAAGCTAACCTAATCATGGGAGTGAATATCTCTCAAATCCACAATTCTCACTCACACCTGAAAGGAGGGGGATTATACAGGGCAGGGCGTATATACCAGCGGGCGGGAATCTTGAGAGCCATGTTAGAGTTTTGCCTACTACTAAGATAATAGAAGCTTTTAGGTAGATATTTCTTCCGCTTTCTTTTCTATCTTAAATGTGTCTGTATTCTTTTCCTCCTCTAGTTTCAGAAAAGGAAAAATCCCTATCTTGTTCTAAGTCTGAATTGTCCAGTGCCGGTCTTTCCCATCCTTCCTTAAATTCACTCTAATAGACCTGCATTCATTCCCATTCTTACACTCCACTTTTCTCTTGTATTTTAATTTCCCCACTCTGCTTGCTTCCACCTCTCAACTTACATACATGCCTAGTCCTCAATTCTTTTCACTCAAGTGAACCTCTCAGCACTTGCCCGGATTTAAGTTTACAATCTTTTCTTGCTGATACTGTTGCAAACAACTGATCTTCTTATCTCTGGTCCTGCCTACTCTACCACCAGAGGAGCATTGTAAAATGCAGATCTAATTGAATTATTCTCCAGCTTAAAAATCACTGGGGAAGTCCTGCCTTGTTGTCCTTATCAGAGGACAAAATATAGTCTATAGATATTTTGTGTTTGGGCCTTACATGTAGAAAAAATTTTAAATGAACTTCCAACAATTGCAATTGGGAACTTAAACACTTAAAAAAAAAATCTAAGTTTCTGGCTTCTCTTGGAAAATTAGAAATCTGAGTATACTGGCACACAATTCCAAAAGATAACAATCTACTACCACTACCTAATAGCTGCCCCAAAGATGGGAAATGCTCTCTGTATTTTGCCATTCCATCAACTTGACTCATTTGCCGTACCTACCTGTCCTCTGAAGATACTTGACTTTGTAAGCCCTGGCCTAGAAAATAAAGGCCAAATGCCTTAGCCTAGCATTCATGATTTTTTTCTAACTTTATCCCATTAACTCTTTTCAAATTGTTGTTTTGGTTACATGATTGCGTTTCAGTTTCTCCTGCCAGATTATAATTTTCACAAGGACAGAAAGTATGCTTTATGCTTTCATGCTAAGCCCCTAGCATGATTTCTAACACAGACTATTGATTTGAATAGTACTAATTTTACTTGCACTGACGTATTGATTTTATGTGTCCATATAATTGGTCAAAAGGCAATATGGTAAAAATATGTTTTTACTTTCTAGCACTATTGAAAAATCTTAAAATGTTGTTTTCTGTCAAATGAATCAATAGAATTATTTTGATTTGCAAAGGACAATACATAGCAGTACTATGATGGTACAGTGGGTGGTGGAGAACCTTCATTATTTTCAGTGTCTTGATCCTTTCATTCTTTCATAGGAGTTTGGGAATTGGGACTTCCCTGTCAGTGTTTATATGTTCAGTCTTCTGAACTACACTGAAAAGAAAATAGGGCTTCCAGTTGGCTCTGGATCCTTCTTTTGCAAGATATTGAAAAGCTTTCTGTTGACATCCATCGATCAGTTAATATTTATAACTTTTCCAAACAAGCCTTCTAACCATTGCTTGTCCCTAAAGACCATTTTAAACTGTGAATCTTTAAGGTCTTTTTGAGAATAATAGGTTTGGTTATTGGAGGATTTAATGCAGATGATTAATGGAATTTCCACTGTAGTTCTCTCTGTTTATAATTGAATTAACACATAAAAATGTAAATGGGATTATTAAACTATAAATCTAGAAGGATGAAGTTTATAGTGCTCTGTGTATTTACTTTGTTCTGTTAGATTTTGAGTATGGTCTTTCTCTGCAGACTTTAATTCTATTTTTCAGACATGTCACATTAAAGTAAAAGAAAATACATGTCTTTATTTAATATGTCACAAAAGTATTTTTTCATGAAATTAGAAGTAGCTACTCATGTTAAAAAGAATCATAGATTGCTTTTGGCAATGAGAGGAAATCATTTAATTCAAGACAGGGTGGTTCCTCTAGGTTACTCACTGATGAGACAACAACAATGGAAAAATTTTCATCATTGCTCTCTTTCCTTTCTGTTAAATTGTGAACAAGTTCTTTCTGTGATCCTGTTTTTGTGTTGTGTCTCACAAATTCAAAACATTCTGGACTCTTCCTTTTTTCGGTGGCTGTTCGTAGTGATGACATCAGTTGTCTACAAGAAAATATTTGCACTTGTGTTCTAACAACAGTCACTGTTTGTTATAGTCTCTGGTTTTATTTTCAGATATTGTTCCGGGATTTCTTTATTTTGTTATTTATAATATGAAATCCATGTTTATGAAAAAAACATGAATAAAAGTCATTCTTATTTTCTTTACATCTTTCTATTGCATTACCTAGAGTATGCCCAGGGCACTGTAGGGGAATTTGGGAAATGAGCTATCCTTAGGATATAACCACAGATTCAATAAAGCTGAAATACTAGCCATTGCCAGTCTTGATGTTGGGAGTCTGCTTATGTTCCTATATGTTGACATTTTGATTAATGTTTTACGCTGCTACTATTATCCCCCAAATTTGTTCATCTACTCTGAGATTGCTATACTTGTGAAAAAACACGGTATTAATGAATACTCTTTTATAACATTTCTCATACTATATAAGTTACTTGTTTATAAATCTCTTGCCTGCTTAACTGAGTGTTACTACACAGGGGAAAGGGTGTTGCTTTAGGAAGTTGCTTTTGAGGGAACTGTTCCAGATATTCAACTTCAAGAAGTCTTTCTAGATTGTATAGTGAAGTTAGATTTTCTAAAATCATGAAGAAGAGATCACCAGTGACCATTGAAGATGGAAATGTATTAGAAATATTCATACATATCAGAGTATGTAGTCAGGGGAAGGTAAGGACAGAATGGAATATAGCCACTTTTGGCCTCCAGTCACACCTGGCATCTAGTTCCTATAGGACTAATATGTGGTGAACTAGAATATTAGATCTGTCCAGTTGAGAACAACCTAACTAGGAACTGCCTTCTGTAGTTTCCCTAAAATCACCACTTGATTGTTAATTCTAAGGGGACATGGAATGTGACAATTGCTGTCACTTAGTACTTAGAATCCCTTTGGGAAGAGTTTAGAACAAGTCTCTTAAGAAGCAGTCAGCTACCTTTATACTCAGTCTTTCTGTGATTTTCTTTTTCTTGTGTGTTTATCCAATTTAGCAATACCTGGGTGTCAAATTTATTTATCCAAAACCTGGACTTCTAAAAACTTACCATGAACTTGGACATGTTTACTCGGTTTAAAAATTAAATAAACCTGTGGGAGCTACCGTGCTAAGAAGGGGCTTTGACTGTGACAGGCACACCAGGCATCATGATGTCATCTTCAACTTATAGCCAAACACTGATTTATAAAATTATACTAATTTTTAAGAATGCATATTCTGTAGTTTTGTGAACTGGTTTATTAAGGGGAATGCCTTTTCCTAGTTAATTTATTTTTAACCATGGCTATAAGTGCCAAAGCATTTCTCATAATTGAACATAAATCTTTGATCTGGCCTTTTGAGTCATACAATCAAAGAAAAATCTTTAAAAATTTTTTTTGAAGAGTCGTTTTGTATCTGATACTGTTTCTCTATGGATATCACTTCTCATGTAACTATGTATCTTAATATAGACTATATTGTCAGAGTAATCCTTTCCCTTCCACTGCTCCTTTAGTTATAGGAATTTATACTTTAGCACTCCATTGAATGAAATGTAGTTACTAAATTGTCAAAATACAGTAACTGCTGTACTATTTGAACATTTTTTGGCCATGGATAAGTGTTCTCATTTGAGATTGCTTTTTGAAAAACGGTTCGCTGAAGTGGAACTGGAGTAATGCATAACAGTTGATTTCTTTTGGACTTAACTGAAACTATGTTTCTGGTTTTAAAATTTGCTAACACCAAGGCATTATTCTATGTAACATGACTTATTTACATAGTTACCACACAACAGTTGGTATTTCATACAGTAACATAATTTCATTGCAAACAGTAATTTTAGTACTGCAATAGTTCAACAGTTTTGTCTGGCTACATATGTAGTTAGAGCTTTTAAAAGTTAAAAATTCATGGTGTGGTATTATAATCATAGTTTGTATTAATTTTTATGAAAATCAATTTATTAGCATTGTAGGCCTTATACTACTACTCTCTTTTCATTTATATAAAGCAGATAGTCTGATTAATCATTCTATAATGTAGACTGCCTTGTTCACATACATGGTAGGAACTAAAGAAAGAATGTTCAATTGAATTTCAAGTTTTCTTGTAGCATTCTACAGAATCTTATTGAGTACACTTCATATATTCCTTATATTAGTTTAGTCTTAGATTCAGAGTTTGAAAACTGAACTTACTACTATTAACTCCCTCCTGAAACTTCTGTATTAACTGACATAATGAATGAAACATAGTAAGTACTTAGTAAATGTTATTTAGTAGTAAATGTTACCTGGTGGTAGTGGTAGTAGAAAACATTATGGTATAATTTTTAAACTTTTCTTGTATCTCATTGCAGTTACAGCTCCTTATATTCAATGCTATTGAAACTAAAATGATAAAGACCTTTACATCCCACAATAGGAATATCTGGAAAAAATTTTCAAAAATATGTATTTAAAAAGTGACAACATGAATGAATGAATAAGAGTTATTAGTAAACTTTTGTAAATAAACTATTAGTAATTCAAGTTATTTTGACCATAGTAAATGCTGCTAATTAAAATTGGAGACTGGATGCAGTGGCTCACACCTGTAATCCCAGCACTTTGGGAGGCCAAGGTGGGAGGATTGCTTGAGGGCCGGGAGGTTGATTTTTTGTTTTTGGTTTTTTTTTTGAGACATTCTTGGTCTGTCGCCCACACTGAAGTGCAGTGGTGTCATCTCGGCTTACTGCAACCTCCACCTCCTGGGTTCAAGCGATTCTCCTGCCTCATCCTCCTAAGTAGCTGGGACTACAGGCATGCACCACCATGCCTGATTAATTTTTGTATTTTGAGTAGAGACGGGGTTTTGCCATGTTGGCCAGGCTGGTCTCGAACTCCTGATCTCAGGTGATCTGCCTGCCTTGGCCTCCCAAAGTGCTAGGATTATAGGCGTGAGCCACCATTGCCCGGCTGAGGCCAGGAGTTTGAAACCAGCTTGGGCAACATAATGAGACCAGGAGTTCGAGATTACAGTGAGCTGATTCCACCACTGCATTCCAGCCTGGGCGACATAGTGAGACCCTGTCTATATAAAATAATAATAATGATGATTTAAAAAATAAGATAAAATCACATTAATTATGTCAGTAATAGCTACCCGTATCTTGATTATTGATTAACGTAAGTTATAATCTATACTAAACATTAGAAAGCTTTGGCCAATGTTTGTTATGGTTGTTACTTAGACATAATTCATTTACTCTTTTATCAACCTTCAAATACTTTTTGGGTGTTAAGGATATGCTGATAAAGAAGTTAAATATCTTTCATGGGACTTGCTGATTGTGGGTAGATGGTTAGACAGAAAATACATAAAGTAAAAAAATAGTCAAAGTAATTTTAGTGAAAATTGTTGTGAATACTTGGTGACAGATGAAGGTGCCACCTCTTACGTACCCATAAAAATTAAAAATAAAAATAAAATTTTAAAGATTGAGCAAGGTGCAGGGTAGAGGCCGTGGAAGGCTTATCTGCACTTTCTTAAGAAGGAAGGTTAAGTATGTGGTAGTTACTTTCTAGGGACATGTTTTGTGACACGATGCCTTCCTTTCCTGGGCTAATTTGCAAAGATATATGTATTTAGAAGTAATTTTAAGATACAATAGGCATATAAAGTATTGGAATTTTTTTTTTTTTTTGACAAGGTCTCAGTCTGTCACCCAGGCTGGAGTGCAGTGGCACGATCTTGGCTCACTGCAGCCTCCAATTTCAGCCTCAAGTGATACTCCCACCTCAGCCTTCTGAGTAGCTGAGACTACAGGGGGACGCCAGCACACCTGGCTAATTTTCCTGTTTTTTAAAGTGTTGGGGTTTCGCCATGTTGGCCAGGCTGGTCTCAAACTTCTGAGCTCAAAACATCTGCCCGCCTCAGCCTTCGAAAGTGCTAGGATTACAGACATCAGCCACCACACCCAGCTGGGAAATGATTCTTGGTACCAGTTAATGAAGTTGCATCATAATCTATTTTTAGATAAAATTATTAAAATATTTGTTTCTTAATATTATAAATAAAGCAGTAATATTAGCATATATGATAGACATGAGACACATTTTAAATCAGCAAATTACCCCCTTATCAATTTTCTATTTGTAATTGCCTTTAAATATTATTTCTGTAAAAGGACTTAAATGCTAAATATGGTGTTTTTTTTACATTACCTATAAATTGATTTTTGTTCCTTTACTTTGAAACAGCCTTTAAGGTAGGTTTCAGTAAAAGCAGACCAAATGTGTGCAAATGCATTGACTTTAAAACAAGAATGGGGACAAGAAATAAGGAAGAGGAAACCTTCTGACTCAGAAAAGCTTTAGTTTTAGCATAAGCCTTAATTTTTAGTACTTAACGGAAGGAGAATTGATTACGTTGCTCCGAAGCTCTGTTAAGTAGTAAAGCAGTAACACTATCAGTTTGTTCATCAGAATAGCTTTAGTATCTTTTTTTTTTTTTTTTTGGTTTTGATTCTTTAAAAACATATCGAGCTTGGGTCTCATTATATGAAGGGCATTGAGAAACATGATGAACAATATTTTATACAGCAATTATGAAGCCATTTCTGCATGTAGCTTTTCTTTATATTGAGACTCAATTCATTGAAATTCCAAGATAAAAGTAATTCTAATAGGGTCAGAGTGATGTGATTTAATTATGTAGCAAATAGATTTGTTCAGTGGTGTACAGAAACAAGAAAAGAGAACGTGAAGATTCAGGTTGGAATGGAGGGCTACAAATGTTTCAGGAAAGTGGATCATGGGCTTTGAAATGGGCAGTTGTGAGAGATAAAGCTTGAGAGGTAAGGTTCTGACCAAGAAGCCTTGTGGGCCGGGAAGGCTTCAGAATCTTAAGCCAGGTTTGACATAATCAGATTTACCTTTTAAAATATCACTCTGATAAAGGTAGAGAAAGAAACAAGTCACTAGAAGAGTCAGAGAGCCTAGTTGGAAGGCTGTCACAGTAATCTAAATGGCATGCTTTGGGGATTGGAACTAAGATAGCTGTAATTGAGATTGAGATAAGGGGGACAGAGTGGAGAGCTATTTCAGATGTAGAATTGACAGAAACTGGTGACTAAATGGATGAGGGAGATAAGAAGGAAAAGCAAAATCAAGGATGATGCTCCAGATTTTAAATTGGGTTACTAGATGGGTAGAGGTTTTGGTTACTGGGAGTAAAGCAGGTTTTTTTGGGAAATGGATGCGTTTAGTTTTAGATATGGTAAATTTGAGGACCTTTTGCGACATTCAATTGGAGACAGCTAGTAGAAAGGTTAGTGTATGGATATGAAGGTCAGAATACTGATCTGGACTAGAGATACAGACTTGAAATTCATCAGCATATTGTTGGTGGGTGAAATCTCATGATCTCAAACTTGAGATCACTGAGGAAGAGAATGGGGAGAAAGAAGAGGAGTTGAGAATAAGAATGTAGTCAGCCATCACAGGGCTGGCACCAAAACACTACTACAAAAAGGAGACTGATCAAATGCTATAGATATAGGATGAAAACCAGGCAAGTATGGTGTCAGAAGCCAAGCCAGTGCAAGCAAAATAAAAACCGTGACATGTCTGTTGGTTTTGAAAACAAAGGGCACTGATGGCATTGGTAGAGAGAATTTCAGTGGAGAATATAGAAAGGGGAGGAGGAAGGCAGTAGTAAAGGGGGATTAAGGGAGATTTTTAAAATGCAAAACATTTGAATTAGCTTAAACATTCAAAGGAAAAATGTACCAAAGTATTAGAGTTTGCAAATGCTGGAGAGAGGATAATCGACATCAGAGTTTTTGATGTGGTTTTCATGACCTGGTCTTGGGTTACTTCTCCAGCCATGTCATTTCCTACTTGCCTTCTCAATCGCTATTTCTCAGTTATAATTTTTCAGTGACTCCAATGTGTAACATTCACTGTCACCTCTGAGGCTTTGCATATGGTACTCCTGCCCAAAGTACTCCTTCTCTACTCCTTATTCCCCTTGCGTGGCTAGCTCTTATTTAGCCTTCAAGTCTCAGGTTGATACCGGTTTACTCCACTAGAATAGATTGACCTGCCATGTACTACTACAGCACTTGGCATTTCTCATAGTAACAGCCATCAAGCTTTAATGTAATGACTGATTTAATTATCCATCTCTCCTTCTGGTTAATGTGTCATGAAGAGAAGAAGCATTTTTACTGTTTTCACATTGTCTGTTATTTCTCTTCTCAAATGTCTAACACCTAACATATTCTTAGGTATGTATTAAACGGAGATGTGAAAAATGAGTGGGATCCCTAAAGAGTCAGAGCGAATGCTATCTAGAGCAATGTTGAAGAAATTATTCCTGCAATGTAATAAGAGCATGTCTCTCTTTTTTAAATATGAGGCAAAGACATGAAGGTGATGGAAAAATACTTGGTTTATCTTTGAAAAAGCTAGGGGGCGGGGTTTGCCAGGGAAGTATACTATGAAAGTGCAGGGTTTCACAGAATCCAGTGGGATTAAGTAGAGCTGTGAATACCTGGGGTCAACGTTGTAAACAGTCGTTAGTTTTCCCCCATCTGCTTTAACTTCTTGGCTCTGTTTGCAGACTGACTTTGTCTGCTTCATTGTTCTCATGGCCAAAAATTGTCTTCTATGCCCCAGCTCTGTGGGAACCCACCAGCACCCAGTACTTACCCTCTACCAGTTTGCATTATTCACAGAGAACTGGATAGGCTCAACCCATCATAAATTGTTTCTTCTACAGTCAGATTAGTCTAATCCTGCTCCACTCAGCTCTGGCTAGGGGACTCAAGAGATGACCTCTAGGGAGGTCAACCTGGATTATAAGGTGATGAATTTTCTGAGAAAAAGATTTAGAAAGGCAGGCCATAATTATCTTTAATTAATAGAATATAGATAAGAGTCTAAGTTTCAGGAATCTGAAAGAGTTCATACTTGATCTGGAATTTTTTTACTGAATTAGAAGGCAAGGTCATCTGCTAAATATAGAAAAAGTGTAAGAATAGTGGTGAAGGTTTGGAAAATCTGGTGCAAGGAATAGTTAAAGGGCCTTACCAGGAAAAACCAGTAAGATTGCTCAGAGAAGCAGCTGATAATAGTGAATTTTTATCATTTCTTCAGTAGCTAGTGTTCCTTTGCCCAGTTATAGAAATGAGAAGGCAGATGTTTATATTGATCTAAATTGAAAGGGATTGTGGTTGAGGATGTTGTTAAGAGTGTGGTTGGAGAAGGATTTCATGGAATCTGGATTATATGGAGAAGCTTTGCAGGCAGAAATGGACTTCAGAAAACAGATGATCATAGTATAGGAGAGAGTATTGTAATAGAAGTCAGAGATAAGAGTGATATGAGGGTAAAAGATTATAGTCAGAGTGGGGAACACTGGAATTAAGATTTGGAGGAAACCCAAATATATGAAATGACAAGGCTGAGCTAGGACTATGCTCATTAAAACATTTCAGCGGCTCAAATTTTTAAGTGATCGCTCAGAAGTAGGCCCCAAACTCTGTATCTACAGGGAGTTATCAAGTGTCTTTCTCCACTTTGAGAGAACCCCAAAATTGTTTCTGCTAATTTCAGATGTGACTTTGACTTTATATGCTTGGTAACAATAAGAAAGAACCTACCGAATAGCATTTTTTTATTATTGTACATTAGGTTGCTATAATGTGTTGGCCAAAAATAATTTTGCGTTTGGCATTATTAATGTTTAGAAGTTCTTCTAGAAAATATTTGGCTGGACACCATTAGCTTTTCAGGAGGTCATTCATTCTATTCTTGCCTGGAGTATTGATGAGCTATGTTACCAGACTATGAAAGAATACTTTTATATTCATTTTTGATGTTACTCTATCAACAGTGAATGTTCTGTAGCCATAGCAAATAACCTAAAAGTAGAACTAGTTTACCTTATCTCAAACACTATTTGTTTTTGTTTTGTTTTAATTTTTATCTTATCAAAGTTATATATGCATGATAATTTAAAAAGTCAAATAGTTTCTACAAACCTTATAATGAAAAATTGGCAGTCCTGTACCCACCCCTCCCTGTCCCTGATTGTATTTTAAACTTTCTTTTTTTTTTTTTTTTGCGAATTCTATTTATCGCGAAGGTTCTAAATAACTCACTTGTTCCATTTCCTTTTTTTTTCAATTTTAGATATTATCTATTATCTTTTTATTATGGAAGATGAGTAATTTTCTTAATTTATTACCACCTCTAACAAACCTTCTCAATCTTCCCTTAATTTCCAGTATAGTTATGGCTTAATTTTTTATATTTTAATTATACTAATATTGAGTATTTTATTATGACTCTTTAAATATTATCAACATTAGAGATATACAGCGAACATTTCCTTTCTTGAAAAACATTCTAGAGTTTTTAAAAAGTAAATATCAGTTTTTTGTGTATCAATCTCTAAATTACATCCAAATTCTCTGACAGATGTATTAGTCTTCTCTCGGTACTTAGACATGGTATAAAATGCATCAGTTCCATTTTTATGCGTTATTCATTTATTGTGTAATTCTCTGTCCTTGTTACTTTGGAGTGATATGTCTTTAAGCATCTGCATGCCTGTTTTCTGAGCTCTCCTTTCACTCTCTGTATTAAACAAGGTTCAATCAGGAAACTAAACCAGAGTAGGTACTTCAACAAAGATTTAATATAGGGAATTACCAGGAGAATTGAAACAGCCAAAAGGGAACACAGGTAAGCCAGAGATTAATGATTACAGGAAGAGGCTACCACACCAAAGCAGTGGGAACAAAAGTGAAAAAATTGGCATTACCAGAACCAATGAGCTTACAGGAGATGTCTGGTGGAGCTCAAACTTGGACCTCTGAATAAGGGAGTGCTGCCTGGCTCTTGGTGCTTAGTCAGAAATACAGCAAATGTGCCTGTAGCGCCAGGGTATGGACTGCTGAAGTGGGGTTGCTGCCTATCGATATCTTTGAGGTTTGCAATATGGCAATTCTGGGAGAGCCAAAACAAGTAGGAAGTTGAAGCAAAATGCCCTTGTTGAAGCAATGCTGATAGATATATGTTAAAATAAAAACAACTCCCTTTCCCCAGACAGGAAGGAAACCTCTGGTTTTCTCATCCTTCTTTGTAATCTTCTCTAGTGTATCCTGTTACCAGAATGGAAGGGAAAACCAGGTGATATTAATGAGCAGAGTATAGAATAGTTGCTGTGGCCTGAGAGATAACCAGCACAATCCACAGCTACTCAGCATATTTAATACCCTCCTCTGCATATTCGAACTTCCATACGAAACAGCAGTAACAAGTTCCTGCTTCTGCTTAACAGGATCCAACTGTTTTTTCTTCAAATGAAGGTGCTCTCATGCTCACTCACATAAATAAATATACAGTATCCAACTCTTGGTGTATTAATTTATCTTCTAATTCAGGAAAAACACTCCCAAAAACCAAACATCTAAATATTGTGTAACTTAAAGCCTAATTTATTATACTAACTGTCACCAAAAATCTTTATATAACATTAACACAGGGAAAAGGAAGGAGGACAGAAGAAATGAGGTAATCTATACAAATCCCTTCACCATTGTTTTGAAGATTGTTTTTCTTTCTTTTGTACTGAATTCCAATATTTTTTGACCCAATGTTGCAGTGTTTGAATGTTTGTGTCTCTCCAAATTCATATGTTGAAGCTTAAGTCTTCGTATCTTAATGGGATGGTATTAAGAGGTGTGGCTCTTGGGAGGTGATTCAGTACTGAGGGCCAGGTCCTAATGAATGGGATCAGTGCTCTTATAAAAGAGGCCTGAGCGAGGCTATTGGCCCTTTGTTTCTCCTGTCATCCTGTGTGGATGCAGCAAGACGGTGCCCTCTGTGAGGAACAAGCCCTCTCCAGATGCCAAATGTGCTAGCACCTTGATCTTAGACTTCCTAGCTCCTATAACTGTGAGCAGTAAGTTCTGTTGTTTGTAAAAACCCAGTCTAAGGTATTTGGTTATCAGAGCCTGAATAGACTAAGACACATCTCTTACCTTTTCTTTGTTTATTTTGTCACACTAATGGAACATATTCTCAAATAGCTTCTTATCTGAATACGTATTTATCATTTTAAAGGCATTAATTCATTGACTTCTGGTATCTAGCACTGTTATAAAAATCCAGCACCATTCTAATTCATCATCATTTATCTGTAACCTATTTTATTGCTCTGAAAGCTTTTAGAATCTTCTTTTCTTCCCCAGTCTTCCAAAAATTAATGATGCTATATCTTGATATGAATCTTCTTTTAATCTGGTGTGCTGGGTTCTTAGTGGACCCACGTCTAAACATTTTTTAATTTATACGTTTTTTTCTTTTATATCTTTTAAAATTCTGTCTCCTCTAACTCTACGGTGTCAATTTTAAGCTTCCTGTAATGACCCTGTCTTACATTTTGTCTCCTATTTTTCATTTATTTGTGCGTGTGTGTGTGTGTGTGTGTGTGGCACATCAAGCCTGTAAGTGTGGTTTCTACCTAAGCTCTAGCACTCAATAATGTGGACTAGAGTGTGTCCTCTTGGGAAAAGCCATGTAAACATGGATCCAGTCCTATTTGAGTATCCGCCAGTTTCTGTCTGCTTTTGGTGATTTTCCAGTCCCTTGAAATAGTGTTTTTGCTGTTGATTTTTGTTTGTTTTGTTTGGTCCAGAGTTTATAATTGTTATCTTTAAAGGGTTAGTGTAATACAACTTACTTTGCCATTACCTGAACTGGAACTACCTCATTGTTAACTTTTCATTACTTTTTTTTGGCAAGAAAATTCAATTAAACGCATGGTTGCCGTCTATCATACTCCCTAGCTTCTCCCAGTCTCATTAAAAATAGATGTTAAAAAGATGCTAATAGATGTTAACTACCTTATGGGCAATTTTCTTATTAAAAACACTTTGAAGATTTTAAAATGTTTTTTAGACCAATAATTTGTTTTTATCTTGTCTCTAGGTAAATAAGATTATATAGCAAAGTAAATATTACAAGTTTTTCAGGGGAATATTTTGAATTGAAATGCATTTTTAGAAGTTTGGCATTAAATCGTAAGTAAAGTTTAAAAAAAATTTTAATAAATATTTTTGAATGAAAAAATTTGGCAGAATTTTTAATCCATTGTTTAGAAAGACAATTATTAAGGTTTGAAAAATTTCTAGAAATAAGAAACCAAACATAAAATTAACATACTAAAATTTGATATTTTATTTTAATTAGGAATTTTAAAATACTTATTTTTATGATTTTTAAAAGATCACTAGTTTTGAGTTTATTCATTAATGATAAATAATAATGGCCTTATAGTTAACACAGTAAGTTTTTATGAAAATTTTTTTTTCAAATTTTTATTGTCAGTGTAATAATGCCTTTTAACCAATCATGCTATTTCATCAAATAAATTTAGTTCAGTGACTTGCATGGGGGAGGGGTGGTGGAGATTGTCCTTAGTATCTGACATTTTTAAATGGGAAGGAGCTAGAATTTTATAGTTAGGAAAAAAAAATTACTGTTTTAATTTAGTTTTTTTGGAGAATGTTATGAGAGACCTAATTGTTCCTAAACAGGGAAAACTGGTTTAAATTCAGAAAAAAATTACTCATAATATTTTACACTATGTTCTATTAAGTTATGGTTTCTGAGTATCCCATAGCATGATAATTTTATCATATTATAACTTTTGGCCAGTATTTGCTTACTCACTGTTTCTATGAGCAACAGAATCTACGCAACAGCAAACAGTGATCCCAGCCCCAGTTAGATTTTTCTCTTTCATAGGCACTCTGGAATGCTACTGTGTTAAAGTAATCAACCATTTTAAAAAGACAAATCAAATTTAAACTGACTCGAGAGTGTAGTTTTTTTCTACCCATAGATGTTATTTTTGTTGTGGTTTATTTGCAAAACCCTTCACCAGTCATCTTTAGATATTGTTCACAAATCTCCTGTGGGATAAATCATTACTTTGAATACAGAGGTTACAGTTGTTTATTCAGGATCCCACTATAAATTGAGGTCAATATTGGGATTCTAATGTAGAGATTTCTAAGGTTCCCATATACTATAATTGTTTTGATACGACCAAGGGATAAAAAAAGAATAACAAAAGACTGAGTAGGCACTTATATTTATATTTCTACTTACAGATTATTTAATAGTGTTATCAGCTATAGTATAGGACGTCTGAATGAAGAGTAAACAATGGAAAACATAACCAAAGGACATAACTATGGGCATCTTGATTAGATGAAAAAACATAATGGTCCTAAATGGGGGGAATTCAATATTACTTTGTAATTCATTTTGGAAAGAAATTAATTCCTTTCACAATAATTTGAAAATTAGTGTAGTTCCAAACCACATGCCCAGCATTAAAAAAAAAAACAACACTTTATTAAGGTAAGATTGAGATACAAAAAATGTATGTATTATATATATATAAAAAACTTAATGAGTTTGTTGATAAGTATACATGTGTGAAACCAGCATTTTTCTTTAAGTTGCTGTATTTTGTTTATTTTGGTTTGGATTTGTCTGAAATTCATAGTCAAAATTTCATGGGACGTTCTTGGTAAAACTAGATGATGAATGTTTGAAAAAAGAATTAAGAGATGGAGTTTATAGTTCTTAATAATAAAACATAGTATAAAGCTATAATAATTAAAACAGCATGTTATTGGTAAATGGATAGAAACTAATGAGACTGAATAGCAAGCTCAAAAGCATACTTAAATATATATAAATACTTAATTTCTAATAGTGGTATTTCATATGAGTAAGGAGAGAATAGATTGCTAAATAACTGGTGAAGAAACATTGGTTAGGTATTTGGAGAGAGAAATTAAAAAATGAAAATATAGGTGAATAATCACTTTCTTTGATAGGCAAAGACCTTAAAACAAAACTATTTTTAGACTTAACTTTAAAATGTAACTGCTCCACAAGTAATATTGCCAAACCAGAAAAATACTTGCAGCATGTATGACAAAGTATTAATTAACTTCACTGACAAACACTTTCTGAACTCTTACTATGAGCATAGAGCTTATGCTTGGGGTGGGGAAAGAAAACAATAAACATTTACAAATTAGATAATTTCAGATAATCACAACTTTTATGAAGATTATAAAATATTGTTTCTCAATACTTGTACTATTGGCATATCTTTTTAGGACTGTTGGGAAGATTCTAGAATGATTGTATCCTAGTTAAAGAAGCCAAGGAAAAAATCTCTAGAAAAGTAATATTGAGCAGAGAATTGAATATAGTAAAGGAGAAAACTGTGAATTTTGAGGAGAACATTCTTGGAAGGATCTGCAAAGACCCTCTATTAGTGTTTTGTTAAAGGTGAAACAAAGTAGTACACACTTAGTGGTTTCCTTGTCCCATCCAGCTCCTAGAGGCTTTCAGCATTCCTATACTTGTGACTACATCACTCCCAATTTCTGCTTTATTCGCACATCACCTTCTTACTGTGATCTCCTTCCTTTCTCTTGTAAGGACCATTGTGATTACATTGGGCCCACCTGGCTAATTCATGATTCTCTCTCCCTGTCTCAAGATCTTTAAGCTAATCACATCCCTAAAGTCCTTTTTGTCACATAAGGTAATATTCACAGGTTCTGGAAATTACAACACAGACATGGGGGAGGAGGGCTACTATTCAGCTTCCCACAGACCCTGATTCAGTGTGTTCATTTTCAATCGCTACAGTAGCAAATTACCACAGACTTAGTGCCTCAAAACAACATAAATTTACCAAACATAACATAAATATATATTTTACTTTTGTGGCATAAAAGTTCAATATAGGTCTCACCTAGCAAACATCAAAGTGTCAGTAGGGCTGTGTTCTGGAGGCTCTACGGGAGAACCCATTGCCTTGTCTTTCCCCGTTTCTAAAAACCACATCCATTTTTGGCTCATGGCCTGCTTCTTCCATTTTTAGCAGTAGCAGTTTTGTATCTCTCTGTGTGTATCTTCACCGCTTGTCCCTCTGACTGCAGCCAGGAACGTTTCTCTAATTTTAAGTATTTATGTGAATACATTGGGCTCACCCAGAAAATAATGAAGAATAATCTCTCATCTCAAAGATTATAACCTTAATCTCATTTATAAAGTCCCACTTTACTGTGGAAGGTAACATCCCAAGTTTCAAGAATTAGCTTGTAGACATCTTTGGGGGAACATCATTCTGTCTACCACATTCAGGAATATTTTGACCTATTCAAGCATAGAAAGAAGGCAAGTGGCTGGGGCACAGCAAAGGGAGGGAGAATGGTGAGAGATGAGATTGGCATGGTAGTCACAGGCCAGACTGCTGTCCATTGGAGAGTATTTCAAGAGAGAATAGGATGTCATAAATTAAAGAAATAGATCAACATTAATCTACAGAAGTTTCTGGGATGATAAAAATAATGAGATGATAGATTCTGTATCTTATCTGTTTTTGGATGTATCTGTACTGCCCAGTACAGCAACCATTAGGTATATGTGGCTGTTGAACACTAAAATGTGACTTGTGTGACTGAGGAACTTACTTTTTAATTTAATTAAATTTAAATTTAAATAGTCATGTGTGACTAGTGATGACTGTATTGAACAGGACAGACAATAGATACATTTTGGGAGAAGTTTTGCAATGACAGGAGCAGAAAAATGGACAATAGCAACTAGAGGGATATGGGATTAAGGGTGTTTTTTGTTTTGTTTAGATTGGTAAAATTAAGGCATATTTGTATTCATTATGTATTATTGAGTAGCACATTACCACAAATTTAGCAGCTTAAAACCATATACATTTATTAATCTCACTGTTTCTGTGGGTGAGGAGTCCAGGTATGGCATTGCTAGGAGTCCTAGCTTTTACATGAGTTTGTAAAAGCTGCAATTAAGGTGTTGTCCAGGGGCTGTGGTCTCATCTCAAGGTGAAGGATCTGCCTTCAAGTTCAGTGGGGTACTGGCACAGTTGAGTTCCTTGTAGCCTTTTGGACTGAGGGCCTCAGTTTCTTGCTGGCTATGATGGTTAATTTTATATGTCAGCTTGGCAGGGCTGTGGTGCCCAGATATGTGGTCAGACATTCTGGGTGTTTTTGTGAGAGTGTTTTTGGATGAAATTAATATTCAAATCAATGGATTTTAAGTAAAGAGGATTGCCCTCTGTGTTAGTCCATTCTTATGTCACTATAAAGAAATTCATGAGAATGGGTGCTTTATAAAGAAAAGAGGTTTAATTGGCTCATGGTTCTGCATGCCGTACAAGAAGCATGGTGCCAGTGTCTGTTCCTGCTGAGGGCCTCGGGAAGCTTCCAATCACGGCAGAAGATGATGGAGAACTGGCATGTCACATGGCAAGAGTGGGGGCAAGATAGAGAGAAGGGGGAGGTCTCAGATCCCTTTAAAAAAGCAGTTCTCATGTGAACTAAGTGAGAGGAGGCCCCACCTAGAGATACAGATTTGGCAGTTTTCAGCTTATTTTTAATAATGGAAGCCGTGATTGCAAATAACCCTTTCAACCTCTGTAGAGTTAAATAAGAAGAGGGCCAAGGAATTATTCCAGGAAACAATACTGTTTTACCTCTGAGTAGACAATAGAGAAGCATACTGAAAAGATATGGCTAGAGACCTGTGATGAGATCTGGAAGAGTGTCAGGGAATCCAAGATTCTGTATAGAAGGAATCAAATCTGTATTTCTTCATCAGCACCTAATACCAAAAATAAAGTAGCAGGCAAATAATAGGCAACCCCTGCCCTCTCCCTCTGACCAATCCGGTTATTATAGGGAAAGCCTTCTAGCTGGTTGAGTCCATATACAATATAATGTTTCATTTTTAATTGTAACACCTAATTAAGCCAGGATATATACCCTAAATGTAACTATATTGTCCATGAACCAAAAGACTCATCTCTGTTTAAGACAACAATAGCGTGAATATTTATAGCCCTTCAATGTAAAGCCAACTTCTGAGATTTCTGTACTATGTAGACTTTTGTGGAGTTTTTTTTTTTGCTCTCAAGAACTCTCTGATTCCCACTATGACTTTTGCAATTATTAAGACCTAAATAAGAATTCTTAGATGACACACTTGAAATATTAAATTGTATAGCGTAGCCTTAAAATGCTTATAATTTTTGTAGCACAATAATTACAATTTTGCATACTTTTCACCCCTAGATTATTGCATTTTGATTTTAAGAACCTGTAAGTTCCAAAATACATGGAGCTTGATTATATGATCAGCTTGAGATATATAAGCATTTTTTATTAGTTCTAAGAAATTTGGGCAATAATATGTTGTAGTTGGGAAGATGAGATTAGTAGTTTTACAAATATAGTTTTCTTATCTTTTTAGAAGGAGTCCTTATCAGTATCCTTTTCTCAGTTCCAGTTACCTTTTAAGATCAGTGTGAGCAGTTGTCAACTGAGATATGTTACTGTCCCTTTTAGGAGGTGCATTTGTGATGTTCTTTATTTAAATCTAAAACAAACATTTCAGGCCAGACTCAGTGGCTTACATCTCTAATCTCAGCACTTTGGGAGGCCAAGGCAGGCATATCAATTTAGATCAGGAGTTCGAGACCAGCCTGGCCAAAGGGTGAAACTCCATCTCTACTAAAAATTCAAAAATTAGTCAGGAATGGTGGCAGGCACCTGTAATCACAGCTACGTGGGATGCTGAGGCAGGAGAATCACTTGAACCCAGGAGGCAGAGCTTGCAATGAGCCAGGGTCATGCCAGTGCACTCCAGCCTGCGTGACAGAGCGAGAATCTGTCTCAAAAAAAATAAAATAAAATAAAAAGTAAACATTTTAGAAAGTCACTAAACTGAAGAGTTCAGGATATAAAGACTTAGGACACATGTAGTTGATTCAAAACTACAACCAAAAGTTGATCAACTTGTAGTTGATGAGGAACATAACTAGGTCAAGGTAATACAGTTCAGTCACCTTTTTTTAAACATATCTTGAGCAATTTCCTATATTACTAGAATTTTACAACTATGTATCACAACTATATATATGCAACTGTGTATGTATCTACAATAGACAATATTCTGCATTATAAACTGTAATGGATAGACTACTGTTTTTAGTATACATATATCTTGATACAGCTAAACTTTTCTCTGATGTGAATAAATTTAAAAGCACTCACTGCAACAAAATGAGATTCTATCTGGCCGTTATTCACCTAGTAATAACATCAAGATACCTTTATTTTTCATTTTCCTTTAGTTCCACATCTTGGTTCCCAGGATAGTAATGAACTTTAATTCTGCAAGTTTATTTAGTCTACTTTGATAATATATTGAAACTGAAACCCTTTAGTGGATATATTTTAAACAGGATATCAAATCACACCTTGATAATCTCCTCTCCTCAGAAACACTTAGAATGGCCACAAATAACTCTCTAGGAATTAAGTTATTCATAGTATTTATTTTGTATGCTTTACTGATACTTTTATTTGTGTGGCCATTTGAAAGAACCTGAAAACTGAGTATATAACTATACATTCTTTAAAAAACATCTGTTTAATTATTTTCAAATCTATGTATTATGATAGCATTAAGTGCTATTAAGCAATCTTTAACTGTGCCCTTTTTGTTTAAATTGTACTAATCAATAAATAACCCTGTCATGTCTTTATTTCTTTATTTGGACAGAATCACTGCCCAAATCCCTTACCTATCCTATTGTAGTTATAGTTTCTTAATGAGGATTATTACAATAAATAAATAATCAAAATTTTATCAAGCACATAGTATGGGCCAGAGCTTTGAAAGATAATTTGGAGGCTGTGGAAGAAATAGAAAAGAGGGTCCCAGATCTCAAAAAGCTTGAAATCTAAAGGGAAAGACTACATTTCTGAAACAACCAAAGAAAAATATAAGCAGGATATAACTGAGTAATACATTGTATGAGACTGAAATATTAAGACTAGAGAGGCCAATGTAGGTGGATATGGTTTGGCTGTGTCTCCATCCATATCTCATCTTGAATGGTAACTCCAACAATTCCCGTGTGTCATGGGAGGAACCCGGTGGGAGGTGATTGAATTACAGGGGCAGGTCTTTCCTGTGCTGTTCTCATGATAGTGAATGAGTCTCATGAGATCTGATGGTTTTAAAAACAGGAGTGTCCGGGCACAGTGGCCCACGCCTGTAATCTCAGCACTTTGGGAGGCCGAGGTGGGCGGATAACGAGGTCAGGAGTTCGAGACCAGCCTGACCAACATGGTGAAACCCTGTATCTACTAAAAATACAAAAATTAGGGCGTGGTGGCCCACCCCTGTAATCCCAGCTACTCAGGAGGCTGAGGCAGGAGAATCACTTGACCCAGGAGGCAGAGGTTGCAGTGAGCCGAGATCATGCCACTGTACTCTAGCCTGGGTGACAGAGTGAGACTGTCTAAAAAAACCCAAAAAACAAAAAACAGGTTTCCCTGCATAAGCTCTGTTTTTGCCTGCTGTCATCCGTGTAAGACGTGACTTGCTCCTCCTTGCCTTCTGCCACAATTGAGAGGCCACCCCAGCCATGTGAAACTATAAGTGCATTAAACCCTTTTTCTTCCCAGTCTCAGGTATGTCTTTATCAGCTGTGTGAAGACCAACTAATACACAGGCTAACTTAGTTAAAAAGAACTTGGCCTGGGCTTTGAGGTGATGATGGTAAGGGAGTATGGCATTCAATCTTGGACTTGAAGTGTTGAAAAAGATATCCGGAATAGACAAACCCCTGGCTAAAAAAAATGTATATGTTTTCTGAAATTGATAATTTTTAATGCGGATTAAATTTAAAAAGCTAAAAGTATTTATTCTATCACTTAGAATGATAACTATTAAGAGTCAACTAGTGAAACCTACTATGATTCTTTATATATATATACACGTATACATACATATATGTATATACATATATAATATATACGTATACATACATGTATATACATATATGTATACATATGTATACGTATATATAATATATACGTATACATACATATATGTATATACATGTATGTATACGTATATATTATATATACATATATTTTTTTTTTTTTTGAGACGGAGTCTTGCTCTGTCACCAGGCTGGAGTGCAGTGGTGTGATGTTGGCTTACTGCAACCTCTGCCTCTTGGGTTCAAGCAATTCTCCTGCCTCAACCTCCTGAGTAGCTGGGACTACAGGCACACGCCACCACACTCTGCTAATTTTGTTTTGTATTTTAGTAGAGACAGGGTTTCACCATGTTGCCCAGGCTGGTCTCAAACTCTTGAGCTCAGGCAATCTGCCCACCTCGGCCTCCCAAAGTGCTAGGATTACAAGCTTGAGCCACCGCACCTGGCCGATTATCAATATTTTAAAAGTTAATTGCTCTTAACTTCTTTACATAGAGAAATGCAGACATAGCTTAAACTCTTAGAAGATTATAGATAGACTGAGGTTCTTAACAAGATCTGTGTACTCTTAATTATTAATAAAATTGAGAACTAACTACAAAAAAACTCTTAATTTTATCTGTTTCTAACAGAAGAGACATGCTCTCAAAATGTCTTTTATATGTGGTTTCTGACTGTGCTGTACCATTCAAAGTCATGGTTTTATATTGTAGATTATTTTGAAGTGACAGAGCTGATAAATAAAGAACAGCTGTGACAGTAACCTTATATGTCAAGCTAGAAACTGGAGTGAAAAATTTAAAAATTGACACAACAGTACGATATAGCTTTTGTGCTAATTTGCTGGCGTTAAAATGATACTTAAATTGCTGCTTTTCTTTTGTCGTGAGACGGAATAAAGATGGACTGGGTGTAGAGGTAGAACACAGAAATATTTTATACTTCTCAACTCATTAAGCCTGATATGAGGCCCTTTTTGAAGTCCAGTGCATCTAGGCATGTGGCCCCTTGCATCTGTAGTAATGTGCACAGCCTAGAACAGCAGCAGTAAAGGTGAAAGAGTGCCTCCTGCTCCTGGCTATGAACCGTGTGTATACCGGCCAAATACTTTTGAGAATTAAAAAAAAAAATTAATCTGAGTATTTCAAGTAAAATCCTTTTCTTTGATTAAATTTCTAGATACTTTTAGTTTATTTTTATTGTGTAGAATAACAGATGTCCTTATCTATTGAAGGACTAGAAACTGGTGACAATAATTAGAAAATAGATATAAAAAAAGTTGTATACTTTTAAGAAGAAATGACATTTCATGTTTATTTTACACTGATTAGCTGCAAAAAGATCTAAGAGGGTTTTGGAATTTTTCATCAGTGTGTTTGAGTGATATTTTGAAAGAAGTTGTTATTAGTGATTTAAAATTAGTCCTTTCTTTGTCATCTGAGATAGAAGTGTAGAGGGCTGGACTTGTTTATCTCTTCATTTGTATTTTACTGATTATTTTATTTCAGGATCAAAGTGTGGGATGAATTCTTTATCCTTTTGGCATTTTGAAACTTTTCAAATGTTAAAAAAAACTTTTTATTTCTAAAAATGTCCACTTCTCTCAAAGCTACGCTGACAATTGTTATAATAAAAGAATACAAAACCACTTTGTGGGTTTATGTTTTGCTATTGTAACCTATTGTCTAAAATAAAGTAAGCTTATTTTTTTCTCCTGCTTTGTATCGACTCAGAACAACAATATTCTGTAGGTGACTTTTTTTTTCCTTTTTTTGTTTTTGTTGTTGTTGTTGTTTTTGAGACTGAGTCTCGCTGTATCGCCCAGGCTGGAGTGCAGTGGCACGATCTAGGCTCACTGCAACCTGTGTCTCGCGGTTCAAGCGATCCTTGTGCCTCAGCCTCCTGAGTAGCTGGGCTTATAAGCGTGCACCACCATGTCTGGCTCATTTTTGTATTTTTAGTAAAGACTAAACACTGTCTTTACAACACTGTGTTGGCCAGGCAGGTTTTGAACTCCTGACCTCAGATGACCTCCACCTGCCTTGGCCTCCCAAAGTGTTGGGATTACAGGAGTGAGCCACTGTGCTCGGCCAGGTGACATTTTTCTTTAACTTTGTGCGTATATTTACACTCAGAGAGGTTTCAAAAGGTAACTGTTCAAATTTACTTTCAATTTATTTATTCTTTATATAGGTAAAACTTTCTTATTTAAGCTTATATGCCTGTTAAGTGGACTCATATTTCATTGCATGAGAAAACTGCAACTGCTTTTTCAAACTGTACGAATACAGTTTCACAGTGAATGTCTAAGTGAAGTCTGCTTTTATTTGTAAATTGTGTAATAAAGATTTGTCTCAGAATTCTCAACCATATTAAATATTTCTTAATCTGTATGTAATATATTTATAGAAATATTCTTTTAAAAGCAATACCTTTTGGAAATATTCTTATCAGATAAATGGCATAATAGAAATTCACAATCTAGGAGGCAAAAAACAAAAACCCAAAACAAAAACAAAAACAAAAACAATTCTCATTTTACTCTTCTACGGACTCAGTGCTACCAGCATCTTTCTTTGGAATTATGTGTAGGTTCTGAACCTAATTCTTCCCCTACTTTTTGTCTAGTTGGGATACTCTCTTACCAAGAAACAGCACAACAGCATAGCATAGCAGAATCTTGACTTTACCCCTTCAATAACTTGGATAACTACTCTGAACCTGAGTTTACTGATCTATAATATGGATATGATAATAGTTCTCTTATGGTGAAGATTTATCCTAGTTTATATTTTTGCTTCACTTGAGTTACACTTCAACCAAAAGATGTGGTAACTGAATAATAATCATCATAATTTGTTATCTGTTATGATAATTTTAAGGATAAATATAATCATTATTACTAATCATTGTGTTTCAGCATCCTTATCAGCCAAATGGGGAATACCTGTGTTCCCTTCAGAATTCCATAAGTGTACTAAAACTATGTGAGTATTTTGTTTTAAACTGTACCCTAGTAGAGGAATTAAGGTATTTTTAAGATTCTTACCTTTATGCAAAAGTACTAAAGCTTGACACTTAACTTTATTATTGGCAATTTATGGTAATAAATTATTGTCTTTAGATAAAAGAGTAATTACTGTGTAGCTACTAGTTTCCTAAAACTCTACCTTTCTCTTAGCTATAACAAAATTTTGAGCTTTCTTCAATAAAAGGTCAGTTATTCCATTTTAGCATTTGCATGAACAGAAATTAGAGTTAAAATTATCATATATAATTCCTTTTCTTATTCTCAGCAGAGAGACTTAAAATTAGGCTTTAGCAAACAGATGGTAGTAAGCTTATACAGTATTTATGTTGCTTTCTTTTCTGCTAGGAGATGGAAGAGTGACTTACCACTTACAAAAATTATTCTTGGGCTGTATGTTGATTTATATGATCAAGTAAGAAACTTTAGGTAGTAGCTCAGTTTTTTTGCTCACTGTTTGTATATCTTGTAAATGCATTGTATTTAAATCCTTCTTACACTTTTTTATTCTCAGAAGAAATTGTGTATGCTTAAAACCAGGCTTCTCAATCTTGATATTTTCCCCAAATTAACCATGTTTTTCTTTCATTTTAGTTCAGACTTGGTTCCTTCAACCTAGAGAAAGTTGAAAACCCAGCTGAAGTCATTAGAGAACTTATTTGTTATTGCTTGGACACCATTGCAGAAAATCAAGCCAAAAATGAGCACCTGCAGAAAGAAAATGAAAGGCTTCTGAGAGATTGGAATGATGTTCAAGGACGGTGTGTACACAGTTTGCTTGTGGTATAAAAATACGGAACCCTCTTTATGTTGTTATAGCTTTAAGTTAATGATTGGTAAATTTCCAATATATGTGGATTAGCACATATATATTTACCTTAACTGAATATGATTAAATGAAATTATTCGTCACTATTGTATATTATAGGAGTACATTAATACATTATGTCATTAGTATGTGGTGGCACCAGCAAACTTATAAACAATAAGGAGTAATTGGGCATTGAAGATCAAAACCCATTAATACTAATAAAAGATTTAGATAGTAAATATTTATAAAGATTAATTCAGCTCAAATTATAGGATTAATAATGAATTAAAAAGAGACATGAAATAAAATAAGCATAATTGATTTCTCATTTGGGATCAGTGAGTGGCATCTATTTCAAATTACAGTGTTTTGGCTCCTAATAGAGACTTATTTCTCTGGATTTATTGAAAATTCATACTATACCATTTTTAAAGGATGAGCTAATTGTGGCTACTGGATAAGACATTTGGAAGCCTTTTATTTTTATGGCTTTGCCTCTTACTTTTTAAATGAGGAAGAAAAAAATAATTTTTTTTTAAATTGTGAACTTTCTCAACCGAATCCTAATCTAGGCTGGCCCAATGTGTAACCTTTATTATTCTATTAGTATAAGATATTTGAAGGAAATAAAATGCATGTTGTGAACACTTGTATCCTCACTTATAATATATATATGTGTGTGTGTATGCACACACATATATATAGTGAGAAAGAAAATGATGTCTGAAATAATTATGTGGAATATATATATAATAATGATAATAATTATTAGTACATCCAGTAGATTTTTTAAATCTTTTGCTTAAATAACTCTAAAGCATGGGAACAGTTATCCAACATATTTAGGGTCTTTTTAGTGCAACCATCGTGATTGCTCTGTATAGACGTTAGTGAGTATATGTGAAAGTATATGAAAAATGGTGACGATTTTACCACTATCAATATATGTATGTGAAAATGAGGCTGACTAAAAGATTATTTTTCTGTGCATTCAATTATATTTATTAACTAATGCAAAACATGTAAAATTAAGTTCCTAACACCTAGTGTTATTTGGCTTTCATGTATTATATTAAGAAAGTGGTTATTTTGTTCTATCTTAGATCTACATTTTTATCTCCAATTATTTATATATGTTATATATAAATAATATAAAAATGAGACCAAATCCAAACTGTGTATCAGGAAACCATGCAGAAAAAGTTAATTTTTCTCTTTAACTGCTGTTTATTCATAAATAAAGATGAATTCAATGTCATAGTATGAATCAGTATCAGATATCTGTACTACAAAGCATTTCTTGGACCTGTATCTGTAGCTTGGGTGTATTTTCTATTTAATATGTGAAATAAATCAAATTAAAGGCGATGTGCTATGGTCGTGATAAGCCATTATATTTAAAACTCAGAATACCCTCAGGATGATAGGAAATTTGATCCACAAATTGCCTACAAAAATGCAGACTGGGTACTTGGTACTTGAACAAATTGCTTTAAAATGTCTGCCAGAGGTTGAAAGAGGTATTATCTCATCAGTATTCAACACCACTCCCATAGAATTGAAAGCAGCAGGGAACGAAGATGGGGAATTAGAGACAAATGCACCCTGTGCTGTAACAGTGTGTGCGAGGGGCACATATTATATGTGGCTCACGGATGCTTGATTTGCTATTTCTGGACTATCCAGCAAGTGCTTTTGTCTTGTTGTGAAGAGATTTCCTGTTTGATCAAAAGCACAGCCATGTACCCTGTCACCTGCTTGATTATGATCCAGCTATTTTTTTGATAGTACTGTGTCAGATGTCTTCTTCAGGGTCTATAGATGTGTGCCATTGGGTGGCCCTATGTCCTGAGAGGAAAGAGAGTCCACTCCAGAGAATTCTAGTGTCTTTATTGTATTCCAGATCTTAGATTAGTAGCTTTAAATATTTCCCAAATTTGATTTTCTTTCCTTTCAGAGGACAGAGGCCACTTTAAGGAGCTGTAAATACATCTTGATCATGGCCAAGCAGCAGTTTCTTAGTGTTCCCTCACTAGAGCCTTTGCATGCTGGAAAGGATTTACAGCTTTAGCTTCCATAAGGCAGTAGTTCTGATTAAGTGTCTTTAGGGAGATTAGAAATAGGACATGAGCATATGGAGTTAGGTAACTGGGGACATAGAAAGTAGAGAATCATTAGAGTTGGGGCCATGATGTTAAGCCTGGCAATAGTTAGTTTTGGGGCAAGCCTCTGATTATTTTTGGGTCAGTGTCCATTCATGATCCAAACATTTCTTCTATACTACATATGAAGGGATGGGAGGGTGGTGTTAAAATAGTGGGGAAGGACACAATGTAAGGGATGGGAATTCCCATAGAAGCGATGGTAGATGGGTCTGAGATACATTTACTACACAATAGGATATTATATGAGAATAAAATAGTTGTGTACACATGTGTTTATTAGCATGGAAAATGTTGATCATATATTAAGGTGAGACGTGCATCACCACAAATATAAACAATATCCCATTGTTTGCAAAAAAATATATTTATATAGAGAGTATCTGGAAGAAGAAAATTAAATGTTACAGTGTACATCTGGAATTGTAGACTACATTTTCCTTTAATTTTGGGGAGTATTTTTTGTATATGTTTTAGTATTTAAATATGTATCACCATTATAATGAGAAACAACTATAAAGCTATTTTCATTTGGGATGATGGTGGAGAATAAACACTTGAGTGAGGAATGAGAAATTACAGCATAAGTAAAAAGTGTGAGCTTTAATGCATAGAATTTTAACATATATATTTGCTGTTATTTTTAATTACCACTTAATAATTGTGTTCTTGGCTCCATTTTGAACAAGTGGCATCAATGGATTAATTTTTTATAGTATAGATAAAAGAGGAAACATTTAAGATGTGTACCTGAATCCTTAGGTTACTGGCTATATTTATTTCATGGGTTTTCTACTTAATTACAAATAAAAACTCTCAAGTTCCATGTTACTGAATAGGTGTTTTGTTTGCACTCAGACCTCTACTTAGAAATTACCTGCCTTTATTCTGAGTTATAGTTATTAAACCCATAATTGGAGGCAGTTTTCAGGGAATTGGGTTGACACTCACAGAATCATCAAAATAAAAGACCTTGAAAGCTCTTCTACTTCATCTCTCTGCCTTCAGGATACAATCACATTATATCCAGATGAATTCAGTCCGATTTTTAAAGACCTCAAGAGATATCTTCATCTCCCCTTGATAGCCCGTTACAGTGTTTAAGAACTGTCGCAGTTGGAAAATTCTTTCTTCCATCTATGGGTAATCTGAATCCTTCACGGTATAGTTGAAGGCCATTTCCTCTTGTTCTCTTGTCAGAAAGGATGAGGAACAGCTGTTCACCGTCTTTTTCCGTACTTAAAGCCTTATTAAATCTCTTTACCACTGCTTGCTTTTCCAGTTCTTTTTAGCTTTCTTTGTCTTCCCAACTCTATTCAGACTTTCTTTTGCCATACAACCCTGACCTGGGCCAGATATAATTTTGGCCAGAACTGATTATTAATTTAAGGATTACTGCACTGTGTCTAAATACCATATGTTCACATTTATATATCTATTATTTTATTTTGAGCTACCATTTAATCTGTTGTTTCATTTTTGGTGTTATTTCTGCATGAAATTGTTGTGGTTTTCCTCCTAGTTTGTTATTGTTTTGACATGTTATTCTTAGATTGTTTTCCCACCCAGAGACATTTTATTTTGAATGTTCAGTATTTTTTTGTATTTTTTTATCCTTTTAATTTTAAAAAAAAATTACTATTTTTTTGTCCAAGGTTTTAGATACCTCAGTGCTAGGTTGCTAATTAAATTTAGCATTATTGTTCTGTTTTCCTAGTTATTGTAGAAAGGATGAAGTATCATTAGACCTTTCTTGTTTGATGTTATTTGTGATTTCATCCCAATTTGAGATTTGCCTGGATTTGATCCTTGGACTAGTGTGGTCTGATCTAGTTGTACATGGGCTTTTTGTTAGTGTCACCAGACTTAGCAGTGAATCCCATGTCTCTTCTCCACTAAATGTTCTCACCTAACAGTTCCTGTCCAATGTCTTGAGGCATAAGCTTGACAGAAAGCACGTAATGGAATGCATAGTAACATCATAATGCTCTAGGAGAGGATTGGCATTAAAAATTAGGTGGGAATGATACTACATACCTCTTAGTTACTGATTATTGGATAAAAGGATAGCATTCTCTGAGTCTTGAAAAATTAAAAGTTAAGAGTAAATTCGTGTCATGCAATTGTTCACACTAATACTTTTTCTCCAGTCAGCTCCCACTCCCCCACTTTTCTAGGAAGTGTTGTCCAGTTTGATGATCAGAAGTTTGGTTGCAAAAAAATCCTAAAGCTTTGCTGAAACCAAGCAAGGTTAACTCACAGGATACCATTCATTCTATTGACTGTGTTTTCCTGTCACAGAAATGTTTCCTTTGACAACATAGTTCTGATACTGGTTACTTAAGATTAACAATATTCTTTAGGAATATTATATGATATTTCATTTTCATATTTATTTTCACTTTGAATGTGTCATACCAAATGTTAATTTTAATAAAGGTTTGGGAATTAGCTTGTTAGTTGTTAAGTACACATCATCGTTCAATCAAGAATTATTGAAGTGACTTATATGGAAATTAAATATGGACTTAAACCAGATAAATTACTAATTGGTTACCATTCCTAAAATTTAATATAAGAAATTGTAATATATTTGTTTATGTGTTTTCACATATTGGTTTTTACTTTGCATAAGTTTGAAGTATGTTATTATATACTCAGGTATTTCAGTAATATGTATGTTTTAAAGTTTTTTATTGTGTTTTTTTGAAAATATTATAGGAAGATGAGAATATCATGCTTACGTAACACTGAATCTGAAATATAAATGTAGTGACTTGTCTTTGCTTAAAATAAACTATCAATATTGCTAGCTCCTTTTCAATATTCAGTTTTTTTCTAACATCTTTTCGTGTACTTCTTTCTCAGAGAACTTTGCTTAATGAAGGGAATACTGTTAGATTGATATTATTTGCCACAGTTTTTTTAAAAGCTGAAGATGAAAAACATTACTTTTACAATGGTGAATAGCTATTAAATGAGTGAAAAAATACAATATTCGGAATCACTGTTTTTCTGTTTCCTTATAAGATGTCAATATTAGCCATTCTCCTTGGCTCTTCTCCTTTGCTGGAGGGCTATAGTCAGCCATGGTGCCCAGCAGGAATGGCATAATCCTGAAGCCCCACTTTTATAAGTACTGGCAGTGGCCTATAGCAATATGGTTCACCCAGCCTGCAAGGAAGAGCCACAGACATGAGACCGGGCAAGCCAAAGCCCACTGCATTGCCCGGTGCCTTGTATCTGGACCCATTGGCCCCTAGTAAAATGCCCCACATGAGGTTTCACACCAAGTAGAAGCTGGCAGGGGCTTCAGCTTGGAAGAATTAAGGGTGGCCAGCATCCACAAGAAGATAGCCTGGACCATTGATTTCTCTGTTGATCCAAGGAGGTGAGACAAGTCCACTGAGTCCCTGCAGGCCAATGTATAACAGCTGTAGGAGTACTGCTGGAAGCTTATCCTCCTTCTCTAGGAACCTCAGCCTCCGAGAAGGGAGACAGCTACATGAAGAACTCAAATTGGCCATCACACTGACAGGACCGGTAATGTTCATATGAAATACCTATACGAAGGAGAAAGCTAGAGTCATCACCAAGGAGGAAGAGAACTTCAAGACTGCCACGTCAGGCCAGGTGCAGTGGCTCACGCCTGTAATCCCAGAACTTTGGGAGGCTGAGGCGGGTGGATCATGAGCTCAGGAGTTCGAGACCAGTCTGACCAACATGGTGAAACCCTGTCTCTACTAAAAGTACAAAAATTAGCCAGGCATGGTGGCAGGTGCCTGTAATCTCAGCTACTCGGGAGGCTGAGGCAGGCGAATCGCTTGAAACCAGAAGGCAGAGGTTGCAGTGAGCGGAGATCGTGCCACTGCCCTCCAGCCTGGGCAACAAAAGTGAAAGTCTGTCTCAAAAAAAAAAAAAGAAACCTGCCATATCAATGCCTGGCTCTTTGGCCTCTGGGCAAAAAGGACCAAGGAAGCTGCAGAACAGGATGTTGAAAAGAAAAACTAAAGCACTGTTGAGGCCTTGTAATAACTCTGCAGAAAAGCTGGGAAAACGAATAAACCACTGGGAAAATAAATAAACCAAAAAGATGTCCATATTAATTTATTCACTTTATTCGTTTGTCTGATAAGAACCTACCAAACATCTGTCGAATGCTAAACACTATGCTGAGCACTGAGGATACAGTGGCCAATAAAACACACATGCTGTCTGCTTTCCTGGAGTTCACATCTTTGGCAAAGACTGTGCTATAAGAATTTGCTGAAATTGGTCCCAGAGAATATATTGCCATATTTTCCTTTTTATCCTATGAGACGTTCTAATTCTTTGCATCTTTAGATAGGTAGATTGTTGAAAGTTTAAGGGCATGTATATAAAAGCTATCTAATTTGGACATTTGTGTTTCTAATTTCACTGAAATATATATGTGTGTGTCTATATATGTACACACACATATATACTACTACTGGTATATATGTGTGTGTGTTTATGTACAGTATAAAAATACTAGGATACCTGTAAAACAACAACAATGTAAATAAGCAGTATGAAACAACATTGAAAAGAATACATAAAATAATTTGTATTTGAATCAATAAAATAGGAATGTATTCATCATGTATGTGTATGCATATATTAAGTATATACAACCTCAGCTATTTTGCTTTCTTTATATATCTCTTGGGAGCTTAAAATACAATCCCTTGTTAGCTCATTTGAGCAGTATGGGATGAATTAAAAACAATAGAGAATTTTGTATGTTTTGTCTTACGTATCTAAATTTGAAGATATGTAGTGTTTTGCATTTGCTGTTTTATTAATCTCTCCTTGAATATATCAAGTAGAATACTTTCATTGGGTATGTGTATTGCATTTCTATATGTATTTGTGTGTGTGTGTGTGGTACTCGCTTATAAGAATATAACTGGATAAGTCGTGTTCTTGTTGTGGAGCAGTTTGTTGTCTAGTAGAGAAATCAGACAAATTAGCTATGTTGCCTTATCACAAAATAAGATTGTAGTTGCTTTTATAGTAATATTAACATAGTACTGAGGAAACAGGCTACATTTACTCTTGTTTGAAATTTATCCCATAAAAACATTCTTTTGTAAATAAACCATACATATCAATAAATTATCTTTAGGCATTTTGATTTTCTAAAGGCTTATTTGTATCAGTTTTCAATTTTGATCCTTATCTCAGTATATAAATTACATTAATAGCCAATAATTTCTAATTGTGTATTTAACCATCTTTATAAAACTTCCAAGTCAGTGAAAGCATATGTGAAAATAATCTTTAATTGTATTTTCCTTGAAAATTTTTCTTGAAATCTTCTTGATTATTAGACTGAATTATGTTAATGCTAAGCAGAACTGCATGACTAATTTGTTTACTTATTTTTTAGATTTGAAAAATGTGTGAGCGCTAAGGAAGCTTTGGAGACTGATCTTTATAAGCGGTTTATTCTGGTGTTGAATGAGAAGAAAACAAAAATCAGAAGTTTACATAATAAATTATTAAATGCAGCTCAAGAACAAGAAAAGGACATCAAACAAGAAGGGTATTTTCGCTATCTTGTTTTTGGATGACAGATGCATACATTTAAGTGGAATTTCTTCCCAAAGTTAACATTAGATGCCAACTTTTTGATCATATGAGATAATTTGGTAGTCTGGATGTGGATGTTCAGGCTGTTAGATAGGGGTGCCATGGGCTAGAGAGTTCTCAGCATGCTCTCTCCATGTCTGCTCAACTGTGTCACCTACACTTAAATTAAAAAACTGACATGAGGCTTATTAAAGTATTATTTAATTCTTAGACATTAGTAAGACATACTAATTTTAAAAAAAACTTTCATCTGCAGAACTACAAAAGTTGGATGCATATCTGTAATCTTGATGTCTAGGCAATGGTTAACTTTAGAATCAAGTGATTAATATTAAATTCCAGGGAGCACTTATTTTATCTGATTAGAGTGCGGTTATCAGTTTTATTCTTCTTTCACATTTGCTCTGAAAGTACATATGTACTTGATTTTTATGGAAGAATCCTAAGTGACAAATGGCTGATATGGCTTTCGATTATTATAACTTTTTTACGCATTAGCAGATACAAGTTAGGGTCTATTGCTTTGAATCTTAGTAGAAGTACAGAATTACCAGTGACGTAGTATAAAAAAATTTGATATCAGCTAGTCCTAGCACAGGTACTGGTCTTGCAGTCATACCTATTAGTTTATAGCTTTGGACAAGTCACTATCTTCATAATAAAGGTAAAGATACCCATCTTAGGGTTTTGCAGAGATCAAATGAAATGCGAACTGTTCTGAGATTAGTAAAATTTTAAATACTCTGTGACTCACAGAGATAATTTGTTAGAAAAAGTATTTTGATAGAAGAATAGTACCTGATAAGAAACTGATTTAATATTAATTATAATGAGTACTAAATTCAGATTAAAATTAGGTAAAAGAGAAACTTGTTCTTAAGAGAGTTAATGTATAGGTTTTAAGATGCTTTCATCTAAATCATATATATTTTCAATATGTTTGTCTAATTAGAATCTTTTTCTAGGAATATTTTCTATAATTGCTTACTGATAAATCTGCTGCCTAGCAGGGGTGAGCCAGTGATTTATAATTCTACCTTTCTCTGTTTCTAGGGAAACTGCAATCTGTTCTGAAATGACTGCTGACCGAGATCCAGTCTATGATGAGAGTACTGATGAGGAAAGTGAAAACCAAACTGATCCCTCTGGGTTGGCTTCAGGTAAGAGATACATACATTTATCTCCTCTGTTGAATATATTATTTGGGCTTCTTATTCTAATGACAAGAAACCATAATGGAAAAATGTTGTGAAAGACCTTATTCTATGAAAATTCTTTAGCATTTTTATTTTAAAAACTCAAATTTTTAATGCTAAAACTTAATATTATTTGCAAAATGCAGCAACTCATTAGCACAGCAGTGTGAGCAAGCATTCATACACATATACTCCAAGGTATACTATTCCTGGTTAGATATAACCAGGAAAAGCGTAAGCAATGAGGAAGATACACCTTTATGCTAAATATCATCAGCTTAAAGCTGGTTGCCTTTAACATTTGAGATCTTATTTAGCTAAAGCCATGGATAGGCCACTGGAGCAGAGTAATCAAGAATGCTCTAAATTATACTGAAGTTGAGGCCTTCTTTCACTCTTCAGAAAAAAGATTGCAACAAGTGAGATGTAATAGAGGAAAAGAGAAGGGGAAAAATGGCAGTTTAGTACAAAGTACCTATGACTTAGTCCTTCGGATCAAGTTCCCAGCAAGTGTTTAAACCCATGAGTTATTTTTTTAAATGTTTTGTAGATTTCCTAGTGACGGTGGAAACAGGAGCCTCTGAACTCATTTTATGCTTAGATGGTTTTGACCTAAAACCAATACTATTAAAATAAATGCTTGATTTATTTATTTAGAAAATATTTTTGAGTTCCTATTATGTACTAGAAACTTTGCTATGCATTAGACAACAAAACACAAAAATCTGTGCCATTGTGGAGTTTAAATTGTAGTCAGGGAAACATATAAGATGAATAAATATAAAATATGTTAGGTTGATAAGTGCTAAAGAGAAAAATAAACCAGAGAAGGCTGATAGAAAGGTCAGGGTGAGAATAAGGATGAGGGTTATGATTTTAGCCAGACTATCAGAAAAGGCCTCAGTGAGAAGGTGAAGGTGACATGCTATCTTGGGGAAGACCATGCCAAACAGAAAAACAAAAACAAAAACAAAAACAAAAAAACACTAAGTACAAAGTTCCCGACGCGTTTAAGCAATACTATAGAGTGTAATCTGGATAAAGTAGAAAGATGAAGACTGGGAGAATTAGGAAATGAGATGAGAGAGATGATGGGACCTCATCACGTGTAGGGCGATATAGGCTACCATTAGAACTTCTCCTGTTACTTTGAATTAACTTGGAAACTACTGAAGGATTTTAAACAGTTAGGTGACATAATCTGACTCAAATTTCAAGAGGATTAGTCTGTGTATTGTGTTAAGAATAGACTATAGGATGACAAATGCAGAAGAAGATATAACAGATGGGAAGCTAGTACAACAATTCGGTGAAGGGTGAGGCTGGCTTAGACCAGAGTGTTGGAGAGGCAATGAGCAAGGAGCAGATTCTAGGTGTGCTTAGAGGCAGCAGGATTTGCTGATGAAGGGGTTATGACTGAGCAAATAAGACTGAGAGGGAGCAGCCAGGAGGTAAGAGGCAAAAATATAAATGTGGTATCCTGCTGATTGATGGATTTAGCAATACAAACGTTATTAAGGATCTTAATGGAACATATTCACTGGATTGGTGAAGGAAGGGGATAGGAGAGAATAGGAGTTTCAAAGGGAATGGGAGGAGAGAACTGGAGATGAGACAGGCAATACTTTCAACAAATTTCACTGTAAAAAATGGGAAAGACATGGGGCGGCAGCTGGAGGAGGAAGTAGGATAAAGAAAAGTATTTTTGTTTGTTGTTTTTAAATAAAAGAAAGAATATGTTCGTATACTGATGAGAGTAACTAAAGAGAGCAGGTAAAACCATCAAGGCAGTAGACAGAGGAAAAACTACTGGAAATCTGTCTCTAAAAATATAAGTGGATGGGATCCAAGGGACAAGTAGTAGATTAGTTTAGCCAGGAGCATAGTCACTCCCCATAATGACAGGAGAAAAGGTAGAATAAACAGATGAAGGCACAGGAAAGTATCTAACTGCGGTCACAGAAACTTATTAACATTGATTAAATTGGTTGATTCATCTGATTCTAATCAGATTTGCATTGGATTACACAATACACACACAATCATACTTTTGCATTTGGGAGTGAAATTTCTTTTCACTTGGCAGTTATGCTTGTTTTACCCTAGTGTCCCATTTAAAATGAAATTATTATTTAATAATCAAATAGAGAAAAACCTACAAAGATAATTTGTACTCTTTTCAGTTTAAACTTTCAGAATTTTTATTAAATACAATGACCTTTGGTCTTGTTTCTTAGTCAGAGTATCTTACCAATATTTGAAGTAGGTGAAAATTATTGATGAGAAAATACGTGGTTAAATATGGCTATATGAGAAAGAGGACTTTTATGTGTTCAGTCTATTTTAAGTAAAACTTTAAGCTACAATTGTACTATTTTCAATTTGGCAAAATACTCCCTTCTCTTAAGAAATGTTTAGTTTATTTCATGTTTTTTCTCTATTTTACGTGTCTTTATTTCTTTAGCCCACATCTAGTTCATTACACATATGATCTATAGGTCTCTGTTTTTATTTTTATTTTTTGCATTTAACTTGCTTTTAGTAAGTTTTCGATGTCAAGAATTAATAGCATAATAGAACTTTACCTTTTTTCTTCTGCTGCAAAAAGAAATGTTTAGGAAACAGATGCTGACTGAAATAGAAAAATAAATCTCATCTCAAATGCTTGACACTGAATCAAGAACTAGATTTCATAGATCTGAGAAAGAAAATTGTAGCTGTTAAACAACAAAATGGGCCACCCTATAATTTACCAGTTTCCACAATTAATTCTTCTACAGAGACAAAATATGTTTTTAGTCCATGAGAGATAATTCTGTTGAACACAGCTTTCTCTTTTTGGTACTCTATGTAGTATTATTATGTTTTTTGAGGCAGAGCAGTGAGAATTTCTTCCTGATCTTATTCTGCCATCTTGATAATAAATTACTTGCTCTTTGAATACAAATAAATTTGTGAATTTATTTTAGATATTGCAATTTCCTGTGTGCTTTTCCTACAATAAAAACAAGAAAAAGAAAATCTGATGGGGATTAATACATTTATTCAGACTTTCAGAAAGCTGTCTTTAAGTGGCTGAATATATAATTTGGTAGTTATTTTGTTATAGTAAATGGATTTTTATCATTAATTATTAAAATGCCCAAATTTCCTCTGGAGTTGTTCACATTATTACCCAATTTCTTGATGATAAAATAGAGGTTTAGTGAGATCAGGATCATTTAGTAATATGAAGATGAATATGTTAATCTGAATCTGAGTATGGTAAATTTGAATTGGATTACACAATAGGCATACAATCATACTTTTGTAAATGGAAATGAAATTTCTTTTCATTTGGTAGTTATGCTTGTTTTTACCTTACTGTCCCATTTAAATGAAATTATTCTTTAATAATCAAATGTAGAAATATTCACAAAGATGGTACGGTAATTCATTCACAAATATGAAATGGTAAATTCATATTTACCGTATTCACTCTAGGGAAAAGTCTGATTACTTTTATGCATATATCCAGAAGTAGAGTAGGGGTATTACAATTTGAAGGAAATTGTTAAGTTACATTTTTATGAATACGCAATCAATTTACGGCTCTTTTTCCTCTAAATTTTCATATTTTCCCACTGCCACTAGGATTATTGAGAAAATAACTAATGATAATGTAGATCAGTCTAATAAACCACATCATGCTCATATGTACTGTATGATATAGCATGAAAAACCTCAAAAAATACTCATTTTCTTGGCTGAAAGGAAATCCCCAAAGTATTCTGAAACTTGAATATCACAGTCAATATCACCGCATACTACATTTTCTATTTTTCCATAGCAAGATTTACTTTTACTATGTCTTGCGTTTTAGAATTTCCAGATAGACAGTGATTGTATTACTGACTTTATTTCTTAAGCTATGGCTGCATACTAAGGCCCTGGATTTTATAGGTATTTCACTTTGTTTTATATTAAGATTATGATAAATATAACAGTTGCTGTAGTCTCTATTTATAGCTCAAGCTTTGGACTAGAAAAGTAGGGATCACTTTCACTCCTATCTAGTTGGTATTAAGTACTTGTGGCTTTAAAGATTTCCTGCTTAGTCTGGACTCCTCCTGCCTCCAAAGTGTGTGTGTGTGTGTGTGTGTGTGTGTGTGTGTGTGTGAATTTAATAGAAATCTGTTGGGTTATTATAGATACTGTGAAACAGTCTTCCCTATAAGAAACTCTTTTTCTTTCCAAATCAAGGTAAAACACGATGTCCCTATCTGAGGAGAAACATTGTTAAACTATGTCCACTAAATAACAGAACCTCAACAAAACATGTAGTGATAGAAGCACCGTTATGTATAGCATTAGAGCCAAAATCTGCAACAACACCACATGCAATTGGCCTTTTATTTGCCCCAACCATATCAGATATAACCTAAGAACAGTTTCGCATTGTGCAGTTTTAAAATATTGCTTCAGAACCATTTTCATGCTGTGATAACAGAATTGTATGTGAAAACAATTTTAAAATATATATGAATATTCTAAGAATTTTAGCCATTATGAAACATTTCTTAGTCTTAACATAATTCAAAAAGCATGCAAATATTTAGTGGAAAATTTGAATTTATATGATAGAGATAGGATTTTTCTTGTGAAACATTTTGAAAAGCTATGCTTAATTGGCTCCTAATTAGTTAGCTATCATAAGGCTAATGATTTTAATTCCTCATTAATTATTTTAATATGTAATCAGTATTTCAAAATTATAGTTATTTCTATGAATAGAATTGACAATATTTATTACAATTATAGGATAATTAAGAGCCTTACTAAAATACAAATAAGAAATCTTTTCTAGAATGTTTCACTCTTTTTAGCTGCATATTAAAGGTGCACAACCACTAAAAACAAATATAATAAGCTTTCCTACCACTTCTCTACATAATTACTAGCCCAAGATTTAGCACATTAGTTTAATTAATCCTGCTTCTTAACCAACAGGAAGGTCCCTGTATAACTGCTATCAGTAATTTAGGCTTTCACTTAGTTGGTAGGCTTCCTGAAAGGAAGTGTGATTATAGAATAGCCTTTTTGAAAATAAATGAATGGCTATGTCCAACAGTTGATGAATACTGATATAGTAGCTTTCAAAAATAGAACAGAATCCAATATTTTTAAGTATCAAAGGGCTTGTTGCTTCAAACAGTGAATGTCTACTCACAGAGGGGATAACAACATGTACTGCCAAAGAGATTACTCAGAAACTCAGCTTTAGAATAACAGATTATGCTCTTAGTCTTGCCCAGCTTGTTTATCATAGACACATTTATTTATAAGTTTTAAATTAAAAGCTTGATTTAGTTAAACCTACCACCAAACTGGAAAAGAAATTTAAGTGTATTTCCTAGCAATAGTGGGCTTTTATACATAACCATTGTTGCTAGGAATAACGTTATATGCTTTGGAAATCTAGACTGTATAGTTCTAGATCCTGTTATTTAAGCTCATTGTTTTTCCAATGAGGGAACAGAGGCCTAGAAAGATTAAGTACATTACTTTTGGTTACACGGGAAAATAATGAAAAAGTATTTGCCTTGTAATATAATAATTAACCACATTAGCACGTCTACTCTTGAAATATTACAAAAACCCTTGCAAATTTTCCAACAATGAGGAAATTGCCACTGATAGAAGAGAATAGTGGGAACACTTTTTTCTCCTATATAGAAAAAAGATCCTATTTGTACATACATTCTCAAGAAAGATAGTCAACATCATCAGATTGAACAAGTAAGACTTCATAGTAGGTAGGTTGTGGAGAAACTAATAGAATGCACATATTTCTGTTGAAGTCATCCCTGTGTATATTAATTTCTTCAGATTTTGACTTAGTATTTATTCATCTGAGAACTCTCAAATGTCCCAAAGGTTGTTAGCAAATCTATGATGGTTTCTTATTTCCTAGTACTAAAATATAACTTTGATATGACCTCCTAGGCAAGTATCTCTACATCTTTATATGTTTGGGGGGAGACAAAAATTATTTTAATGTTATTTGTCTCTGACTGTGGATGAGTGAGAAAACTGGCAAATCCTTTACCCCCAAATCAACTATGAATCTAAAATTGACCCAAAAATAAGCAAATAAGTACTTCCAAACATGGCCAAAGGCAAACAGCAATATGAGAACTGTTTATTCTTGAAAAACTGCTGAAGTTTGGGTGAGAACTGGGAGTCTGTGGATTTCTTGCTTGCCTAAGACTGCCTCTATCACTGCCTGCCCACATTCATGAGTTTGGTCAGTATGAAAGTTATGCCAGCATCTGGCTGGCCATGAGGACTGGCAACTGCTGTACCTGAGCTAAAGAGGGCTCACTCAATTTGCAGCAGAGGGTGATACTCACAACCAGCAGCATTGTCAGTAGAAGTAATGATCTTGGTGTCAGTGGGTAGGTGTGTTAGGCCAATGGATCTACTAACCTGGTTGTGCTCGTGGTTGGGGTAAACATATTCCTAGTTGAAAGTGTGCATGCACTTTTGCAGTAGAGACTGAAGAGAGGGCCCAAGCTATTTTTACAGTTCTGACCTAACCTAGAGATAATACATATCTTCATAGGAGAATAGAAAAAGAGAGGCTGGACTTTCAACATACTCCTGTACCTGCCACCGCCCCTCCCCCAACAAAAGAAAAGAAACCTATTAGCTTGAGGTGTTTGTGCATTATTTCTATCAATTACTGGCTGACGTCAAAACTGTCTAGACACAGAGTAACGCTTTTGGAGCTAGGCTTTAAAATTTAAAAATCAAGAATAAAATAAACTGTGCAGAAACATCAATTGTCACTCATCACAAGAGAAACAGATTTCATACATTTACCACAGGTAAGTTAATAAACAAACAAAAAGCAACAGTAGCAAACTTCAGAAGGAAAATAGTCAAAATCCAGAGTTGTTACAATATATTATTTAAAATGTTTCGTTTTCAACAAATTGGACATACAGAGAAACAGGAAAGTGTGGTCCATACTTGGGGGAAAAAAGTATTCAGTAGAAAATGTTTCAGATGTTGAATTTGGTAGACAGACTTCAAAGCACAGTTTATATCTATATCTATATCTGTATCTATATATATACACACATACACACATATGTATGTTTATGTGTATATGTATATATACACATATATATGTGTGTATATATACACACACACACGCATTTATATACTAAACTAAACAAAAACATGTTTAAAGCCTTAAAGGAGAGTACGATATAAATGTATCAACAAGTAAAGATTCTCAATAAGGAGATAGAAATTATTTGAAATGAACGATATGAAAATTCTGAATTTGAAGAGTGTAATAACTGAAATGAGAAAGTTACTATAGCAGCTGAACAACAGATTCAAATTGTCAGAATAAAAAAATCAGTGAACCTGAATATAGATCAATAGAGTGAATAATTTCCTAGGAATGAAGAGCAAAAATGATGGAAGAGAAATGAACAGATCTTCAGAGACCTTTGGGACATCACATGTGCCAACATATGTGTAATGTAAATTCTAGGACAAAAGAGAGAGAAAGGTAGAAAAAAAATACTTGAAAAAATGAAAGCCAAAGCTTTCCAAAATTGTATGAAAACCATTAATCTAAGCATCCAAGCAACTCAGTAAACTTTAAGTAGGATAAATACCAAAAGATAGGCTGGGCATGGTGGCTCACACCTGTAATCCTAGCACTTTGGGAGGCTGAGGCAGGCAGAACACCCGAGGTCAGGAGTTCGAGACTGACCTGGCCAACATGGTGAAACCCCATCTCTATAAAAATTCAAAAATTAGCTGGGCATGGTGGCACGTGCCTGTAATCCCAGTTAGTTGGAAGGCTGAGGCAGGAGAATCTCTTGAACCAGAGAGGTGGAGGTTGCAGTGAGTCAAGATCATGACACTGCACTCCAGCCTGGGTGACAGAATGAGATTCCATCTAAAAAATAAATAAATAAATAAATAAAAATAAAATAAAAATAAAACCAAATAAAAAAAACAAAAAAATAAAAAAAAAACAAAAAGATACATTGAGACACATATACCTAGAAAACATTTGAAATCCATAGAGGGAGACACATATAGGACAGCATCAATATAGCAACAGACATTATCTGAAGCAATGAAGGACAGAAGACAGCGGTATAGCATTTACAAAATTCTGAAAGAACAAAAAAAGAAATCATAACCAATACTTTTATATCCAGTAAAGTATCTTTCAAAATAAAGACGAAATAAAGACATTTATTAATTAACAGATTCATTGGTAACAGACCTATTTTGTGACGCATACTAAGAAATCTTCAGGGTGAAAGGAAACAACATGAAATGATAACATGAATCTACAGGAAGAAATAAAAATAATAAAAAATGTAAAATAGTGGATTAATATAAAATATAAATACATATTTTCTTTTTTATTATTGTCTTTTATACCAGATTGAACAAAGGAATAATTACAACACTGTGACATTGGATTTATAATATAGATAGATACAATATACATGACAATAATAGGACAAATTGGATAATATAGCTATATGAGAGCAAAATTTCTATATTTACCACATATAAAGATATTATTAATATGAAATAGATTATTAAGTAAATGTATTGAATTAGTAATTTAAAATATTTCCACAAAGAAAACCCTGGGCCCAGATGACTTCACTGGTGTTTTCTATTGAAAATTTAATGAAATTATACCAATTCCTTATAAACTCTTTCAGAAAATAGAGGAGGAGCGAACACTTCCCAACTCATTTTGTGAGGCTGATATTATCATAATATCAAAGCCAGACAAGACATTGCAAGAAAATAAAACTATAGACAAGTATCCATCATGAACATAGATATAAACATTTGAAACAAAACACTAGCAAAAAGCAACCAGCTCCATACAGAAAGAATTATACACTATGACCAACTGAGATTCATTCCTCTTATGTAAAGATACTTTTGCATCTGAAAATCAGTGAAAGTATTTCACAATATTAATAAAGCACAAAACCACGTGATCATCTCAATAGATGCTGAAAAGGTACGTGACAAAATCCAACACACATTAATAACAAACACTCTCAACAAACCAGGAATATGAGGTAACTTCCTTACCCTAATAAAGGCATCTAGGCAAAAGACCACAGCTGTCACATACTTAATGGTGAAATACTGAATGTTTACCCCTCAATATAGGAAAAAAACAAGGTTGCCTGCTCCCATCACTTCTATTCAGTGTTGCACTAGAAATTCTAGGCAGGGCAATTAGGCAAGAAAATAAGATAAAAGGTATTCAGATTGGAAAAGAAGTAATACTGTTCCTTTTTGCAGATGGTATGATCTAGTGTATAGGAACACTACGGAATTCACTAAAAAACTTTTAGAGCTAATAAATTGACTCCAGTAAGGTTACAGTGTACAAGATCAATATACAGTAATCAGTTGTATTTCTATATGCTTGCAATGAATAAGCAAAAAATGAAATAAGAAAATTGCTCCTGGCCATGGTGGTGTATTCCTGTAATCCCAGAAACTCATGATGCCAAGGAGTTTGAGGCCAGCCTGGGCAACATAGTTGAGACACCCATCTTTAAAAAATAAGGAATTGGCCAGGCACAGTGGCTCGCCCCTGTAATCCCAGCACTTTGGGAGGCCGAGGTGGGCAGATCACAAGGTCAGGAGATTGAGACCATCCTGGCTAACACGGTGAAACCCCATCTCTACTAAACAAAAAATACAAAAAATTAGCTGGGCATCATGTGGGCACCTGTAGTCCCAGCTACTCGGGAGGCTGAGGCAGGGAGAATGTCATGAACTTGGGAGGCAGAGCTTGCAATGAGCCGAGATCGCGCCACTGCAATCCAGCCTTGGCGACAGAGCAAGACTCCTTCTCAAAAAAATAAAATAAAATAATAAAACTAAAGAATAAAGAAATTAAGGAAAAGAATTGCCTTCACAATAGCATCAAAAAATACCTAGAAATAAGTCTAACAAAAGAAAATTCAAGACTCCTACACTGAGAACTATACAACATTGTTGAGAGAAATTAAAGAAGACTTAAGTAAATGGGAAAACATCTTGTATTTATAGATTAGAAATTTAGTATTGTTGGCCGGGTGTAATGGCCTACACCTGTAATCCTAGCACTCTGATGCGGGCAGATCATTTGAGCTCAGCAGTTTGAGACCAACCTGGGCAACATGGCAAAACTCCATCTCTATAAAAAATACAAAAAAAGTTAGCCAGGCATAGTGGAGCATGCCTATAGTCCCAGCTACTTGGGAGGCTGAGACAGGAGGATTGCTTGAGCCTGGGAGGCAGAGGTTACGGTGAGCCAAGATCACACCACTGCACTCCAGCCTGGGTGACAGAGTGAGAACCTGTCTCAAAAAAAAAAAAAAATTAATATTGTTAAGATAAATACTTTCAAATTGGTACATAGATTCAGTGAAATGCCTATCAAAATCCTAGCTGGTTTTTTAGCAAAAATTGACAGAATGATCCTAAAATTTATGTAGAATTTCAAGCAAGCAAGAGTAGACAAAACAATCTTGGAAAACAAGAAATAATTGGAGAACTCTTTCTGATTTCAAAAGTTACTACAAAGATATAATAACCAAGATGATGTAATAATATTATTATAAAGATAGTCATTATATCAGACATAGTCTCACTGATAAAATGAGAATCTAGAATTGAGACTGTAGAAGTAAGCCTTCATGTTTACGGTCAATTGGTCCTCAGCACAGCTGCGAAGACAATTTAATGGGGAAAGGATAGTCTTTTAGACAAACAGTGCTTGGACAGTTGGGTATCGACTTGAAAAACAATTACACAGGTGTTTACCTCATATGAAACACAAAAATTAACTCAAAATGGATCATAGGCCTAGATATAATAGCTAAACCTATGAAAGAAAACAGAAAATCTCTGTGAACTTAGTTTTAGGCAAAGAGTTCTCAACTATAATATCAAAAGCACAATACATAAATGAAAAAATTGATAAATTGGATTTCGTCAAAAGTAAAAAAATTCTGCACTTCAAAAAGGTATCATTAAGAACATGAAAACACATGCCATGAATTGGGAGAAAATATTTGCAAATCATATATCTGATAAGGGATTTGTTTCTAGCATATATAAAGAATATTTACAGCTCAATAATAAGAAAATAAACAACTGGGTCAAAAAATTTGCAAAAGACTTGAATAGGCATTTCATTGAAGAAGATATAAGAATGGTTAATAATCACATGAACAGATGCTTAACATCATTTAATCATTAGCTAATACAAATTACAGTTAAAATCAGATACCACTACACACCTACCTGAATGGATATAATCTAAAAGTTAGAAAATAATGTGTAGGAAAGGATGTGGCAAAACTTGAATCCTCATACATTTCTGGTGGGAATGTAAAATGTTACAACCACTTTAGAAAACTGTTTGGCAGTTCCTCAAAAAGTAAAATGCATACTTACCCTATAATCTAGCTATTCTACTTCTAAGTCTTTACTCAAGAGAAATAAGAACATACGTCCTCATAAAGACATATACTTGACTGTTCATCAGAGCATTAGTAATAATAATTCCAAACTGGAAAATTCTGAATGTTCATCTTCTGGTGAAACGTTAAATAAAATGTGGTCTATCCATACAATAAAGTATTATTTGGCAATATAAAGGAGTAAACTACTGATAGATACTTATTGTGGATGAGCCTCAAAAAAATTATGCTAAAGCAAAGGGAACCAGATGCAAAAGGTTGTTTATTGTATGATCCTATTTATATCTAATATCAAGAAAAAGGGAATATATATAGATACTGAAAACCGATTAAATGTTTGCTAAAGCTTGGAGTGGAAATGATGATTAATTCAAATGAGCCCAAGAGAATTTTTGGACATGATGGAACTGTCCTAAAACTGATTGAGGTGATCGTTGTACAAGTATAAATTGCTAAAATCATTGAATTGTACACTTATACTGGGTGAATTTTATGGTGTATCAATTGTTCATTAATAAAAACTTTCTAAGAGTTTCTTTCTAAAAAAATATAAGCATTTGATCATCTTGAGATATTTCAAAACACACACACACTCCAAAAACCAATTGTGAGGTCGGGTAGCTCATGCCTGTAATTCCAGTACGTTGGGAGGACGAGGCGGGCAGATCACCTGAGGCCAGGAGTTCAAGACCAGCCTGGCCAACATGGTGAAACCCCGTCTCTACTAAAAACACACAAAAAATTAGCCAGGCATGGTGGCGTATGCCTGTAGTCCCAGCTACTTGGGAAGCTGAGTCAGGAGAATTGCTCAAACCTGGGAGGCAGAGGTTACAGTGAGCCAAGATCAGTCCACTGCACTCTAGCCGGGGCAATGCAGAGCAAGACTCCGTCTCAAAAAAAAAAAAACAAAAAACCATTGCGATAATTTGAGCTGTTCAGAAAAATTCTTGTACATCCTAGGTCAAGAAAGCCAAAGTTCAAAAGTGCAAGTTTCATTCAAGAGTAAATTAAACCAGAGGGTAATGAAATACAAGTGTACTTCTTGTTTTTCTGTTCTTATTAGTATTATTTTCTGTTCTTATTGCTTTGATAAATCCCTAATATTTTCATAAATCACTGGAGCTATTGAAGAATGAAGAAGAGCTGAACCTCAGCACAAGGACGCAGATGTCAGCAGAATTCTGAGCCTGTGCAACTCTTACCTGAAGTTTTTACTATACTCAACTTCAATGAATGCCTTGTCTCTCAGTGTATTTTTGTTGGTGTCTGCCTTCCCTCTTGCCCTTTCTCTCTAATTCTTACATTCAAATCCCAAGGGAAGTGGCTTAAGGGTGTCTTCAATGAGAATAGAACATCTTGTAGGTATATCTCTTGTTCTGCCACCCATAAGACTGCTAGTCAGCCTGCTACTCGGTTGCATTTTTGCTGTTTTGCTCCAAGTATCTGTGACCAGGATTGTATAAAGTATAGCAATTTGACATTAACTTGTGTCATCTATAAGCTGTTTCAGTGGGCAAAATGTGTATGAGAAAAAGTATATGGTCGCTTATTTAACTTAAACATTTAGTTTCTTGAACTTCTCAGTCTTTACCTTTTTATATATATATATATTTATTATATTTTAAGTTCTAGGGTACATGTGCACAACGTGCAGGTTTGTTACATATATATACATGTGCCATGTTGGTGTGCTGCACCCATTAACTCATCATTTACATTAGGTAGATCTACTAATGCTATCCCTCCCCCCTCCCCCCACCGCACAACTTCTCAGTCTTTAATATGCTAATTAATGTGCATAGTGATAAAGATGGTACATACTCTGCAACATTTCTCAAACTCATAAAACTTTATGAACTTTTTTCAGTGGATATTAGTGTTCCCTGCAACCCATGTGAGAAATCCTGTGTTAGATGGTTTCGACTTTCATATGAATGAGGTGAGAAAAGGGAAGGTATCTAAAGAAAACAGGTATTTCCTAGGACAGTGTTTGTATGTCTAAGAGGACATATACTAAATATGAGGAGAGGATCATATATTTGAGGATACAGTTTTAAAATGTAGCATAAAATCATAAGAATAATATTAAACCTCAAACATGCAAAAACTTGGAGGAATTCTGAAAATGGTTAAAAAATGATGTTTTGTTGTTTTTTTTTTTACCATTGTTGTAAATGGTAAAAACATTCTCAGATCTCAGACTACTCTGAGAATTTACTTATCTTAGCACAAATGTCTGTTGGCATAACTAATGTTAATAGATGACAGAAACAATACACAAATGCTACTTAATTTGGTTTATTTTGCCTCAAGTTGAGTTCTTAGCTTGTGGTTTTTAAGAAGCATTTAGTGAAAGGATCTCTGAACTCTTTGGATTTACGTGTAAAATTTTCTATGTTTATCTGTCTATATATCTATTTGTATATCTATATGAATATGTTAGTTTGCCAGGGCTGCTGCTGTAACAAAGTACATAAACTGAGTGACTTGAACAACAGAAATATATTTACTCACATTCTGGAGGCTAGGATCCTGAAATTAAGATGTTGGCAGGGTTGATTTCTTCTGAGGGCTTTGAGGGAATGATTTATTAACCAGGCCTCTCTCCTTGGCTTATAGGAGACCAGCTTCTCCCTGTTACATCAAATTTTCTTCCTTCTATACCTATCTCTGTTCAAATTACCCTTTTTATAAGGGCACCAGTCATATTGGATTAGGGCCCACCCTAATGACCTCATTTTAACTTTATTACCTCTGTAAATACCCTACATCCAAATAAGGTTGCATTCTTAGGTCCTGGGAGTTCAGACTCCAAAATATCTTTTTTTGGGTGTGTTGGGGGGTGAGGGGGATTTCCACCCATAACAATGCAAATAGGTCTATATCTTTCTGAAGCAAGGATCCAAATCAAGATGTTGGCTGGGTTGCTGTTTTCAAAAGGGACCATATTCCAAAAATGACTCCAAACCATTGATCTAAGAGACTGATATTTAAACTAGAAAGAATGGAGTAAGACTTGTTAAAAGGGAACTGAAGTCTACAATAGATGAGATGATGAGATAAGAAGAGAAAGTAACAGCATTCAAACAGATAGCTAAATCACTATCTGTCTGTGCATTAGATTGGAGGTTTGTTTAGAGCTGCAGTGTTCAGTAAGGTTGCCATTAGCTACATGAGGCCATTGAAGATAGAAATGTGGCTAGTCCAAATTGAGATGTGCTGTAAATGTATACTACACACTGGATTTTGAAAACCTGCTATGACTAAGTATGAAAAAAGGAATGTAGTATGTGTCATTCATAAATGTTTATATTATACGTTGAAATTGTATTTTGAGTATATTTAGTTAAACACATATTAATATCAACATATTCTGTTTCTTTTTCCTTTTTAAATGTGGCTAAATAGGAAATTTAAAATTTTATATGAAATTTATATATTCAACATAGTCATCTTGAGGTTCTCAAGTTTTATCTCATGCTGATTTTGTGGTTCTAGAATAGATTTATATTACTTTGAAGAAGAAATCAAATTGTACTAACAAGTCTTTATGGAGCACTTAATATGAAGGTCTTTAGGTCATGAGATCTAAGGACCCATGTATGACTAGGATTGTGGGTATAATTGAGTATTTTTACCTAAGAAAGGCAAAAGGTATTGTACTTTACTACAATTAATCAATTTTTTTGATTAATTGTAGTAAAACTGACTTAAGAATGCGTGGATCATTTATTTGTTTGTTCCAGGAATGTGAAGCTAGACGTGTTCATTGTCCCTGTTAAACAGCAAACCATGACTGAGTTCAGACAAAAGGTGATGTGAATGCAGCAACAATTTCTAAATCAGTTAAATGTCTATAATGTAATATGTAGGATTCTTGTCTTTCTGGGATTGTGACTGGAATCTCTACCACAAACACTACATCTGTTCCCCTAAGCCAATTCATCAGCATCGCCTGTAAGCCATATTTAAGATCAAAAGGGTAGACAAAGTTACCAATGATGAGGTTCTGGAATGTTGCCAGCCCATCAGCACTAACATGATACTTGCCACGACTTAACTCTGAGGGCCTGGGGATGTGTGAAGGATGGATATCAGCAGGCTCTCTAAGCAGATTCTGAATGCATGGTGTGGTGAAACAGAGCAGTTACAAGTAGGGTGGCCAGAAGAAAAGCTCAATGTGAGACCCTTAGTGGCAAATTCAAGCCTTGTGGTAAAACTCAGGAATGCTGAGAAATAGTAAACCTAGTTAACACCCAGGATTTTTTGAGGAGAGAGAGAAAGGATATAATTTGGGGAGTGACAAAATAAAAAAGATCTTAGGTACTGATGGTCACATTGCTTTTTGAGCTATATTATCTTTTAATTTAAATGAATAATTTGGACAAAATCAGAAGTTGTAAATTGTTGATCCTTTCTGCGAACTAAGCTACATATTTTCTTTCTTCTCAGTGACATCAGTGTTTTAAATAATTGATACAAATGCATTTAAACAGGGCATTGGTTTCCTGATTTTCTGTAATCTGCAACCCTCCTTATTATCTTAGATCTGGCTCACATTGTTTATTCTTATCACTTGCATGACTTCTAGAAGTATTTGTGACCCTTGGAGGAAGATAATGATACTGATGATAATGAGTACTGCTGCTGTACTAGTAGTACTTCTAATTCTCCTACTAACAATTATTGTTACTACTATTCACTACTACTTCTACTTTTTGAATTACTGTTATTTTTTATTATGGCATCACTACCACAACTGCTACAGACTCATTAATTTAGACACCTAAATTATTTAAGCACTATTCCATTTAACTTAACAATTCTATGAGGTATATACTATTATTATCACCCATTACAACTGAAAGAACTGATGCACATAAAGGTTAGAGAACTTCCTAAGGGTAAGCTGTCTAGTGATTTGTAGAGTTCTAACCCAAGCAGTCTGATTACAGAGCTCATCTGTGAGAGCCCTCCTATCCTAAAGTTCTTTATGTTTATTGAAATAGAACACTCTAATTTATTAAAATCCTGTAGTTGAGTGTGGCTTTGTATTTTAAATTCAATTATATTCGATGCCTTCATTTTAATAAAATAATTTAGAGCTCCTTAAAAGAGGTGGAATATATTATTTCTTTCTCATCTTAATGGAAGAAGAGAAGGTGCTTTTTTGGTGGTTCTGTTACAATTTGATGGCAGAGCAAATAAAGCAGGAGAACAGTGATTTATGCTCAGTCCTAGATTAAAGGGCTTGTGTTAAAAGGTTATTACGTATTTATTTAATAAATACTACATTTAATTAATATTGATTAATTAATAATATTAAATGTCCATTTAGACATTAAAATAATAGATTTAGTTTTAAATGTAGCCTTATATACTATTAATATTTTATTTAGTGGATATAAATTTAGAATTGTTATAGCTTATTGGTGAATTGACTTTTTTATAATTATGAAATATCTCTCATTATCTCTAGTAATGCTTCTTTCCTTAACATCTTCTTTATCTGATAGTAGTATAACTACCCCAACTTTCTTTTCTTTGGTGTTTACATGGTTTATCTTTTAATTTTTTTTACCATTATTCTTTCAATCTTTTATATATCTAAGATCGGTCTTTGTGTCAACATCATATAGTTGTTTTTTAAATCTGATAATCTTTGTCTTTTGATTGGAGTATTTATTCCATTTACAGTTCATGAAGTTAATTATATAATTTATATATTTTAGGTTAGATCTACTAAGATTCTATTTGTTCTTTATTTTAACTATTCCAACTTTCTTCCTTTATTATTTCTTGTAGATTGTTATGATTTTGTTTTAGTGGTTACTCTACAGATGGCAACATATCCGTGATTTATTACAGTCTAATATAAATTTTCACTTTCACACTTTTTTAAACAACACTTCAGTGCATTATTGCATTGTTAGCTTGTATTTAAATTTGTCTTATATTTTTAGACCTCATAAAACATTGTTATTGTAGTTTGGATAGTCAGCATTATGTATATCTGTCCACATCTTTACCTTTTACCTTGTGCATTATCCCTTTTTGTTCATATGTGTTTTTATGTGGAATTCTTTTTCATCAGCCTGGAGAACCCTCATTTTCTTCTTAATTTCTTTATTGGCCAAATTCAGGAACATGTTGTTTAATTTTCATGCATTTGTACAGTTCACAGAGTTTTTCCTGTTATTAATTTCTAATTTCATTTCATCGTGGTCAGAAAATATATTTGATACAATTTTAGATGTTTGTTTGTGTTTTTTGTTTTTGTTTTTGCTTTTTTGTACTTTTTGTTTTGTTTTGAGACAGGGTCTCACTTTACCACCCAGGCTTGAGTGGAGTGGTGCGATCATGGCTCACCACAGCCTCGACTTCCCTGGCTCAAGTGATCCTCCCATCTCAGCCTTCCAAGTAGCTGGGACTATAGGTGTGTGCCACCACACCTGGCTAATTTTTGTAGTTTTTGTAGAGATGAGATTTTGCCATGTTGCTTAGGCTGGTCTTGAATTCCTGAGTTCAAGCAATCTACCTGCCTTGGCCTCCCAAAATGCTGGGATTACAGGTGTGAGCCTTCGTGCCTGGCAGATGATTTTACTTTTGAAAAATTTGTTGAGACTTGTTTTGTGGTCTAACGTGTCATCTATCCTGGAAAATATTCCATGTTCTGATGAGAAGAATGTGTATTCTGCAGCTGTTGGGTGAAATGTTCTGTAAATGTCAAGTCTATTTGGTCTAAAATGTAGTTTAACTCAGATGTTACTGTGTTTGGTTTTTGGCCTATTTTTGAACGTGGGGTTTTGAAGTTCCCTATTATTATCATATTGTCATCTATCCTTTTCAGGATACAGTTCTATTTCTTTCTATTCAGAGGAGTCTATTCAATCTCCTTTTCAGTCTATTAATATTTGCTCTATATATTTGGGTGCTGTGGTGTTAGGTGCAGATATAACAATTGTTATATCCTCTTGCTGAATTGACTTCTTAATCATTATATAATTACCTCCATTGTTGCTTTTTGCAGTTTTTTTGTTTTGTTTTGTTTTGTTTTGTTTTACCTAAAGTTTATTGTATCTGATATAAGTATAGCTACTTTGCTCCTGGTTTTGGTCACCATTTGAATGGAATTTTTTTTTTCATCAACCCTCTTTCAGTCTGTATGACCTTACAGATGAAGTGAGTCTATTGTAGGTAGACTTGGGTCTTGTTTTTTGCTTTGTTTTGTTTTTTGTTTTATTATACTTTAAGTTCTAGGGTACATGTGCACAACGTACAGGTTTGTTACACATGTGTACATGTGCCATGCTGGTGTGCTGCACCCATTAACTCGTCATTTACATTAGGTATATCTCCTAATGCTATCCCTCCCCCCTCCCCCCACCCCATGACAGGCCCCAGTGTGTGATGTTCCCCTTCCTGTGTCCAAGTGTTCTCATTGTTCAATTCCCACCTATGAGTGAGAACATGCGGTGTTTGGTTTTTTGTCCTTGTGATAGTTTGCTGAGAATGATGGTTTCCAGCTTCATCCATGTCCCTACAAAGGACATGAACTCATCCTTTTTTATGGCTGCATAGTATTCCATGGTGTATATGTGCCACATTTTCTTCATCCAGTCTATCATTCATGGACATTTGGGTTGGTTCCAAGTCTTTGCTTATTGTGAATAGCGTTTTTTTAAATCCATTTAGCCATTCTTTTAACTGGAGAATTTAGTCTATTTACATTGTAGATTATTATTGATAGGTGTGGAGTTATTTCTGCAATTTTGTTTATTGTTTTCTAGTGTTTTTTTTTTTGTGGATAATTCGTTCCCTTCTTCCTTTGTGCTTTGATAGCTTTCTATAGTAGAGTGCTTTTTATTCTTTTCTGTTTCTCTTTTGTATATTTATTATAGCCTTTTGTTTTGTGGTTACCCTAAGGTTTGCATAAAACATCTTATACTTCTAACAGTTTACTTTAAGCTGGTAGCAGCTTAATTTTGATTACATACACAAACTACACTGTTACTCTCCCTCTTTATATGTTTTATGTTTTTGATGTCACACTTTATATGTTTTTATAATAATGCATCCCTTAGCAAATCATTGTAGTTTTAGTTGTTCTTAGTAGTTTTGGCTTTTGACCTTTATACTGGAGATATAATTGATTTATCCAGTGGCACTATAGCATTAGAGTGTTTTGAATTTGACAGTGTACTTAATTTTACCAATGAATTTTGTACTTTTAAATGTTTTTAAGTTACTAATTAGTGTCCTCTTTCTTATGCTTGAAGAACTTCTTTAACCTTTTTTGTAATGCGTGATGATAAACTCTCTCAGCTTTGGTTTCTCTGAGAAAGTTTTCATCACCTCTTCATTGTTGAATTCCTCTGCGGAATTATTTAATTCAGATATAGCACTCTTCAGATGTATGATTTCCATGTGGCACTTTAAAAAAAACTTTCTGTCTCTTCATTGAAATTCTCAGCTTGTTCTTGCATTACTATTTCCACTTCTATGAGCATCTTTCAACCATTATTTTGAATTCCCTGTCAGATAAATCACAAAACACTACTTTATTTAGGTTAGTTTCTGGAGATTTATCTTGTTTATTTGTTTAGAATATATTCCCTTGTTTCTTCATTCTCCTTGAATATCTGTGTTGATTTATGCACACTTGATAAGACAACTACCTCCTTGTTATACTGGTCTTATATATGAGAATGTTTTCATGAACCCATTTGGACAGAGATTTTAAGGTTCCTCTCAAATCTTTGTGTTTGTCCAAACTGTTATCGCTGTTTTTGGTGAGCCCCTGAAGCTTATTATGTGTCTTGTCTGGTCAGTACCTGGAGACCAATATAATAGGAGCCAGACTCTTAAGTTGTAGCTGTTATGGTTGGGGTGTTGAATGTGTGTTCTAGTTCCTTCTATCTTCATGATGCGGCTGGGTGTGGGCATTTACTTTTCACTTTTTCTGTACTGGGACAGGGAGAGGAACTATGGAAAATGCCCATTCTCATGTTCATGCTGTGCCTTTTGGTCCTAAAGGGATAGCTGCTGGAAGTGGGCTTGTTATATGTCCACCTGCTTGTTTTCTGTGTTCTCCGGTTATTTAGGATCACAAAGCCCCCTTGACTTTCATGGCTAAGTTGTTAAGGAGACAGTCCCTTAGATAGGAGCTATGGAGGTTGTGGAGCTTGGTGCATCGCCAAATTTATTCCAGAAAAAAAAAAAAAGGATAGGCCTGGATTTATCTCTGGGGTGAGCTGGAGGAATTTTGCGTGAAGTGAACTCTGGTTTCAGCTTCCAAAAGGCTATTATTGTTTGCCCTGTTAATTCCCCAGTGTAAGTTCATTGGAAACCAGGCTATCAATTAGCCACTGGAGATGTGTGTCCTAAGCCTCTGCTAAGAGATAGTGAGAGCTGCATGTTCCTGCCCCATTTCTGCACTGCTCTGAGTGGGTCTAGGCCCTGGAAATGTTTGAATGCCTGTTAAAAATCACCTCTTTTTTCTCTGGTCAAGGGAGACTCTTATATGCCTTCTGCTCTCAGAGCTAGTAGGTTTAGGGTGGGGTCCTTCTGCAGATAGCTCTAAAAACTGGGGCTTTTAATGTGTGTCTGAAACCTCTTCGGGGGATAAACAGGGATCTGCATTTTTTTTAAGCCTCTTCTTTGCACCACTCCACGGGATGAAGTCCCTGGAGGTGCTCGTGTGCCCACTTAAAAGTGCTTCTTTTTACTATGGTCTAGAGAGATATATGTGCTAGTTCCCTCTGCTTTTGGAGCTAGGAGATTTAGGATGCAGTTCCTTAGGTAGATGTTGTAAGAGCTGCGGTGCTTGGTGTGAGTACAGACACTTTCTAGGCTGGCAGCAGTTTATTAATTGACTTTCCCATTAATTCCTTGATGCTAAGTTAGTCAGAAACCAGGTTAGTAGGTAGACCCTCGAGTTGTGTTTCATAAACCCCTCTGGGGCTGGAGGGAGGGTGGAAAGAGAGCATCATACGTTTCTTTTTAAGTCCTTTTTCTGTACTGGCCCAAGGGGTTTGAAGTTCCTGGAAGTGCTTGTGTGCCCAAATAAAACTACAGCCTTTTCCGTTACATATAGGTGTCTTTCTAGATACATAGGTCTACTCCCCTCTGCTCCCATAGTTGGTAAATTTAAAGCCAAACTATGGGAAAATTTAGGATTAGGGCCCTCTATGTGGGATCCAGACCCTCCTCTCTAAAAGGAGAAGCTGGATGTTGGGGATTTCTTTCCCAGTTTTATGGTACACTGCCTGGGATAGGATCTGTGCCCGAATTTATCTCAGCTTTTTCTATTCATTAAATGTAGATGTTTTCTCAGTTGCTCAGTAGGCTGAAAGTCTTTCAGTTGGTCTCTGACTTCCTCTCAGAGGTAACTGATCTGTAGACATGTTTATTCCGTGCATTTGGATTAGGAGTTTCCTATTCCACCATGTTTCTGACATTACTCTGGCTTGGTGTCTTTTGTCAGCTTTAGAAAAGTATTGGTCATTGTTTTTTCAAATATTGATTCTATCCTGCTCTTTGTCTTTTCATTTTCTGGGAATTTAATTACATGTATATTAGACTTTTCCCTGTATTAGAGTTTTTCACTTTTCCCTGTGTTAGAGTTTTTCTCATGTTCTTTTGCATAATTTCAATTCACTTTTAGTTCTCTGTGCTTTAGCCTAAATATTTTCTGGTGATATACTTTATTTATTAAAATTCTTAGTTTTTGTTCTTTACCTATTTCCCTTTTATATTGTAAATCAGTTAGGGATGTATTTTTATCTACTGTGTAAATATGTTTCTCTCCACTCCGTTGTCAGATACTTAAACGTAGTATTCCCTCATTGCACCTAGTTCATTCAGTGTCTTGAAAGTAACAGGAATGCTGTAATTTTTTAAACTACTTAAATTAATGAATACAATTTATATCTATGCCTCATATTGTTTGCTGATGGACAATTATGTAATATACCTTGAAAGTACATTACTGCATTGGTTATACATTTTGACATATACAAAAATGCCCAAACTAGTGTTGAACATGTTGTAGTTATATACTAAACAGGACTATAATAAACTATTGATATCATTAGGAAATAGTTGTCTGAAATTATCTACGTGATTTTTACTGGTTAACACTCTGCTTCATGAAACCCATTTTCAAGATCGTTATCTAAAGGTAGTTGTTAGCTTGTTGTCCAGTTGGTATTATTTCAGCTGCAAGTAACTAACACTCAATTATAGGTAATAATGAAGATTTTATTATCTCACATAACAAGTTTGAACATGAAGGATTTTCATAGTTGGATAATTCATTATCTCTATAATGTCATCATGCACTCAAGTTCTTTTTCTATTCTGTTCTACTCAGGCTTTTTCTCTCATGAGAAAAAAATGCAACATTGCAGACATTCTTGAAGCTCATATTCATCATAGGTTTATACAGATTTCTTCTCAGGGATTCGTAAAGAATTATCCCACTTGTGATAATCCTGAAACCATCACTTGTAGGGAGGATAGCGTACCTTCAGCGACTTCCTTAGACAAATGAAGGTGTCCTCTCTGAGAATGAACAAAAATGGTTTTCTTTAAGGGGAGGAGGAATGTCCTCTGGCTAGACTTGGAAAAAAGTAAAACCAAGGGTAATTCCCTGAAAAAGTTCTATTTTCTGTACCAGTGTCATGCTTGGAAAATTGTTGATTAACCAAGTAATGTCTTAGGAAAGAAACTAGGTATCTATATTTTAAAACTATGCATTTCCTTTATTTATTAAAATGTTATTTATTTAGTTTTCATCTTGTGACAATATAAGTAACATAGAACAATCTTTACAATAAAGTAAATTAATTTTTTCAAAATTTTGAATGTATGTGGTAGACTAAACTTTGATTTCAAATCGAATTTTCACATTGTGGTACTACTTTTACATAAGGCATCTAGATTATGAATTACTTGCAGGAAAAACCATGTGTTCTTGTGCCTCCAGAGTTTCTTTCTAGGGTCCCACTTGTGTAAAGGTTTTAATGAGGCAGATTTAGATCTCTAAGCCAACACTTGAAAAAGAATGAATATTTTCAAGAATTACTATTATAATTTCAGTACTGCTCAGTTCATGAAAAATTTGAGTTCACAGCTAGGATTTTAAAAGTTGGCCATTAATTAATGAGTATTCATTTACAATGGTCACCCAGATCTCTAAACATTATTTTGAAGATTGTTGTGTTTCTTTATTTTCACTTAAACAAAAATACAATCTGATAGTTACATGCAACATGTAAACCTTGGTGGTAAATTTTATTCACTAAAAAAACAATTATTCCATTATGTTCTAAACTTAGGTAGAGTGTACCGGATACTGATTTCAAATATAAACTCACTTCACCAGTTTTGGCAACATTTTCTTCCATAAGGCCCTTAGTGATATCCCACTTTCCCTTTTATTTTAAACATTGTACTGTCTCCTTTTTCGATTAAGAGGTAATCAGAGGTGATGCTCCTTACGATCCCTGTATCTGCAATATAGAATATCTGTGTGTCAATAATGACCAAATATTGGCACTATCATGTGTTTCAACCTAATATTTATAGTTCCTGTGGTGCAGAGAAACAGGACCCGGTTCCATTTGGAGGCTTGTTGAATGCAGGTTAGCATCATAACTAACTCCTACCAAAAGACGAATAAAATGAACAGAAACAACTCTAGAATTTAAACGCTATAGACTTTCCACTTCTCTTGATATAAAGTTCCACTACTTATTACTGGAGGTAGTTTTTGTGGTATTGGCAAGGAACTGGAAATGGTTTGTGATATGAACAACAAAAAATTGTGTGAGCTGGACTTGAGTTTTGGGGCACTGATGTATGCCATGATCCTCTCAGGCATTGTGCTGGCAGGTATTATGATGACTGCAAGGTACATTAACTAACATGATGCCAGTCAGCCTGAACTCTTTCTTTAATATATCGCCTTGGCAATCCTAAGATGATTAAAATTTCTGCGGCCAGTAACAGTGACAGTGGTGATGGAGGATCAGGGATGGTATCTAGTATTGTTAACTCAAAGACCAATGACGGGTTGTGAAGAAGATGCTATCCACCCTGCTCTGAATGCATTTCCAGTGGTTCTTATTTTGGGGGGAAAAAAAGGTTAAAATTGAGTAGAAATAGGAAGATAAATTTGAACTAGAGAAATATCTTCAGAGAAATTATGCTCATTCCATTAAAACCTTATTCCAGGTGACAAAATGTTTAAACATTTTTTTTTTTTTTTTTTTTTGCTAAAGATGACTTTTATGACCAAATACATTTGGAAAACACTGAGTTAATAAAAACTAAACAGGTTTATTCTAAACTGTTTGGTCTTTAATATGGTAGTTGATATGCAGTTTCAGTCTCATTAAATACTGCATGCACCATTTTGCACAGTTGAATGTTTGCATTATTAGAAAGTTAATTTATTTTCAACAGATCATGAGATTATTGAAAATTAAATAAAGTGTGAAACAATATTTGATATATTTTACTTTTTAATTTGTGCTTCTATACTAGAATTAATTTTGTTGATATTAAATTATGTCTCTAATAAACAGTGTCTACTGAAATAGAGGCCCCCTTCCATTGCTCTGTGCATTTATCTTTTCTGTCTATTTTATCTTTTCTTTTTATTGGTTATTCTCTTCCATAGTAACATTTGCAGCACGTTTGATTTGGAAGTGCAACATTCTGAAGTTAGGTAATATATTTTACCATAACAATTTTAATGGTTTCAAGTTACAAGAGATTTAAAAAATAATAAGCAATTTTACCTCTCCTAATAAACTTTTGCCCCTTTCTTATTAAAAAAAAAAATTTCAAAGACTAATTAATGTGACCTTCCTTTTGAAAAATCTGAAGGTTGTTTTTCAAGATTTTTCAACTACATAGCAAACCTACACAGGCGTTCTCTCTCTGCTATATTATCACATAGCTTTCCAAAGTGAAAGAAAATTAGGCTTTGCCACCACTGGAATCCACACTCACGTAAATAATTTCTTTATGGCATGATATGTGTGAAGTATTATGTAGTTATCATTTCTGTTACAAAGGAGATTGTAAATAATGAATTATTTCTTTTTAAAATTTAATTTTTTTAACTGACAGTCTTTCTTTTATGCTTTTTTACAACTTAAACAAAAATAGCATCTGATAGTTACATGGAGAGCTTCCTATAGACATGCTGTCAGTTGGAAAGCATTTATATTCAAAGACAAGTTTTTATAGCATATGTTACAAGGAGTGTGATTGGCACCTAGGTCCCTTGGCAACTCAGAATAAGAAATGAATTGATTTATAAACATAAATGAAGATGGTGCACTTTATTAACATCTCTCTATTCATTTCATGTTTATGTAGGGGCCAAAAATTAAAAACTTTAAATCTATGTTCTCTTGTAGAAGAAAAATGTGACATCTCTTGAACTACTAGTTCTTTGTAATTCTAAACAGGAAAAATTACCCTCTTATAAGAATTCATTTTTTTTTTTTGCATAGGGTTGCTCGTGTCTTATGCTGCCTGCTTGTTTAAAACTCACGTAAATGATTACAGCCCACTGAAGGTAGAAGTCATACTTCTGATTTCAGTGTCAGGATTATGAAAGTAAAATACGTAAAATACATGTCTGTAAGGAGAGGCAGCATAGCCTATTTTAATGGAAAAGATTTAGACTGTGAGCTGAGAGCTCATGTCTAATCTTCTGTTTATTATTATGAATAATGATACTCATCTTTTTCCTATATGTCAGGCAGGGATTCTGGAAGCTGTATATATGTGAAAGTATTTGCATCCTATGGAGCACACAAACTAGTATTATTCTTACCAATGTTGCTCATTACAGTAGGAATTTAAAGATCCCAGAGAACTTTTAGATTCCGTTTTCTGGGTTTCCCATATTTCCTATTTTTGTTTTCTGTGTTCTAAAAGGCAGTTGAGTTTATTTAGCGTTAATTCTGCATCACCAAGCCCAGTGCTGTGCACACAGTAGGATTTTTAATGTTTGTTTATCAAGTGGTGAATGAATGCTTTGCAGTACAACTGAATAATTGAGACAAATACAGTAAATGGAGTTTAAGTTGAATGATTCTTTTTAAATCATTTTATCTGCCATGTTTAAATACCATTAGTAAAATGTTGACACATTTGGACTCTTATCGTTATTATCTGGCATAACGTCAGGACTACCTAAGAGTTTATTTTAGCACTGTCACATTGCTAAACAAAGCTCAGCAGTTATTACTTTAATTTGGCACAATTTCCTACGTATTTCAGAAGGATAAAGTATGGTTTATGCTAGTTGTTTGTCTCCAACCTTCATAACACTTATTTAAACATTGCGTTATATCCAAATTAGCCTAAAAAGACTCCATTCATTCACTGTTCTTTGGCTGGTGTGCCCCTTACTCACTGATTCATTGACTGTGATTGATTATAAACTGCCAGTGAGATCCATTTCTATGGATTCGTCATTTGTTACAGTTTAAATGCATCACAATTCCCTCTGCTATTGGACTTTATAATGTGTAATACAGTGTTTTTAATGACCTTCCCTGCAAAATACACTCCTTTAATCTCAGGTCAGCCTAGTTTAAATCTGTTTTGTTGGACATAACCCCCAAGAAAATTTGTGTCCCTCATTATTCTTCTCTTTCCATGAAGCCATATCCTGCAATATTTTGAAAGCCAGAGTGCAAAGTAATTGTGTCTCTAGAAAATATTTTCAGAAAGATAAACAGCCACAATATTTTACATTAGCCTTTTCACCAAAATCACCTTTTACAAAAATTTTCTTCATTCCTAATAAATCATGTAAAGTTCCACAAAGCCACCCTTTTAGTTAGTTGTGTACTGGCCTGTTTGTGAACCCCTTAAGAAAAAGGATAAAACCACTTTTGCTTCCCACCATCATCACAGTTCTTTATACTTAACAACTTTAAGGAGCAGCCAACAATTTTCATCAAATCAATTTGCCCTAATACTTCCATAAAAGATTTATAAAAAATTATTTCTGGGACTGCTCCACAAAAGTCTTTAGGAAGACTGTTGCTTAAAGCCAAAAAACTTCAAGAGCAGGAGCATAGCTGTCTTGCAGTTTTCAGACCAAGTAAAAGAGTAGGCATTAGAGCATTGAGACTTTCACCTGAAACTGCTTGTTTAGTTTGTGATGAAGAACTAAATACTGTGAAATTTTGTCCAAATTCGTCTAGATATCCTCCTATCTCTCTTCCAAAAGAATATCTAAATTAGGATGACTGGATCATTGTCATTAAATCTTGTTCAAGAGCAAAGCTATTAAATCTTGTAAATTTCTGGTCAAAAAAAATAATGGGAAAGTGAACTAACATTGACTTTATGCTGTTATTTTGAGATTCTGTGCAGCTAGTTGCTTTATATAATTTATCTCATTTCATCTTGACCACAATTAATATTAGGCCTTCATGGCTCTCATTTCAAGAAAGGTTAAGTAATTCGTGCAAGGTTACACAACTAGCAAGAGGAACAGCCATACTTCGAACCCATTTATGACTGACAAAAAAGCCCATGCTATTTAATTACCCACTCTGTTATTTGTGCTCTTTTACCTTCAATTAATAACTAGACTTGGTTGTTAAATGAATCTTAACCTTATGGGTGAACTGACAAGAGTTAATGTAAAGAATATTGAAGCCAAAAACTAAGTTGTCAATTATCATACTGGAAAATAAATAGTAATGCGGTCATCATTTAAAAGTCAGCTGGATGCACAGAAAGGATCAATCTGTAAAGAAACTTTCATAGTTTAATATGTCTGATGTCAATATAAATCCTACTTATTTCTCCAGCTTTGACTTGGATAATCACATCTTCTGTGGTTGGCTGTGCAGTAGGCAAATGGAAGTACCCTTGATTCTGACTTTTCTCTGGAAGTGAATCCAGAGAGAAAATAAGCAGCTTTTCTATTCTTCCTCATCTTTAGGCACCCTAGAGGAGGTTGCTGATGTTAATAATCAACTATATCACTTTTGAAGACTTAGTTTAATATATGTTGATCGTTTCCTTACTGTTTGCCTTATTGGGGGAACCCATTCTTCTCCAGAAAAGGACAGATCCTCTCTTGGATTTATATATATATATCATGCAGAAACCTTTCTTCTAGAACTTCTATATATAAAAGAATTACAGGCCAGGCACGGTGGCTCATGCCTGTAATCCCAACACTTTGGGAGGCCAAGGCAGGTGGATCATTTGAAATCAGGAGTTCAAGACCAGCCTGGCCAACATAGTGAAACCCAGTCTCTACTAAAAATGCAAAAAAAAAAAAAAAAAAGCAATTAGCCCGGCATGGTGGTGCACACCTGTAGTCCTAGCTACTCAGGAGGCTGAGGCAGAAGAATCGCTTGAACCTGGGAGGTGGAGGTTGCAGTAAGCTTGAGATCGCACTACTGCACTCCAGCCTGGGTGACACAGCAAGACTTCATCTCAAAAAAAAAAAAAAAAAGAATTCTAGCTATCAACAATAATCACCGAGTGATAGACAGCACAGTTATTTACAGCACTATGGAGATCTAGGGTTTAGTTTCAGTTCTACCAATACCTTTGCTCACGAATACAGGCGTTTTATACGAACATCTGTAAATCTCACTTTTTTTAATCTGTGAAATTTAAGGAGAAAATTAGGTAATCTGCGAAATTCTATCAGCTCTACATTTACAGTTTTCCAGCACATTTAAGGCCTACCTTTTGCTTTATAATGAGGTCAGGGAAAGTCTACAATGTGCCAGGAGGTGAATGTGTAATGCTGTCTGATGGAAGTATATTCCTAAGTTTTCCTCCACCTATTGCCATCCCAATAATTTTGAAAGGAATTATATAAGTGGCTTACTGCTGAAATCACAAGCTTTATCTTTTTCCATCTGATTTTTCATAATATGCATTCTTATTTATTTACTTATTTATTCATTCATTTATTCACTCACTCATTTATTTAATTTTAGACATGAGGTCTCACTATGTTGCCCAGGCTGGAGTGCAGTGGCTAGTCACAGTAAAATCATACCACAGTACAGCCTCGAACTCCTGGGTTCAGCAATCCTCCCATTTAACCTCCCTACCGCAGATGTACTCTATTGTGCCCAGCTTCTTCTATCTGATTTTTGAGAGGTCCTATAGTATTCGATAATTCTGCTTGTCAGGGAGGATAATCTAGAAATGTCATCAAAAGGAAACTTATGCTGGTTATGAAGTCATCCAGCTTGAGATAGAACATTTCTCCTATGTCACAGGATAATGTATGATTTACCTTGTTTATATTGCTAAGGGATTGAGGGGACTATACTATATTAATCTCAAGCTTTGGAGTCTGACTTCACTAAAGGTATGTAATTTGACATTTAAAAAAAAATTTTAAGCCTTAGTTGTCTCAATTATAAAATAGAGACTATAGGTTTAAAGAGGTTTAAGTTAATCCTCTTTAAATAGATATATTTGTATATTATGTATAATATATATTATTAAATATACATATAATTTACTATGGTATCTATCACATACTTAATAAACATTAGCTTTTATCGCATTAATATTAATATTATTTTTATTGATAGTGGCATTGGTAATGGTAAAAAGTAACAGTGTTGGCTGGGCATGGTTGGTTCACACCTATAATCCCATCATTTTGGAAGTCCAAGGCAGGTGAATGATTTGAGCCCAGGAGTTTGAGACCAGCCTAGGCAACATGATGAAAACCCATCTCTACAAAAAATACAAAAATTAGCTGGGCATGGTGGCATGTACCTGTAGTCCCAGCTACTTGGGAGTCTGAGGAGGGAGGATCACTTGAGCCCAGGAGGCAGAAGTTGCAGTGAGCCAAGATGGCACCACTATACTCCAGCCTGGGTGACAGAGCAAGACCCTATCTTAAAAAAAAAAAAAAAAAAAGAAAGAAAGGAAAAAAAAAAAGTACCACTGTTCTCAGGGATGCAAGGATGTTTCAACATATGCAAATCAATAAATGTGGTATGTTGTATCAACAAAAATGGCCAAAAATCATATAATCACTTCCATAGATGCCAAAAAAGCATTTAATAAAATTCATTATATTTTCATAATAAAAAATATCTCAACAAACTAGGTATAGAAGGAATATACCTTAACGTGACAAAGGTCATGTATGACAGACCCACAGCTGGTATCATACTGAACGGGAAAAAACCAAAAGTCTTTTCTTTAAGATCTGGAACAAAAAAGGATGCCCACTTTTATGACTTTTACTCACAATGTTTATTCCTAGCAAGGGAGTCCTAGGCAGAGCAATTAGGCAAGGGAAAGAAATTAAGGGCATTAAATTTGGAAAGGAAGAAGTTAAATTAGCCTTGTTTGCATGAGATATGATTTTATATTTAGAAAAACTTGTAGATTCCACCAAAAAACTATTAGAACTGATAAATTCAGGAAAGTTGCAAGATATATAATCAATATGCAAAAATCAGTAATATATTTATATGTTAACAGTGAAAGATCTAAAAAAGAAACCATGAGAAGAATTACATTTAAGGTAGCTACAAATGAAATAAAATGCTAGGAACAGACCTAACCAAAGAAGTGAAAGAGAATTATAAAACATTGATGAAATACATTAAAGGGTCCACTAAAAAATGGAAAGATAATCCATGTTCATGGCTTGCGAGAATCAATATTGTTAAAATGGCCATAGACCCAAAGAAATCTACAGATTCAATGCAATCCCTATCAAAATACCAATGACATATTCACAGAAATAGAAAAAATATTCCTAAAATGTATGTAGAACCACAAAAGACTGTCATAGCCAAAGGAATCCTGAGCAAAAAGAACAAAATTGGAGGCAACACGTAACCTTACTTCAAATTATACTACAAAATTGTAGTAACCAAAAGAGCATGGTACTGTCTCATAAAAACAGACACATAAGCCACTGGAACAGAATAGAGAACCCTCAGGAATAAATCCATGCATTTACAGTGAACTCATGTTTGAAAAGGTCACCAAGAACATACATGGGGAAAAGAACAGTCTCTTTGGTGCTGGGAAAATTGGATATCCATATGCAGAAAAATGAAACTAGAACCCTATATCTCACCATATACAAAAATCAAATCAAAATGGATTAAAGACTTAAATGTAAGATCTCAAACTATGAAACTAATAGAAGAAAACATTGAAGGGGTGATTCAGGACATTTGTCTGGGCAAAGATTATTTGCATAAGACCTCAAAAGCACAGGCAACCACAGTAAAAATGGACAAATGGGATCACATCAAACTAAAAAGCTTCTGCACAGCAAAGGAAAAAAAATCAACAAAGTGAAGAGAACAACCCACAAAATGGGATCAAATATTTACAAATTACCCAACAAGGGACAAATAACCAGAATATATAAGGAGCTCAAACAACTCAACAGGTGAAAAAAAAATCCATTTTAAAAACAGGTAAAAGATCTGAATAGCAATTTCTCAAAATAAGACATACAAATGGCCAAAGGTATATGGAATGATGCTTATCATCACTAATCATTAGAGAAATGCAAATCAAAACTGCAATGAGATATCATCTCACGCCAGTTAAAATGCCTTTTTTCAAAAAGGCAATAACTGATGCTGGTGAGGATGTGAAGAAAGGAGAACCCTTGTGTAATCTTGGTGGGAATGTAAATTAGCACAGCCTCTATGAGAGAACAATACGGATGTTCCTCAAAAAACTAAAATAGAACTACCTTAGAATCCAGCAATCCCACTGCTGGGTAGATACCTAAAAGAAAATAAATCGGTATATCAAAGTGATACCTTTATTCTCATGCTTATTGCAGCACTGTTCACAATAGCCAACACATGTATCCAACCTAAGTGTCCATCAATGAATGAATGGATAAAGAAAATGTGGTACATGTACACAATAGGATATTATGCAGCCATAAACAAGAATGAAATCCTGTCTTTTGCAACAGCATGAATGGAACTAGAGGATGTTATATTAAGTGAAATAAGCCAGGCACAGAAAGACAAATACTGCATGTTCTCATTCATATGTGGGAGCTAAAAAAAATGCAAATCAAAGAGCTTATAGAATTAGAGAGTAGAATGATGGCTACCAGAGGCTGGTAATTATAATGTAGAGGGGGTGATAAAGAGGGGAATAGGGTAGGGTTAAGGGGTTCAAAAATACAATTAAATAGGAGAAATAAAATCTAATGTTCAGTAGTACAACAGATAAACTGTAGTTAGTAATGTGCTGTATATTTCAAAATAAAAGGGTGGAATTGGAATGTTTCTCACACAAAGAAGTGATAAATGTTTGAAATCATGGATATCCTTATTACCCTGATTTGATCATTATACATTGTGTGCTCTTTTTTTTACAATAAATATCACATGTACCCCATAAATATGTACAACTCTTGTGTATCCATAATAAAATAATTTTTAAACTACCTATATTACTATTTTATCTAAATTTTCAAAAAAATTTAAATAAAATATGGTGATAGTATTCATTCCAGTAATTAAATATGTTTAAAATATTCTTGGAGTTAATCTTAGTAGAAATTGATAATAGTATTATGAAGATAACATAAATTAGCACAGTACAGCCTCAAACTTCTGGGTTCAGCGATCCTCCCACCTAAACCTCCCCGCTACAAATGCACTCTATCATGCCCAGCTTCTTCTATCTGATTTTTGAGAGGCCTTATGGTATTCAATAATTCTGCCCATCAGGAAGGATAATCTAGAAATGTAATCAAAGGGAAACTTATGATGGTTACGAAGTCCTCTGGTCTGAGCTAGAACATTTCTCCTATATCACAAGATAATGTATGTATGATTTACCTTATTACCTACTAGTGGCAGTCCTCAGAAAATGAGATCTTGCCTCCTTAATGAATGCTTTTGATTTTGAGAAAAGATCTGTCAGGCTTCAGAGAAATGTTGTTGGGAGAAACAATAAGCCTTCACACCCCTGGGTGTTTCCAAAATTTGGATGAAGCTGCTGTATTCTAATTATTTTAGTGTTTATCTCGGTCAGTAGATGTTATTAAATGCACACAAAGCTCTATCCTGAGTGAATTCTCTAGCTTGCAGCCTAATTTTAAATAAGACAAAAATAAATATTAAAGAATAAGATAAAAATATATAGTAATAAACACTAATAATTACTAAGACACACAAAGTAATAATTTGTATATGTAAGTAAATGGAGAACTGTATTTATGTGAGATTTTTCTGATGATGATGTTTGGTCTGTCTCTGAATCGTTTTATTTTTCATAAAAGAAGTAAGGTTGGGTCCTTTTAGCTAAATGGCCTTCGGGTTTATCAGTAACAAAAAAAAATTAAATAATTGTCACCAAAAATATAAAAGTTTTTAAGAAGAGATTTTTTTGAAGTGTGAAGAACTAGGCTAAATAATGTCAACTTTTCCTTTAAGAAATAGTTAGCTGCTAGAAGACCACAAATGAGTGATAAGTTTCAGGCAGCTCTGAAGTAGGCTGGTATCTCTTTAGAAAAGATGTTTAATTCCTGTTCACACTAGACTGTGCAATTAATAATTAAATGTCTAATGATTCTGTTCTCACAGAATTTTAAATTTTGCTGGGGAGAATAGATGTAATTGCAGTGTAGAAGAAAATAGTGTACTGGAAAGTATCAAATTAATGTTTTTACTCTAACATTTGTTAAATGCCTGTTAGGTGTTGGGCCTGATGTCTGGCTCCAGGAATGTCACATTGAATAAGATATTGTCTCTGCCTTTTAGTAGTTCACTCTCTGTTAAGGAAAAGAAAAAATCTAAACAATTAGTTGGAGTGCAAAGTAGCAAGTGTTAACATGGTACTTTGTCATAGATGGTACTCAATATATGTTAAATGTATAAGTGATTAATGAATGAATGTTTAACTGCTTCATAGAAAGTGCAGTGAAGAAAAAGAGGAAGAAATGACTCTCCGTCTGTGATTTACAGAGAAGATTATGCTACAACTATATATTAAGGAGTGAGCAAGAGAGCTACAGTGAGCAGGTCAAGAGGGCAGCACAGGACATTCCAGGTAGAGAGAATAACATATGCAAAGGCATGAAGATATTTTTCTGGCCGGGTGCGGTGGCTCACGCCTGTAATCCCAGCACTTTGGGAGGCCGAGGTGGGTGGATCATGAGGTCAGGAGATCGAGACCATCCTGGCTAACACGGTGAAACCCCGTCTCTACTAAAAATACAAAAAATTAGCCGGGCATGGTGGTGGGCACCTGTAGTCCCAGCTGCTCAGGAGGCTGAGCCAGGAGAATGGTGTGAACCCGGGAGGCGGAGCTTGCAGTGAGCCAAGATTGGGCCACTGTACTCCAACCTGGGTGACAAAGCAAGACTCCGTCTCAAAAAAAAAAAAAAAAAAAACATATTTTTCTTTTTGTTTTAAAGTAAAAGAATAGTGTTGGGTGTGGTGACACATACCTATAATCCCAGCACTTTGGGAGGCTGAGGAAGGAGGATTGATTGAGGCCAGGAGTTCAAGACCAGCCTGGACAACATAGTGAAACCCTGGCTCTACAGAGGAAAAAAAATAAAAACAAAAAAACACTTTACCTGAGTGTGGTAGCATGCACCTGTAGTACCAGCTACTCAGGAGGCTAAGGCAGGAGGATCACTTGATCCCAGGAGTTCAAGGCTGCAATGAGCCATGATCTTGCCACTCCACTTTGGGCTGTGTGACAGAGTGAGACCCAGACTCAATAAATAAATGAATGAATGAATGTAAAAATATAGGACATATTCAAGGAAGGGGGAGAGGCTGTGTGACTGACTCAGAGTTTGTGTGGCAGAGTGGTGAGAAATGAGCTGGATAGAAAGCCTCAGAGTATTAAATTGACATTTTAGAAAGATAACTCTGACTGGAGGGTGGAGGATGTCTAGAGAAAGAAGACACAAGGGGTATTGGATCAAAACAAGAGAGAAGCGATGACCTGAACTAGAACAGTATCCTCAGAAATAGAGAGAGGGGAGAGCTGAGAACTATGTGGAGATAGAATTGACAGAACTTAATTATTTGCTAATTATTACAATTGGAGGCATTCTGACTTTTAGGTTTCTAGCTTAAACTAATAGGTAGATAGTAAAGATAGTAATCAAAACTAATGATGTAAAATGCTTACATATTGAACTCTTACTTTGGGGCCACACAAAAAAATGTCCAGGAAACACTTGGAACTCTGTATCCAGAGTTACAAAACACACAAAGGTAGATACTGTATTCTTGTGTGTACAAGATAGCTGAAATGGTGAAAGTGAGTGAGATCACCAGGAAAAACCAGTACCACGGTATATTGGGAGTTCTAAAACTTACCCACTAAGACCAGTGTGAGGAAGAAGAAAGATTGTATTTGAGGGGTTTCTAAGGTAACCCAAGTATTTTCACAAGTATGTAAAAACCAGTGATTATATTTAATTGACATCTTGCGAATGTCCCACTGCACTTTGTAAAAGTGATTCATTCACTGACTTAAAAATTCAGGGCCAGGCGCGGTGGCTCATGCCTGAAATCCCAGCACTTTGTGAGGCCGAGACGGGCGGATCAGTTGAGGTCAGGAGTTTGAGACCAGCCTGGCGAACATGGCAAAACTCTGTTTCTACTAAAAATACAAAAATTGGCAAGGTGTGGTGGCACACACCTGTAATGCCAGCTACTTGAAGTAGGAGGCTGAGGCATGAGAATCGCTTGAACCCAGGTGGTGGAGGTTGCAGTGAGCCCAGATCATGCCAATGCACTCCAGCCAGGGCAACAAAGTAAGACTCTGTCAAAAAAAAAAAAAAAAAAATTCAGTAATATGAAGTAAATAAAATAAGAAAGTAAAAATTTTAGTTGTAAGATTTTTAAGTTAATGCATTTACTAACTAATTGCAGCCATATTAGTGATTTATATTGAAATTCAAGAAGCATGACATAATTTTACACAAATCTATCTTTTTGTGTAATGAATATAATATACAAGTGAATTAATTCTGTTAAATAAAATAGTACTTCCCCACTCTCAGTTCACTGATCTTTTTTTTCTTCTCATTTCAGGAAAAAAGTCCACCTTTCAAAAGTGTCATATACTCTAGATAAGAAGGTTCAAAACTTTTTACTGAGACCCACAGTAGGAATATATTTCATCTTTCGATCAAGTACAGTTGATCCTTGTACAATGCAGGGTTTAGAGGTGCTCATTTCCCATACAATCAGAATACCACATAGAATTTTTGACTTCTCCAAATCTTTACTAATAGCCTACTGTTGACCACAGCCTTACCGATAACATAAACAGTCATTTAACACATATTTTATGTTTTATGTATTATATACTATTATATATTCTTACAATAAAGTAAGCTAGAGAAAAGGAAATGTTATTAAGAAAATCATAAGGAAGAGAAAATATATTTACTATTCATTAAGTGGAAGTGGATTCTCAAAAAGGTCTTTACCCTGGCATTCCCATTGAGTTGGCTGAGGAAGAGTGGGAGGAGGAGGAAGAGGAGGAGGAGGAGGAGGAGGAGGCGGAAGGGTTGGTCTTGCTGTCTCAGGGTGGCAGAGTCGGAAGAAGTGGAAGAGAAGGAAGGGGAAGCAGGAGAGGCAGGCAAATTCAGTGTAACTTTTATTTAAAAAAAAAAATTCACGTATAAATGGATCCTCACAGTTCAAATCCATGTTGCCCAAGGGTCACTCGTATACACGTTGTGTGTGTGCGTGTGTGTGTGTGTGTGTGTGTGTGTGTCAGCTGACACAAACCTTACATGAAACTACTTACCCTTGTTTGTTCCTGTACTCGACACTTTTAATCTCCTTAATCTCTTTCCGTGTTTTGCTTCATGGATATTTATTCTGTTTCTCACTTTTGCTAAATGTATGAGATTGTAAATATGAAGTTCTGAGATTATAAGCATGCACAACTCTCCTTTATTTTAAAACAAATAAACAAGAAATATTTATCTCTTGCTCTACTTACTTCATTTTCCTTTTATTTTATTATTATTTTTTTGCCACAGGGTCTCACTTTGTTGCCCAGGCTGGAAAGTCGTGGTGTGATCATAGTTCACTGCAGCCTTGAACTCCTGGGCTCAAGTGATCCTCCTGCCTCAGCCTCCCAAGTAGCTGTTTGGTCTACAGGTGTGCGCCACTATGCCCAGTTTCTTCTTATTTTAAAAATTATTATTGAATGTAACCTTCATTTAACTCCAAATTTCTAACGTATATATAATCAACACTTGCTACTTTAACCTCCCATCACCGAGGCCCTTTTTCCTGCACTTACTTTCTTAGCAATCCCATCCAAAATCAATTTCCTTTGTAATAGCTAGCACTTGTATAACAACTAATGTGCCAAGCTCACTGCTTTACAATTGTTGATATAGTTTACTCACAACAAAAATATGAGGTAGGTTCCATTTTTATCCACAGTGAGATTAAGTAGTTTGCTCAAGATTACACAGATGGTAAGCAGGGCAACTAGGATTCAAAACCAGGTATCATATATAACCAAATCTTAAACTAATTTCTGTAACACCACATTGCTATTTAGATTTTCAATTATGATATCTTTCATCTTGTTTTTTTCTCTCTCTCGATATATCATTTATGTTCAAAATTAAACTTTTCTATAAAGACTGGAATAATAGTCTAGAAGTAGCGGTAGTTGGTAAATGTTCTGACTGTATGCTTGTATTACTTCAAGGGAGGAGGATAATGTTTTAATGGAAGTGATGACATCAAGTTAGTTTCATAATGATAAAGAAAGTGAGTGAACACTTCAGGAAAGATGAAAATATATTCAGGAGTGTATGAGTTTGCTAGGGCTGCCATAACAAAATACTACAAATTGGGGACTTACCAACAGAAATTTATTTTCTCACATTTCTGGAGACTGGAAGTGGAAGACGAAGATGTTGGCAGATTTGGTTTCTCCTGAGACCTCTCTCCTTGACTGGCACATGGCTACCTTCTTCTCTGTACATGCACTTCCCTGGTGTTTCTTCCTCTTATAATAAAGACATCAGACTCACTGGGCTAGGGCCCACCTCCTTGACCTCGCTTAACGTTATCTACCTATTTTAAGGACTTTTTTCCAAAGACAGTCATATTCTTAGGTGTGCTGGAGATTTAGGACTTAAGAATCTTGGGGGAACACAATTCAGTCTTTTAAAAGAAATTTCTTACCAACAGAAGAGGCACTCTACAGCATGCGGTTACCTTGGAAAGGATTGTGGATCAGTTTAGTGAGAATGAGAGCTAGGAAAAAGATACCAGAAGGGAGGCTATTGATCCTGAAACCAGTGTCAGCTGGATAAAGGAAGCAAGAGATTGGAAAATTGGAAGCACATTTTAATGTTGTGGAGAAGGGAAGGACAAAACAGGAAGGTGTGTGTTAGGTTTGTTGACCTACCCGGCATTCCTAATTACAAGCAGAAAGTTGATGTTCAGGGTTCTGCAAAACTTAGAATCCCTGCTGCATGCCTGTCCCTGAGAAAGTTTAAATTAATAGAGAATGGAGGAAGTAATATTGGAGATGTGGCAGATGAAGGCAGGCTCTTGGAGCATATCTTTCAAATATAATGTGCAAAGTTAAAAATGTTTTTGGAATTGAAGTGGTGTAACTAATTTAGAAGATATTTTTATATTATTTCAAGGATTGTACTATTATGTAATGGTATATATAGTAGAAAAGGAAATATAACTCTCCTCATTATGTACTTGAAGTATTAGTGATTTCTTCTTTATGGGTCACATTTTCCTGTTCTTTCACATGTCAGTAATTTTTTATTATATGCCAGACATTCTGATTTCTATGTTGTAGGATTTTGTTGTCTTTCTTTAAAGAGCATTGAGTTTTGTTCTGGGAGACAAATAATTTACTGGAAAGTCAGCTTGCTGTTTTCTTCTTTTTTGTAAGCTCAATTAGAGTGGGTCTAGACCTTTTAGGGGTGTCACTTGAGTGCTTAGCATTTTCAGTGAAGTTCTACATCTCTTACTATATGTGACATCTGGATTTCTGTTCAAATCACAGCTAATGGCTCTTGAGTTAGCTGTTTTCTGCCAGGTCTTCAGCCTTGCTTTGTGCATGTGCAGCTTAATATGCATCCAATGACTTATGATAACTCCTTTTGGGGCTCATTTTTTGTGTAGTTAATGCTTTCCCACAGCTTTGCCTTATAAATTCCAGCTATTTCAACAGCACCAAACTCTACTTTGTGCCTCTTTAGTTGAATGAGGTCATTGTGGTCTGCCTGGGCTCCACCTACATCCCTGTGCTGAGGTCTGGAAAGTACAGCAGGTAGAAAGAGAGAGTGGTCCTAGGGCTCACCTCTTGTATTTCTCTTCTTTCAGGAAGCACAGGCCTGCACAAACTGTTGTCCAATGTGGAAAACCAGTAATTTCTTCTTGAGAAATTGAAAACATCTTTAACATAAGTTTGGCATAGAATTAAATTCAACTTCTTAGAAATTGGTTTTTGCTGAAATCAGTTTTATATATTTCATACTAATAATACTGCTGTTTTGAAGTAAAATATGCATATATATTACAACATATAAAAGATAAATCACACCAGCTTGGAACAATAATGTAAACCACTTTGTAAAAACCCCATCCTGAGAAGGAGCAGCATGTTAAAATCACTTGTGTTGAGAAAAGTGTTCTGAGAATGGTTCTATTAAGGAAAGTTTGTTTTCTTAGCTTTTGATGTCCTCGGGTAACAAAATCAACATTTTTCTGTATTTTAATGAAAATAGGTTGTAAAAAAGCAACAGGTGTTTTGGTTAAAAAAAAAAACTATTCAGCGCTTAAATCATTAGAGTACCCTGTTTTCTTTATTACAATTACCGAAACAAGAGATTTTGAAATTAATCTGTTGCTGTGTAGACTTGGAGAAAGGAGTCTAGGAAGTGAGTTATATGACCTTATTGACCTTTGGACCTATCATGTTTAACATAATTACCCACAATTAGTAGATTTTTAAATAATTTATTGTCTGAAAATATAAACAAAATAGAAATATGTAGCTACTAGAAACCTAGGAATATAATTGTTATTGTCATATAAATGCGTGATAAATATAAAATAAAGGAAATATTAGAGAAAGATTACTTTTTGAATAATTGCATAAGATTTTTTGGCTGAAAATTAATAGATGTTAAAATGTGCCAGTTTATTTAGATTTCCAATAAAAATGTTCATTTGATATCTGTATTTAAAAGTTATTATTTACCTAAAAAGCAACTATGTATAGTGTAAATAATTGTTTGGAAGACATTTGAAAATATCTTATTTGATCAGGGAAGATAATACAGATTAACTTTAGAAAAGGTTCTGTAAAAATCTGTTTCTCGATCTGTTCTCTTTCCCCCACTTTTCTCACTCCCCCCTCCATCTGTACTTTTAATACCTCTCTCTTAATCTCCTCTACTTCCCTCTGCAACAATCACATTACCTACAAGAAATAGATTATTGTCTATTGAGTACTGATTCTTGAAAGTAACTGTTTCTTTCATCCTTGTTTTTCTATAGATTAAAATCTCTCAAATTATTTATCGAAGTTTCTTGCAAGTTAATTTTTTTCTATCATTGTCCTTTTTCCTATTAAGTTTGGCATAATATTTCTCACTTTTACTTACAGCATTTATATTTTTTATTTTCCAACTGATATACCAATATGGATATAGATATCTATATCTATCTATGTATCTATTCATCTGTCTGAACAGTAACAAAAATACACTTTTTCTTTCTTCTTCTCTACTTTTCCAGCTGTGTTATGTTAACCTCCCTTGTGTAACTGTATTCCTTGGCTAAGATATCTGGTAACCATTATTTACAAATAATATACTCCTTTGTACAAGACTAGAATATTCTCCACAGGGACATTTTAAATGCCGACTCCAGTTAAATGTGTTAGGCTTTGAATTCAGTGTTGGCCTTATAATGAAAATTACAGACTTTTTTTAAGAAGTTATGTTTATAGATTAACAAATCTGGCAACATTTTAGTCTGTTACTTGGCCCACATTTAATTAGAAAAAGTTTTGTGTCTTTTATATTCTACTTATATAATCTTCAGTATTTTCTTTGGTGCTATTTTTATTAAACAATAATTTTTTGGGCATCTAATACGTACCAAGCAACATGATGAATCATTTTTCTAAATGTCAGTTTATTATGGAAGAATTATAAATCTAAAAATGTGAGCATACATGAAACATTTACCTCATTGGAAAGATGTTTCTTATTTAGGTAGTCTTTTCTCATTTTTTTCCATTTTATACAAAGTGGTAATACTACAAAATTATCAATCCTTTAAAGTAACAGTTTGTGCATTTTAACTTATAAGAAATACATTTTGCACAAAAGCACATTTTATGAATTTCAGAGATAGTAAGATAGATAACTTTATGAGGCGTACTATGATCTGATGTCCCCACTTCCAGTTTCAAGAGTAAAATATCTTATGAGGTTGAAATGTGGACTTCCTAGCTGTTTATGAATCATAGTGGAGTGACATACATACATTAACCTTTTTAAACTGTATTTGCCTTCTTTGATTGTGTTTGCTAGGTAAATACAGATTTTAGAAAGGGAAGAGAAAATATTTTAAAATAGTTCTGCTGATTGCCTGCAATTCTGCTTAACCAATTTAGTTCCACAAACAGTGGATTTAATCAAAACTGATAGAAGTTAATACCAGTTGGAAAAAACTTATGAACAAGTATGCATAATTCTAAGGATTTGGGGCTATTGACAAGGAAATCATAAACACTATTTAGGTAGCCAACCAGGTAAGATGATGATGCCTTCATCCATATCTTACAGCAGGGGTCCTCAATCCCCTAGCAGCAGACCAGTTCTGGTTCGTGGCCTGTTAGGAACTGGGCCACACAGCAGTCAGTGAGGAGTCAGCCAGCGTGAATTACCACCTGAGCTCCACCTCCTGTCAGATCAGTGGCAAAATCATCCCCCCAACCTCACCCGGTCCATGGAAAAATTGTCTTCCATGAAACCCTGTTCCTGGTGCCAAAAAGGTTGGGGACTGTTGTCTTAGAGGAAGGAAAACAATGAAAAATTAATTGGGAACTATCAAGAAATCTGACCAAGGAAGCATCAGAGGAACTGATATGTCATCCACAGAAGATCAAGAGGATGCCATTGTACTAGCAAGTTGAAGCTTTCTGTATTCATGATATGTTTTAGATAATTGAAAACCTTGAGTGATTTTCTCTCTGAATACAGTTTTTTAATGAAACTATATACTGTGGTATTTATTAAATATTTACGCATGTAGACCATACTGAGTTATATGCATAGCACTAGGTATTACTCTACATAATGGTAATTTCAGAAACTTTCAAAGGTAGTTTTGATTAATTATGATTGCTTTGTGTACTGACTTTACAATAATATTCAACTCCAGTAAGAGAACTCAAAACATTTTTCATTTTTCTTGATTAATTATTCTTCCTAGTCAGTGATCTTTACCACTTCTTTATACTGCAGTAATAACAGTAGAGAAAGGTGCTAAGCTGTGTGGGCACAGAGGAGACTTTGGAATAGTGAAGCCCTCCTGACAGAAGTGATATCTTCATTGAGGCAAGGGTTGGTGAGAGTTACTACTCTCACCAACTCACCTCTCAGTTGAGCAGAATACTCTTTCTGGCATAAGATTGATCATATGTGCAAACCCAGGAGTAGAGTGAGAGAATGGTACATCTAACAAAATTCAGTATAATTGTAGAAGTAAGCTGACCAGGAAAAGAATGACATTTTAAAAAATACTTTAGGGAGTTTTATTTTTGTCTTGAAGGCAATAGAAAAGGATCTGACTTGATCAGACTTGCATTTTTAGAAAAATTCTCCTAGATGTTTTAATGAGAATTAATTTTATCTGCTTGGCCATGTATAAACTATAGCAGTAATCTAAGTAAGAAACTGTGGAAGTATTGGAGATGCGGATAATTATTAGACAGATCTAAGAACTTTTTATGTGGTACTGATTAGATTTTCAAGACGAAGTTTTGAAAGGCATCAAGACTGATTCCATCTTTGGGGCGTGACAAGTTTTGTGGACAGTAACATTAAGAAAGCTTTGACCTGAACACATTACTGAGACAGCATGCTCATAATAAGGAGTTCACACATTGCTAATAATCATTGCTAACTGTAATCTGAAGATAGCTAAACAGTATTCATAAATACAAGATTTCATTAAAAAATACATTTATAATAAACCATGATAAATTGACCAGTTACTATTCTTGTCAAATTGATGCTCAAAGTAACTTTAGCTTTTAATTGTCTAATTTTGAGTATAAATAATCAAAGGATATACAAATTAGTCATTTAAAAAATAAAAAACCTTAGGAGATTTTTGTTGAAAACTTCGAAAAATCATAAGTAACATGAAGTGGTACAACATGAAAACATGTGGATGTTTGGAAATGAAAATTCTTAAGTAAAACTTTCTAATTTGGGCAATACTTTTTGACCCAATACTAACTTAAAAGTGCTTCAAAATGGTCTGAAAGTGCATTAGTCTATCTTACCAAATCTGGATAATATAATCATTTTTAAAAAACATAATAAGGTAAGTTACAGAATCAGGGATTTTTTTATACCAGAAGTAACCATGTAGTCTAATTTTTCCCCACCTAATTTTATGGATTTAAAAATAAACCTTTACAGAATTGTTATGTGACCTGCCCATAGTTATCGAGACAATGACTAACAGACTCAAGTTTGGAATTCTTCTAAAGTATTTTATTAATTCAGTATAAACATTTTCTTAGTTATTTGACCATTTGGTATAGAATTTTTCTTATTCCTTCTAAATGAAAGTGTTGCCTAATCCCATTCGGTTTTAAAGCTAGTTAGGACATGTCTAGTGTTGCAAATCCGGAAATCTCTTTTTTGAAAATCATTTCACAGTTTTCAAGGAATGCCTCCGAAATTTAGCCTTCTAGTTTCCTTTTCATAGAACAACTACAAACTGGCCAAATTATATCACAGAGGCACCAACCTTGTTGTAAAGGAGTTTAAAGTAGTGCAAATAGAATGTTTTTTCCTACTGTATCAAAATTATTCCAGAGTTTTCTGAGATTAAGCATGCATTGGCAAAATGAAGTGGAAAGGTTTATCATTGTCAAACTCAGTTAAGTTCTTCTTCCTACCCCTGTTAGTGATCAGAGAGAGAGAGTTTGTGGTATATATTACTGTTCCTTATCCACCAAATTCACCAGATAATCAATCATGCCAATAATTTAGTCTGCCAATTTTATCAGACTTTGATTTTGACTTACTAGTCAAGCTAGTGATCTTGTCCTAGTTCTAACCAGGTAATGTAGAGTCACTGCAGGTAATATGCTGGTAATATATTATTTTCAAAAAATAACCTGAAAGATTCCCTCTACCATTTCTTTTACAAAGGTTTTATATTTTATTTATTTTGTCTAATTTTTAAATTTATCCTAGTTCAATGAAAGCCTCTCTAAGCTCTGTAAAAAGTCTAGATTTGATTAACAGTTGAGTAAAATAAAAAGCAATGAAAATTTCAAAAATCCTTAGACATCTCTGTGAAGAAATCACTAGCAAATGTCTTAGGTTGACAGAAGTGAACCTATGAAAACAATGAAGCTTTGTGTTGGCTCCAAACATTTCATGACATAGGTAGCTGTTGAAAGCTGAGAAATTGTAGTTTTGTTTTCTGAAAACTTATTAACCATTTAAACTGCTCTCAGAGGTTTGTTATTTTTAACTGCAAAATTATATAAATTGAAGGCTTAATGTTGTTCTTTCACAAATTGCTTTTCCCCACTAATGTTTTTCTTTTCTTAATGTTAACTGGAACTGGCACCAGCAGGCATAAATAATCAAAAATATGGTATTTCACAAAGATGCAAAATAACTTGTAAGTTATTTATTATTAGGTTCCATTAGTATTTAAGAATTTATAGCAATCATTGAATATTTATTGAGAAATTACTTAGTGTTACACACCATTCTAGTCTGTCTTGATCTATCAGTGGATAAGACAAACTAAGTCCCTGCCTTCATGGAGCTTCTAAATACTAGATAAATTATTGCAAGTTTGATGAAATCTAAGGATGCTTGAGGGCTACCCAAAAGTTCTACCCAAAAAGGTGGTTGTATAGTTTCAATTCAGATTTGCTGTTCGAGTTTGTTCTGAAACATCCTGAAAACCTAATTTTAAAGCCAAGGCTTTTCTTAAATCAGTTTGCTCAGCGTGAGCTAGCCCTTTAATTTTCTCTTTTGGAAAATGTACTTCAGGGCCACCTGATTGTAAGGATTATGCTTTCAAAAAAAAGCATCTATATAAGAAGAAAAGCAATGTAAGAAATAAAATTATAATAGATATTTGACAATGGAAAAGAAAAATCGAAGCTTCACAGATTAATTTGGGAAATGTAGTAAACAGCTGGAAATCTATGCCTACCTTAGGACTATTAAATTAGTTCCTTTTTAATTGCTTGTGTGGCTTATGGCTTTCTTACAAATAGTTATGTCTTTCTGTCCTACTTAGTTATAAACTTTTTGAATGCATGCTGGTAGTGTCTTCTGGATAGTGCCAGAGTTCCAGAGTTTTCAAGGAATGCCTCTGAAATTTACCTTAATATTTGCCTCTGCATAGAATAGTTCATAAAACACTCAATAAATATTGGTTGAATGAGTGGAGGAATAAATGAATTCTTAAGGTCTGAAGAACTGAATTCCTTTGGTAGTAAAGTTTTAAGAAACAATTTTAACAAATTAAACATTGAGGCCAGGCGCAGTGGCTCACTCCAGCACTTTGGGAGGCTGAGGCGGGTGGGTCACGACGTCAGCAGATCGAGACCATCCTGGCTAACATGGTGAAACCCCGTCTCTACTAAAAAATACAAAAATTAGCTGGGTGTGGTGGCGAGTGCCTGTAATCCCAACTACTCAGGAGGCTGAGGCAGGAGAATGGCTTGAACCCGGGAGGTGGAGGTTGCAGTGAGCTGAGATCATGCCACTGCACTCCAGCCTGGGCGACAGAGCGAGACTCCATCTCAAAAAAAAAAAAAAAAAAAAAAAAAAAAAAAAAAAAAAATTAAACATTGAAATGTTTTGTAGGCGTAGAACAATAAATATCTAATATAATCAACTTACTCTTTTTTATGCTGCAGATACTTCTGGGGTCTGTGGTTTATCCTTAATGGCCCACTCTGCCTCTGACATTGAGAGTATTGGATTTCCAAAGATGACCTCCTGAGTTACCCCAATGTCAGCAGGTATTTGTCATTAAGTCTGACTTATAGCTGTACTGGCTAAGAGAGGAGGCTGACGTTTGGGAAAGTCTATGTAAACAGATGCAGACACATACATTCTTAAGTGTTTGGTGCTACGTTAATAATCAGTTTATTTGGTGATTGGTAATTAATAGATTACACCATTGACCTGTCTTGTAAGATGGTCGTCAGTTATTCAGGTTAGGTTGTGAAAACTGAGTAGCAACTGATTTACAGAATTGAAAATGGACATTTGATAAATGGCATGGAAAAATAATGTTTGCTTGTTTGGTCAGATTAGAAATTTACTACCTCAAGATAGGTAACTTTGAGATACTGCCTATTGAAGTATGGTGTGCTAGACCTTATCTCAGCCTCTTTTCTTGATTATCTTTATACTTGTCAGTAAGACATACTACAGAGGCACAAGGTAGCCTGAGGCATTGGTTGGTTGTTTTCTCTTGGGAAAGAAGGAATATGTGTTTTGAAGTTTCAGACTCATTTCGGGTTGTATTTTAAGGTTTGGATTTTGTGCTTTTTTCTCTTAATATTTTGTATCTTTTGAAATGAAACAAGGACTTATTTATTCTAAATATTTTATAAACACTTATGAAATGAATAAATAAATAAAACAGCCAAAAGCAGTCATAGTAGACTGAGTACTCTGTGTTCATAATAGATGGTGGTTCTGTGACAATTGGAATATTTTGAATAGGAAAACTAGTATTTATCTTACTTTTTTTTTTGTCTGTGAGAAGATATAGAAGATAGCCTAAATGAATATTAATTTCGTCTTTTGTTAACAACATACTCTTTTAAAAAATAATACCTTGATGATATTGGATATTTCTGATACTTTTTTATTTAAAAATATTTGTAGATATGTACATTGATTTATAATCAATTTACATTATTATTTACTCTATTTTGTCATCTCAGAAATTATGGTTTATATACATTTTCTCAGCTGAGAAACTTAGAGATTCTGTAATATACCTAAGGTAAATGCAGAACTGGAGACCCAAACCCAGGCATTCTCACTCCACTTTACCCTACATCTCATCTGGAGGTTTATAAGTAAGTTTTTGATTAAAAAATAAGATACACATTTGAAAATAAGAGATCCAGTCTTTATATTTATCTTGTATAAAATTACTGAGTAATATGTTAGGGTTTAGCACAAGGCATGGGTTCCAGCTATAGGGTATTCATAATTTAATTGGAGAAACAAGAGATAAACATAAAAAGAAAGTAACAATATAAGATTGTATGTATAAGATGAGTGATTCAAACTGTAAGTCCTACAGAGACAGGAAAGATTTCTGTGGATTGGGACTACTAAACTAGGATGACTGAAATGAGTTGGGCTGTGCTAGAAGGAGGCACATAGATGAGCCAGTAAGGGAGTAGAGGGCATTCAAAACAGGGGAAGTACAGAACAAAAGTAAAGGTATTGTTGCCCTGCAGCCCTTGGTATAGCTTACATATATGGTAGAAGATTTGTGGGAGATGTGGTTACAAAGGCAGGTGAAGGTCACATTGTAGAAGGATTTGAACGCAGGGCTAAGATCTTAGGACTTTATTTTGTAGGCAATGGGAAACCACTCATGGTTGGTTGGTTGGTTGGTTTGTCTGTACATGGCATTTGCAAACAGTACACATTTTTTTTTTCATGGTCAAGACACCTGAAGATTAGAGCTTCCTTCCTTCTATAAGCTACATTGCCACAACTGTGAATAACATGCTTCACTACATTGGGGTGTATGTTTGTGTGTGTGTGTATATATGTATTTGAGGGGGCTAGAGATGAGCATATCTGTATGGCGGTGCAAGGGGAAGAGAGGTGGCAACCTTCATTCAAGTATTATAGACTCTTTCTGTGTGCCAAGCTATATATCGTATGAAAAGAAAAACATCTATAAATACAAGATAATAATGAGGGCCTTATAAAAACAAATTATAAACCTGAAAGATTATTTATAAAAATATTGAGATTTAAAGATTTCTTGGTCAGAGGCTGAAGTTTACCAGGTAATTTAACTTAGGAGATTCAGCCAAATTCCTGGCAGCTTAGCCAACAGTGTCATTTCATTCCGACATTGAGAGTACCCAGGGAAGCTAACTCCCTGCCTTTCTCATGTCTGAACTACTGTTGCCAAGATCCTGCAGTTCTTCTGTCAGATGAGAAGAAGTGTGGCTTTTTGTGGAGCCACCTTTCACAATAACAGGGCTTGTGAAAAGATTCCCCATTTTCAAGATGCAGTGAACCTAACAAGAACTTGAAATTCATCCCACGGCCATACCAATCAGTATTCCAGCTGTAGTAAGTTAATTGGCAATCGTTTTTTTTTTTTTTTTTTCTTTTGTCTTCTATTTAAAAAAAAAAAAAAATCCTGGAAATGGTAAAAGACATGTTGTCGTGACAAAAGAAATGATTGCAATATTAAAAACTGAGAATTCTGGAGGTGGAATCTTAAGAAAAAAACCTCCCCAGTCAATATCGAATCCATACTTTTCTGCCTGCATTTGAAAACTTGCAAGCTGATTTAACATATCGCTCTGCCTTCTCACTCCTTCCATTTCTTTTCTGCTGCCCATATTTATCCTGTCTCATTTCCTGCACCTTTCATGCATGCCATTACAACAAGGCCACCCTCCTCCTCATTACCCTTTGAACATTTGCCATTTTTTTCCAACTCTATTCAAGTTCTCTCTCATATCTAAAATGAATACATATAACCTAATACACTTAATACGAATTGATTTTTTTAACAATGAGATGCCAGACTTGAAAGTGGAAACTTGAATTATTGCACTCAAATATATATATAAGGTAATGAATATTATAGACATTTTTGAACTCCTATCTGTGACCTCCTATTGATATAGTTGGGATCCCTTCTGTTGTGTGTGAAATAGCATTGCTCATTTGGAGACCGACAGTCATTGTTCAAGGGAGCTAATTTCAGAGCAGAATTGTAGTATTTAGCATCAAGACCAAAGACAATGAAAAGACCAAACATTATCACAATTGGAGGAAAGAGGCAGGATGGGTTGAAATTTGAAAAATGTAGACCAGGCGCGGTGGCTCACGCCTGTAATCCCAGCACTTTGGGAGGCCAAGGTGGGTAGATCACCTGAGCTCAGTAGTTCAAGACCAGTCTGGCCAACATGGTGAAACCGTGTCTCTACTAAAAATACAAAAATTAGCCGGGCATGGTGGCAGGCACCTGTAATCCCAGCTACTCAGGAGCCTGAGGCAGGAGAATTGTTTGAATCCAGGAGGCAGAGGTTGCAGTGAGCCAAGATCACGCCATTGCGCTCCAGCCTGGGCAACAAGAGCAAAATTCTGTCTCGAAAAAAAAAAAAGAAAAGAAATTTGAAAAATGTTCGAGATGAGCAATTTAATACTTAGGTACCAAGTATTGGAGTAGTGCCTTTTTATCCTGGTTTCAGGGTGGAGAGAGAAGGATAGAATGGATTGTTTTTGCCTTTTATTGAAGGCTAGATAGATAATGAAACTTCATTTTAAAGAAATATTTGAAGTAAGAGAATCTATTACAATATGGTTTGCTATTACATTTATGTGAAAAACTGAGGGGAACACTGTTTCCCATGGTGCAAACACAAACCAAAAAAGATGTATTCCATTTAAACTGTAACTAAGCTTATACAGCTAGCCTTTTTTCTTCATGCCAATTTTATAGAAAGGTTACACTGTAATTATCAAGAGGAATGAATCATAATGTGGTGAACTGGCCAGAAGTACTTGGTCACACACAACTTCAGTTTATTTGTGGTATAATAATGATAGTCACCCAGAAGTTTGAAGTATGAGAACATTAGACACTTCTCCTACAATTTTGTTTCAAGGCAATTAATAAAATTCTCAAATTAAATTTTGCCACACATACAATTATTAACTAAATATTTACTTGTAAGTAAGCACAAAATAATTCATGAACCTGTCCTATAGGTTTGAAAAAAAATTGCAAGCTCTCAGTCCTTTTAGGTGTCCCAGTCACTACCTCATAGAAAGTGTTCATTTTTGACAAATGTAAAGATTCCTGAGCAGGAATGATGATTCTTCCTGACTTCAAACAACCACAGTTGTTCAGGGTTCATAGCTGGACACAGAACCATTTAAAAATTTAGCAGAAGGTTATCTCTAGGTGTAAATAGGCCTCATGGGATTTTTACACCTTGTCCATAAAATGATGGGCAGTATTTCTAAAATATTTTAGCCAGTCTGTATAACACTAGTACTTTTAATTTACTCATGAAAACCCATATGTAATATTCATCAAGTTAGTTTACATGCTTTGTTTTTATCAATAGGCGTGCATTTTGTCATTCAGTATACTGATTAGTAAGTCATCAGTTATTGATTGAAATACGAATAACAAAAGTACCTGGAGTGGCCTCCTTAGGAGTACAGATTTCTGATCCCATCAGCCTGCTTCTGGCCGGTGCATTCCTGATTAGATGCTAGAAACATCTTGGTTATAGTCCACCCTCACTAACATACCTTTAGTAACATTGTATTTTAAAGTGAGTTGCAGACATTATAATACATGAGGTAATCACTTCCCAAATACAGTATCCTTTTTGGTTGCCAATTTGTAAGACATCATTTGGAGTTCTGAAATGAATGGCAGAAATTTTCACTAATTTTATTTTTAAAAATTTTGCCTTGTATTTTAATTTAAACTTAATATTCTTTTTTCCTAGATATCCGCTGTGACATTATCTTTCTCCAGTTTACAAATCTATTACTGAAATGTCCTCTACCTCTAACAGTTTTGCTAGTTTTGTTCATAGACAAGCATATACTTGTACTTTCATTAGTCATTTCTTAGCTTAACAGCATTGGGAAATCTTTCAGCTTGAATGTGTTTAAAAAAAAAAAACTTCCTTTTTAATTTACCCTTATCTATTCCCCATACATTTTTAGAGGCTAATAAAAAAAGTCCTAAAATTTAAACAGCTTTGGAAAGTAAACTATGCTTTGATGGGCTTTCACTTAGTATTTGATCAAAGAATAATTTACCAACTAGGAAAAAATATTTTTTAATTGTCATAATGACAAAATATAAGAACAAAGGCTTTGTGATTTGGGAAAGTCACTTAACCTCTCTGAAGCCTTGTTTTCCTTATAAATAAAATGAAGATAGTAACAATAAGTACTTTATGAAGTAATTTTAAGGATTAACAAGGTAATACATGGAAAACCCATAGCAAAGTGCCCAAAACATAAGATCTGGAAATTAATAGTTATTAAGAAAAAAAAATCAAGAGAGGAATTTCAGTAGAGTGTTCAACAGTGTCCAAGTTGTCTCGTAGAGATCAAGTAAAGCATGAACTACACAGAGTGAGAACTCAACACACAAGCTTTTCTGCCAGAATGTAATATATGTGTACCTGAAAACCACTCATTCTGCAAAATTACACAGTAAAAATAACAGGCTTAAGGGAGAAAAAATTAAGCTTTGGGCAATATATTCAAAATCGACTCAGTTTCTCCCATTCTGTAGCAATTTACCCATCTGACAAAGGGCTGATATCCAGAATCTACACAGAACTTAAACAAAATTTACAAGAAAAAAAAACCCCATTAAAAAGTGGCCGAAGGATATGAACAGACACTTCTCAAAAGAAGACATTTATGCGGTCAACAGACATATGAAAAACAGCTTATCATCACTGGCCATTACAGAAATACAAATCAAAACCACAATGAGATACTATCTCACGCCAGTTAGAATGGTGATCATTAAAAAGTCAGGAAACAACAGATGCTGGAGTGGATGTGGAGAAATAGGAATGCTTTTACACTGTTGGTGGGAGTGTAAATTAGTTCAATCATTGTGGAAGACTGTGTGGTGATTCCTCAAGGATCTAGAACCAGAAATACCATTTGACCCAGCAATCCCATTACTGGGTATATACCCAAAGGATTCTAAATCATTCTGCTATAAAGACATATGCACATGTATGTTTATTGCAGCTCTATTCACAATAGCAAAGACTTGGAACCAACCCAAATGCCCATCAATGATAGACTGGATAAAGAAAATGTGGCACATATACACCATGGAATACTATGCAGCCATAAAAAAGGATGAGTTCATATCCTTTGCAGGGACATGGATGAAGCTAAAAACCATCATTCTCAGCAAGCTAACACAAGAACAGAAAACCAAACATTGCATGTTCTCACTCATAAGTGGGAGTTGAACAATGAGAACACATGGACACAGGGATGGAAACATCACACACCGGGGCCTGTCAGTGGGTGAGGAGCAAGAGGAGGGATACCATTAGGAGAAATATCTAATATAGATGACAAGTTGATGGGTGCAGCACACCACCATGGCACTTGTATACATATGTAACAAACCTGCGCATTCTGCACATGTATCTCAGAACTTAAAAGATAATAAAAAAAAACTATGCAGTTTTGTCATTGTTGCTGATTTCTAGTTACAATCCTAATAAAAATACTAGCTCCATTAAATCTCCAAGAACACGTTCACCCAGCATCAAAGATCATTTTGATCAAATTATTCCATGTGTACAATATACATAATGTTTTTTGTTGGTAGTAAAGTATCATATGCCATCTAACTGACTTGATTCAACAAATCTGCATAAAGATTTGAAAGAATAGTTTTGCTATATTTTAATTGTCACCTTATGGCAATGCTAAAACAGCAAGTTAATACTTTACTTACAAATGATGTGCATAATTTTGTTGGGTCACATTCTCATCTCATTTTATTTCAGCTGCTGTAAGTAAAGATGATTCCATTATTTCAAGTCTTGATGTCACTGATATTGCACCAAGTAGAAAAAGGAGACAGCGAATGCAAAGAAATCTTGGGACAGAACCTAAAATGGCTCCTCAGGAGAATCAGCTTCAAGAAAAGGAAAAGTAAGTCATTTTATTCTTTGCCAAGAGGTGAGATGACATTTTTGAAAATCTAGCATATGATCTTAAAAATTATGTTTTCATTTTGAAGGTTTTTAAAGTTATTTTTAAGAAAATGTCATTTTGGAATTGTAAAATGTTTGAATCAATATATTGTTTCAGTATTTGGTTAATTTCTATTAATATTTAAAGCTGAAATGCTGAGAACGTAAGCAAAAATTTTTTTCTCATGGTTTTTATAGATTAATTAGAAATGGCATGTAGGATACAAAAAATATTGGAATCCAACTAGTGTTCAGTAAAGTGTTTCAATCTAATTTACTGCTTGAAAGAGACCCGTATGGCATTCAAATTAGCCATTTAATTTAGTTATGCTTGGCATTTTTTTCAAGTAAAATGTCTCTTTCTCATCATCTGTTTATTTCTATCAAGTTTTGGCATTGTGTACTTTATTTTCACTGTTTCTCACTCTTTGGTTTTGATTACCCTGCATCAGTCTGTATTTCAATTTAGGTGTGATGAGTTGCGAAGTTGAAACACTTAATATTTCGTTACAGCAAAACAATGAGCATTTATAAAGAATGTTATCAGTTTAATCCAAAATGAATGCTCAAATCATTTGTATCTTTGGGTATGTGTATATATGCTCTGAAAATTTATTTTTTCTAAAGTTTTTGTTAATTCAGTAAATAGTTATTGAATGATGATGCTGTGGCAGATGATTTTATAGTTCAGTGATTTTCACAGGATGGAATGAGGGTACCTGGGGTTTTCCAATGACCCTTTGTAGGGGTCCATAAGGTCGTCCCTTCTTAAATTCCATACCTGTGTGAGACTGGATTTTCTTATATCCTTCAATTAAAATAACATTTCACTGCTGATTGAATGCAGAAGCTGGTGAAAATCCAACTGTTTTCAATCAAACCAGCTATCAAACAGATTTGAAAAGTATAAAACAATGCCCTCATAACATTTTTTTCTGGAAAATACATTTCATAAAGAATATATTATTCATATTATCATATACTGGATTTGTGTTATTTTTAAATGAATTAATGAATCTGTTTAAATTTTCTCAGGTTTAATTTTCAATATGGCAAATAGTCTACATAAACTAAAATGTGGAGTCAAAACTCTTGAGACCCTCAAAAATTTTTTAAAGTATAAAGTGTTCCTAAGAGCAAAAAGCTTTAAAATTCTGTTATAGACAATAAGGATGCAAAGAAGCACAATTCATGCCATCAGGAAACTGGCAGCCTAGTGGGAACATGTTTTAGTTTCTAGCGTATAAACATTGTATAGTGGGATTATTTTGTCTATCATTGTGTTTTTGTTCTCTCCACGATTGGCCTGATCTACATATGCTTAAAAATGCTATCTCCATACTATGCTATATCCCTAATGTCTTCAGACAATATATGCAAAAACCCATTGTGCACTAAATTCTTTCTGGTTTGTGTTTATCATTTGAATTTATTCATAGCTTATAACCCCTTGATAGAGCTCATAGAGTTCAAGGCATAGTGTGATCTCTTTTATACGGTGAACCAAAAATATTTTCAATTTACAGACATTGAAATAGCCAAACTATGGGAAAGAATAAAATTAGAAGCAGTTTAAAACGTTCCAGAAACTAAGTACTTCATTCAGTCAATTAGTAGACAAGTGAGTAATGAGTTGAAATTGAATTATGTGCCAGGCATAATGTTGATCATGCTGAGGATCCCAGAAAGTAGAAATTAGACACAGCTCCTGTCCTCATGGAACTTTCAGTCCAATTGTTTTGTCTGATAATGACTTCATGGTTTGAGGGAAGAAGGAAATATTGGTTTTATGTTAGAGAGCTGCATCTTAGGTCTTTTCACTCTATGTGTGAACCAAAGGTAAGGTTTTAGGTTGCTAACATTTTCTGAGTACACTGTGTTGCTTAAGCAGGTTTCTGACATGCATGATACAGAGATGAAAGAAGTTTAGCTCTGAATCAAGACTAAATATTTTTATTTAGCTTTTTAATAAAGATAATGTGTTTGTTTCTCCAAACATACAGACAATTAATATTATGTTCCTTTTCTTTTCCATGTTTAGGTAATCATGTCAATGTTTATGTTATATATTTTCACCATTTTAAAAGTTGACAAAGTTGATGTAAACCATATCAGCTTTTGGGAACGGTCTGCTAATTATATCATTGTAGACCCTTTAGGCAGACTGCCCCTAAGTAGAAATGAAAAACACCTGTTAGATGTCAGTGAGCATTTTAAATATTAAGAGAAATTTAGTTTAGCATGTATCACTCAGATGTTGAGTGGTTGATACCCTACTGCATAATGCCTCCTCTTTTGCTCAAATAAAACAAAATGTTAAATTATGTATTTTTTTCTTATTTTTTTATACTATAGGATTTTTTTGCATTTTGAATACAGGAGACTGAAATTTTATGGCTCTTAAAAATTTTAAATACTAGTTGTACTTTCCCAATATTTTCAATAAAAAAAAGAAGCTTCTATAAAACAAAAGCAAAAATAAGCCTTAGCTCTTAAAAAAAACCTAAGAGTAAGACGTTCTCAATTACTAATGGCTAGCCCTTATTTTAAGTTTTAAAATTAAAACTGCTACCTATTTTCCTCCCTTCCTGAAGCATGATTTTTTTCTCTGACAGCTTGTCATCAAGAACATAAACATCAATTAGGTCATGTACCCTATCTGTAGACTCACAAATAAATGCAGATGTGGTTAGTTTGCTACTTACAGGTGAAAATACATCAGTCCCTACCTCTAAACTTCAGTTTCCTAGGCCCTTCTGATTGCATGACCTTCAGTCCCTTCCAACATTCCCACCAGACATCTTACATGTGATTCCACTATTTAGCTTCTCTATCTCTGCAACTCAAGAACAAACAAACAAAAGTAGGGGAAGGAGTGGTCATAAGTACTATGGCTTAATTTTTTTTTTTTTTGTCTACAAGACTTTGTGCAAGTCATTTTACCTTTCCAAGTTTCAGTTTGCTCATCTAAAAATGAAAGGACTATACTAGATGATCTGTAAGATCCCTCTCAATATTTATAGATCTATTGTATATTTAACTCTTCACCACTTTCAAAACATGAATATGATTTAGCAATAAAATACTTCCACATTTATTAGCTATTATTGATTAAAATTCATGAAGCAATTAAAAATATGAAATATCCATGAGACAAGTATTCATTTTTAAAATTTAACTGTTTATAGGTATTTTACAATGTAACATATTAAGTACTTTATAAATACCACAGGGTTATTTTGCATTCTGAGAAAAACTAAATACTTATCTATAAAACAAAATCATAATAATTTTTAAATTTAGTTGAACATTTATTGCAACCCTAAGTCATTGTTATAGTGACAAGGTATAGAAGGAGAGAGAGATATAAAAATAAATCAGAATTTTGATAAGTGCTTTATATGTTATCTCTCATTTAAATCTCACACAAACCCTACAAGATAGGTATTAATTTATCCTTCTTACAGATGAAAAGCAACCAAGGCTCATAAAGATATAGTTCTTTTGCCAGAGCAGCACAGCCGGTGTTTTATTCCAGAGTTTGTGCCTGGTTACTTCCTCAACTGGGTTTATAATCTTTTGAAAGACAAAGATATACACAAATAATTTTGTGCAGAGCGAGGGGAGTATCAATTTAGTACAAGTTCTAAATTGAAATATTTGGAATTGTGTTCCAGATTTGTGAGTGAATTGAAATATTTGGAATTGTGTTCCAGATTTGTGAGTGCACCATTATATGTGGGAATGGATTTGGGGCATTTTATTTTATCTGAGAACCACTTTTTTGGGGGGTGGGGAAGCTTTCCTTTTATTTTGACTCAATATACAGAGAGAAATGACTTCAGTTAATACCTGAAATACTCTGCAAAGCTTTTAGAGACTTCAGAACAAATATAAATCACTGTAAAAGGAATACAGATATAAAATAAATATAAATTATTAAATTCACAGAGCTTTATAATGAATTGTTTTATTAATCTTGTAAACTTTCAAAGTATCTGGATAAACTGTGTCTTTCAAATATAAAAGAAAATTTGTTGTAAAGTTGCTTTTACCAATAAAAATACTAAATAGTATTTCAAGTGAATACTGGATGCCAAAACAACACACACACCTTAGAGTGAGTTTTTTATTTAATTAGCTAGGACTACACAATCTTATCACAGTCTTTTTTTTTTTTTTTAATTATACTTTAAGTTTCTGGGTACATGTGCACATTGTGCAGGTTAGTTACATATGTATACATGTGCCATGCTGGTGCGCTGCACCCACTAACTCGTCATCTAGCATTAGGTATATCTCCCGATGCTATCCCTCCCCCCTCTCCCCACCCCACATCAGTCCCCAGAGTGTAATATTCCCCTTCCTGTGTCCATGTGATCTCATTGTTCATTTCCCACCTATGAGTGAGAATATGCGGTGTTTGGTTTTTTGTTCTTGCAATAGTTTACTGAGAATGATGATTTCCAATTTCATCCATGTCCCTACAAAGGACGTGAACTCATCATTTTTTATGGCTGCATAGTATTCCATGATGTATATGTGCCACATTTTCTTAATCCAGTCTATCATTGTTGGACATTTGGGTTGGTTCCAAGTTTTTGCTATTGTGAACAATGCCGCAATAAACATACGTGTGCATGTGTCTTTATAGCAGCATGATTTATAGTCTTTTGGGTATATACCCAGTAATGAAATGGCTGGGTCAAATGGCATTTCCAGTTCTAGATCCCTGAGGAATCGCCACACTGACTTCCACAATGGTTGAACTAGTTTACAGTCCCACCAACAGTGTAAAAGTGTTCCTATTTCTCCACATCCTCTCCATCACCTGTTGTTTCCTGACTTTTGAATGATTGCCATTCTAACTGGTGTGAGATGGTATCTCATTGTGGTTTTGATTTGCATTTCTCTGATGGCCAGTGATGATGAGCATTTTTTCATGTGTTTTTTGGCTGCATAAATGTCTTCTTTTGAGAAGTGTCTGTTCATGTCCTTCGCCCACTTTTTGATGGGGTTGTTTGTTTTTTTCTTGTAAATTTGTTTGAGTTCATTGTAGATTCTGGATATTAGCCCTTTGTCAGATGAGTAGGTTGTGAAAATTTTCTCCCATTTTGTAGGTTGCCTGTTCACTCTGATGGTAGTTTCTTTTGCTGTGCAGAAGCTCTTTAGTTTAATTAGATCCCGTTTGTCAATTTTGTCTTTTGTTGCCGTTGCTTTTGGTGTTTTAGACATGAAGTCCTTGCCCATGCCTATGTCCTGAATGGTAATGCCTAAGTTTTCTTCTAGGGTTTTTATGGTTTTAGGTCTAACGTTCTTATCACAGTCTTGTGGCTACAAGGTGCAGAAAAAGATGTAGCGTATTTCAGCCCAGTATTTCCCCACCTCCATAGAGTGCAGTGCCACTGATAGAGTTTGTATAAGGTATTGTCTTCCTGAACCTACAAAAGCTCAATTCTTTATTTTGTTATGCCGGATGCTTACAGTATTATCCTTGAAGAAATTGCACAATCCATGCACTTTTGTTTTGAGAAGTTATTATAAGCATCAGAATTTTTGTAGCTTCCAAACCAAAGTGACTATATCTATTAAAGCTTTTCAGGGTCCTAAAGAGCTCATTTCCCCACAGTAACCCAGTTGCAGTAGTCACATAGAGTTTAGGCAATATTCACTCTTAATAAAGATTCTTCTTTTTAATGGAGTTTTGAAGAAAGTTATTTGTTTGCTTGCTGATATCTTCTTCCTATGTTTTTATTATTAATGTTATGAATTATAAAAATTAAAACAGTGAGGGGGTCAGAGTCTGGTATTAATTAGTTTATTTTTTAATAAAATGAACTTTATTTTATTTGTTTCCCAATTATAAAAGCAGTTCATGCTCATTCCAGAAAAATCAGAAAACACACAGAAACAAAAGAATGAGCATATGGGAAACTCGTAATCCCACCCACCTGGAGATGACCACCGTTGAGACCTGGTACTCTGTGTCTTTGCAGATCCCTCTCTCTTCCACACTTCGTTGACAAAACTAGGCTCACACCAGTTATGCTGTAACCCACAACTTTTTTTTTCTTCCATTTAGCAATCAATATGGTGTAATGTGGGAGGAAAATAATATCTTTGGAAGACTATGTTTTAAAAGCAGTTGATTAATTTGAGATATGTAATAGTTTATATATAGAGAGAGTTATACATGGAATTACACATATATTACACATACATGTATGTATGTTTTGCCAGAATTTCTCCAGGAAGGCTATAACAATTTGTACCCTCACAACAGTGTTTGCCTTTTGAGTTTTTTTTGTTGTTGTTTACCAATTCATTTTAGAAATACATATATAGAGAGAAGGAGATGAAATTGCATGTGCCAACTTAAAATGGGGTAGTTGACCATCCCATCTTTTCAAAAAGAATTTATTTTCATACCTTGATTCTTAAAAATTGCTAGCAATGTATTCAAAGTTTAAATCTCAAAGTATTTGAAAATTATGTTTTTTAAATTTAGATGGATAATATAATCATCAAATTCAAATATCCAATTTTTGTAGATTTTTGGTACCTGAACTTTAGACTTTTTAAATGTCAAATTAGGTACATAAAATGAATGTTCAATTGCTATATATTTACTCTGGTCATCATGAGCAAACCTCATTTTTTACACAACTTTAATTTTATCATAATGTTTATCTTAGTTGCAAAAGTAAACATGGTGGTGGTTTTAAACCGAGATAGGTTTTTATTAGCTTCACTCTATGTTTACCTAACTGGTCAGGCTGCGGCTCTCACTTTGCTTGCTGCATATTTTGATTAATGGCCCCTTGGCCTTGTTCCAGAGTATACTGATTATAGTCAGTGCACTTCAAAGATGATTTATTAATTGTGTTTGTGACCCAAAATAATTCAATAAAGATTGATCATATGCATTATTATAGATTTGCCAATAAAATCAACAGTTACACTTTAAGAGTATGTTTGCCTGAATAGATTTTTTAAGTATACAAAAAGGACAAAAATTTTTTTTTAATGTATTCTGTATTAAACACAGATTTATGGCCTTTTAAAGCATGATTATTAAATGTATCATAGGCTTGGTCTTGTAAGTGCATGAATTGTAAGTTCTACTTTAACATAATTTCAAGATAATATGTTTCATTGGAGCTTACATAGGTGTTTTAATAAATATTTTGATGTTTATAACTCACCCTGGGAACAACCCTTACTACAATTCCCCCAGGCTATTACATACATTTAAATTTTAAATTACTGACAGACTCAGATGTCTGTTTTAAAAAAAAATGTTTATAGGAGGCTTTTATAATCTTTCTGAGTTTTAAGTAAAGGGGATTTATCGTATGTTTCCTATATGTTATACTCCTGTCATTTGAAAGACTTTGATATGTACAATTTCTCTAAATTTGGCTTGATAATAGTTATTGTTTCAGGCATTTTAAGCACTCTACCAACATAGAATAATGTGTAAATATTCATTATACATGGCCGGCAAAGTTATTAATCAAAGGAAATGACTCCCTGCTCATAATTTATGGTTCAGTATTAAAGGAAAAATAGGAGGTATATATTTTTTGGTATACTGTATCCAAAATTTACACTGTAACAGTGAAATTCCATAACTTAAATCATCTAGTCTGATGTGTTACTCAATGTAAAGTAAGTATTTGGTCCGTAGTAAAAATTATGAAATAAAATAAAATATTTTACCCACTAGAAATGTAGACTGTTTCATGTTATCTGAAAAGTATAAACTAATTATGCCAAAACAAGAAGATATGAACCCCCAAAGTAACAGATGTCAACAAATGGAAGAAAGAAATCAGATATGAGAATGAAAAATAAACCTAAGAAATTAAAAATATATAATGATCCATTAGTATTATTCAAGGACTTTGCTTGTTTTTGGAAAATTGTTGCTAAAGGACAAAAGCACAAACATGCTTTATTTAAACATCATTATTCAAAAATACTTTTAGTAAAATTTTAGGACATAATATTTTGTTTAATTGAAAATCTTTTACAATAACCTTGTTTCTAAACAATTTCTAAAACTTATTTCTCTAGATCAAATATGTATATGTTACTTTGTAAAATGTTATTTTTGTAGTAAATGAAGATAAATTATCAGTGTATTGGATAAAGCAATGTTATCATTACCACCATTATTGAATGTTTACTCCTGTATAAATCACTTCTAGAAATACAGAATAAGAAGTTCATACAGCCTCTATCTTTGTCTTTGTGTATGAATAGAACAATGAAGGAGGAGTAATGAATAGCACACATATGTTGTTTGCTTTTGGGCCACATTACATTTTCTGACAAACTATCTTTAATATGTATATGGCTAACTATAATATGTCTAGATTGTGCCAAATTCCATAGTAGGTATGAAAGCTATGAAATTTCAGAGGAGAGTTGCTAATCCTTTTGGAGCTATATGGGATAAGGAGATAGGATAAAATCAGAGAAGACTGACCAGGAGGAAGTGTTCTTTGAGTCTGGCTTTGGAGATGAATGTTGTTTCTAAAGGTGTAAACACCTGAGGAGATGTTACTGGAGTTTGGCTTTGAAGATGAATGTTATTTCTAAAGGCATAAACTGAAAGAAAGAGAGTTCTAATTGAACCCAATCCACAGCATCCCCTTATTTCCTTTAGTAACAGAACTCCTTTCCACCACCTGCTCTATTCACAGGGTTTAACAGTGCATGTGCCTATCAACCTAGAGGCTACAATTCCCAGCCTCACTAGCAGCGATGGGTGGCCATGTGACAAAGCCATTGCTAATGAGATATAAATGGAAATGATATGGGCAATGTGGGGATCTTGCCCATAAAACGATTGGCCATACATTCCTATGTCTCTTTCTTCCTTCTCAGCCATTTAACATTTAAGGAAACCATGGTAGGAGATGGGAAAGCAAGATAGGAGGAATCATGGTCCCTGGACAGTCTCAGGGAGCAGGGCAGCATACCCACAATGGACCACCCAGCTACCTCTGGACTGTTGTGTGAGAAAAATAAATGTCTAGCTTGATTGAAGCCATGGTGGTGGTTTGTTTTTGTTTTGTTCTCTTTGTTAGAGAAATCTGGGATAGTCCCTTACTAAAAAGAAGGGCTGTCCTATCAGGGGAACAGATTGTATAAAACAAACGCAAGGAGAAAGTCTGAAAGATTGAGGACAAATGCCTGTATCATTGAGGTGCTTAGAAATATGAATAAAGCTGGCAAGGTAGGCAGAACGTAGAGCACAAAGAGACTTATTTATTTGGACTTCTTTTATGAATGCTACAAGAACTGTTAAAAGGTTTTGAACCAAATAATGGCATAATGAACAGAGCTTTACAAAAATTTTCCTGGAAACCATATATTGGATGGAAGGAAAGTTTACGGGTTGGCAGTGAAGATAGGAAGATACTCTAGTAGTAATCCAGGAAGAGTTACCTGAAGAATAGTGACTGTAATTGGTGTAATAGTGAATGTGATTGGAAGGAACAGCAGGGATGAATTGAGAAACATTCGAGGTTGCTATCCTCTTACTGCCAGAGATCTGGGAAGCCTCATCAGTTATTGAAAGCTATTTGGTAAACTTAGTCTTTACCAAAATAAATCATCTATCTTACTTTAGAAATCAACCTACCACAAAAGATGGATAAACAAAACAAGTCATGGGGATTGACTTCTCAAAAGACTGGAAAAGCTCCCTTTTCCATGCTGCTATATTTATATACTCAAATATATATATTGTGATGCATTGATATTATATCATTTTACATCATTTCATTTATTTCATTTTTGAACTTAATTGCACCTATAAGTAATTTATCAGCAAGCTTTCTTCAAATTGTGCTCTAAGAAGGGTTACTCAGGAAGGTGTATTGTAGCCTCTGAAAACCTTCCTTGTCATAGAGGTTCTTGTTTGCTCCAACCACAGGAAATATTTCCTCTGGACATGTGTTTTGATTGTGATCTGAAGGCATGGGGTTTCTCTTACTTGGGGTTATATGATATTCTCCTTATGGAATACGGAGAAAATCAACTTTTTCACTGACACATTCTGTTATGGATGTAGTGCTGATTTTAAAGAGTATTTGCCCTAGGACCATGATATATGATGTTCTAGAAATTTCCCAACTTTAGAGAATAAGATATGAATTGAACAAATCAATTTAGCAAACCAATGAAGTAATGAGATATTAATATAAAACCAAGTGGACCTATATATCCCATTTCAAGGAAATCATGAAAATGATAATTTTTCTATTGAGGTTTATCTTGGGTTAAGCAATAAATGGCACCATATAAAACAGAAACTGTTGGAGAGCATTTTATCTGTTCTCAACTGCTATGTGGGCAAATAAGGCAGATGAAAATCTCAGTGTTCTCACTGAATAATAAGATGGTCTTTCGGGTCTCAAGTATATTTTTGGAGTCTTCCATCTAAGCTGTCAGGAACATACACCAATAACTTCCAGAAGAGGAAAACAAACCCATCATAGGACTGAAAATTTGGCATTACACATTATCCTTAGACAATGGTTATAGGCCTCTGTCTTTTATCTCCACCTTAATATAGTAATGATGTACCTACTGTGTGCCAAGCACTGTGTCCTATGCTGGGACTATAGCACCAAACGAAAGAGACCAGGTGCTTTCCCTCAAGGAGGATAGGATGTAATTTCAGAAACACACCAATAAATAATTACAGTACAATGTGATAATGAGGCCAATTGGTGTAATAGTTCCAAGTACATCTAGAATGCCCAATTAAAATGAATAGTAGAGGGAGGCACAAATAACAAAGAAAAAATTTGCTACTCTTTCTCATTAACCAAGGATGGATGCACAGATAAGTAACTCTAGGTGAGAAAATATATTACATTTGATAGAGTTCAAAAAATAACCTGAAATTGGGAATTCAGTAAAAATAGTTACAAAAAAGAAAATATTGTACACTAGCATAACCTAACACATAGTAGATATTCGATAATTACCAAGTAAATGAAGAAATAAATAGGCCTTTTGTATAATATGGGAAAGAAAATATTTAGTAGATCTAACCCAGCAGAATCTTCCCCTTTTTGGAAAATGGTACTAGATCTGTACCAGAGGTCCCCAACCTTTTTGGCACCAGGGACTGGTTTTGTGGAAGACAATTTTTCCATGGACCTGGGGTGGGTGGGGGGATGGCTTGGGGGTGATTCAAGCACATTACATTTATTGTGCACTTTATTTCTTTAATTATTACATTGTAATATATAATGAAATAATTATACAACTCACCATAATGTAGAATCAGTGGGAGCCCTGAGCTTGTTTTCCTCTAACTAGATGGTCCCATTTGGGGGTGATGGGAGACAGTGACGGATTAGCAGGCATTAGATTCTCATAAGGAGCCCACAACCTAGATCCCTCGCATGCACAGTTCACAATAGGATTTGTGCTCCTATGAGAATCTAATGCTGCTGCTGATCTGACAGGAGGTGGAGCTCAGGTGGTAGTGTGAGTGATGGGAGGCGGCTGTAAATACAGATGAAGCTTACTTACTCACCCACCACTCACCTACTGCCTTTCAGCCCAGTTCCTATTAGGCCATGGACCAGAGGTTGGGGACCACTGGTCTATACAGCAACTAAAGCCTTAAATTTAAGAGTTATCTTTAGCTTCTTCTTTTCTCTTGCCCCTAGCTCTACTCCATTTGTCAGTCTCATACTTTATGCTTCTAAAATATCTTAGAATTTAATCTCATGTTTTCTACTTCTGCTGCCACTAACCTAGTCTAAGCCATAATCCTTTTGCATGCATGACTGCAGCCTACTCCCTTTTTTTCCCATTTCCACTTCTGTGACCTCTAAACTGTTTTCCACATAGTGAACTTCTGAAAACACAAATTGGATTATATCTTTATACTTCTCTGCATGTCTCCAGACTTTCCATCCCTTTCCTAGAGTATTCCAGTGCCTTCCCATTGTACTTAGTCTAAACTCATTACCATAGGTTACATGCTCTGAATGACCTTGCCCCTGAATCATCCTGAAACAAATTGTGGGATTTATTCATTTTTAAAAAATATATATATATACATACGTTTTTTATATATGTGCATATATACACATATATTTTATATATATGTATATATATACACATATATTTTATATATATGTATATATACACATATATATTTTATATATATGTATATAAATTTTTTTTTAAGACAGAGTCTCACTCTGTCACCCAGGCTGGAATGCAGTGGCAAGATCTCAGCTCACTGCAATCTCTGCCTCCTGGGTTCAAGCGATTCTCCTGCCTCAGCCTCCTAAGTAGCTAGAATCATAGGCGCCCGCCACCATGCCCAGCTAATTTTTGTATTTTTAGTAAAGATGGGGTTTTGCCATGTATAGGAAGACAGAAGGGGTTTTATTTAGCCCATTTAATCAACTACTAACTAAAATGCATTCCTGGATTGTCTTTCACAGGCACCATGAACCTGATTGAAATTTTCTGTTGGTTGAAGTTACCTGAAATTTTGAAAATTCTTATTTCTCTTGACATTTATATTATTTTACTTAATTGCTTACTGCCTTTGGCATTTTTTGAAACTTGAAAATTATTGTAATCCTGTCCTACATTTGAAATAATTTATAATGATAGGGAGTTGAATCCAGCAACTCATTCATTCTGAATGTTTGGAATATCATAGATTATTATGTACTCTAAGAATCCTAAATTTATTACTAATTATACACCCATTTGAATTACAAGCAATAAAGGAAATAATAATGTCAATCTAAAATAGCATAAAGTCATTCTTATTTTTTTGTTTTATTTTGTCTACTTGTTCCACAAAAGTATTGTTATAATATTGGGATGGAATTTATTAATTATCTAATCCAAAATAATAATATATGGCATGTAACCATTATATAAATGCTTTGTGGGACAATAAGGCATATTACTTTAAATGAAAGCCTATTTTACCTGGTAATGTCTACTCTTTGATCATAGTTTTGCCTTCTGTATTATATCAGATAAATCTTCTATATTAAAGTTACTTATATAAAATAGAGTTATATTGAGTACATAAAATTTATGCAAATGCATCATATTCTCTCTATTCCCCTCTCCTACATAAAAAGGGGGAGGGAAGAGAGAAAGAGAAAAGGGAACAATTTAAATAGTGCTGGGCATTCTAGTCCAGCATATGCCCAGGAGTGAAAATGAAATGGGAAACATGTATCTCCTTTCCCTAGCTGTTTGAGTTCCCACTATCTTTCTGTTATGTGAGCACTGCATTTAAAGATAAACCTTTACATGCAACTAAACACAAGGCAACCATGTAACATTTCTAGTGCTTCATGGAAAACAAATAGCCATAAATCCTAAAATAGGAGGAAACCTGTTGATCCTGGGGTGCTGGACCAATTGAAATTTGTGTAACATGCTGGACTATGGTATTTTCCTAAGGATTTTTCAGGATAATTTGATTTTCACATTAAGACCTACAATTAAAACTCTATCACTAAATTAGATATAATTCTACTTAACTTGAAGACCATTTTATACTCTGGAGTTTTTCTTCTGCAAGCTAAAAGAGCCTAAGTTTTTAACATTATTGTGTATAATATTGTTGTCACATATCAGTCTCTTAGTTGGATTTGCTTTTCACTGAATGCATTTAATTTTCCAGTGTTCCATTAAAGTCATACCCCCCAAACCCTGTTTATATCTCAGACATGGTGTGGTCCTTACAGAGAATAATGGGATACTACACTTCTGTTAGTGTGGGGTGTTCTCTTGTTGTTACACCTTTTTTATTATTATTATGTATTATACTTTAAGTTCTGGGGTACATGTGCGGAACATGTAGGTTTGTTACATAGGTAGGTATACATGTGCCGTGGTGGTTTGTCACACTCATCAACCCGTCATCTAGGTGTTACGCCCCGTATGCATTAGGTATTTGTCCTAATGCTCTCCCTCTTCTTTCCCCCCACCCCACGACAGGCCACAGTATGTGATGTTCCCCTCCCTGTGTTTATGTGTTCTCATTGCTTAACTCCCACTTATGAGTCAGAACATGCAGTGTTTGGTTTTCTGTTCCTGTTAGTTTGCTCAAAATGATGATTTCCAACTTCATCCATGTCCCTGCAAATGGCATTAACTCCTTAATTTTTATGACTGCATAGTATTCCATGGTGTATATGTGCCACATTTTCTTTATCCAGTCTGTCATTGATGGGCATTTGGGTTGGTTCCAAGTCTTTGCTATTGTAAATAGAGTTGCAATAAACATAAGTGTGCATGTGTCTTTATAGTAGAATGATTTTTAATCCTTTGGGGATATACCCAATAATGAGATTGCTGGGTCAAATGGTATTTCTGGTTCTAGATCCTTGAGGAATCACCACACTGTCTTCCACAATGGTTGAACTAATTTACACTCCCACCAACGGTGTCAAAGCATTCCTATTCCTCCACATACTCTCCAACATCTATTGTTTCCTGACTTTTTAATGATCGCCATTCTTACTGGAGTGAGATAGTATCTCATTGTGGTTTTGATTTGCATTTCTCTAATGGCCAGTGATGATAAGCTTTTTTTCATATGTCTGTTGGCTGCATAAATGTCTTCTTTTGAGAAGTGTCTGTTCATATCCTTTGCCTACTTTTTGATGGGGTTGTTTTATTTTTGTAAATTTGTTTAAGTTCCTTGTAGATTCTGGATATTAGACCTTTGTCAGATGGATAGATTGCAAAAATTTTCTCCCATTCTGTAGGTTGCCTGTTCACTCTGATGATAGTTTCTTTTGCCGTGCAGAAGCTCTTTAGTTTAATTAGATCCCATTCATTAATGTTGGCTTTTGTTGCAATTGCTTTTGGTGTTTTAGTCATGAAGTCTTTGCCTATGTCCTGAATGGTATTGCCTAGGTTTTCTTCTAGGGTTTTTATAGTTTTAGGTTTTACGTTTAAGTCTTTTAATCCGTCTCGAGTTGATTTTTGTATAAGGTGTAAGGAAGGGATCTAGTTTCAGTTTTCTGCATATGGCTACCCAATTTTCCCAGCACCATATATTAAATAGGGAATCCTTTCCCCCTCGCTTGTTTCTGTCAAGTTTGTCACAGATTGGATGCTTGTAGATGTATGGTGTTATTTCTGAGGCCTCTGTTCTGTTCCATTGGTCTATATATCTGTTTTGGTGCCAGTACCATGCTGTTTTGGTTACTGTAGCTTTGTAGTATAGTTTGCAGTCAGGTAGCATGATGCCACCAGCCTTGTTCTTTTTGCTTAGTATTGTCTTGGCTATATGGGCTCTTTTTTGTTGTTCCGTGTGGCCATTACACCTTTTATTCCTGAGTTATCACTACTTTTCTAGTTGTAGATACTGCTGCTCCTGTGTCAGGGCTCACCACTATGTGAGCAAGCTACTTAATGAGTCTACACCTCAATATTATAATTTCTAAAATGGGAATAGCAATACCTACCTCGTTAAAATTAAAGACATGACAATTATATTATGCCAGGCACATGATAAATGTTCAGTATTGGTAAATGCCCCAACTCTTCTCATGTTCATTCTGTTTTCCCTTTCCAGTACCCAACTGTCTAGGTTTGAATGTAAACTGTCTTCCAAGTCAGGTTAATTACTTGTGGAAAAATTACACTACAAAAGCATTTGTCTTTGTTATGTTTAATAATTTATAATCTAATTTTTATCATCTGAAATTCCAGAATAATTACAAATTATCAAGTGTTGTGTTATGTAACTTTTGTACCTTCCCTGCTCATGCCATGTACTTTGTGTATTTTGAAATCATAAGCATCTTTTCAACAAATATTTGCTGAGTACCTAATGTGAGCCAGACAGTGACTTAGGCACAGAGGATAGAAGACATGGTGGGGAGCAAAACAGCTGAGATTATGTTTTAGTGGTGTGAAACAAGTGAAAAAGAATAAATAAACATGGACACATTGTAAAATAATAAAGAAATATGCAGATAATTAAGGTGATGCAAAAGATAGTGATGAGGTGGTTCCTTTTTATATAGAATGGTCAGGAAATTGTCATTTAAGCTGAGCCTAAATGACAAGCAGACATCCTGCAAAGATTGAAAGAAAGGTAATACAAAGGCCCTCAGGTGAGCAAATCCATTGTATTGAAGGAGTAGAAATGTGTACCATGTAGGGGAATGAGAGGGAGTGGTCTGTGATGTATGTATCAGTGAAATAAGCTTTGAGGGCCAATGGTCTTTTAATTTTATTCAAAGTATAATGGTAAATTTTAAGGGCAATGACATGGACTGATGTTGTTTTTAAAAGATTGCTATTATCAGTATGTGGAAAATGGATTTGGAAGTAAGGAGTTATCACTGTGTGGAAAATGGATTTGGAAGTAGGGAGCTTGTTGTGATAACAGACAGATCAGTTAGGAGATTTTAACAGTAGTCCAAGTGGAAGTCGGTCTTAGAGTGGGCTATTAGAGGACCTAGTGAAGAATTCTTAGGTCATGCATATGTTTTAGCAGTAAAGTTCCCAAGACTTGCTAGTAGGTTTGATTTAGAATAAGGGAGAGAGAGGAATCAGGAGGATTCCTATGTTTTAGCTTGACAAACTGGGTAAATGGTGCAGCTTTCAGACATGGGAAGAACTCAGAAAGAAACAGCTTTGCAGGTCATGAAAATAGATGGTTCTGTTTTGGCTAGGTTAGGTTTTAGAAACTTAACAGACATCACAGCAGAGATACCAAGATATATATGAATCTAGAATTCCTGCGACAAATGAGGTATGGAGATAAAGATTGGAGAGTCCTAGACATTTTGGATTTATGACCATGATCTTAAAGTGAGCACAGACAGCATGAGTGGCTGTTTCTCTTCAGCAATGTGTGGATGGTTCCTAATGTGTAGATTTACACAGCAAATAGAATGAAAGTAAAGAAAGGGATTATTGTAGTGTCAGATTTACATGCATGATTCTTTAATGGATTGTAGCTATTTGTGGAAAAATGAATACAGTTGGTCTTTGAATAACTATTTTGTTGATTATACCTGGATTTGATACCCAGGTGATTCCACCCTGGGCTCTTAACTCAATTTTAGTATGATCCCAGAACTGGATTTAAATACAGACAGTCCCTGATTTACAATGTATTGACTTAGGATTTTTTGACTTTATGATAGTACAAAAGCAATATACATTCAGTAGAAACTCTACTTTGAATTTGAATTTTGGTCTTTTCCTGGACTAGCGATATGTGGTACAATACTTCTCAAGATGCTGAGCCAAATCATCTAACACAGAGCCTATTTTAATAATAAAGTGTTGAATAACTCATGTATTTTATTGAATACTGTACAGAAAGTGCTCTGAGCATGTCCAAGATAGGTTAGGCTAAGCTATGATGTTTGGTAGATGGTATGGTTTCAATACTTGTTTCTTCCAAAATCCATGATGAAATTTAATCCCAAATGTGTCAGTATTGAGAGGTGAGACCTTTAAGAGGTGATTGGGTTATGAGGGCTTTACCCTAATGAAGGGACTAATCCATTCATTTATTAATGGATTAATCATTCATGGATTAATGCATTAATGGGTTATCATGGGAATGAGGCTGATGGCTTTATATGAAGAAGAAGTGGAAGAGAAATCTGAGCTGGCCTGCTCTGCCCCCTTGCCATGTGATGCCCTGAACAATCTCAGGATTCTACAGAGGCTTCACCCACACGAATGGTCTCTCCAGACGTGGCCCCTCAACCTTAGACTTCCCAGGATCCAGAACTTTAATAAAGAAATTCCTTTTCTGTATAAGTTACCGTTTCCTATTTAATATATCTAACCTAGTGTCTTTGTGTGTTTTCTGTTGCTTATAACAGAATCTTGTTATAATTTGTTGCTTATAACAGAATCTTGTTATAATTTGTTGCTTATGACAGAATCTTGTTATAATTTGTTGCTTATAACAGAATCTTGTTACTATTTGTTGCTTATAACAGAATCTTGTTATAATTGTTTACTTATGAATTTTCAATTTGTGATGGTTTTATTGGGATGTAACCCATCATAAGTGAAGGAGCATCTATATATTTAGTATTGGGGGGAAGTTCTAAGAGGACATAATTTATTTATTTAAATCACACTTTATATTGAACTCATCTATCTATGTAGAATCAGTGAATCAAAAGAATTTGTTGGGAACCTTTCAAGTTGTAGATTCTGATTTCATAGTTTAGTCAGGCAGAGAAAACAAAGATATGTGAAACCATAATAGAGCAATTTTTTGGGTAACTGTGACAGTCATTAGTTCTGTTCACCAAATATTTCCAGCTCTCTGCCTTCTGGGCACATGATGAAATTGCACTTCACAGCTATCGTTGAGTAAGACTATATTAGTTCTTGCCAGCAAGTTTTGATTAAAAGTGACATGTGTAACTTCTGAGCCAGAGAACTTTCTTCTGCCATAGCAACTGGCAAAGTTGGTGTCTGCCCTGTCATCCTGGATCCTGGAATAAGGAGACAGCACGGAGTGGAGCCCTCAGGCCACCCGTGATGGACATGCAACAGAATGAAAAATTAAAGCTTTGTCATTTCAATCCACTGACATTTTGGGGTATTTGTTACTGTATATAACCCGACCTATTCCAACTGATGGGTTACAGAGACATCTAAATATAGCATATTTTTAGCACCATCACACTCCTATGTCCATTTAAAAATAAGAAACTATAAAACAACATTGGTTGAAAGTTTAATATCATTACCATGAAGTGAATATTGACACCTTCACTGTAAGCAGAATAGTCAAAATAAACCATTGTTTAGCTACCTTGTTACAAATTTACAAGTTTGTAACACATTTCTAAATGTTATAATCTGGAAGTTTTGTTTTCTGTCTGTACCAATGTGGTTGTCTAGTACAGAAACTTTAGGATAACTATATATTCTTTGATGATTTTGCAAAAATAATTTAATATCTTGTTTAAGAAAAATACAGCATTTTCATTTAATATCTTGTTTAATAAAGAAAACAATATCTTGTTTAATAAAAGCATTTAATATTTTGTTTAATAAAGAAAAATACATCATTTTCAAGCAGGTAGTAGGAGTAGGTTTTGTTATTTACAGAGCTATTCAACAAACGCTCTTCTATTAGCTCATCAATTTGCCAGTCAGACAAATGGAGTCAAGCTCCCATCCAGGAGGTTAAGAGAGAAAACACTCAGATTTCACATCACTTCACCCCACCTAATGACTTCACTTTCCATTTGACTTGTTGTCTGGCTCTGTTAATTATTGAACTAAAAAAATGTACTAACCAAATTGAAGCGGTAGTCTTCACTCCCACTAAATATGCAGAGATTAACCACAATGCAGATGATCTGGAAACATAAATTAATTTTGGTCATAGAATTTTTGAGGTAGAAGTATAGTAAGAAAGACTTTTCTTTACTAAATATTTAGTGGTCTCTGTCTTAGTCCATTTTTACTGCAATAATAAAACACCACAGTCTGGGTCATTTATAGATAATAGAAATTTACTTCTCACAGTTCTGAAGGCTGAGAAGTCCAAGATCAAGGTTCTGGCATTGTGTCTGATGAGGGCTTTCATGCTGCATCTTCACAAGGTTAAAAAAGACAAATGCTATGTCTTCCCATGATGGAAGGCAGCAGCGCAAAAAAGCGCCTAAACTAGTTTTCTCTAGCCCCTTTTTTAACTGTACAAAAAATAAATAAGTTAACATTATTAAGTTACTACTTCAGTCTTTATGTTGTTTTTTAAAAATAATCAGTTTGAGGCCAGGCGCAGTGGCTCATGCCTGTAATCCTAGCACTTTGGGAGGCCGAGGCGGGTGGATTACCTGAGCTCAGGAGTTTGAGACCAGCCTGGGCAACATGGTGAAACCCTGTCTCTACTAAAATACAAAAGAAATTAGCTGAGCTTGGCGACGTGTGCCTATAATCCCAGCTACTTGGGGGGCTGAGGCAGGAGAATTGCTTGAACCCAGGAGGCGGAGGTTGCAGTGAGCCGAGATCGTGCCACTCCACTCCACCACTCCGCTCCAGCCTGGGCGGCAGAGCAAGACTCCATCTCTACCAAAAAAAAAAAAAAAAGATATATATATGTTATAATATATTTATATATATTTTATAATATGTATAATAAAATATATAATATATATATAATATATTATAAAATATATATAATATATATTTTTATATATATCAGTTTGAAACACATTATTGAAAGTGAATACACACAATAAATTGAGAAATAGGGATGCATAGTGCTGGATACATATCAACCAACTTATCTTCATCTGTTGCCTGCTGTTGTAGACAAAATTTGACACACAATTAGCATATTGACAGAGCAGCCAGATTACATAGGAGAAAGTGGCAAACTACTAGAAATGCAGCTTAGCTCTGGATCCATCACCAAAAATAATAAAAATAAAAATAAAAATAAATTCATTGTTTATCTGGGAGCTAACCGCACTATGGCACTGAATTATCTACTACTCACAAAACAATTTTCAAAATATCAAAAGTGCCAGAGAACCTTCATTAACAGTGTTTTTAAGTTAAAGTTTTTACTTTAAATATGTGATGATTACTCAAATACCCTAAGCCATTTGGCAGGCCCTATCACAATAAGTTACAAATAGTCTGAATTTAATAACTTAAGTGTGATATGGTTGCTGTAATATATACTGTGTGAATATCTTAACCTCTTTCAGGTAGTTGATAATTAAAAGATTTAAATTTACGGTTTCAATTTCTGCTTAGAAGAATGATGTCAGTATTCTAGCAATAGTGATGGCATCTCATTATTGTAAATGCAGAACATGATAATGTCTGTACAAGTGAATCTATATTCTATATGCAAGTTTTCAATGGTGCAAGTTTATAACCAAAGCTGGGTTTAACAGATGCTTTCTGACTTCTGAAGACATCATAAAAATCCTTCCTAAAGTGAACAAACTAAAGTTACAAGTAGGTGACACCAGTTGTTTTTTCCCTTTATGCGTGATGAACTTCATGAAGCATTAACTCCTGAGGTATATTTGTTTCTGGACCATACAACTTACATCCTCTTCTTTCAAAGGCAGCTACCATCTGCTTTACAACTTCATCGAAAAACAATGTGGCAAGCTGAGAGTGTAGAAGAGATTGAAATTCAAAAGAAATTGAAAAATCAGAGGTACACATTTTTCAGTAGCCTGGAAGACCTGGGCTAAAACGCCAGTCTCCAAATGATCGAGAAGTTTCCCATCAATATAGGATGCCTTTCCAAAATGAGGTTTCACCAAGGTTACTACTGATGTATATTGCCCCAACACAGGTGGAAACCCAATTTCTAATTGTGTTTTACAATATCCGGATGTCTTTGATACTACATCTGATGTTTTACACCAAGGAATGAAATGCTTGTAATCCTCTATTCCTGATACTACATCATGCATTTCCTTCATGTTTCCTGAATGTCTTAAAATTCTTCTCTCTGAATATTCTTTCCTTTTGTTTATTAATGGTGCTGCAATTTTGAAGAAAGTTCTTGCACATATCTCCTTAGGCAAAATTGAGGTATGTAGTAGAAGAGTTCTGCTTATCAGTATACCACAGGAAGCTAAATATCTGACATTCCGCACAGGCCCCTGCACTGGAGCCCACACTCCGACCACTGTAGCTGACTTCAGATGGCATCCCAAGACCACCCTTCTCAAGGCTGCCTGACCAGTCCAAGCTACCATGATAGATCCTCTCCAGCCCTTTTATAAGACATGAATCCATTCATAAGGGCAGAGCCCTCATCACTTAATTACTTCCCCAAAAGGCCCCACCTCTTAATATCACCTCATTGGGGATTAAGCTTCAACATGAATTTTAGAGGGTCACCATCATTCAAACCATATCAATCTGTTTATCTGTTGTTTAGTTGTAAACTGGCATAGAAAGCCAAATGAAGTATGAGGGACTTTATTCATGGTCACTGTATTTTGCCCACTGTGTATCTCATCAGGATTTCTCTATATATCCTCTTTCCTAGAGTTTCTTTTAGTGCAAGGTTTACCTATGCTACATGATAGCTATAGGAAAAAATCCTGGTATTTCAAGCTAATGTTTGTGAAGAACATCCCCTGTATCTTAAGACTTGCAAAATAAATAGCATTCCACTCAAAAGACATCTTGCAATACTGGTATAGTTAGCTATAAGAATATCAAGCAATATAAGGTAGGAGACCTGGGTTCAGGTTTCAACTGTGTAATTTACTAAACCATATGACTTTTTAACCTCTTTCAAATCTGTCTCCTTCTTTCCATGCCTCCTTCACTGCTTTGATTTAAGCCCTTCTTACATAGCTCCCTTTCAGACTTGACTCCAATACAGCTGCCAGAGTGATCCTTCTAAGATGTTAATCAGTGTCAAGTCTTTTTAATGAGTCTCTACAGTTCTCAAGATAAAGTTCAAACCCCTGAATTTAGTATACACAGGCTTTCATGAGCTGCACTTTCCCTAACTCCCTAGTCCTAAGATTGTAAAGTGAGACAGGCTGTTAGCAAACTGCAGCTCACATATGTGTTTGGTCGAATTTGCACTGTTTTTTGTTTTGTTTTGTTTTTTAATTTTGTACCATCATTAATTTAAAAATTGAAACCTTCTATGGCTTTGGAAACTAGAAGATATTCCCTCACATGGTGGCAATTGGTTGTACTGACTGTTCTCTTTAGAATGGACATTCACTCTTAAATTTACTACAGTTTCCACCCACAAAGTTTTACCCCCTTATGTAACTTGTGGGCAATTTGCATTCGCCTCTGGCCTCATCTCTAACCACTTTTTTATGTTCATCATTTATAGCACTGAACTATGCCAAGTTCCTCCAATGTTGTCTGACTACCTTTGCCTGGAATTCTCTCCTGCCCTTTTCATTTCTTTGTCTCACTAAAAGTGCCAAGTAACAAAGGTATTCCCCCCCAAAAGGGGACTGTCTGCTTTTGATTAGCTACTTTCTATAGAAGCTGACTACCTGGACAGATCATTGTCCAAAGACAACAAAAAGCTCATCCATTAGTCACCCAGTGGCATTTAACAGGAAGGAAATGTTGGTGCTTCAAGGAGGGCATTTATTTAGCCTTAATACTAGCCTATTTGGCATCATAAGTAAGAGAAAGAAAAGATGAAGAAATATCGGAAATAGATTCTGATTCGAATGCTACAACTGGGGTTAGTTACCATTAAATAGCAGAATAGAAAATGGATGACTCCTATGGCAAATGGTTTGGGGAGAGACAATGTCGAAGTTGCTTGGCTTGACAATGAGTGCCTTAAAACCATTTGGCCTAGAAGTTTCACCTGCAGGAATTTATCCAAGGAAAATAACCATGAATGTACGCAAATAACTGAATGATATTTATAATAGCAAAAAAAAAAAAAGAAAGAATTTAAATGTCCAACATTAGAAAATTGGTGAAGTCATTAGTTTTTAGACAGTACTTCTTAAAGTATAGGATTCCATAGGAGTGTGTTGACAACCATGTCAGAAAAGCCACAGGCTCTTCATCACCACTTCAATCAGAGTAGTTTCAGTTTTATGTGTTGTACATATTAAGGTTCCATGTGAGACTTTGTTTAGAAAAAAAAAAAAAAATCCGATCATAAAAATAAAAATTTGAGCCAGGCATGGTGGCTCACACCTGTAATCCCAGCACTTTGGGAGGCCGAGGCAGGTGGATCACGAGGTCAGAGATCGAGACCATCCTGGCTAACACAGTGAAACCCCGTCTCTACTAAAAATACAAAAAATAAGCCAGGCATGGTGGCAGGCGCCTGTAGTCCCAGCTACTCAGGAGGCTGAGACAGGAGAATGGCATGAACCCGGAAGGTGGAGCTTGCAGTGAGCCGAGATTGCGCCATTTATGTCTACCTAGTTGGAGCATTCATCATTGTGTTACTACTCTTTCCTTTGAGTGAAAACTATTATTTTTGAGGTGCCACTGATCAAAATTTCTCTGTTTAAAAAACTTTGTCACAAACTTAGAACATTAAAACAGGTCCAAAAGCTCTCATATAACTAATTGTTCTGATTTACACAATTGGAGTTTTATTCCACTAATTCATTAAATGTGCATGTTTAGTCAAATTTATAATTTGGAATTGAACTAAATTGACTCCAAATATTCTTGCTGTTTTCATTCTCTCTTGGCATCTACAAGGAAGACATTAGAACATGTTCCATGTGCCCCACCTTCCTTCTCAGACATGAATGTACTTGTGAAGCACTCTGTCTTGTATTTTAGGGTCTTAACTCATCTCGGAGTTATCTTACTATGATCACATTGATCTAACCCCCAAAGTAATGGCTTTGTGTAATATTTTCTACATATGTATGTATGTCAGGACTTTCCCATGGTTTCTTTCGCATTTTAATGTTGAGAAGTGAAAAGTGGGTATCCAGTCAAGCTTGGAGAGTCTGAAGAAATAGTATGAGGTAATGTGTTTCAAATAAAGGAAAATGAGAAGATTCATAAACTTAAGTCACTTCCCAAAAACCTTCTACCAACCCAGAGCAAAAAAAAAAAAAAAAAAAAAGCGAATAATTCATGATGAAAGGTAATCAAATACATAAAATACATAGAGGTTTTTAAGGTGAAATTGATATAGTTTGTTATTGATGATCCTATTCATGAAAAAACTTAGAAAAGAGGGATTTTGTAGAGCACTCTTTTCATTTGATGTTTAATTATTCTGGTAAAAAGGGAAGTCAATATACCCAATAACGTATTAGATCTATAACCAACCACACAATATTGTACCTTAACTCAGTGACTAAGAATTTTTTTAACCATTTTCTCTAAGAATCCTAATGTTTTAATTTACTTAAAATGTAAATCTTTCAGATGTGTATCTCATAGAGAACATTTTGCTTAAAAGAATTGTAATTAAAACTGAAATCATTTATAAAGTTGTTTGTACCAAAATAATTCCTTTGAACATCACATGTAGGAAATTTGGGGTGAATTTTTAAATATTTTTAAATGTCATAGTTTTATGACCTCTTCTGATTTAGTCATTCTCATTGTTTTAATGCACTTGGGCTGTTGTTCATTTACTCTAGGATTGAGCATAGAAGCTCATAGATGTAAAATGGAATTTGATTTGTAAACCATCAATTTAATAACTTGAATTTCATGTAAATATATTTTCTCATGATTAAACCTTTGTTGACATAATATGTCAGTGTTTCCAAGGAAGCATTCACATTTAGGAGTAACTATGCTATTAGCTAAAAATTTCAATATAGAAATATTATTGTGACACCTCTTAAAGTTTTAAGTTAAATACTTATATACTATTAGAATAGCACTACCTGATTATTTTCTAGATAATATTTAAGAATAATATTTTATGTATATATTAAACAGTAGTTTTCAAAGCACACACAGATTATTTCATTTAGTTTTGACATACACCCTGTGAAAGACAGAAATGAGGAAGATTATTTAAAAATTAGGATAGTGAGATTAGTGACAGACTCAAAATTTCATGGCTGTTATTTGATAGGGCGGCCTAGAACCTGGTGCTTGCCCAGGATTATTTCTGCTTATCTTTTAACCTCTATAAATGAAGACGTATACCCTAGAATTGTTTACAGCTTAATAAAAAGCAAGTTGCAGAATTGTACATATGTTCTAAAGCAAATAATATAAACAAAAAATACCAAATATTTTCCATTGTTACCTAAATAAATGTGTAGAAGTTTACATATAAACTGTTAAGATTGGTTATCTCTGGGGTATGTGGGGCTGGAATTGACACTGAGGGGTGTTTCAAAGGGGATTCTAGCCTTATCTGAAATACAATCTAAATATATTTCTGTATGGCTTGTGAAGTTAAAAATTTTTCATTTAACTTTAAGGAATATACAGGTAGACTATGAGAGTTACTGAACTATACCAGGAAGGAGTGGGAATGGATAGAGAGGTAAATGGAAGAGTCACTGCTGTTTCATGAATAAAAACAGGTCATTACACTGTCTTTGGAATCCCTATGTAATTATTTTATGTCTTGTTGTAACCTACTGGTTGACAGAAATAAAGGAATCAAAAGAGCATCTTTTCAGAATCATTCTAATTTGTCCATAGTTTTGGGAAATATTCCGCAAAGATAAACTGGCCATGGTGCCATATTGTGCAACTAATTAATATCGGTCAAGGGGGGGTTGTTTGTTTCATTGACAATAGCACTGGTAAATTAAAAGTAATAAATTCAGTTGAAAACCACGTGTAATTCTGAGTCGTATATGTTCTGATCCCATTGGTAACTCCTTTGGGCTTTGTTCAGCGGGGCGGAGGCATGGTTCATCATTCCCTCCACTGTCACTTCACCCTCCTGGAATGTAGCAACTGATTTTCAAAAGCTGAAACCATGACTTTTCACAGGAGCTTGTTATTCCTTTTTTCAAAGTTTATTTGAATCAGAGTGGGATTAGTCTAAGATATCCCCTGTGCTTGGCATGTGTTCCTTTAGAAAAGCTAGCTGATCCAGCCCTTAATTCCTGGTTAGTAAGATAATAGACATAGCTGGGTGAGGTTCTAAAGATGGAATAATTTGGCACAACACATTTCTGACTGAAATCTAAATGTGACTCTTGAGACCAATGGACTGAATTGGTCTGTCTGCATGAATTTCACTTTCCTTTCTCAATTAATCAACTTTGTGTCTGAAGTGTCTAAAAGAAGCTCTTCTCTAACTTTTCTGGCTCACACATTTACTTTTCTGTCTGACAGCTTGTCACCTTTATTCTAGGCCCAAAGCATCCAACAAGTAGTTTTTGCCCTTGCTTAGTGGCTCTCTGATATGATTTTCCAAAATGTACACTTTATAATCCAGGAAATCCTCTACATTCATGATAGCCATAACAGTGATGGCAATAATAAGAGCAGCTAACATTTATTTAGCCCCATGTGATTATGGGGGCTGGCAAGTCTGAAATATGTATGGCAAGCAGGCTGGCTGGAAACTCAAATAGGAGTTAATGCTGCAGTCTTGAGGCAGAATTTCTTCTCTTGGAAACCTCAGTTTTTGCCCTTAAGGCCTTTCCGCTGATTGGATGAAGCCCACCCATATTTTCTAAGGTAATATCCCTTGCTGAAAGTCAACTGATTGAATATATTAACGACATCAACAAAATAGCTTCATGGCAACACCTAGAATAATGTTTTATTGAATAACTAGGTACTCTTACCTAATCAGATGACACATAAAACTAACCATCACAAGCTAGGAACACAAAGTACATGAGAAGATTGAGAAGGAATGTTGAGAGAGGTGGACAATGGGGGGTTATTGCAATAATGCAGATAACTGACGATGTGCACGTAAAGTAGTTGAGGACTAGATGAAAATTATGGGACAAATCTAAACAATGTGAATGAGGTAGAGTTGACGGTATCTGGTGACCTTTTGGACAAATAATGTAATCAGTAGTAGGAGACTGCCACCAATAATAAATTCATTGACCATCAGTTTTCTAGTCTGGCCTGTGAAGGATTAAGATTCGTGTATGTTGTGTATCTAGGATTTGTTAGGCATACTGCCTCGGTATAATGACACAGAGTTTTTGAATGACTCTTCTCCAGCCCATTCTCCTGCCCTCTTACCCTGCCTTTTCACATCAACATATTTTGAGGAAATTGAAAAAGAAGGGCATGAATTTTGAAAAGATCCATTAGTAGGCTTGGCATTCTGCCCATTCATAACATTTCAGGGGCAATATGAGAAAAGAAGAGAAACATCTTTTGTACAAAATCATTGGCCGAAGCTTAGCCATCTTGGTTTACAAACAATCTAAAACCCAATATCCTAGTGTAACAGAGAGAGAATAGCACAGCTTTCTATGCCTTATTTCACAAATGTTAATGTGAAGGAGAAAAATAAAGCAAGTTAATTTTATTAATGTTGATATTTGACTATGCCAACCAGAAAACTTACTATTTTATAATTTACAATAGTTTTATTTGCTTGCATTATAAATGATCCAGAATGGAGGTGGAGAGAGGTATATAGAAATCTAATCATAAAATCTTCATGATACATTTCCATCCATATAATATTCAAAAGACTGGAATTGCTCTCAATGTTTTGACCATCTGTATAGTGTTAAGTTCCTCCCGAAAACGTGTAATTTTTTTTACTTGAACATATTTTAAATGAATGAATAAATGCATGTCATATATTCATCTTTTCAAAAAACAGTTTTTTGGTTTGTTGATTTTCTCAATTGTTTTCAATTTTATTGATTTCTGCCCTAATATTTATTATTTATTTTCTTCTGCTTGCTGTAGGCTTAAACTGCTCTTCTTTCTCTAGTTTACTAAGATGAAAGCATAGGTTATTATAGACCTTAGACCTTCTTTTCAAATATATGCATTTAAGGCTATAAATTTCCTCTCTAAGCACTGCTTTCGTTGCATCCCACACACACAGTTAGCTGACTTGTATTTTAATTTTCATGTACTTCAAAGTGTTGAGTGTCTTCTTGACCCATATGTTCAGAAGTATATTAATCTCCAAATATTTTGGGATTTTCTGCTATCTTTCTATTACTGATTTCTAGTTTCATTTTCATTGTGGCTTAAGAACACACTTTTTATGATTTCTATTCTTAATTTGCTAAGGTGTTTTTTATGGCACAGAATGTGGTCTGTCTCTGAATGTTCCATGTGAGCTTGAGAAGAATGTATATCTTGCAGGTGTTGGATGGAAGATTCTATAAATGTCAATTAATCAAGTTTATTGATAATGCTCTTCAGGACAACTATATCCTTTCTGTTTTTTGCCTACATGACCATATCAGTTACTGAAAGCAGGGTATTGAAGCCTCCAACTCCAATAATGCATTTGTCTTATTCACCTTTCACTTCTATCAGTTTTGCCTTGTGTATTTTGACATGCTTGTTAGTTGCATACAGGCTAAGGATTATTATGTGTTCTTGTCTATTATGTCTTATTTGACTGAAAAAGTCTTTATTTCTCCTTCACTATTGAAGGATAATTTCACTGAATATAGAATTCTAGGCTGGTGGGTTTCTTTCTTTCAACAGTTTAAGTATTTCCCTCCACTCTCTTTTTGTTTACATGGCTTCTGATGTCCACTGTAAATCATACCTTGTTTCTGTGTATGTAAGATATTTTTTACCCTCTGGCTTCTTTCAACATTTTCTATTTGACTTGGGTTTTCTGTAGTTTTTAATATGACATGCCTAGGGATATGTTGGTTGAGTTTCCGCTATGGTGTTCTCTAGGCTTCCTGGATATCTGAATTTTGTGACTGGCATTATTTTTAGAAAATTCTTGATAATTATTACTTCAAATATTTTTTCTACTCTGTTTTCTTTTTCTTCTTCTGGTATTCTAATTATATATATGCCTTTTGAAATTGTCTAACAGTTCTTGGATATTCTGTTCTATTTTTTCATTCTTTTATCTCTTTCAGTTTATATCATTTTTTGTTGACCTGTTTTTAAGCTTACTGATTATTTCATTAACTGTATTTATTCTACTGATGAGCCCATCAAAGGTATTCTACATTTCTGTTACAGTGCTTTTGATTTCTAACATTTCATTTTGATTCTTTCCTGGAGTTTCCCTGTCTCTACTTACATTATCCATCTGTTCTTGCATATAGTCTACTTTTTCCATTAGTATCCTTAATATATTAATCATAATTACTTTACCGTGTCTGATGACTTGAACATCTGTGTCATATTTGAGTATGGTTTTGATGCTTGTTTCTACTATTAAACTATGTTTTATTCCTTGCTTTCTGGAATACCTTGTAATTTTCTGTTGAAAGCTGGACATGTATCAGGTGATAGGAACTGAAGAGAATAGACTTTTAGTGTGAAGATGTGCATTTGGGTAAGAATTGTGCTATATTTAATGTTTGTTGTAGCTGTAGGTGTCAGAAGCTTCAAATTCCCTCCTGTTGTCCTTGCTTTTGTCTCTGCTGTGAAATTTTGGCTTTCCTAAATTCTTCTCAGAGATAGTCTGCATCTTCAGCTCTTTCAACTGCAGTCCACTGTTATAATACTGGAGTTCTGTTGGTGTGGTGGTATGATGTGGGAGAAAAGCATTCTCGATTTTTGTGATTGAATCTTAGTCTTTTAGCTGACCTGTACCTTGGGGACTGTGACCTCTACAAGTATTTCTCTGGTGTTGTACCTTTTTTTCCCTTCTTAGGTGAAACAAGTTGGTAGAGGAGGTTGAAACATGAGCAATATACATATCCCACTTGGGATAGGGTTCACTTCTTTCCTAGAGAATAGGCCTTTGTTATGGAGAAAGACCTGGGCATATTTCACAATGATGACTCTCCCCCTGGCAGAATCAGGAGAAGCTCTTTCTTGGATCTTTACCATGAAAATCTGGTGGTGTTCCTGGACATAAACTGTAGGAAAGGATGGAGACTCCCTAAGACTGTGGCCTCCAGGAGTTTCTCACTCTCATGCTAGTCTACATTAAGTCTCCAGCAGTTCATTAAAATTCCCATTTGAGTGTTCCTATCAATTTTTGGCTCCAGTGGCCTCTACCCCAGGTAACCACATCTCAGTTGTGACTCTCTCGGTTTGTCTTTCTCCAGATTTTTGGATGGTTGTTTGCCCTGCAACCTCAGTTATCTAATTAGTATAAAAAAAGTAATTGACTTTCAGTTTGTTCAGCTTTTTCGTATTAGGGTAGGAGTAAAGATTATCTTTACGTATTGAATATCTCCTTCATGTAATAAATTTATTTAATCCATAAATAAATGGAAAGCCACAATATTCTTATTTTGACTTATATATACATTGTATAGAATTATATATAAAGTAGATGCCCTTTTATTAATTCTATTTAAGAAAATAGAAACTTAAATATCTATATTTTATTCATTTTATAAATATTTATAACATTATTACTATTATATATCTTAAGTATTCTGATCATATTCTGCACTATGTGATTTGTAAAGATTATCTTCTAAAAATCAATCTTTAGTAGTTGGACACTGTAAAACATACTAGTAAGGCCCAACCTGGTGTTGCTTGTCTGAAAAATAATTTAAAAGAATCTGTTTCACTTTATCTGTTACTCACTTAAAGGGAAAATTTTCATTCTGACTTCTTGTTTAAGAGTTCCTTTAGCAATTTAGAGAGTTTAGGGATTTTCTAAATTAGTACAAAGAAGTCCAAGTTCTCCACAATTTTTTCCCTAATTAAATAAATTGAATTTTTATCCTTTTGTCAATGCCCACTATGCAGAGATCTGTAAAGTGCTGTGCTACAAAATTACCACCCTTTATGAATATTGGCAGGTAAAGACTTACTCTTCCTTAGGCATTATAATGTGCCTTTATTGCAGGGGAAATGTAGTATACCCACAAAATCATTACTTTGTTGTTTTGTTGGGTTTTATATTTTTATTCAGCTTACATAGATTATTCATGTGTTTTCAAAACTTTAAAATCAACAGATGAATGTGAATACATTCTGGTAGAAAATAAAGTGAACTTTGCTGCTATCTTGTAATCTCTCTAAACATTTACATATGTAAATATTTGTGTATCTTTTTTTTCTGAAATGTATGACAGTTCTCAAAAGCAAGACAAAAGAAACAAACAAAAATCATCGGCGGCACCCCAGTGAACTGGAAAACTTAAAGGACGAGAGTTTAAAGACATATTCTAAGCCTTGATTTGCCGCAAGTTTGTGTGACTTTGAGCTCCTTTACCACCTCATCCCCCTTTTAAAGTATCAACCATAAATGGGAATACTAAACTAGGTAATTAGTAAGAGCACTTTCAGCTCATACATTGTATAATTCTATGTCACAATCCACACTGAGATTATTATCTTTAAAAAATTGGTCATTTTTCTATAAAATTTGCCTGTTTCCTTTATATATTTTTTCTTTATTTTGAGTTGGAAAGGATAAGAAAGAACAATGAGAAAAATAATAGCAATGCTTTTCTTAGATCAAAATCTATTAGTGGACTTACATGTAAGCCATGTAAATAGATGCTTACATAGAATAGCTGGTGGAGCAGCAGAATAGAATATATTCCCTCACACTTCATCTGCCTTTGTGCCACAGTGCTATGTGTGCTCTACTTCTTCAGATTAAGACAGCTGGGCCTGTTTTTTTCAAATTCATATGTACCTGATTACTTACCGACTTTATCAGCCAAGTCATCTTAATTTATTAGGTGCTTTCCTCTGTAACAGCTCATTTGGAGGCAATATATGTTACAACTTTTGATTTGGACATGATGATAAGAGAAAACAACTGGATTCTGAGGCACTGCTCAGGCAGGGTAAATGTTGACTTCAGATATAGTTCAGATGGATGGATGGATGGATGGACAGATAGATGAGTTATATATATGTTTATATTTATATAAATACTATATATGTTGTATGTGTATTTCTGTGTGTGTGTGTGTGTGTGTGTATTTTATGGTGTAGTAGAAAGTGTAGGACTTGAGGACATCTTATAAATGAGATATCAAGAAAGGTGAAGTAAAACCAGCAAACTTTGTAGAGAAAAAAATGTAAACTTTATTATTTCTTATAGAGCAGCATCTCATAGAGTTTGTTCCTTGATATAGTGAAAATTGCCTGGCAAATAACAGGTTTCCTTGTCATATGCTTTTGGGAAACTTCACAGGCTATAGCCCTTGCCTAAGATTCACGGTGCACATTGTCATGTTGGCATTATTGAACCAACATTTTCCAAATGTGTTTGAACTGAGAACCCCTTTTACTGGAGTGTTTCATGGAATTTTGGAAAACAATGGCCTGAGCAGTTTCTGATTATAATTATTATAGTTTCTGCTAAGTATCCGTCAGTATAATTGGGATTGACTAAATGTTTTTCTGCTGAAGAATTCAGTGTTTCATGTTATTCCTTACCCACAAACTTAAGCTCAAAATCTAATTTAAAACAAATCTTTAAATATACATTTGACTTACCCACTGTTTGTTTTATGGTAATGAAATAGCAATATTCTATTTCATAAATAAAACATTTTGAGTAGTACTATATTCCCCAAATTAATGAAATTATTTAACTTTTGTAAATAAAATTAATGAATAGTTCTGCAAGTTAAACAAAGCAGTAATTTTTCTTTATTCTCACTGTTATAGGCTAGTTAATATCCCAGTAGAATGAATACACAAGAAACTCTTTTTCTTTTTCTTTTTTAACTTAGTTGTTTGAGCAATAGCATATTAACTAAATGATTTTTTATAAATTCATAATTTAATCAAATATGCGTTTTTCTTATTTATTTTCTAGACTGGATGACAAAAGTATATTTTGGATTTCTCTTAGTTTTTATGAAAAGAAGAAGTTAAGTCTTAATCTTATTATAGATGTGATGACAGGATAAAATGCTCTTAAATCTCTGTATATGGTAATCTAGGTATAATTAGTCACAATTGTCATAAACAATAGAAATAACAGATTTATTATAGACCTTTTTTTTACTCAATGTAATTTTATTTAACAATTATAATTTTACATGTAAATAAGGATGTGGAACTCAGGATTTGTCAGCTGACTAAGCCTACCTTCCCATGGTTTTATTCCCAGGCCACCACACCAGAGACTGTGTCTCTAGCTGTGAACCCTGTAGTAGACATTCTTTACTCTTTCTTATTTACTGCCAGTCATATTTCTCTTATGTATCACCATAATGTCTTTCTTCCCTTCCAAAGGAAATGATATTCTTTTCTATGACCAAAAGTCAGCAACTAACTCCTAGTATAATACTACACTATGCTTAACCTATCAGTGCTTTTCTCAAGTTGGACGTATAGAAGTTACTCACATATATCTGTCATCTCATCCATTCATCCCTTCACATTTCTTCACATTTCTTTTCTCCTCTTTTCTTTTTCTTTCTTTTTTCTTTTTTTGTTTAAACTGCTCCCTGTTTGAAAATTCTTATTCCTTCACATCTTTTATAATTTAACCCATCAAAAGTTACCTCTTCTAATCAGACTTTCTTGGAAATCATGAGAACAATCCCTCTTTCCTCTTTGAGCTTGTAGGCTGCTAAGCACATCCTCTAATATCGAACCCATTTTGCCCTATATTTATGTATGTGTCTTCCCTCCATTATCAGTTTGTAAATTTCAGGCAGAGATAGCACTCCTGCATTTTCTGTATTTCATGGCACTTAGCATGATACTTGTACATTGAGTGATAGGTGTGCAACAGATATTTTTTGAATCGATAAATGAGTGAATGAATGTGTGTTTACATCACGTCCTATAAGAAAAAGAATATACAAGTACAGAAGCAATTCTTTGAACAGAGCAGATTGCAAAAGGTACTTTTAAATTAAAACTATAAAAATAACTGATGTATCAGTATTCTTTTAAAAGTTGGTTTTATTTTAAAAATTGTAGATACCAATGACATGAATAGCTAACTAATTCTTCTGGTTTCTTTTAAAATCTCTTTTCCAAGATGTTCAAGGATGTTTGACTTTTGTTTTTTTTCTCTCTCTTTTAATCATAAATAGGTATAAACAGTGCTTTAAATACTCTGAGTACTAAAGAACAAAATTATGACAAAAAGAAAATGACCATGACTAATTTTCAATACTATCTGTTGGTAGCAACCAGATACACTTGCATTCTAACCAGTGGCATGTATTTGTACAAAAGTTTCTAAGTACACAAGAGGAACTTGCAGGTCATTTTTTGCCAAATAGTATTTTGTGCCAAAGAAATATAATTAAAAGACAATGAGGATGATAGATTCAGTTGTTGAATTTCTAGAAATTTAAAATGTTGGTATTTTGAACAAAAAATATAAAGTTATGAAATAGTTCAAAGATAGAATGATAAAAATAGCTTTACCGATTACTTTAGCTGTATTGTGCTCTGAAAAGTCATGTGCTCCAATTACTCATGACTGTCAGTTAAACTTCTGGTGAACTGGCTAAACAAAAATGTTTTAGGAGCATTGGATAGCTATGTAATATTTTACTAAAAAGAATTAGTGTGTCTTATGAGAATTATGGTTGCAGATTGCCATTAGCAGCAAATTCTATCTACCTCAATAACTTCTTAGGAATTAATTGAGAAGACTTCTGGTTGCCTTATTAGTTCATAGGCAAATAATAATAAAACTAACATAGTTATGGTTAAAAGATCATGTATCAAAAATAAAACATATAAAATACAATATCAGGGATGAGGCCTGAATTTTAGGTATTCATAATTTACTAGTGATGTATTACTAGTTCATGTAAATTTCATTAGCTTTTATGATAATGCTTTTTTTCTAGTGCTCACTTTTTAAAGTGTGATTTTATGGAACAAGAGGTTTCTTGGAAGCACCCTGTGGTGATATGATAAAAATCCTTGAATCCATTTAGATAGGTTAATAGCAAAATTAGTAGACAAATAGTGCTTCCCTGGAGTTCTGGAGCATCATTTCCCAAAGTTTTTTATGTTAAGCATTATATCTTAGAAGGTTAGTAAATGCTAAATAAGGAAAAGAGTGAGGAGTTTGCAGACTCTTCAAATATAGGAAACAATGGACTGAGTAAAAGTAAAAGGATTCCTTCTTAAATCTTTTTATATACTAATGTGCATCATGAACTCTCAAGAGGGACATATAGTGAGCAGCACTTTCAAAAATTATTTGACCACCGGACCACTTTTTAACTGAACATCACTACCAGTATGGAACATGTTTTCTGAAACACTGTCCTCCTAAGTGTTTCTAAGTGAGAAAAAAAGAAAAATGATATGCATATAGAATAATCTACCTTACATATCTGTCATAAAATGTTGTATATAATAAGATGCCATGAGAAAAGGCACCCACGTTGTCATCATAGAGCTTACATGTTAGGGGAAAAACTTTATAAATAAGCTGACAGATACAATAAATAATTGTACTCCATGATATATGCTATGAGGGAAACAAACAGGGAGTTGAGATGGAGAATTGCAGAATGAATCTGCCCTAGGTAAGATGGTCAGGAAGGACTCCAGGCAGGTAATATTTAAGCTGCATGTAAACAGAAAGTACTCATCTTTTTAGGGGTGAGGTATTCCATGAAGAAAGAAGAACATGCAGAGGCTCCAAGGTGGGAAGAAACTGGCCATGTTTAGATAGAAGCATACACAGGAAGTAACACACACACACACACACACACGCATGCACACGCACACGCACAAACATGCACATGCACAAGCCTATCTAGCATGGAGAGGTAAGCAGGATCCAGATCATGCAGAGCCTGGATGCCAAAATGAGAGAGTTTGGAATTTACTCTGTATACTTTGGGAAGCTTTTGCAGGGTTTTAAAGAGGGAACTGTGTTATTTGATTTACATCGTGAGAAGATCACTTTTTCTACTCTAAGGTAGATTGATTAAAAGTGGCCGAGAGTAGAACTTTAGAGGACCAGTTAGGAGGCTGTTGTAATCCAGATGAGAGATGAAAGGGCTACTGTGTTAACAGACTGAAGATAGAGTTTGATGCTTTCCAGTGGGAGATAAGAGGGAAGCAGCAAATAGGCATGACCTTGATCTCCTTTTCTTCCTCGTCTCTCCTTTCCAAATAGCACAACCAGAGATATTTAGCACCACTGCTTTATGCCAAAGTATTAAGTATGTAAGTTACACATCTCTCTTGAGTTTGACTTTATTTGATGTAATGTTTGGAAGACTTCCAAAATGACCAACAGAGACAATGTGTAAAATCTCTTGAAGTCACATTTTCCCTTTGGCCTGTTTTATTCATCCTATTCTGACACTTTAATTTATTTCAACACACTCTTTCACTTTGAATAAACCTCATTTGCTTTCACCTTAATTATGACAGTCTTGCATAGGACATACAAATGAACAATACATTGATTCTATAAGAAATAAGAATTTCTTTGACAAGGATATGCCACCATGGCATTCTCTGCCATAGCTGTTCTTATTAGTATCATTTACACTAGCTAGATGTTATTTCCCCTAAATTTAAATCATGCTTAATACCATTTATGGACTTTAACTCAATGATAAAAAATTTATATATTTTATTTTTTGTGGTACATGAATTATATTTTATTAGATGGAAGGAGGTTGTGAAAGTGAGAGCAGAAATTAAAGTAAAAAACAATTAAAGAAGAGCAATAAATTAAAAATTTGGCCCTCTGGAAAGATTAAAAACATTGTTTTGGTGAGATTTCGAAAGGAAACAAATTTGAAATATGGGAAAAGTAAGTAATATTAGTAAGAAAAAAGTAACAGAGATTAAAATTATAAATAGAGATTACTATGACCATTATGTACCAATATATTTGAGTCTAAACAGAATAGACAAATTACTAGAAAAAAAATACGTGAAGAAGCAGTTTAAAATATTCCCATTAAATAAAAACAATTCAGTGCAATCTTATAGACAATTGCCAACAGACTTGCAAAGAATGGATCATTCAGATTGTACAAAAACCTTGAGCAAATAAAGAATGAACATCTTGGATGATAAAGGGAGATAATATTATTAGCAGAAAGGAAAATTACAGGGCAATCTTATATATGCCTATAAATGCAGAATTTCTTAACAAAATATAAGTAAACTGAATATAGTAACATTTCGAAAAATAAAACATCTTTACCAATTTGGAATTATACTAAAAGTGTTAGTGTCATTAAATATTATGTAACAGATCAAAATTTAATGATAAAAAACTTAAAACAAGACTAAGTTATTGAGGAACCTCTTTCATATTGAGTGCTTGTGCTACACAGAAGTATTGTGAAGATTAATTTTAACTTCACCTATTCAAATTTAAATTACACATACTTTTATATGTTAGCCAAATGTTATGTATATGAGGACTGTAGAGAAGTTAGAGAAGTTTGTTTAGTATTTGCCACATGTGCATTTACAAACTGAATTTCTTCAAAACGCAATACTTAGGAACATTTTCTCTTGAGTTTTCTACGGTTATTAAATGAATACACCAATACATATTTTAAATAGCTATTAATATCAGTTAACAGAAATAACAAGTATTTTTGTTTTGGAGCTTGGTCGTGAAGAAGAAATACCTAATAGTGAAATTTATTAAATTTTAAATAATATTATAGAGTAAGATTATATAATGCTTTAAAAGTAAACTTAGATATATGTGACTTAAGTATAATAGTAGGCCTAGTTTTTGTTATTTCTCTTTGGTACTGAAATTGTTAAATAGGAACATGAATATATGTGAAGATATGTCTTTTCATGCACGCTTCAAGTTCTCATTATTTCTCATCTTATTTATTATCTTTTACTCCTAATGCAGCTCTCTGCTCCCATCTCTAAGCAAGTCTCCACCTTGCTGCCAAAAACAGCAGATTAACAGAATCATTAACAAAAGATTTTGTCTTTCTAAAAATTTATGCCATTCCCATTTGAAATGTATTCGGTTTAAAATACAAACTTTTTCTCTTGCTGTGTAGGACCTTTTAATGCATCATTTCTTTATGCCTCTGCCTTACACAGCAGAAGCATATTATCATTATCATTACCATTTTGCACTTTAGGAGATTGAAGCTTAGAGACGTTAAATAAGTTCAACAAAGTCGTAAAGCACATAAATGACAGTATAAATTACACACTGTATGAATCCAGTCCTTTGAAGTTTGTTGAAAACCATCTATGGCACCATAAATGTTCTATGTGTGTTGAAAAAAAAAAACTGTCTACAATTGGGTGGAGTTTTATATACATATGTATTTTTTCAATTGATCAAATTTATTACTTTTGTTATCAAGATTTCTGCTTTCTACCCATTTCCCTCTGTTTATCCTATGAAAAGAAATTTGGTAAAATCACCCTTATCTCTTTATAGTTGTCAATCTAAGGCTGTATAATTTGATCACATAGTTTTATCTTCCTGAAGAAGAGAATCTTTCATTATTATAAAATGACTCTCAGTATTTCTCATGTTTTTATCTCAGTCTGTTTAATCTGATACTAATATAGCCACATGAGCATTCTTTTGATTAGTGTTTCCCTGGTATGTCTGTTTTTTCACCCTTGTTACTTTCCTACTTTATGTGTCCTTACATTTTAGAAATCTCTCTGGCATAGAACATTAAATGGATTTTTTTTTAATCTCATCTAGTAGTTTTTATCTTTTCTATTTTGGAGGAAATACATTGTTTCTCTTCTTTTAGTATCTACTCTTAAATAACAACATGTTCTCTTAACTTATGAAAGTATAAAGTCAACCAAGTACCCTTTGCTCTTGTCAGACAACAAACAGGAGTCTTCTGATTTGGAAGACATTAATTCCTTTAAATGTTAGCTCCCTTAACTTCCTTTAATTCCAAGTAACCTGCTAACTTGTATGTTATTTTTATGTCCTTGGAAAAAGTTTAATTCTGTCTGTTTCTAAAGAATAAGACATTCTTATTGTTATTTTATATAGTCAATGCTCATTTTAATTTATCTGAAAATTTATAGCTTTCATTTTTTTTCTTCTTGCTTTTTAGCCTTATTATCCTAGATTATTTTACATTTGCATGAAGTACATTCTCTAGAGTTTCCTTCAATGAAGTTCCACTGGAAGCAAACTTCCCAATCTTAGTGGACTGAAAATATTTTTATTTTACTTTTGATTTTTGGAAAAAATTCTACTGGAGCTAGAATTCTGAGTTATTTCTTTCAGCATTCAAAGATTTAATTTCATAGGAAGTTGAGAAGTTGGCCAACAGTTTCACAATCACTCCTTTGGCAGTAATCCGTCTTTTCTTACTGGCTATTTTTAAGATTGCTCTTATGTCTTTGGTGTTCTGAAGCTTCGATATGATACAACAAAATGTAGGTTTCTTTTTAGTTATTTTGCTTGCAATTTGTGATTTTTGAGGTGAAGGTTTGGTGAAATTCATCAGTTCTGAAAATTTCTCAGCCATTTTTTGTTAAATAGCCCTTCTGCCTCATTCTCTCTGTCCCTTCCTTTGTAACTCCAATTAGACTTATGTTATATCTTCTCACTCTGTTTTCCATGTATTTTAACCTCTCTTTTATGTTTGTTACTCTGACTTTTTATGTTGAATTCTCCATAATTCTTCTAGCCTTTCTTTCAGTTTTCTAATTATCTCTCAAATACGAGCAACTAATCTCTATTAAACTTGACCATTCCATTTTGAATTTCAAGTATCATGTTTTATTTTTAGATATTACATGTTGTTTTCAAATGTGCTTTGTCTTTTTTATAGTTTCCTGTTATCATTTTAAGCTTATCTTTTATTTCTTTAAGTATTATCAACATGGTTATTTTATTGCTGTCTCTGTTAGTTATAATATTTGAAATCTTCACCACCAACTTTTATTGCTTTTGTTTCTACCATTCTTACTTATGTGCTTTGCCTCTTTATGAGTGAAGTGATTATTTACTATGTGATAGCCATTTCATGGAAAATTACTTGTGGAAATTCTTTGAGGCTTAGTATGAAGATGTTTTTCCTGAAAAATATTTGTCTTTGCTTCTGCTATGTACGTACACTATAGGACCACTTCAATGATTTGAGGTTGTTTTGTTTTAAAACTACATGAATTATATTAATTTGGGCTGCAAACATACCCAAGTGATTTGCAAACATACTTTTTGGTTACAAAGTGAGTCAGTAGTGTCCCGCCTTTATAGATGGTCTCTTATTAGACTCTCCACTTTATTTATTTATTTATTTATTTTATTTTTTATTTTTTATTGATCATTCTTGGGTGTTTCTCGCAGAGGGGGACTTGGCAGGGTCACAGGACAACAGTGGAGGGAAGGTCAGCAGATAAACAAGTGAACAAAGTTCTCTGGTTTTCCTAGGCAGAGGACCCTGTGGCCTTCCGCAGTGTTTGTGTCCCTGGGTACTTGAGATTAGGGAGTGGTGATGACTCTTAACGAGCATGCTGCCTTCAAGCATCTGTTTAACAAAGCACATCTTGCACCGCCCTTAATCCATTCAACCTTGAGTGGATACAGCACATGTTTCAGAGAGCACAGGGTTGGGGGTAAGGTCACAGATCAACAGGATCCCAAGGCAGAAGAATTTTTCTTAGTACAGAACAAAATGAAAAGTCTCCCATGTCTACCTCCCTCTACACAGACACGGCAACCATCCGATTTCTCAATCCTTTCCCCACCTTTCCCCCCTTTCTATTCCACAAAACCGACACTGTATCATGGCCCGTTCTCAATGAGCTGTTGGGTACACCTCCCAGACAGGGTGGTGGCCCGGCAGAGGGGCTCCTCACCTCCCAGTAGAGGCGGCCGGGCAGAGGCACCCCTCACCTCCCGGACGGGGTGGCTGGCCGGGTGGGGGGCTGACCCCCCCCACCTCCCTCCCAGACTGGGCGGCTGGCCGGGCGGGGGGCTGACCCCCCCACCCCCTCCCGGACGGAGCGGCTGGCCAGGCAGAGGGGCTCCTCACTTCCCAGTAGGGGTGGCCGGGCAGAGGCATCCCTCACCTCCCGGACGGGGCAGCTGGCCAGGCGGGGGGCTAACCCCCCCACCTCCCTCCCAGATGGGGCGGCTGGCCGGGCGGGGGGCTGACCCCCCCACCTCCCGGACGGGGCGGCTGGCCGGACGGGGGTCTGACCCCCCCACCTCCCTCCCGGTCGGGGCGGCTGGCCGGGCGGGGGGGCTGACCCCCCCACCTCCCTCCCGGACGGAGCGGCTGGCCGGGCAGAGGGGCTCCTCACTTCCCAGTAGGGGCGGCCGGGCAGAGGCGCCCCTCACCTCCCGGACAGGGCGGCTGGCCAGGCGGGGGGCTGATCCCCCCACCTCCCTCCCGGACGGGGCGGCTGGCCGGGCGGGGGGCTGACCCCCCCTACCTCCGTCCCGGACGAGGTGGCTGCCGGGCGGAGACGCTCCTCACTTCCCAGACGGGGGTGGCTGCTGGGCGGAGGGGCTCGTCACTTCTCAGACGGGGCGGCTGCCAGGCAGAGGGTCTCCTCACTTCTCAGACAGGGCGGCGGGGCAGAGACGCTCCTCACATCCCGGACGGGGCGGCAGGACAGAGGTGCTCCCCTCATCTCAGACGATGGGCGGCCCGGCAGAGACGCTCCTCACTTCCCAGATGTGATGGCGGCCGGGAAGAGGCGCTCCTCACTTCCTAGATGGGATGGTGGCCGGGCAGAGACGCTCCTCACTTTCCAGACTGGGCAGCCAGGCAGAGGGGCTCCTCACATCCCAGACGATGGGCGGCCAGGCAGAGACGCTCCTCACTTCCCAGACGGGGTGGCAGCCGGGCAGAGGCTGCAATCTCGGCACTTTGGGGGGCCAAGGCAGGCGGCTGGGAGGTGGTTGTAGCGAGCCAAGATCACGCCACTGCACTCTAGCATGGGCGCCATTGAGCACCGAGTTAACGAGACTCCGTCTGCAATCCCGGCACCTCGGGAGGCCGAGGCTGGCAGATCACTCGCGGTTAGGAGCTGGAGACCAGCCCGGCCGACACAGCGAAACCCCGTCTCCACCAAAAAAATACGAAAACCAGTCAGGCGTGGCGGCGCACGCCTGCAATCGCAGGCACTCAGCAGGCTGAGGCAGGAGAATCAGGCAGGGAGGTTGCAGTGAGCTGAGATGGCAGCAGTACCGTCCAGCTTCGGCTCGGCATCAGAGGGAGACCGTGGAAAGAGAGGGAGAGGGAGACCGTGGGGAGAGGGAGAGGGAGAGGGAGAGGGAGAGCGAGAGCTAGAACATATATCTTAAGAAGGGAATAATGAATCACTCTCCACTTTAGACAGGCCCTAGGCTTTGTCTCTCCCTGATGTGCTTCCCAAGTCTGTAAAAATACCTCACTAGCTCTCCAGTGCTATTAAGAAAAAAAAAGTGTATGTACGTTCTCTTTCTCTCTCTCTTTCTCCAATTTTAGTTATTTTAAGCAGGAGATATTAGCTGAACACCTAACCCTTTGTATAATTGGATGCAAGCATTCAATTTCATAAGCTTCTGAAACTTAGCAAGAATTGTACTAAAAGTATAACATAGAATAACCTTATGGGCAAAGTTTATTAAATGGATATAGCTGATTATGACACACTAATTTTATCTTTGTGTGTGTGTGTGTGTGTGTGTGTCCTTTTTTTTTTTTTAATTATACTTTAAGTTCTGGGATACATGTGCAGAACATGCATGTTTGTTACATAGGTATACATGTGCCATGGTGGTTTGCTGCACCCATCAACCGGTCATCTACATTAGGTACTTCTCCTAATGCTATCCCTCCTCTTGCCCCCCGCCCCCCAACAGGCCCCGTTGTGTGATGTTCCGCTCCTTGTGCCATATGTTCTCATTGTTCAACTTCCACTAATGAGTGAGAACATGCAGTGTTTGGTTTTCTGTTCCTGTATTAGTTTGCTGAGAATGATGGTTTCCAGGTTCATCCATGTCCCCTGCAAAGGACATGAACTCATTCTTTTTTATGACTGCATAGTATTCCATGGTGTATATGTGCCACATTTTCTTTATCCAGTCTATCATTGATGGGCATTTGGGTTGGTTCCAATTCTTTGCTATTATTATGAACAGTGCCACAATAAACATATGTGTGCATGTGTCTTTATAGTGGAATGATTTATAATCCTTTGGGTATATACCCAGTAATGAGATTGCTGGTCAAATGGTATTTCTGGTTCTGGATCCTTGATGAATCGCCACACTATCTTCCACAATGGTTGAACTAATTTACACTCCCAGCAACAGTGTAAAAGTGTTTCTATTTTGCCACATCTTCTCCAGCATCTGTTGTTTCCTGACTTTTTAATGATCACCATTCTTACTGGCGTGAGATGGTGTCTCATTGTGGTTTTGATTTGCATTTCTCTAATGCCAGTGATGATGAGCTTTTTTTCTATGTTTGTTGGCCACATAAAATGTCTTCTTTTGAGAAGTGTCTGTTCATATCCTTCACCCACTTTTTGATGGGGTTGTTTTTTTCTTGTTAATTTGTTTGAGTTCCTTATAGATTCTGGATATCAGACCTTTGTCAGATGGATAGACTGCAAAAATGTTCTCCCATTCTGTAGTTTGCCTGTTCACTCTGATGATAGTTTCCTTTTCTGTGCAGAAGCTCTTTAGTTTAATTAGATCCCATTTGTAAATTTTGGCTTTTGTTGCAATTGCTTTTGGTGTTTTAGTCATGAAGTCTTTGCCCATGCCTATGCCCTGAATGGTATTGCCTAGGTTTTCTTCTAGGGTTTTTATGATTTTAGGTTTTACATTTAAGTCTTTAATCCATCTTGAGTTAATTTTTGTATAAGATATAAGGAAGGGGTCCAGTTTCAGTTTTCTGAATATGGCTGGCCAGTTTTTCCAACACCATTTATTAAATAGGGAATCCTTTCCCCGTTGCTTGTTTTTTCAGGTTTGTCAAAGATCAGATGGTTGTAGATATGTGGTGTTATGTCTGAGCCCTCTGTTCTGTTCCATTGGTCTGTATATCTATTTTGGTACCAGTACCATGCTCGTTTGGTTACTGTAGACTTGTGGTATCATGGCTTTGTTTACCCTGTGAGGGGAAAACCGCCTACTCAAGCCTCAGTAATGGCAGATGCCCCTCCCCCTACTAAGCTCGAGCGTCCCAGATGGACTTCAGATGACTATTCTGGCAGCAAGAATTTCAAGCCAGTGGATCCGAGCTTGCTGGGTTCCGTGCGGGTGGGATCCGCTGAGCAAGGCCACTTGGCTCCCTGGCTTAAGCCCTTTTTCCAGGGAAGTGAATGATTCTGTCTCTCTGGTGTTCCAGGAGCCAATGGGGTACCAAAAAAAAAAAAAAAAAAAAAAAAAAAATACTCCTGCAGCTAGCTTGGTGTCTGCTCAGATGACCACCCAGTTTTATGCTTCAAACCCAGGGCCATGGTGGTGTAGGCACCCGAGGGAATCTCCTGGTCTGCAGGTTGCGAAGAACATGGGAAAAGTGTAGTGTCTGGGCTGGAGTGCACCCTTCCTCACGGCTTCCCTTGGCTAGCGGAGGGAGTTCCCCGACCCCTTGCGCTTCCCAGGTGACACAATGCCCCACCCTGCTTCAGCTCTCCCTCTGAGGGCTGCACCCACTGTCTAACCAGTCCCAATGAGATGAACCGGGTACCTCGGTTGGAAATGTAGAAATCACCTGGCTTCCGCGTTGATCTCAATGGAAGCTGCAGACGGGAGCTGTTCTTATTCGGCCATCTTGCCTGGAAACCCTCAATTTTATGTTTAATAGAAAACAAAGATTTTATTCACGGAGAACAGCTCATCAGGGTTCTTGGGATGAGGAGGAATAACATCAATTACAAATATAATAATGGCTAACACTATTAAGGATTTGCAGTGTAACAACTTCTCAAAGTGCTTTACATGCATTACGTTTTTTAATCCTTATAATAATTCAATGGGATAGTTAATATTTGTATCCCCATTTTATATATGAGGAGACTGAGGCACAGAGTCACAAATAATAAATAGTACAAAAGATGTCAGGCCGGGCGCAGTGGCTTACTCCTGTAATCCCAGCACTTTGGGAAGCTGAGGCGGGTGGATCACTTGAGGTCAGGAGTTCAAGATTAGCCTGGCCAACATGGTGAAACCCCGTCTCTGCTGAAAATACAAAAATCAGCTGGGTGTGGTGGCACAAGCCTGTAGTCCCAGCTACTTGGGAGGCTGAGGCAGGGGAATTGTTTGAACCCGGGAGGCGGAGGTTGCAGTGAGCCAAGATGGTGCCACTGCACTCCAGCCTAGGAGACAGAGCAAGACTCCGTCTCAAAAAAAAAAAAAAAGATGTCAAACTTGGGTAGTAAGAATCTAAAGTACTCTATATCAAGAATCTAAAGTATGCTCTATACTGTATTGTTGCCCTAGCTGTAAAATAAAGTGAAAGATATTTTTATTTATGCGCAGAGAAAAGTTTCAAATATATCTTATAGGGGATAGGATTAAAGCAAAACATTTGTACATTTGTAAGAACAGTTATCCTATAATGTGGGAGCCATCATATAAGATCACATAAATGTTGGTTGGTGAATGAATGCTTTTATTATGAGAAATACTAATGACAATTGTGGTGGTATAATAATAAATTATAAGGAAAGTAGTAACAACAATTTACAATTCTTCCAAATTGTAAAAGAGAGAGATTACTCTTATAGTAAATCTTTCTAAAAATTAGTCAATTAAAATATATTTAATTTCATGCCTCTATAACTTCCAAAACTCAAATACTGTATAATGTAGTAAAAAATACAAATAACACAACAGCAAAGTCACTTAGAGAGGCAGCACCACATAGACTACTTATATTTAGGTAATGTTATATGGAATAAACTGAGGAAGAAAGATCTAAGATAATGATCCAAATGAGTGTAATTTCTAGCTCAAAAAATGGTTACAAATATTATTATAGAAAACATTGACAATATTTGTAGATGCATGGCAAATAAGGGAACAGTTTTTGAAAATATGGTAAAACTAATGACTTTGTACTCAACTACAGTCAACTCTTAATTAACTGGCCTAATTAGGGTGAGGTGAGGAATAGATAAACAGAAAATCACAGATTACCTAGAAGTGGTTAAAACAAAAGTAATTTAAAATATGACATAAGTAAATTTTTTAATAATCTAGTATTTTGGAACACAGTTCACAGATATGATCCGAAACTGTAAAAGTAATACAAGTACTTTTATTTAAGATCACATGAATCATCTGCCCAAAATTACTGGGCTGTTAAACAACTTTTTTTTTTTTTTTTTTTGAGATGGAGTCTCACTCTGTCACCCAGGCTGGAGTGCAGTGGTGCAATCTCGGCTCACTGCAACCTCCGCTTCCCAGGTTCATGTGATTCTCCTACCTCTGGAGTAGGTGGGATTACAGGAGTGCCCCACCGCACCCAGCCTTAAACAGCTTCTTGGTAAAGATCTTTGTATTCATCAGACTTGAGTTAACCAGACACATGACTCTTTTCTCTTTATTTGCTCTCTTACCTGAATTCTACCAAAATCCTTTGCTCCGTGATATTAGAATACACCTATAAGGCTGTATTAGGCACCTCTGTGTCATCTATTGGTTACTACAAATGTCTTTTGACATGTGGATATTTTATTGATGTATAGAATTTTAATGTGCTCACAAATCTACTCTCTGTGATTATTACTTTAGTTATCTTCTACCAGAAAATGAAGATTTGAGTATCCACACAAACATGTAGTCATTTAGAGAAACTCTTGATCAAATTTACCTTTGCTTTGCTTCTGTAAAATTTATCTATAAATTTTCCATGTTATTGATTTTTTCATAAGTTTAATAGATAGATAAGACTGTAATCTAATTCTATATTTAGTTGGATAAGACTAATTTGCTTTGTTTCTTCTAAAGCACTCAAATTGGCTAGTATATCTACCTAAAAATATCTGCTAAATTGAATTACTAAACTGAAGTTGTTGAATTTCTGAGTTACAAAATAAAATTAGAAGCAAACAAACTCTCATGTCTTGGTACCATTTTATAGTTATTGGGAAGAAAAATAAAGTTTCAGTAATTTAGTTTTAGTTACCTGAGCAAGGTCTCCCAGAAGCAACTCAGTAGAGCTAAGACTAGAAATCAGGTAAGAACTCTTATCTTAGTGTTATTTCATATCCTATCGGCATTTTCCAATTTTTTTATAATAAGCTTTATTTTTAGAACAGTTTTAGATTTACAAAAAAGTTGAGAAGATAAGTACAGAGTTCCCATATACCTCATACTCAGTTTTTCTTATTATTAAAATCTTACATCAGTGTGGTATATTTACTACAGTTAGTGAACCAATATTAATACACTATTGTTAACTAAAGCCCACAGTAACTTCAGATTTTTTTTTGTTTTATCTAATCCAGATCAATTTTACAAGATGTTTATGAGTGTTGTTGGGGCAGAGGGAGAAAAATGTATCTTGTGGTAAAATAAATTTAGGAAATGCTAAGTAAAAATTAGACATATATCTTACCTGAAAAATTCAGAGCCTTTAAGATATATAATTTAAATCTCAAAGTAGAGTCTAAAATGTGTTATGTTTCCCAAAATGCTTGGGTAACTGAACTTTTATTATATAGAACACTTCAAAGAACTTCTGTTCTGAGGAATATCCTTTGGAAAATTCTGCCCTACACTATGGCCCATGATATTAACTTAGACTGGATTAATTTAGATATAAAATTGGTAAAACTCAATTTCATTAAGATAATCTCTTAAAGGATGGCTGAGAAAGTGTTTAGTTCCTAGAGGTGGCTATTGAATGAAGGTTAAATCTACTCTCCTGACCCAGCTCCATGGTAACTAACTCTTCTTGATGTTTTACTCTCTGACTGTAGCTAGAGCTTAATTATACAAAGTCTCAACAATTAAACATTCAAACATAATCCATTAAAAGAGAAAAAGATGATATCAAGTATTTTTTAAACGAAAAATATCCATGGAATTTTAGAATAATCTCTTCAGAATCACAGCACAATGAGAACTCATTCTCAGGATGGTCACCCAAGATGTTACATTTTGATCTGCAGCTTCTGTTTATCAAGTCAGGAAAGTATAAGGATATATTTTGCAATAGTTTTTAGGCGACAGTTTTTGCTCAGTTATCCAGTTTTAAAAAAATAATACTGTTAACTATACCAAGGTTAGCCCAGAACATTTTAGTGAATTCTCTACTGAAGGTTGCAGATTTCTAGTGAATAGAAACATGTGGTCCTCATCAAGTACTGTTATGATACCTATGTGGGCTGATGCATAATCAGTACTTTTATATATATATATACACACACACACACAAACAGATATACATACATATTCATGAAGATCACAGAGCAGAAAAATGAGTAGTTACGAAAAACCATAGAATTTGCCATCACATTAAAATTTACTCAATATTAATTAGTGATTTGTATGTTCATCTCACTTCAAATACGAAGAGAAAAACATTTCAGTATATAAAATCAGAGAACATTATTGAATTTCATGTGAGATTTTCTAGCCACATTTTAAAATAGGGCAAAACAATATAAACATTCAACTTATCAAGTAAATCTCAGAATTGTATACTTTTCTCTTAAGAATGACTTTTAAAGCACCAAATAATTAAGATGTTATGTTAACATGAATAATTTCATAAGCAAATGGAAACCACAGAAATGCAGTAATACAGTTCTCAGCCATTGTTGTTTGATAATTTGCATGGTTTAGGCTTTTCAAATTAAGCAATACATAGTATTGATGAAGAGTGGATGATGTGAGCAGAGCCACACAAGCACTGTCCCTCCCTGACTCCAGCAATAAGACTGATCGGGCAACAGGAACCTGCCTCAGTGAAGTGCTTTAGCCCGGGCAGTGACTGCATTAGAGATGCTGGAAACTCTGACTCATGTTTTTGTGGCTTCTTTTCCCCTCTCTTGAGGCACAGAATAGAACAGAACAGAGAACAGAAAGCAGAAAGAAAAAGGGGGAACAGAGGAAGGGAAATTTCATAACTCTCTAGAATATTTCATTGTTCAACTGTGGTCATACCTTATTTCCATGGGAATAAGTAGTCTGAGTTGGTTGTGCTTGGGATTCAGAGCCTCTACTATGCCAGAGTAAGCACACACTTCACCTTTCCCCTGTTAACATAGTCTAGCCTCACCCTGGCCAAATATTGAAAAGTACAAGACTTCTTTCTAAAGTATCTTAATCCAGTGCACACTTTCTTGCTAACAGACAAATTCTCTAAGTGCTGAAGGAATTCTGATAGGGTTTTTAATTTTATTAATTCAAACTAGTAATGTTTACTCATTTGTTCTAGACAGTGATCATACATTGTTCCTGCCAATTGTTTGATGCTTGGAGGGGCAGAGTCATAGAGAATAGGTAATATTTCTATCTGTGGCCCTTCCATAAACAGTTCTGACAGATTCCACACTGTATTCAACACTCAGGGGCTGCCAGCTTTCCCTAATATAGCTCCCTGAATATACTTACAGTTTAGCTGAGGGATTAACAAATTCACAAAATCTATATTTCTTAAGGCAAAATAGGATTTGTGTCTTAAGAGAACTATAAAGAGAATGCTTTTTAATTGAAAGTCTTTTAAGAGACTCGTAAGCAGAGTGTCACAGACCAAGGTTGGAAGCCACATTTAGTTGTGATTATCAGAAAGCTTTACATCCAAGTGGTAAGAATCTGAGTTGGTGAATGGTGGAAGCAAGGCAGAATCCCTGACAGAGAATGACAGATTCAGAAGCACAGAGATAGAAAGAAAAAACAATTATTTAGGAGCAGAAAGCATTTATTTTTAGTTGGAACATAGCATGTACTGGGAAGGTTGAGAGAGAGAACTGGAAAAGTAAGGTGAGAGCAAGGGAGCATTTTATGTATACACCTGTTTACTACATGTACATACTGTAAATATTGGCTTTCTAGAACCATATGGAATTCCAGACGGAAAATTCCAGATGAAATAATCAAATAGCTTAGTGTTAACACTAAATGATTGAACTTTATATTTTCAGTTTTGGGACAAAAGTTTTTATGAAGCACACAATATACTCTGTATCTTACCAGAACATATTATATATTCCTCTTCCATGGAGCCCTAAAAATTCCTCAAATGTATTTTGGAGGACCAAGAAAAAGTTGTTAAATGAGAGAATGTTCCTCCTATTGCCTCTCCCTCATTCCCAGGGCAGTTCAACTTTTTACTGTTTTGCTTGTTAGAAGATATCTACAATATTTCATTTGAAGAAAGTGTTCCATCAATAAAACAAAGCTTGAGCCCTGTAAGAAATTCTTGTGTAGTCATATTACTAAGAAAGTATTTAATCATTCTCAGCATTCCATTTCATTTAATATAATAGACATAAATATCATGGAGAGATGAATGGATAGAAACAAGCACATGGATGGAGAGAAATAATAGTATTTGGTGTGGGATCTTTTCATGAAAAGTTGTGTATGCAGGAATAAGTTAATAACATATTATAAAATTGGGCCACTTTTAACCATTTATATTTTGGGGGGAATAGAAATCTTATTTTATACATGGATTTAGCCATTTACAAAATAACTTCCCAGGTTCTTAAGAAAGATCAGTGCCAAATTTTCTCTACACTTTTGTACAGGTTTTGTCCTTAATTCAAAGGCTCCCTTTAAAAATATTCCTCTTTACATTCTAAGAACATGTAGGTACTTGTAATATTTGGCATGTGTTTTACCTAACAGAAAAGGATTCTTATTAAATATATATTTCCGAAAATTAAAATAACAGTGAATATTATTCTAGTTATATTTTTAAAATAAAATGTTTCAAACTAACATTTACTCTTTATATAATCACAAATCACTCATTAATATTTAGATTGCACAATTATTTAATATTTGTCCTATTTAGTCTTAATTCATAATTATTTCTGTTATCTAATATTTTTAATCCAAATATCCAAATTTGATTTCAAATTTTTATACTCATGTGTAGGAATTCATGACATGAGAACCATATTTTTCATTTATTGCACAGCAAGGAACAAATCCTTAGAGAATATCATCCATAGAAATATAATTTGCAGCCCAGCATGGTGGCTCACGCCTGTAATCCCAACACTTTGTGAGGCTGAGGTGGGTGGATCATGAGGTCAGGAGATCGAGACCATCCCAGCTAACATGGTGAAAACCTGTCTCTACTAAAAATACAAAAAACTAGCCATGCATGGTGGTGGGCGCCTCTAGCCCCAGCTACTCGGGAGGCTGAGGCAGGAGAATGGCATGAACCCGGGAGGCGAGCCAAGATCATACCACTACACTCCAGCCTGGGTGACAGAGCAAGACTCCGTCTCAAAAAAAAAAATATATATATATATATACATGGCAGTCACATTAATTTAACAAATATTGAAATATCAACACTGAAATTTTCACTGGGCTTTATTAAGCCATTTCTATTAACATTTAAGGGAATGTGGTTTCCATATGCTTTTGAACAGAATTATATGTGGGTCTTCTAGAAAATGGATTAGGCCGGGCGCGGTGGCTCACGCCTGTAATCCCAGCACTTTGGGAGGCCAAGGTGGGTGGATCACGAGGTCAGGAGATCGAGACCATCCTGGCTAACACGATGAAACCCCGTCTCTACTAAAAATACAACAAAAAATTAGCCAGATGTGGTGGTGGGCGCCTGTAGTCCCAGCTACTCAGGAGGCTGAGGCGGGAGAATGGCGTGAACCAGGGAGGCGGAGGTTGCAGTGATCGCGCCACTGCATTCCAGCCTGGGCGACAGAGTAAGACCCGTCTCAAAAAAAAAAAAAAAAAAGGATTAAGGTTTTAGGAACAAAAGGGATTTTAAAATATACCATCTATCACATCTCTGCAGTTGTTGACTGGTATAAGTACAATGTGAAAGTACCACAAGTTAGTAAGATTTTAAAAACTAATCTTTATGTTATGGGACATTTAGAGAAAACATAAACGTGTTCAAAATATTCTTTTATGCTTAATAGTATACATTTTCTTTTAGTATATTCAGGAATGACAAATAATTAACTACCTGTGAATATAAAATAGAGTGTCTACCTCAGGAGCTTACATTCCTGTTGGGGATAAAAGATGTAGTCATATTTAAAGATAACTGCCCAAGATCTTATATCTTATGTGGTAAAGGCATCTGGCTACAGGATCTCAAAAATCTCTTTAAGCTGAAGTGATGGGGGAAGATTTTAGGAAGCAGTAAGAATATTTTTTGGTCACTGCATTAATGGGAGAGGACTGAAGCTGTAAAGAGGAGGAGGAGGCCATTCAACTAAGAGGAGCAAGATGAGCCAAAGTAGGGAGGCTGGATCTACTCCATGTGTTTACTAATTTGTCGAGGCTTGATTGGCTCCAGTGAGAGTTTTCTCTAGGAGAACAGCAAGAGTCAGAGCTAAATAAGGAGGATGGGCCAGATATGGAGAGGGTGATCAAGAAAAAGAGCCTCCTGGCAGTACTATAAGTTTCATTATTATTATATAATATTTTCACATTTATTCTATGTACCTTTCTGCGGCAAACAGAATAAGCTTCCCCATCTTCCTCAGAAAAGCCATCAATTTCCATTTAATGCCTGGAATCTATGGTGACATGTGAAAGAGGAAGGCAGAATGCGATAGGCTGAATAATAGTCGCCAAATATAATCAGGAGTGACTCCCTAGAATCTGTGAATGTTAGCTTTTACGGTAAAACGTATTTTGCAGCTGCGATGAAATTAAGTATCTGAGATGCAGTGGTTATTCTGGATTATCTGGATGAACCCTAAATGCAATTATAACTTTCCTTATTAGAGGGAGGAAGAAGGAGACTTCAGAGAAAGAGGCCGAGTGATGGAAGCAAAATCAGAGAGAAAAGATGCTAAGCTGCTGCCTTTGAATAAGGAGGAAGGGAACGTGAGCCAACAGATCCAAGAACTGAAGCTCTAGGCAGTGGAAAAGCCAAGGAAACTGATCTTCCCTTCGAGCCTCCGGAGGGAGTGTAGCCCTGCCAACACCTTTATTTTAGCCCCATAACAGTCATTTCAGACTTGTGGCCTCCAGAATTTTAAGAGAATGAATTTTTATTGTATTAAGCCATCAAGTTTGTGGTAGTTTGTGGTAATTTAGCCATAAGAAACTAATACACATAAGGAATTTGATGCTCATAAAGTCATAGGAAAGCCAGCACTGGGCTCTAGCAGGCCGGTGAGAGTGATCCACATTGGCTGCCATTAGAACACAAGAAGCCGGAGGATGAAGAGAGGTTGATTGATGGGTACAAGCACACAGTTAGGTAGAAGAAATGACCTAGTGATCAAAAGATCACCAGGGGACTATAATCAACAATAATCTATTGTAATTTCAAAATAGCTAGAAGAGAATTAATTTGAATATTCCTGGCATTAAGAAAAGACAAATATTTATGGTGATGGATATCCAAATTACCCTAATTTATCTTTATACATTCTATGAATGTATCAAATTATCACATGTATACCCAAAATATATACATCTATTACATATCAATTAAAAAATAGAAAAAAATCCTTAGAACGTTTAGCCACAGGAAATGAAATATTTTAATTTCAATTTATAAATATATTTTGTGGCAGAGAAGTATAATAATGTCAGCAATAAAAGACTTTCAACCATAAAAAAATTACCAACAAAATTTATCCTCTAGTCATTTTGGTAGAGTTTCTCATGGAGCAAACATCAGAATGAAAAGTTGTATCTGTATCTGTTTTATATATATTATTAAACTCTTAAAATAATGCATACCACTATTTTGTGCACACTAATTTAAGTAGGCCCTTTATTCCAGATATAGTTTCTGTACCTATTTCTTCTTTATAATAAAGGCTATTTATTAAATATTCAATATAATATCAATAATTCATATAGCCTTTTAATATGTTTTATAAAAGATTCACAAATATGGAAAGAAAGTCTTTGTGAAACTGAAAAATGTAAAAGAACGCAAGAACCCATGCTCTAATACAGTCACCAGGAAGCTCCTCTGCATGGCAGCCTCAAAATTGGTAAAGGGGCCTGAGAACATATATTCTGCCAGCACCTCTACCACAACTGCCTCTTGCCACACAGAAAGCTGAAGAATAGGCACAGAAATCTGCTACAGAAAACCCTCTCATATTCTATCAAGACTTTGCTTGTTGGGGCTAAAAAACAAAAACAGTAAAATGAGTTAAGAGGGTACCCTTTGCCTTACTTTCACCTTCAGAATATCTCAATAATTTCACAGAGGAGACTGAGAAATACAATTTTTAGCTTTCCAGTTTCTACAGTAGCAAAAATCATCCTAGAAAGAGAGTGTAATGAAAGAGGAGCAGGTAAATCCACAGAATTTATGCAAAGAGTTTGAGGTTATTAGACCACTCTAGGCGCTATCATTCCCTATGTTTTTATAGAATTACTTTCTAAGCAATATAAATTAATAGAATTAACCATGGAGAGATCACCTGTTGTGTGAGGAGCATCATATTAGGTCAAGATGGGAAGATACTTTAAGAAAGCCTTAACTTCTGCTCTTTAAGAGAGTACCTTAATACAGAAACAGAACTGATACCTGCATAGGGTTAATACAAATTAAATTATGTTTAGGAATGCTCCGTGATAAAAATGAGTTGGAAATGAATTTAGGAATTTTTCACATGGGAGGAGAGTTTTGAAAGAAGAGGCTTTCTCTGAGAGGAGAGGGAAATGCATTTCTGGGTGGTAGAAGACAGCTTATTGGCAGTATGGAGGCAGGAGTGAATGTGTTCATATGTGTGATTATAGTTGGTTGGTACCGGAGTCAGCATGGAGAAGTTGTGGAAATGAGAGTGCTAAGATGCACGTAGTTGCTAAGTAGCCAAGAAGCTCAAATTGAGGAACTGATTTTTCTTAGTGAAATTGTCTTGACTTTAGTAAAGTCATTGGACTAGGCTCTGATAAAGGAAGTTAGGAAACAGAACACTTGCAAAATTCATTTTGGGGATGCTGAGATGGCACTCAAAGGGCAAAAGGAAAAACTCTTAAATCTACTGCTGATGAGATGTGACAGAAACCATGCCAAAAAATGGCTTTTTTCTTTTCTTTTCTTTCTTTTTTTTTTTTTTTTTACAATAAAAGTAACAATACAGGTGGTCAAAAAAAAAAAAACCATGGTATAGAAAAACCATAAATTGAAAAGTAAAAGCTTTTCTTATATTCCATCCTGCCTCTGAATCTTCTGTCCTAAAGATTGCTGCTATTAACTTTCTTACGTATCCTTTAGAAAGCACTTTTCTGACATAAGGATCATGTATTAATGTACACAGAAGGGATCATGATATATGCACAGTACTGTCCCCGTCCATTGAAATCTTCTAATAGACAACACATTTACATCTAACCCATTCTTGGTAATGAGATTTCAAAAAAATCTCGTTGTATAGACTTTCCATAATACATGTAACCAGTTTACTGCTGTAGGATATTTATTGGGTTTTTTCCCCCCAGTTTTTACCTATTTGCCCCATTTACCTCTCCTGGCTCACATCTGATTACAGCATGATTTACTCAATATATTAGGCCTACTGTGGAGACATACTGCTCAGAAAAAAAAGATTCCTTTCATACTTTTCTCCCCAACACTAACTCTGCTCCAGCCACGCCAATCTCTTACATATTTGTCTAACACATCAGCTGTAATCCTGCTTTTTGCACGAGCATTCCTCTGCCTGGAATACTCTTTAGATATTGACTTGCTTCCTCCTTCACACCTTAGTTTCTGTTCCAACTTCTCAGTGAAGCTATTCTTGATCACAGTATTTAATATTGTAACCCCATCCCACTCCTAATATAATTCCCTTTAAAATTTTTCTCTGTAGACCATATCAATCTCTAAAATATTATATTCTAATTGATTGTACTCATCTCTTTTCACTAAAATATAAGTTTTATAAAGACAGTAATGTTGTATGTTATTTAATTATTACTACATAGCTTTCTGAGTAAAGAATTTCTAGACATCTTGTGTCCAACCAAGAACAAAATCTTTAATAAATCTTATTCTTCATTAATATTATTTTATTATTTAATCTCATTCTTGCTTCAAATACCTCCCCTTTCATTCTCAGATATATCCTAGCACTATAGATTTTTCCTTTAATAAATGTTACTTCAATATATATTCCTTGTAAAGCAAAGTAATAACATGTGGTAGGCACTAATTTAAAAAAATTGTATCAGTCAAATAAATAAATTATAACCCTTTCTCTAACAAAGAGATGTAAGTAATGCTGTTCTATACTTTGATAATTATCCTTTAACTTGATTTTTAGATAATTGTTGCCTAGTTAAAGAAAACCATTTGGTTGCACAAGGAAACATTCTAATTGTAGGTGAAATTGACATAGGATGTGTATTAGTCCAGATTCTCTACATCCATAATGGAAAGAAATAGTAATGACTGCGGTTAAAATGTAAATGATATACATGATAACGGCTTTCAATAGGCAGTGTTATTTAATACAGGCATAATTCATTTTATTGTGCTTCACTTGTGGCACTTTGCAGATATGGCATATTTTATAAATTGAACATCTCCAGCAACCCTGTGTTGAACAAGTGTGTTGGTGCCATTTTCCCAACAGCATGTGGTCACTTTGTGTCACTGTCACATTTTTATAATTTTCACTATACCTCAAACTTTTTATTATTACTGTATCTGTTATGGTTATCTGTGATCAGTGATCATTTATTTTACTATTGCAATTATTTTGGGGTGCCACAAACCATGCCCATAAAATATTACAAACTTAATCAATAAATGTTGCATGCATTCTGACTGCTTCATTGCCTGGCTGTCTGCTCATCTCCCTCCCTCTCCTCAGGCCTCCCTATTCCCTGACCCACAACAATATTGATATTAGGCCAGTTAATACCCCTACAATGGCCTCTAAGTGTTCAGATGAAAGGAAGAGTTGCACGTCTTTCATTTAAATTCAAAAGCGAGAAATGATTAAGCTTAGTGAGGAAGGCAAGTTGAAAGCCAAAAGTCAAAAGGTAGATCTCTTTCACCAAACAACCAAGTTGTGAATGCAAAGGAAAACTTTTTGAAGGAAATTAAAAGTGCTACTTCAGTGAACACATGAATGACAAGAAAGTAACACAGCCTTATTGCTGAGACGTAGTTTCAATGGTCTGGATAGAAAAATCAAACCAGCCCCAAAATTCCTATAAACCGAAGCCTAATCCAGAGCAAGGCCCTAACTCTCATCAATTCTGTGAAGGCTGAGAGAGGTGAGGAAGCTGCAGAACAAAAACTGGAAGCTAGCCGAGATTGATTTATGAGGTTTAAGGAAAGAAGCCATTTATAACAAAAATGCAAGGTGAAGCAACGAGTGCCAATGGAAAAACTACAGCCAGTTATCCTGAAGATCTAGCTGAGATAATTGGTGACAGTGGCTACACTAAACAAAATATTTCCAGTGTACACAAAACAGCCTTCTTTTGGAAGAAGATGCCATCTGGGACTTTCATAGCTAGAAAGAAGTCAATTCTTGGCTTCAAAGAACAGGCTTTCTTGATAGTGGCTAATGCAGCTGGTAACTTTAAGTTGAAGCCAGTGCTCATTTATCATTCTGAAAATCCTAGGGCCCTTCAGAATTAAGCTAAATCTATGCTGCCTTTGCTCAAGAAATGGAACAACAAAGACTAGACGATGATACACCTGATTATAGCATGATTTACTGATTATTGCAGGCCTACTGTTGAGACCTACTGCTCAGAAAAAAAGATTCCTTTCAAAATATTACTGCTCATTGATAATGCACCTAGTCATCCAAGACCTCTGATGGATATATACAAAGAAGTTTGTTTTCATGCCTGCTAACACAACATTCATTTTGCAGCAATAGATGAATGAGTAATTTTGACTTTCAAGTCTTATTATTTCAGAATTACATTTTGTAAGGCTACAACTGCCATAGACAGTGATTCCTCTGATGGATCTTCACAAAGTAAATTGAAAATGTTCTGGAAAGGAGTCACTGTTCTAGATGCCATTAAGAACATTCATGATTCATGGGAGGTGGTTAAATTATCAACATTAACAGGAGCTTGGGAGAAGTTGATTCCAATCCTTGTGGATGATTAGGGGGTTCAAGACTTTGGTGGAAGAAGTAATTGGAAATGTGGTAGAAGCAGCAGGAGAACTAGAATTAGAAGTGTAGTCTGCAGTCTTACAGTAAAATTTGAATGGATGAAGAGTTCTTATGGATGAGCAAAGAAGGTGGCTTCTTGAAATAAAAACCACTCCTGGCGAAGATTCTATGAACATTGTTAAAATTACAAAAAGGGATTTATAATATCCATAAACTTAGTTCATAAAGCAGAGGTGGGGTTTGAGAATATTGACTCCAATTTTGAAAGAAGTTCTACTGAGGAAAAATGCTGTCAAATAGCATCCCCATGCTATAGAGAAATATTTTGTGAAGGGATCAATCAGTGTCATGAACTTCATTGTCTTATTTTAAGAAATTGCACAGCCACTTAATACCTTTGGCAACTACCACCCTGATCAGTCAGCAGCCATCAATATTGAGGCAAGACCCTGCACCAGCAAAAAAGGTTACAACTTGCTAAAGGCCCAGATGATTATTAGCATTTTTTAGCAATAAACATTTTGAAATTAAGTTATGTACTTCTTTTTTTTTTTTTTTTTTTTTTTTTGAGACAGAGTCTCGCTCTGTCACCCAGGCTGTAATGCAGTGGCATGATCTCAGCTCACTGCAACCTCTGCCTCCCAGGTTCAAGCAATTCTTCTGCCTCAGCCTCCCAAGTAGCTGGAACTAAGGTGCCTGCCAACACGCCTGGCTAATTTTTGTAGTTTTAGTAGAGATGGGGTTTCACCACATTGGCCAGGCTGGTCTGGAACTCCTGACCCTGTGATCTGCCCGCCTTGGCCTCCCAAAGTGCTGGGATTACAGGCATTAGCAAGTTATGTACATTTCTTTAGACATAATGCTGTTGCACACTTAATAGGCTACAGTGTCATGTAAACATAACTTTTTCTGCACAGGGAAAGCAAAACATTTATGTGACTCACTTTGTTGAGATTTTGACTTTATTGTTTTGGCATGGAACCAAACTGGCAATGTATCCAAAGTGTGTCTGTATTCACTAAATAATAGTTTTGAACTTTATGATTGCAGTAAGTTTATATCAGTTTCACTTCAATTTTTTAGGGTTGCATAATTTGCCACAATTTTCATCAGATATTTTGGAATGATGTAGCAGAATACATCAAGAAAATCTCCAGTTCTTTTGACAATTTTTATTAGAGCTTTTTAATTCTTACCCCCATGGAAATACTTGTGTATAAATATAGAAAATCTCAGATTAAATTATTTTCTTGGTAGCCTTGCCTGTTCCTATTAAGCCACAGAAAATATTAATAAGGTGAATATGTTAACTTTTTTTATTTTTCAAATTATTGTTAATCTCAGCATACTATGAAGAACATGAATGTACTGTACACACAAACAACTTGATGTCTCACTAAATGAAAGACACATGTGCATTAGATCCATCTACCTTTCAGGCACAGTCATGGGGTTTTTAACTCCACAACATTAACTGGAATTGTGGAATACAGATAAGATCATAATTGCAAAGATGTGATATTCCCTGAAGAATTTTTTATCTATGATCAACATGCAAAAAATTTAATGTGTTATGGTAATGTTCCTTATTATCCATGATTAAGTCACACCAAAATGGCACAAAGACCAGGAAACCAGCCAAGCATTCACTGGAGGCATTATTCAGTGTCTGAGAGATTCAGTTGATTTATATGAATTAAGGAATATTTTACTATCTAGTATGTATCATTTAAAATAAAACAACCCTTCTAAAGATGATAATTGTAAACACTTGAATTGTGTTTTTAATTGGAAAAGTAATGAGCTTGTACTGTTAAGCTGTTTCTTATTTTATGTTCTGTGCTTTCACAATTAACATTTACTTACTTGTAAATTGTGTTATCTGAAGAATTTTTTCCATATCTGATGTCTGCATAACTCCGGAATATTGTTAGACATTTAATAGGAACCTAATTATAAAACAAATTTATTTACTATATATGCCATTAAAAACATTACAATTAGCCTGTTTAAGCCTCAATGTATCTCAGCGCTGAACTCTATCAAATACTATGAACTCACAATTTTCCATGACTTTATATGCAATTAAAGACCTCAGTGAAATTACTTATGTTTTTATCCCACAATTATATAGTACCTACTCTGTGCCAGGCAATATGCTGTGGACTGAAGGTACCAACATGAATAAGATAACTTTCCCTCACTGGGTGTGATAGGCTGAATAACCACTCCCTCCATCTCCCCCAACCGCCGCATGCGCATGTCCTAATTTGTGGAACATGCGAATGTTATCATATGGCAAAGACTTTGTGGGTGTGATCAAGTTAACGATTTTGATTATCCTAGGATTATCCTGGATTACCAAAGTAAGCCCAAATACAATTACATAGATCTTTATAAGAGGGAGGCACAGAGAGATTTGGCACAGACAGAGAAGAAGGCAAAGTGACATTGGAGGCAGAGATTGGAGAGATGTGGCTCCCAGCCAAGGAATGCTACAACCACAAAAAGCTGGAAGAGGAAGGAACAGATTCTCACCTAATGGCCTTGGAGGCAATGCAGCCCTGATGATACCTTGATTTTATTCCGGTGTTACTGATTTCAGACTTCTGGACTCCAGAACTATAAGAGAATAAATGTGTGTTGTTTTAAACAACCAAGTTTGGGTAATTTGTCACAGCAGTCATAGGAAATAAATGCACTGAGGAACTCAAAGTTTAATGAAAGAGACAAACACAAAAAATAATTGTTATAGTACAGCAAGAGCCCTATTCAAAGTATGTGGGAGCGGATGGGGAGCATGGGTGGAGTATTGACTCTGACGGATCTAGTTCTTTAAAGCTACTTAGAAGATCTGAACTGAAGCTTGAAATAAAATAGTGTTTCCAAGCAGGGAAGGGAGTACAAAAATGCAGAAACCAAAAAAATATGGTGAGTTTTATAATGCAAAATGGTATTTTGAAATGCACAGTTTAAATCAGGAAATAATTAGCCCTAAAATAATTTTCATTGATTTTAAATTTTTGATTACTCATATTTATCAAAAAAAAGTATATGGCTGTAAAGTATCCTTGGAAAATGTAATAGTAAATATACTACAAATAAGAAAATGAATATTACAGCATTACAAATTATTTTCTATCATTGCTTGTTGCTGAGGATTTTAGAGAGGTTGTTACACAGAAATGTTAATTAAACCATATCAACAGTACCATACTTTAATCAGTTGGAGAGAAATTATTTATTCTAGTTATAAAAATAATTACCAATTCCTCAAATTCTAATAAAAATAAGGCAACAGTTTTAATAAAAATATTTCTCTTCTCTTCATTTTTTTTTTGATTAATACAAATTTTTGCCTAGAAGTTTTTGGCCAAGTGCAAAATAAATAGAGGTCATTTTTCTTGTGTTCTCTTGTGAGAGTTGAACAGTAAAAGTAGTAAGGATGTATGAACAAAAATATCTGATACTGTGTTTGGAACTCCTAGAAATTTTGCAGACTAGACAGAACTTGCGTGAGTTTTGAAATATGTTTTCAAGATTAATTTCACTATTTGAGAGAGAGAGAATGGTAAAGAAAAGATGTTATAAGCCAAATGAAGATTTACTGTGGTATGGATCAGGTATCAGTGATTTAGCAATGAAACCAAAGGAAATGATAAATTATAATATGAAGGACAGTTTGATTATCCAGAGATGATAGGATAAGTTTATATCAGTTTCACTTCAGTTTTTTAGAGTTGCATAATTTGCCACAATTTTCATCAGATATTTTGGAATGATGTAGCAGAATACATCAAGAAAATCTCCAGTTCTTTTGACAATTTTTGTTAGAGCTTTTTGATTCTTACCCCCATGGAAATACTTGTGTATAAATATAGAAAATCTCAGATTAAATTATTTTCTTGGTAGCCTTGCCTGTTCCTATTAAGCCACAGAAAATATTAATAAGGTGAATATGTTAACTTTTTTTATTTTTCAAATTATTGTTAATCTCAGCATACTATGAAGAACATGAATGTACTGTACACACAAACAACTTGATGTCTCACTAAATGAAAGACACATGTGCATTAGATCCATCTACCTTTCAGGCACAGTCATGGGGTTTTTAACTCCACAACATTAACTGGAATTGTGGAATTCCTGTTTGTTTTTATCAGTGGTCTAAGATAACTCTTCTATTGATCAAACATTAAAAATATTTTATTCATGTAAATATCTTTGTCAATATCCTTATCCTTGTCAATAGATGTAAGAGGAAAAGTAGAAAGTGTTGATCAATATTTTGGGATTTCTTTTTTTAAGTACATAAGATGCGATTGGCTTTTGCCATTTCTGCAGCTTTTTAGTGTAGCTGAAAGAAGGAAAATATAGTTTTTAGTATTCTAGGAAGACAGACACATACTTGAATTCCATATATGTTCATGCCAGTGGAGTATTCCTATGGCAGCCTTTGTTTCCTCCCAATACATTCTAATGATTAGCCCTAAGACTCTGCTAAGATTGTGAAGTATTTGACATTAGGTAGTACCTTAGGGAGAGTAAAGCTTTTGATTGACTCAAGATAATATGCATAGAATCACCATGCAAATTCAAGAACAAAGCCACTTTATAAAAGCAACTAAAAGTAATTTGAAAATAGACTTACTGGGAACTCAGAAGATTTACCTCCGTCTCAGGTGATCATGTAGAATGGACGGCCTCCCCACCTTTGGCTACTTTGGGAACCCTTCAAGTGATTTTTTTAAAGTTGCTTCCTAGAACAATGTAGCACAATCCCATCTTCTTTGGCAGGTAGTTGTCTCCTATTTTATTCCCTAGTATGAGCTTTTGCTAGTCAACATTTCCCTTTTGCAATGAGGCTGGAAATGTTTCTGCCTCCTAATAAAAGCTATCACATATTTGAGCATGCTGTTTTTTAGAGTCCATGACCTTATCTGCTTTCAGCCAGATTCTCTTACTACTTATAGGCAATTTTCTTCCAAATTTCATTTTATTTTGTTATTATTCATAATGGAATCTGTCCTTAATTTTTTTCTTTTTTCCTATAAGTTTTATTTTAAGTTCAGGGGTACATGTGCAGGACATGCAGGTTTGATACATAGGTAAATGTGTGCCATGGTGGTTTGCTGCACAGATCATTCCATCACCCAGGTATTAAGCCCAGCATCCATTAGTTATTCTTCCTGATGCTCTCCCTCCCCCAACACCCCTCAACAGGCCCCATTGTGTATGTTGTTCTCCCATTGTGTCCATGCGTTCTCATCATTCAGCTCTCACTTATAAGTGATAACATGTGATGTTTGGTTTTCTGTTCCTGCATTAGTTTGCTGAGGATAATGGCTTCCAACTCTGTCCATGCACCTGCAAAGGACATGATCTCATTCCTTTTTGCGACTGCATAGTATTCCATGGTGTATATGTACATATTTTCTTTTTCCAGTCTATCATTGATGAGCATTTAGGTTGAGTCCATGTCTTTGCTATTGTGAATAGTGCTGCAATGAACATATGCATGCATGTATCTTTATAATAGAATTATTCTATTTCTTTAGATATATATACAGTAATGGGATTGCTGGGTCCGATGGTGTTTCCGGTTCTAGGTCTTTAAGGAGTCACCACACTGTTTTCCACAGTGGTTGAGCGAATTTACACTCCCACTAACAGTGTAAAAGCATTCCTTTTTCTTTGCATCCTCACCAGCATCTGTTGTTTTTTGACTTTTTAATAGCCATTCTGACTAGCATGAGATGGTATCTTATATGTTAGTTGGCTGCACTTATGTCTTCTTTTGAGAAGTATCTGCTCGTGTCCTTTGCCCACTTTTTAATGGGCTTGTTTGTTTTTTCCCTGTAAATTTGTTTAAGTTCCTTGTAGACTCTGGATATTAGACCTTTGTCAAATGGATAGATAGCAAAAATTTTCACCCATTCTATAGGTTTTCTGCTAACTCCAATGATAGTTTCTTTTGCTGTGCAAAAGCTCTTTAGTTTAAGTAGACCCCGTTTGTCAATTTTTGCTTTTGTTGCAATTGCTTTTGGAGTCTTTGTCATGAAATCTTTGTCCATTGCTATGTCCTGAATTGTATTGCCTACATTTTCTTCTAGGATTTTTATAGTTTTTGGGTTTTACACTTAAGTGCCTAGTTTACTTAAGAGTTTTTCAATACCTAGTTTATTGAGAGTTTGTAACATGATGTCCCTAATTTTTTAACCATGATTAAAAGAAATTTTAAAATCCTTCTAACCAAGCTTGAGCCATATCGCATTTAATATTCTTTATGGGAAAATTTGTTTGGGATCTATATATTCTACTAACATGACATTTACCAGGCTTTGAACTACAATATGGTTTATTTCTTGAAGTTTTGCTTTTACAAGTGTAATTTTGACATTGCATAATGTGAGTTTTTTGTAATGTACAGTTACATTTCTTGTATTCTTATAGCAACCAAGTCATGCCAGAAAGCAGCTTGTAATCTATTTCTTAAAGATTGTTAAGAGAAGTAGAAAATCTAAAGAAGCATATTAAGCATCCCTTGACAATTTGACACTAGCAAACTGCCTTCCTCAATTGCTTGTCCCCATTCCCAGAGGATTGCTAAGGAATTCTTATTGCTGTTCCGTGAATATATATTTCACAATGAACAATACACTGTTTTTAAAAAAATTGCTTTTTTACACCTAATGGCATACACCTGCACGTTAATCAGAGATAAAAGCTCATCATGAATATTGAATTGCTAGAAAATGCTCTTCAGGGGAAATATTTCTATCTATATTTTTAAACTTGTTTGTTTTGCTTATTGAAGTATAATTAACATAAAGTAAAATTCATGCTTCTTAGGTGTATAGTTCTATGAATTTTGACAAATTTATATACTCAGGCTGGGAACATTTCCATCATCCTAAGTTTCCTTATAATTATTTGTAGTCAATCCTCTTTCCCCACACCCAGCCCTGGCAACTGCTGACCTGATTTCTATCTCAAGAGTCTTGCCTTTTCCAGAATGCTGTATAAAATCCTACAGTATATAGCCATCTTGAGTCTGGCTTCTTTCATGTAGCATAATGCCTTGAGATTTTTCCATGTAGAAATATATCAGTATGTATCATTGCTTTTTTATGAGTAGTAGTCCATGTGGGGATGTACCACAGTTTGTTCATCTATTCATTCACCTTATAAAATGGTTCACTAGTAATAATTTCATTATTATTAAATTTAGCTGTTATTTTATGTATTCTTATACAAAAAAGGTAACTATATGGGGTGACAGTTATGTTAATTAGCTTGATTGTTGTGGTTATTTCGTATTGTATATGTGTATAAAATTTTCAAATTGTATACCCTAAATATATACAATTATTTGTCAATCAGTTCTCAATAAAGCTGAAAAATATATGATGAAAAAGTTGAATTTATTTCAGGAAGGACTAAATATACCATGATGATTAAAGGAGTAAAACCTCAATTAGTGCAAAGAAGTTTAATAAAATTCAGCACTCAGACATAACAAAATGTCTTTGCAAGCTAGGATTTATGAGAATCTTCTCATGTATACAACACACAAACACAAGAAATAGAAACACTTCTTCTCAACAAGATGCCCATGATCACTACTTCCATTCCATACTGTATTGGAAGTCCTAGCCAGTGCATGCATAGCACAAAAAGAAATAAAATATATAAGTCTTGAAAAGAAAGAAACTTTTCAATATTTCTATTAGTCCGTTTTCATGCTGCTGATAAAGACATGCCTGAGATTGGGAAGAAAAAGAGGTTTAATTGGACTTACAGTTCCACATGGCTGGGGAGGCCTCAGAATCATGGCAGGAGGCAAAAGGCACTTCTTACATGGCAGCAGCAAGAGAAAATGAGGAAGAAGCAAAAGCAGAAACCCCTGATAAACCCATCAGATCTTGTGAGACTTATTAACTATCCCGAGAATAGCATGGGAAAGACTGGCCCCCGTGATTCAATTACCTCCCCCTGGGTCCCTCCCACAACATGTGGGAATTCAGGGAGATACAATTCAAGTTGAGATTTGGATGGGGACACAGCCAAACCGTATCAATATTCATAGTGCATATTATTGACTACATAGAAAATTCAAAAGAATCTATAGGTAAATACTTTGAATTAATAAGAATATTTAGCAAAGTGGCTTGATACATGACAAAAATGCAAAAATTACTGCATTTCTATACACCAGCATCAGAGTTAGAAAATACTTTCAAAATATACAAGGACTAAATAATAAAAAGATGGAGCAAATTATAAAATTTAAAGGACAGGAATATTCAGTATCTTAAAGATTTTTATTCTTTCTCCATTATTTGTGGTTTCACTTATTTGTCATCAAAATTCTAACAAGATTTTGGCAAGCTGTTTCTGAAATTTACATAGAAGAACAAAAGGCTAAGAATAACCAAAGCAATTCTGAAGAAGAATAAAGTGGGGAAACTTTATCTACCAGAATCATGACTTATTATATAGGAATAATAGTAAAGCAAGATATTAGCACTGGCATAGACAACAGATAAAGGAAAGAATCGAGCAAGATACTCATGCATATATACAAATTTGGCATATGGCAAAAGTAACAATAAAATTCACTAGAGAAAGAATCAACTATATAATAAAAAATATTATGACAATTGAGTTTTTTATTTTTAATTTTTAAAATTTTTCTTTCAGAGGTAGGGTCTCATTATGTTGCCCAGACTGGACTCCAACAACTCCTAGCCTCAAGCAATTCTCCCACTTAAGCCTCCTTATTAGCTGGGACTGCAGACATGTGCCACTGCACCCAGCAAGTTGATTTTTTATTTAAAAAATAATGAAATTTGATCCCCTCCTCACACCTACATGAAAACAAATTTCAAATGAATTTAAAATGTGAATATAAAAGGCAATAGTTTAACACTTTTGGAAGAAAACACAGGAGAATATTTTTAACGTCTTAAGAGAACATATTCTTAAATAAGGCTGAAAGAGTGCAACCCCACAAAAGAAAAATGTATAAATTTGACCACATTAAAATAAGAAATGTTGGTACATCAAAGAACATTATAAAGAAAATGACAACCCATGTAGTGAGAGAAAATATTTGTAACCCATATAGCTGACAAAGAATTTGTATGCTCTAAGTCAATTAAATAAAAGCCAAGAAAACAATAGTGAAATGGGCCAGAGACTTAATCAGACAATCCCGAAAGGAAAAGCACAAATAGTTTTGAAACGTATAAAAATATGGCCAACATCATTACTTCTCCATAAAACACTTATTAATTTTAAAGGGTACAAGAGAAACTTTTCAGTAGAAAAGCATGGTAACCTTGTGATCAAAATCAACATCATCAGTAATGGTACAAATTGAAACCATATACCACCTTGATCAAATGCAATAGGAACACAGCAGCACTTCTGTAATAGTCCTACCAAAGGTGCACAACTTTAATCAAACCATGAGGAAATCTCAAACAAACTCAAATTAAGTACATTCCATTATATTAACTGGCCAGTTATCATCAGAAGTACCTCAAGAAATGACTGAGGAACTAAGGAAGAAGCCTAAAGTGATGTAACTGCTAAAGTATTGTGTGATTTGGGACATTTTGAGGTAAAGGACATTAGTGGAAACTGAATGGAGGTTGAAAATTAGATGGCAGCAATGTATCGATATTAATTTTCTGTTTTGATGGTTGTATTGTGCTTAAGTAGGAGAATGTTTAGAAGGACATTTATGGTCACCAGATAACAAAACTATTCAGAAGTAACACGGGCATCATATTAGCAACTTATTTTCAAATAATACTCTTCCCATAACTTCTTTCAACATAAAAGGGAATTTTTTAATTCTACAAAAAGATATAATTTTAATCATTTTGGCAAATATTTAAAGTTCTGGCAATATGAGGTATTGAAGAGGAATTGATCAACAGGAACTCTTATACACTACTAAAGGAAGTGGAAAACAGTATGACCCAGGAATTTATACTATGCAAAGAGAAAATCTAGTACATATGCTCCAAAAATTCATATTAAAACATTCATAGCAGCATTATTTTAGCAAAATAAAATAAACTATATAATTATACAAGATAGTATTACACAACATTGAAAATTAAAAATATTTATAGATGAATCATAGTTTCTTAATGGTGAGTATAAGAAGAACGCTAGCTACAGTGATTCCATTTTTATAAAGCTCAAAAATAAAGCAGCATTTATACAAGCTATTATTTAGTTAGGTATATGTATACATGTAATAAAACTTTTCTTTTTAAGGCAAGAGGATGATTAATGCACAGTATAAGAGAGGGTTATACCTATGTGGAGAGGCAGGGGGAGCAGATTGGATATAACTACATTGGTAATTTTGGGTTCTTAGCTTAGGTGGTAGCTTTGCAGGAGTTTAATATACTATTATGCCCTATAACCATGTATATTACATATTATGTCTATTATAACTATATGTATCAAATATTACATAAAATATTTTTGAGTAATTGAAATCATTGAGGAGCAATTTAAGATAGCAATTTTGGGTTTTCCCTTTTAATGCTGGTAAGAAAACATTTTAAGGCTGGAGAGAAAGGGGAAGACATAGCAAGATCTATCTGTCAGGACATTTTTTTGACTAACATAGGCAAACAGTAAACACAAGAAAACCCTGGGACTGAAAAATTAAAATATTTCTTGGTATTATATCCCAGGGGCCCTGGTTATTTGAGACTATGTAAAACCATCCCTACCTACCTCATCATTAAAATACAGCAGGAATAGGTAGATGCAATACTCTAGTCATCTCTGATGCTCTGTGCCCTCCTGGTGTAGTTTAACCAAAGTTCTCAATAGAAGTAGATTTTGTTGTGCTGATTTTTTTGTTTGTTTTAAAGAGTCTCTCTGAAGCAGAAAAACTACTCCAAAAAGTCTTTGCTCTTAAGTATAGAGTTCCATTTCTATTTATCAGATGGTGCTCCAACACATGAAGAAAACAAGCAAATTGATTATGTAACAAGGTAGACAACTTTGTAAACACAGACTAGTGACCCTTGGAGCTCTAAGACTCAGTGTTATAAAACATAGATGCTTCCTGACAGCTTTTTCATGTACTTTGTTTGCATTGAATCCATATATATGGTATTGGAGAGGAATTGATCAACAGGAACTCTTACACACTGCTAAAGGGAGTGGAAATTAGTTCAGACACTTTGAAAAACAACTTGGCACCATTTTGTAAAAGATGTTTAACATTCACAAATAGTATGACCCAGGAATTCATACTATGCAAAGAGAAAATCTATGTATATGGAGTCAGTGCAAACATTTAAACTATAAGCAAAAGAAAACTTTCATATCGAGCTCACATTCTGAGATACTATAAATGAATGTTTACCCTGCAGTCATTGATTAGGTAGATAAAAGTTGTGTGGTCACTAAACATTTTATTTTCTGTTGAAATAAAATTATTTGAAATGGAGGTGATAGAATGTAAACTTTATTGGCACAACTTTTCCTAGTAAGAAGCAGCAATAGATATCTATCACAAAGATAATTGACTGAAAAAATAAAATAATCGCTTCATCGTAAGGATAATAGAGCAAAGCAGCAGAAGAGTTGATATCTGAACATCTCCAAGTACCCGTTTTTGTATTTTCCACTACTTCAGGATGGATAGTACCAAATGACTTCAACAGAAGTGGAGTGAACCTGTTACTAATAAACCTGGGACTGATGTGTAATTACGTTTTCAGTGATTCATCTGTGAAACACCCTGGGTTATTTTACATGGAAGCATCTGGTTCACATGTGTCCAGTGGTTATTCTGTGGTGACCGACATCTGTATTCTTCTAATAAAGTCCCAGTTGCACCGATGTGAGCTGTTGCCTTCTTATAAAGACAAAACTTACAATTGAAAAATCCTAAGCTTAAACTCTTCTTGAATATGAACATTTCAATCTTCTACACACACACACACACACACACACACGCACACACGCACACACACAGAAAGAGAGAGAGAGAGAAATGGACCACTTGCACTGTGTCTGGAACATAATATAAATATTTCATGCAGTGTCTTTCAATCATTGGACATATGTATGTAGGCACCTTTATCTCTTTTTATGTTTGTTTATAGCATAGCATCTGTTTTAGATTGTAAGCTCAAAGAAGGCAGTTACCATGTCAATTTAATATTATACAGACAGTGTCTAGAAAAGCATAATTCACTTTTGAGTGCTTGCTAAGTATTTGTCAATCAAGATGGTGATGTTAATGACTTTCGGAAAAATGGAGTTTATAATCTGACTGTAAACACCTTTTGCACTTTAAGAGGTAAATGCTGTACATGGACTTGCTTCTTATTTCACTCATTATCATTAGACAGGTAACGCCTAAAACTTTGTTGTTTTGAGAAAAATTTATTTATGTTAGAATAATCCTCTAGTGATGTGTGATATATGAGATTTTAAAGTGGCAGACTTCAAGGCATGTTTCATGAGGGAAGTAGCATTTTAGCTCAGCCTTCGAGGGTAGATAGAATTTGGACACATAATAATGAAGGGAAAAGAAGGAGAAGCCATTGGTGAAGAGCATGGAGGAGACAGGCAGGCATGGGTTCAAGTCCTTCCTTGGCCAATAAGTTATGAGACCTCAGTGAATCAGTACGATATCTAAGGGTTTGTTTTCTCATCTGCAAAATGGACACATATTATTGTGACAATTACATACATAACAAGCTTAAACACAGCATTTGGCATAAGGAGAACATTTAATACTTGTGGACAGCTGTTACTCTTAGGACAAATTAGCCATTTTAAATAGACTTTCAACAGAATTTTGGATATTGAACTTGAAAAAAAAAATACTTGGAGGGAAACTCTGGGCTATGTGTGAAGATCTAAAACTTCTAATGGAATTCTTATTTGCACAGAGAAAGTCAAGGTCCACTTCTTAAGACACCTTTTTCCGTCTTAAGTTAGTCTTTTCAATTACATGTGTGGCAGAGTGACATCAAAGTATAGTCATGTATTCTCAAATTAAAATGTCAATACCATAATGAATAAAATACTTTCAATGTGTGAGTTACTTTTCTTTCTTAGTCCTTTTATTTATCTTCTGCATGCTAGACTTGTAAGTATTGTGGGCTCTGACTCTGAATCCTATGAAAAACTCCTGTTTGCCTTATTTTCAAGTTAATAATAACCATTTATTTTATGTGTAAGAAAGAATTTGTCCTATACACTTGCATAAGCAGACACAAAACACTTATCATCTGTAATAGGTCATGTGACCTCCTCTAAATTCCTCAAAGAGAAATTAACAAAAATAACACTCAGTGTATAATATTTATGAGGTCCACTTCTCATGCATAGTATCAAAACTTTTTATCACTGGCAAGGAAGGGGGACAGTGATCTCTAAAGAGAAACCTAAAGAATGTATAACCACGTTCTATTTTGGTAATATGCAAATATTTTACTAAATACTCTATTCCTCCAAGATTTAAACCTTTTTTTTTTTTTTTTTTTTTTTTTGGGAGATAGAGTCTTGCTCTGTCGCCCAGGCTGGAGTGCAGTGGCACAATCTCGGCTCACTGCAACCTCCACCTCCCAGGTTCAAGCGATTCCCCTGCCTCAGCCTTCCAAGTATCCGGGATTACAGGTGCGCGCCACCACGCCTGGCTAATTTTTGTATTTTTAGTAGAGATGGGGTTTCACCATATTGGCCAGGCTGGTCTCGAACTCCTGACCTTGTGATCTGCCCACCTCAGCCTCCCAAAGTGCTGGGATTACAGGCATGAGCCATGGTGCCCAGCCTAAACCTTTTTTTTCTTTCCAGGTTTATATTTATAGGAACAACCACTGTGATAGTTGTTTCCATTAATGTCTTTGTATCTATGTTGTACTTTAATCTTTCTATAGGAAAAATCACATCATATCAAAATAGAACTTTCATTTAAAAATAATTTAATTTCCAGGTAGTGAAAAGGCATATATGCTACTCTGTTGGTTGTAAGACCTACTTCTTACTCTAACATTCCTAGAAATAAAAACTTCCAGGAACTGTAGTGTTATAGTTAACTATTATCCATTAGAATTCAACAGACCAGTTACCTTAAGAACATTACCTAGAAAGAGTATATTCAAGGATGTTCATTGAAATGTGGTTTACAATATGGGCATTTACCTTGTTTATGATTTTTGACTGTGAATAAATAATCAGTTATATTTTTAAGGTACCTCAATGTAACAGAATAGTATGAGGTTATTGAAAATGATCAAACTATTATGTAGACCTGTAATTATTGACAAAGGAAGATATTCACCAACAAATTATTAAGGGAAAAAATGGTATAAACTCCTTTATAATACAACTACTTTTAAAAATGTTATGTACATATGTACATTATATGTATGTGTGTGCATATATATATATATGATAGACACTAAAATATCAACAAGTGAAGGCACAGATGATTATCTTTATTTTGTCCTTTCTATTTTTCTGAATTTTCTAAAGTTTTTGCAATGCATATGTAGTGATTTATATACCAAAAAATAAATAATGTTTGCGGTTACTGGGCTCTGTATAGGATTTAGAATTTCTGTGGTGTTTGAAATCTTACTCTTCTTAAGAAATGATAAGGGAAATTCATTATTTGTTTTTAACCTAATATTTATTTTAAGTAGTAACTGTTTCACCTAAAGAATATTTATTTGATTATGATTCAACACTCAAAATAAATTAAGGAGTTGAGAGAAGACAGAAAATTTAAATTTATGACTTTGGGTGAAACCTAAAACCTGTGCTATTCTCCTCTGTCCTGAAAATACAATAGAATTTTAGACCTAGAATGGACCTTCAAATGCAGAAATTGGCCTGTTAACCCACCCTACCTAAATTTTAGATATTTGCATTGGGTTTGTTTGGATTAGAATGGTCTATCATTATTGTAATAAAATAAAATTAAAATATAAAACTTTTTCCTTAAATATATGGTGGCCTGATATAGCAATCAACTCAATTTTCGTTAAGATAAAAATTGCTCAGGAAAACAATTATTATTGTTAGAATAAGAATTACTTATAATTATTAACAACAAAGTATTTTTTACAAGTTATGGGAAATTGTCACATAGTACACATTTAATAGTATTTTATGTGTAACATGAGAAATTTCTTGTACATATCTACAAATACAAAAAAGCCTTCTGTAAGGAGATGTGTTCCTGTCATTAGATTTAGAACTTGAAATGGATTTTTAATCCTACAAATCAGTACTTTGTACATTCTTCACTGTAGCATATTATAATTAATTGTTTAATATATTTTTGATCAACTAGATTGTGAGATTTTCAAGGACAGGAGTGTTGTTTATCTTTTCATCTCAGAGGCTAGCACAATGCCTGACATTTAGAAAGTATTGGTTGAAGTAAGGAATATATGAAAAACAGGATTTTACAATTGAGTTGACTATTAGTTAAATTTTTATAATTGCTACCTCTAATAGCTCTTCTATATCATAGACTAAGTAGTCTTTATAGAATGGTCTGAAAATATCTGTTATTTATAACATTTCTGAAAAATCTGTCCTGAGTTTAAGTTTAAAAATAAGCTTTAAAAAAAAAAAAAAAAAAAAAAAAAAGACCATTTCTTAACTTGCAAATCTCCTGATGTGGAAAACTACACATAAGCAACCATGGTTCCTGCCTTCTGAACACTTAATATTCTTACAGATGAGTTTTTTTTAATTGTTCCTTTTAGTCACTTCCAAATTACATTGTTACAGAAAAGTGTTCAGTGATAAAAATAGGAAATATTGAACTTCCTTTTTCTCTTACAATATGACAAATTGGCCTATTTTTATAGAAGGCAATAAAAGAATATACTTTACCATTTAAAACATTAAGATTTAAGTTTTTATCATCTGTAGAAGCCCAATAACATTTTTGAAGGGAGTTTTGGAAGTTATGTATATTTTAAGGGAAATTACGATCAGACTGTTGAATTCAGCTAAATATTTTCTGTGCCTATTTATAGCCTGTTCAGTTTTCATGGTTGTCTTTTCGGGCTGCATATGAATTTATGTATGACAACTTTCCTAATTCCAGACAACTGTTAGAATTTCTTGGTTTAACATTTTAATTTCTGTTTATGCTTTCTGATTTTTGAAATCTGATTCTTTTTCTTGGTTGGTTATTGATTGTGAGATTGAGGGTAATAATTTCCTATTGATAATGGGGTCACATTTCAGAATAAAGGATGTCTAGAGCTGAAGACTTTATTTCAGCTTTCACTTACTTAAATTATCAAGAAAGAAGTATGATTGCTTATTTGCCCTGTTGTTTCTCAATAGCCAGATATAAGAGATTTAAATTGACTAACATTCATAAACCTTTAATAATAATAATTTAATGAAACGTAGGTTAATAGAAAACTAACTAGTCTTCCAGTAGTTGGGTTGTGAGTGTACGTGTGCTTAGAAGTTGACCAGCATTTGTTAGTGAGACTTTTAGCCATTAGGTTTGAAACGCCATTCATTTAACCACAACTCTCTCTTCCCAATCATTCCAGTAGGGTGGGATATAACTAAGCTAATGGTGTTAGTGTAAATTTGTAAACATTTAAATTTATAAACATCCAAAACTACTTGAAAATAAACAATTGAAGTTACCTCATAATGGAAAGTGAGCCAACTACTGACCAGCTATAGTTGTCAGAAATTAAAATTTCATTTCTGAGCCATAAATAAGGTTTAAATCTTTTTCTAAGTGATAACATTTCTAAAAAGTTTATAATGTTGTCCTTTGATTTAGAATGGATTTTATTCTGTGTAAATTGTATATGAAACTTGCTATAGCTTTTTTCACACTCAACTCTAAGAGAAAGAAGGCAAATACCCTTGACAAGAGGATTTTTGGTAAATTTATTCAACAGAACCTCAGTTCTTTATTATAAGGAAGTATTCTTAATTCTGAATGAAACAATTCTAAATCATTGTCCCTGTTCTCAAGTTACTTATAATATAAGTAACAAAGATGTCCACAATTAAAGTCTATGGTTGACACTCCTTCCATTGAGAGGCAGTTTCAATATGTGTGGGCTTTTTTGACTCATTTATAAATAGTAGAATACAGGAGAAGTGATGCTGCGTGATTTCTGGAGGCTACATCAGAAAAGGCAACTTTGTGCTTAGAGCCCCAAGTTGTTATATGTCAGACTACCCGAGACTTCCCTGTAGCAAGGAAGCCACACCAGTGTACGCTCTCCAGTGGGCAGCCCTAGTCTTTGAGGCCTTCCAACCCATCCACCAGATATGAATGAAAGAGCTTTTGGATGGCTCTCAGCCTCGTTTCAGCCCCAGCTTTCTAGTATCCTCAGCTAAGATACTAACACCTTGGAGCAAAGACAAGCCATCCACGCTGTGTCCTGGACAAACTGCAGACTCACAGAAAATACAAGCATAACAAAATGGTCTTTATTTTATGCCACTAAGTTTGGGGTGGTTTATTACACAACTGTGATTACTGGAACAAAGACTTACTTGATTTAGTATATACTATGAGTGAATAGGAGATAAGGACCTTCTTTCCTGGAGGAGTCATGGGAAGCTTCACAGAAACAATGACATATCAACTTGGCAAGATAATGACCTTCTCTCCCGGAAGAGTCGTGGAAAGCTTCACAGAAACAATAACATATGAACTTGGCTTTGAATGATGATACTACTAAGACGTCTACTAAGTAAAGAAGGTAGAAGAGTCCTAAAACTGAGGAAGCTGTGTGGAATAGCCTGGAGGCTAAGAAAGAAGAGTGTGTTTGGTGAATGGCAAGAAGTTTGGTGTGGAAAGAGCATTAGATAGTTAGATCCAGAATGGTGGTCAAGAAGCTAGAAGTTGTACAATAATTTTTTTGTTATGCCAAGGAAATTTCAGCTGTAGCCTTCTAGGACTAGAAAGTAATAATCAATTTGCCTTGTAGAAAGATAACTAATTATAAGCTAGGCTAAAAGGGAAAGAAGTGAAAGACAAGGAGAACAGGTAATAGTTACATACATAGTTCGGATGACATGATTGAGGCTGAGATATGTAGCTTTCTTGTAATAGCAAAATAAGATCAGTTAGATAACAATGGTTGTTTGAATTGGTAAATTAATTATGTATTGAATTCATATGGTCAAGGCATAATAATCAAAGGCTACAGTCCACCCTGCATTTTGGCAAATTAAATCAATGCCTTTATAAAACATTAATTTTATTAAATGTATTAATATTGCTGAATGACATCTAAAAGCTTTCTCCACTATGAAGTTTGGAGAATTATTTTTTAAACTCATTTTTATATTTCTATTAAGCCATTGATTATAGCAGGACATTTAAAGAAATGAGACATTGTATCAGTTAATGCACTAATGGAACCATGTGTTATAGGCACTCTGTTCCTCAAAATGAACATCAGTTCAGAGTAAAGTCCTGAAAAAATTAGTAATTTGTGTAATCATAAAGACTTTACAGTGAGAAAATGTATATAGTGTGTTTAGTTAATATAGTTAAGTGAACATAACACACAGCTGTGGTCAACTGTGTGGATTTGATTGACTTTTAAATAGCATTTGAAATTACTTCACATATTTTTAGGGTGATAAATAAAAGTTCAGTAGTGACATACAACTTTTTATTGAAATCATAATACCATACATATTGGAGACTTTTCCAGGGCAAAAAATGGCTGGATAGGTCTTTCTCCAGTAATTCCAAGCGTAGACTGTGTCCCCACGGCTTGTGTTGCCTCATCTACACAGCAAATTGCTGCCAATTGTGGAATACAGTGATCTGTTTTAAAAGCCTTCTGCCTTTCTGAACATTTTGGTTTTACTTTACAGTTTGGTTATATTTAAAACATCAATTTAAAAGTTTAATATTTTTAATTCAAAATCAAAAGTGACAGAATTTTATAGATTATTTCCATCTGACTTCTTCTAGTGCTGACCCCTTTTTAATATCTTTAAGAAAGAACACCTTCCAGAATTTGAATAGTCTTGCTTTATAGACCCACTTTTCATTCACACGTGAGTCTTCTTTAAAACTTCAAGCTGCAAAAGTAACACAAGAAGAGAAAACCAAACACCACATGTTGTCACTCATAAGTGGGAGTTGAACAATGGGAACACATGGACGCAGGGAGGGGAACATCACACACCAGGGCCTGTCAGGAGATGGGGGGGGTGGGGGAGGGATAGCATTAGGAGAAACACCTAATGTAAATGACTAGTTGATGGGTGCGGCAAACCACCATGGCACCTGTATACCTATGTAACAAACCCGCACATTCTGCACATGTAACCCAGAACTTAAAGTATAATAAAAAAAAAAAAAATTCAAGCTGTAGAATCATCCTTAGTCAACCATTTCATGTAAAGCCTAGAGAAATATTCAGCAGAGCATTAAACCAAATATGAAGCCCTTCTAAGCTTGTGGCCCTGTGCGATTGACAGCACAGGTCACATTCCCATGATGGTTCTTTAACAACCAGCCTTGCTCTTTAGAACCATTGTAGTGAAACACAGCATTCTGTTTTGTTATCCCCTAGACAAGGGCTACCGTAAGTTTGTATTTAAGGGAATTCAGAAGTTCAGCATTATTTCTGCCTTGGATTGATTGTTTGCTCACTTTAAATCCCATGTGTCTAGCTCAGTCTCTGACCCACAATAGACACTCAATAAATAGTGGATGGGGAAGTGATAGATGATAGTGGTCGCGAGCCTGTCTCAATGATTCTAGTTCAGTTATCTCTAGATAAGACCCAATGTCTGTTTCTTTGAGCTATAGATAATATTACACTAACCTTGCAGATCCCTCTTCCAACCAGCTTGGGGGATTTCTTTTAACTCTGGGCCTTGCATGTCTTGCTCTTGCTCAACTTCTTTCTCTATTCAGTTTTCCTGAAATCTATTTAATTCATCATATTGGAATAATAATTGAGCCCTAATAACAAAGTTAAGACTAGAGTGGTAGGCAGAATAGTAAACCACCCACCCTCTTCCCCCAGAGATGTCTACGTCTTAATTCCTGGAACCTGAGAATATGTTAGACCATGTAGCAATGGGAAATTAAGGCTGCAGATGGAAATAAGGTTGAAAATCAGCAGACCTTAAAAACAGTGAAATTATCCTGGATTATCCAGTTAGGTCCAATATAATCACAAAGGTCCTTAAGTAGAAAAGAGAGGCAGAAGAAGAAAGTCAGAGGAAGAGATAAGACTAAGCAAGCAACATCAGAATGATGTGCAGTGAGAAGGAGTCCGCCTGCCATTGCTGGCTTTGAAATTTTGAAGACAGGAAGGGAGTGGCCTCTACAAGCTAAAAAAAAAAAAAACAACAACAAAACAGAAACAGCTTCTCCACTAGTGCCTCCAGAGAAGTATACAGCTCTGCCAACTTCTTGACTTTTGATCACTGAGATCTGTCAGACTTCTGACCTCCAGAACTGTAAGATGATAAATTGGCATTGTTCTAAGGCATTATGTTATGGTAATTTGTTGCATCAGCCATAGGAAACAAAAACAGCTCATCCCACGCTATGGTGAAACTATCCCCCTTGGTCCCAGTTTAGAAATCACTAACCTCCATGGCTAGTATTATTGTCTACCCATGTGTTTGCCACTTCTCTTGATAGCTAAAAGTAGAGTTCTGTTTTCTTTTTTGTGTATTACTGTTTTCCTTAACTGGACCACTAAGTTTATGGTTTCAGACTAATGGATGTTGTTTTCTCAGCGAAGAAGGTAATACAGCCTATTCCAGAAGACACTAGTTTCTTGGGATGTTAATGGTGAAGAGATTGTGAGAAAAGAGGCTTCTGCCACCAGATTCATTTGGAAAACCTAGGTTAAACAAGGTTCTTTTTTCTTAAAGCACTTACAAAAATATAATGTATGTATAAGGTTTAAAAAAAAAAAAACAACCAACAGTTGAAGAGAATATTCAGCAAAAGTATCCCTCTCAGCTAAAATTCCTCTCAGCAGTTACCATTTACCTGTGTATCCTCCCATAGCTATTGTAGACACATGAGCACATACACACACATACATATATACATGCACATATGGTATAATGTATATACACACATATTCTGGTTTTCTGTACACACTGTTCTACACTTTGCTTTTGTTTTTCCTAATTAACAGGTTTCCCAATTAACAGAAATTTTAGTGTATAATATGTATATGAAAGACTAAGAGAACTTAGTGGATGAAAATAAAGATTTTCTGAACATTTTGGACCATAGATTTTTTTACAGAATATCTTACAGAACTACCTTTTGAGACACACTGCACACAACCAAGCTGCCTTCCTCAGAAGAAAAAAACATCCTCTGGAGTAGAAGTAAGAGTTAGTGATGACCCCCCCCACTCCCATTAGAATGGCCTAGTGTAAAGGGTATGGATTTTGGATTTTAACCTAGGCTAAAATCCTGGCTCCATTACCGACTTGACTGCCTGCTCACCTATGCTTACTGGCTGTGTGGTTTCAGGTACATTGCTTAATTTTACTGAGCCTTCTTATTAATACACTCTCATATATTCAATTATTTGTTATTTGGTTAATACATGCAATCAGTGGAAATTTTATGTGCTACATATTGTTCCAAGTCAAATAAAGCAGAGTCCCCCCAGCTGGAGAGGCTTCTAGGCTAGTGAGGGAAGTTTCATTTGTAGCACAGCAAGCGGCAGTCAGCTCACAGATCACCTGGCCTGTCTTAAAGGAATAACTTTCCACCAACGTGACAGTTTTCCACTTTCATAGGCATAGATCAACAGTAGCAAATGTCACCTATGTGACTTCAAAACTTGGAATTTATGCAGGATATTTCAGGTATTGATTTTTTAAGTATCTGTGTACTTTGGTATTGATTAATGAATTACCATAACAATTTTATTTATCTGAATAAAGTACAGCTAGAGTAACAAAATCTTTAGTCATTATGAAATTATAACATTTCTGTGTAAGTGGCCAGCATCCTTGTAGATTCTGGATATGTTTACCTTAGTGGTTGACTTTAAAATTTGAATTCTCCAGAACAGATAATCTTATTTTTAAATCTATAATATATGTGTATTTTACAGGAAAATTTTAGATTTCTCATCCTTTCCCAATGTCTATAAAGCATGTCAATTCATTTTAACATTAAGTGTTTTCACTCTTTATTATTCTGCTGATTTTATTTCCATTTTCTTCCTGCTCTTGATGAATTTAAACAGCAAAGTCATATTCATTAGAAAAAGATATCTTTAGGAATTTAACTGAAAATAACAAATGCAATTTCTTTTATTTGCCATTTTGTCTGCCAGAAAGTTTCAGCTTCTCTTTTTATTTTCTAGGCCAATGAAATGACGTGTAGGCCTAGTGAATTCCAGGCAATGTTCAGCACTGGTTTTACTGAATCTGGATAACTTCAGTCTGTTAATTTATTTAGGAGATGGTTTTGGTTTTTATAAGGTCAACTAGAAATTTGTAGGCTACTTTTCCCACTTATTCTAAGATCAAATTTTTTTTTAATACTAACATTTAAAATTTGAAAATACAGTGGTAACTTTGGTGATGTCAAGTCTTTAAGCACATTATTTAAAACTTTTCCATTTAAGAAGTGTTTCCATAATTGAGTTTATTTCATAATGGGAATTCTGTTAAGGTCAATCTGATAGCTGCTTAGTTACTTAATATCAGCAAGTACCTGATATTTTGATTTGGCTGTTTTTTAAGGTCATTTCGATTAAGGTTTGATTTGATATGTCCTAAAAACAAACCGTAAAATATTTGACTTTTTTTTTTTTTTAACCAAATGATGTGTGCCCCAGCCAGTGCTTAGGATGGATTCTCAATTTGTACAGTGCCCTTACCTTACCCCTCATCTTCATCCCTTGCCCCATATCTGAGCTTTACCCTAGTCCTCATTGGTGATGAGGAGGATGAATGCCAGGGAAGTTTGTGATAAAACAAAGATGTATATACTTTTGTTATTTTAACATGAGTAAAACAGCTGCCTCAGAATGCCCTGCCATGGTGGATAGGCAGGAATTGACCATTTGCTGAATTTTTGCTGTGGCTGCTGCAGTCCAAGAATTTGAGACTTCATTCTCCCCAAAAGAAAACATTGCCTGTTCTTCTTGTCTGTAATAAATCATGAACATAGCAGTATTCTTCCAGGCTATTCTTCTCAACTCCAGATAATTTATAGTGGGTGAGACTCATTAGCCTAAAGTGTATTTACAGGTTTGTCAGTCAGAGTTGTATAGAGAGCCAGTGTTTGGGTGGCAAGTGGAAACAGCACAAGCTGTGGGCACACAAAGTAAACTTGGCCCTTGGCTTCTGTACAACACTCCTCCCTGGTTTTACTCATTTTTAGAGTCGTTCCTTTTTCGACTCATTTCTTTCTCTAGCTGTCTGTCCCTACAATTTTAATATTCTCCACTATTTCTTGCTAAACCTTTTCTCTCTGATGGTCTCTTCTCTGGGTGATCATTTCAACTCACCCAGTTGCCTTATAGCAATGACTGCTGTCTTGGTTCATCTAGTCCAAACATCTCTCCTGAGTCCTATACCTCGGTATTTGTTAACCTACTCAAAATATATCTGCATTTGGATATCCTTCAGGCACTCAGACTTACCCGTTATGTCTGAAACTGAAGTCTTTATGCCTAATACTAAACCTTCTCCTCTTCCATGTCACCATCTTCACAATAGCCAAAGCTACAAAATCTAGAATTCTGAGAATATTGTCATGGAAGAGAAATAATAAGATCCAGAACCATTCTCTCATGAAATAGCAGATCAGATCCAAAAGTATTATGTATGTACATACACAGATACACTGACACAGATCACACACACACACACACACACACTCCGTTGTTCAAAGAGTAATATTGCATAGTTTTGCATGGTTTTGAAATTTAAATAAATATAATCATTTATTTAAATGTGTGTATTTTTTTTAAGAGATGGGGTCTCACTCTGTCACCCAGGCTGGAGTGCAATGGCATGATCATAGTTCACTGCATCCTCAAACTCCTAGGCTCAAGGGATCCTCCTGCTTCAGCCTCTTGAGTAGCTAGCACTACAGATGTGTACCACCACACCCAGCTAATTTATTTTTCACTTTTTTTTTTTTTTTTTTGTAGAGACAGAGTCTCACTGTCTTGCCCGGTAATATGGTCTCATACTTCTCATACTACTAGGCTCAAATGATCCTCCTGCCTTAGCCTCCCAAAGTGTTAGGATACAAGTGTGAGCCTTGCTCTTTTGCTCAACATTATGCTTAAGATTCATGTATGTGTATAACTATATAATCTAGTCCATTATATGAAAATTTAATAATTAATTCCCCTATTTTCCTGTGGAGAGACATTTGGGTAGTTCTTGCTTTTCACTGTTGTAAACAATGCATCTATGATTGTGTACCTATCTCCTGATACACATATGCAAATGTTTCTCAAGGGAATGTACCTATGAGTAGAATTCCTAGGTTATAGGTACATATACCTTCATATACCTTGACAGTTACTACCAAATTGTTTTATAAAATGGTTTCAAACATTTGCACTCCTACCAGCAAGAATTTATCTAGTTATTCCACATCCTCCAAAATATTTAATATTATTGTACATTTTAATTTTTGCTAATCTGGTGTAAAATATTTCACACTGGCTTTAATTTGCATTTCCTTGGTCACTAATGAAGTTGAGCTTATTATCATATGTTTCTTTACCTCCATTGTTTCCTCTTTTTGGAAGTTTCTATAGTCTTTGGCATATGTTTTGGCTTTTAAAACATTGTTAATAGGAGTTCTTTGGATATTCTTTGTTACTAGCATATGTCGCAGTATCTCCTCACAGTTTGTGACTTGTCATTTCATTCTCTTTAAGGTATCTGTTGATAAACAGAAGTACTTACTTCAAATGCAATTCAGTGTATCAATCTTTATCTTAATAGTTTTCAATTTCTGCCTTGAATAAACTTTCTTATTTCAAGGTAATAAAGACATTCCCCTTTATTTTCTTCTAAAAGCTTTAAAGTTTTGCCTTTCTCACTTAAGTGTTTAATTCACCTGGAATCATGCTTGTTTGACTTCTGACACACAAAAAAATTGAATTGTGTGTGTGTTGTATAGGAAGAAATATAGTTAGGCCTCAAAAAATTAGTTATTTAAAATAACAATTGAGTTTTTAAATTTAAAATCATTGTTTTTGTCAAAAGTCAAAACAAGCATGATTCTTCAAGTGTTATGGCGCCATCAATCACTATTCATTTTCCCAGATCTCTCTGTTTGCACAGGTTGACACCTTGACGTATTTCAGAAATATTACTCTCAGAACATGTTATAAAACATAAGTCACTCTAAACAATACTAATGCTTCTCGTTTGAATAGGAAGCGATTGCTATTCCGGCCGTAGTGATACCATTTTAAACTTGGCTGAGAAAATGTCTTTACAAAATGAGATGAATATCATTTTAAGGATGTTATTAATTTAACTCCTATAAAGTTAAAAGAGAAGTCAATAATTTATTCTATCATTTTTAGAGAAACTTTCCCTGGATTAGACTTTCTTTTTAATAAATCTAGCTTTTGATCTATAATGTTCATAGTTAATTAGATGATGTAGTGCAATTTTTATTCAAGTTGTAGTTTGTGTATGTGTGTGTCTGTGTGTGTGTTTTAACACAGTATGAAATTAAACTAATAGAACATAGGAATCTCTGCAACTATATTTTTGAGAATATACACCACGTTTTAGTGAGAGTGTCATCTGGAGAAGTTTCATTATATTCTCTTTATTTGAAAAAAGACTTAGGTTTTAGCCTGTAACTTTAGTTTCTTATTCTGTCATTAATGTTTCCTCTTTAATTCACATTAATCATTTATTCCACAAATATTTCTTGAGAGCCTGTATTTTGAAAAGTAGTCTATGCTGAACTATTCAAACATAACAAATTCAGATTCAGGAACTGGAAGAGCTCTAAGATCACTTATAATAACCTCAACCTTCCACAAATGAAGAAACTGAGGTCCAGCAGTGACCTGACCAAAATTTCTATTGAGATTCAGAATATCTAGATTCAGAATATCCCCTATTGAACCACGTTGCCCACAGAAAACTATCCGAACATATACCTGAATGTTAAATATTGATATAATATTTATAGAGATGTCTAAAGGGATAAGTCACGCTTTGTGAACAAATTATGTCATTTAGGTGTTACCTTCAAGCTATTTATAACATTTTTAAGATAAAAAGACACACTTGAAAACATTAGGTAAAGTAAATGTTTAACTGAAAGCTTTCTGAGAGCAGGAGTAACACTTATATTTGTTCTATTTTCCTAACACAGTGAGCTGTTCATAGTGTATAATCAACAAGTACAGCATTGATTAAATAAACAAAACTATATGTTGAAATATAAGATACAGATATTAGGTACTGTAAATGACCAGAGGAAATAAAAATTATGAATATGAAATGAAATAGGAACATGGAAAAAAAGTAAGTCCTTGTGGAAGGTTTAGAATTTAAACAGAGCCGTAACTAATGGCTATAATTTCATTAAGAACACCCAAGTTTCTAATTATTTGTTTCTCTCACTTTCCATTAAAACTTTAGATACAGGTTCTCTGAGTTGTTTACTTCAAATTATACCTCTAAGCGTGATTTCTTGGAGAAAGCATGTTCATGAAAAAAATATGATAAATATGCTAAGATATATGTATAAGGATACTAATTGTCTAGTTTATAAGGGCATTTAAAAATTGAGCCAACCCAAACCTCTATCAGTGAACTAATAGTACATCAAAATTAAAATCAATGATGAATGTAGATCTAAATTTTTCAACATGAAAATACATCTCTAATATATTATAGAGTAAAAATATCAAGCTGCAAAACTATAAATGTGTAGAATGATCACATTTTTGTAAAAAAAAGGCTGTGAATATACAAGTAATGCAAAATAGGATAGTAGACATTTGTATTCGTCTTTTTTCACACTGCTATAAAGACATGTCTGAGACTGGGTAATTTATAAAGAAAAGAGGTTTAATTGGCTCACAGTTCTGTAGGCTGTGCAGGCTTATGCTGCTGGGGAGGCCTCAGGAAACTTACAATCATGGTGGAAGGCAAAAGGGAAGCAGACACATCTTCACATGACTGGCAGGAGACAGAGAGCAAAAGGGGAAGTGCTACACACTTTTAAACAATGAGATCTCATGAGAACTCACACACTATCACGAGAACAGCAAGGGGGATGTCTGCCCCCATGATCCAGTCACTTCCCACCAGGCCACTCCTCCAACATTGGGGATTACACTTCAACATGAGATTTGGGTGCAGACACAAAGCCAAACCATATCATGCCATCCCTGGCCCCTCCCACATCCCCTTCTCACATTTCAAAACATGATCATGCCTTGCCAAGAGTCCCCCAAAATCTTAACTCATGCCAGTGTTAACTCAAAAGTTCAAGTCCAAGGTCTCATGTGAGACAAGGCAAGTCTCTTCGACCTACGAGCCTATAAAATCAAAACCAAGCTAGTTTCTTCCAAGATACAATGGGGTTACAAGTATTGGGTAAGTTCTCCTATTCTAAGTGAGAGAAATTGGCTAAAACAAAGGGGCTACAGGCCCCATGCAAGTCCAAAAACCAGCATGGCAGTCATTAAATCTAAAAGCTCCCAGATAATCTCCTTTGACTCCATGTCTCACATCCAGGGCACAGGGATGCAAGGGGTAGACTCCTAAGTCCTTGGGAAACTCTGCCCCTGTGGCTCTCCAGGGTACAGCCCCCATGGCTGCTTTCATAGGCTGGTATTGAGTGCCTGCAGCTTTTCCAGATGCATGGCACAAGCTGATGATGGATCTGCCATTCTGTGGTCTGGAGGATGGTGGCTGTCTTCTCACAGTTCCATTAGGCAGTGTCCCTTTGAGGACGCCAACCACACATTTTCTTTCTATCCACACTGCCCTAGTAGAGGTTCTCCAAGAGGACTCTACCCCTGCAGCAGACTTCTGCCTGGACATCCATGCATTTCCATACATCCGCTGAAACCTAGGTGGAGGTTCTCAAGCCTCAGCTCTTGCACTCTGCACATCTGCAGGCTTAACACCACACGGAAGACACCAAGGCTTGAGGCTTGCACCCTCTGAAGCAATGGCCCAAGCTGCATGTTGGCCCCTTTTAGCCACAGCTGGAGCGGGAGAAGCCACAATGCAGGGTGCCATGTCCCAAGACTGCACAGTGTAGAGGCCCTTGGGCTGGCCCACAAAACCATTCTGCCCTCCTAGGCCTCCTGGCCTGTGATGGGAGGGGCTGCTATGAAGATCTCTGAAATGCCTTGGAGGCACTGTCTTGATTATTAACATTTGGCTCCTGTTTACTTGCGCAAATTTCTGCAGCCTTGAATTCCTTCCCAGAAAATGGGTTTTTCTTTTCTACCATATGGCTAGGCTGCAAAATTTTCAAACTTTAATGTTCTGCTTTCCTTTTAAATATAAGTTCCAATTTCAGGTCATTTCTTTGTTCATACAGATGAGAGTAGGCTTTTAGAAGCAGCAGGCCACACCTTGAATGCTTTGCTGCTTAGAAATTTCTTCCACCAGATACCCTAAATCATCTCTATCAAGTTCAAAGTACAACAAATCCCTAGAGCAGGGGCACAATGCCACCAATCTCTGCTAAAGCATAGCAAGAGTGACCTCTACTACAGTTCCCAATAACTTCCTTATCTCCATCTGAGACCACCTCAGCCTGGACTTTATTGTCCATATCACCATCAGCATTTTGGTCACAACAATTTAACAAGACTCTAGGAAGTTCCAAACTTTCCCTCATCTTCCTGTCTTCTTCCAACCCCTCCAAACTGTTGCAACCTCTGCTTATTACCCAGTTCCAAAGTTGCTTCTATATTTTCAGATACCTTTATAGCAATGCCCCACTTCTCTGGTTACACACATACTATCACAAGAATAGCAAGGGAGAAGTCCACCCCCATGATCCAATCACCTCCCAACAGGCCCCTCCTCCAACATTGAGGATTACAGTTCAGAAAGAGATTCAGGTGAGGACACAAAGCCAAACCGTATCAACATTTTTGTGTTCTTTTTTATGCTTTTCAGAATTTACAAAAAGTCTAACAATAAACATTTATTACCTGTAAAAATAATAAAACTTTTTTAAGAGTTGTGGAGAGAGTTCTAAATTTACTCTGTTGACTTGCCATAGATATAAAAGCTCAATGATCTCCATTCGGGACAACTTTTACTGAGTACCTGTTATGACTAGGCACTATGAACAGGAGTCAAAATCTATTTCTTAAGCCCCTCATGACCTCAGAAGGAAATGTAAATTGTAAGTGGAGCACCAGGAATCTATTTATCCTTCAGTCTGGTCACTTCAGAGTGGTTCTTTGGTCATATGCTGATTTTTTTAAAACAAAATTGATAGATCTCTGTGTTCTGGTTCACAGTATCTAAACAATGGACACAATTACAGAGATCTTTCCATGTCTGACTTTTTAAATATGATTTCAGCTTTTATTTTAGATACAGGGGGTACATGTGCAGGTTTGTTACAGGGGTGTATTGCATGATACTGAGGTTTATGATAGGGATCTCGTCACCCAGGTACTGAGCATAGTACCCAATAGGTAGTTTTTCAACCCATGACCCCTCCTTCCCTTCCCCATGTAGTAATCCCCAGTGTCTATTGTTTCCATCTTTATGTCTATGTACACCCAATGTTCAGCTCTCACTTATAAGTGAGAACACAGGTATTTGGTGTTCTGTTCCTGCATTAATTTGCTCTGAATTATGGCCTCCAGCTGCATCCATGTTGCTGCAAAGGACATTATTTCATTCTTTTTGGTGGCTGTGTAGTATTCCATAGTGTATATGTACTATATTTTCTTTACCCAGTCCACCAATTATGGCCATCTAGGTTGATTCCATGTCTTTGCTGTTGTGAATAGTGCTGCAATGAACATGCCAGTGCATGTGTCTTTTTGGCAGAAAACTTAGGGTTTTTTGGGAGGTATATGCCCAGTAACGGGATTGCTGGATTGGATGATAGTTATGTTTTAAGTTCTTTGACAAATCTCCAAACTACTTTCCACTGTGGCTGAAGTCATTTACATTCCCACCAACAATGTATAAGTGTCCCCTTTTCTCTGCAGCCTCTCCAGCATATATTATTATTTGACTTTTTAATAACAGGCATTCTGATTGGTGTTAGATGGTATCTCATTGTGGCTTTGATTTGCATTTCTCTGATGACTAGTGATGTGTAGCATTTTTTTTCATATGTTTGTTGGTTGCTTGTGTGTCTTCTCTTGAGAAGTGTCTGTTCATGTCCTTTGCCCATTTATTAATGGGGTGATTTGCTTTTTGCTTGTTGATTTAAGTTCCATATAGATTCTGGATATTAGACTTTTGACAGATGCATATTTTGAGAATATTTTCTCCTATTCTGTAAGCTGACTCTACACTTTGTTGATAGTTTATTTTGCTGTGTAGAAACTCTTCAGTTTAATTAGGTCCCTCTTGTCAATTTTTGTTTTTGTTGCAGTTGCTTTTGGGGACTTGGCCAAAAATTCTTTGCCAAGGACAGTGTTGAGAAGGGTATTTCCTAGGTTTTCTTCTAAGTTTTTTATAGTTTGAAATCTTACATTTAAATTTTTAAGCCATCTTGAGTTAATGTTTGTATATGTTGAAAGGTAGGGCAATATGGTTTGGATTGGTGTCCCCACCCAAGTCTCACGTCTAATTGTAATCCTCAGTCTTGAAGAAGGGGCCTGGTGGGAGGTTATTGGATTCTGGAGACAGATTTCCCCCTTGCCATTCTCATGATAGTGAGTGAGTTCTCATGAGATCTGGTTGTTTAAAAATGTGTGGCATCTTACCCCCCACTTCCTCCTTCTCCAGCCATGTAAGACGGGCCTGCTTCCCTTTCACCTTCTACCATGAGGCTTCTCAGCCATGTTTCCTGTACAGCCTGTGGAACTGTGAGCCAATTAAACCTCTCTTCTTTATAAATTACCCAGTCTCAGGTAGTTCTTTGTAGCAATACAAGAATGGACTAATACATAGGGGCACAGTTTCAATCTTCTGCAAATGGCTAGCCAGTTTTCCATGCACCATTTATTGTATTCACCTTGCTTGTTTTTCCATTTCTTACTTTTAATTGAGATAGTTCAGTTATCTCTTTTGTCTAGGAGGAGTACAAGCAACTCTAAGACATTTTGGCCAGAGAAAAATGTTTAACGTGTTTTGAGTTGACAATGAAAATGTATATACATAATAATTATACTTTTATCCCATACTGTATCATTTTCTCCTCCTTTGGAATATATTTTTAGATATTTAATTCCATGTTACAATAATTATGCCTGTATTTATTGTTAATTTTAACATCGCAAATCCCAGAGGGTAGTACTTGTCATCTTGAATGCATTAATGCCTAGCACCTTGGCACTCCTGTGATGATGATGTCTGAAATTGGCTTGCTCAGAATAAGACAGAACATGTCCCAGGTCTAGTGGCAGCCAACTGTAGTTAATTGTCTCTAATCAAGATGCCAAGGAGAACTCATTTCTAATAATCTGTGCAACTAGGTAAGGGTGCAGGCTTTTAAAAATACTCATCACCTAAACACGCTTGATATTTGGGGGTTTTCATTGGTTATTCTTCTCTGCTGTTAACGAAACTCTTACGTAGTTTATGGGGTATTAGCAGGTAATAATAATAGTTTCCAAATACTTTGTGGGAATTTACAAGCATTTTCATTTACATCAACTCATTTCATCTTTAGACCACCTCTAGACAAATACTAATATCTCAGTTTTACAGTGGAGAGAATAGAAGCCCACTTAGTTTAAATGACTTGCCTAAAGTTACATAGCTAATATGAAATAGACCTGGGTTCAAACTTGTGTTTCCTGACTTCAAGTCCCATGCTTTCTCAGCTATACCAAGGTGCTGTGACTCTACCCCAGCCTTCGAACTTGGAAATAGAGGGGTATTACCAAGTATTACTGGGTTAGCTCAACCTAATCATAATTGCCCCAGAAGCCACCTCTAATTGATAATATTAAGCATACTTTATTAAGGTTCCATAGAGAACCACTGACAAGGTTTCTACAAGGATATTAACACACACTCCAAAGCTTTACTTCTGATTGAGCTCTGTTATTCTCTGGCACAGTCTTCCTAAGACCAATTAATAGTATCATGGCAGTCAGCCTGTTATCTTAGGATTCAAAGAAAATATCTACATAAATATAGCAGTCAATCCATTGAAGTAGTGACTACAATACTGAACCTGAATAAAATTTAGTTTACTAAATGAAGATATGCAGATTCAATAAATGATTATGGACCAACATTTCATCAGCAACTGCTATAAATGTGAAAAATCATTATTTTTCATATATACACATGATCATCAGACCCACTAAAGGTAATTCATGTGACCAAAACTTTCTGCTGCTAAGAGATTAAAATGCATGTTAATCAGTAGAATTTAAGAAAGCCAGAGTAAAATGTAAATTGTGATGAAATCATTAAAGGAGTAACTTGAAAAACCTTCTATATCCTGGCATAAAAGTGATTATAGCACAGAGGATAGAATATTTTATTTCTTGACCTTGATTATGAGTATTGTTATAGGTTCTTGAATTTTCCTTAGGTCAGAATAGAGACAGATTAATTCTAAAGCAGTTAGAGAAATTAGTCTCTTTATCTCTTTCCTTATAGTTAACAGCATAGAGAAATAAATCTCTAAACCAATTGAAACAGGATTTAACTGTCATTTCACTTATGTGTCTCTTCGTTTTCTTTTACTCTATAACAGAAGTTTTTAAAAATAAAACTATTTTGATTTTCCTTTCAATTCTAGGCCTGATTCTTCACTACCTGAGACGTCGAAAAAGGAGCACATCTCAGCTGAAAACATGTCTTTAGAAACTCTGAGAAACAGCAGCCCAGAAGACCTCTTTGACGAGATTTAACAGTCTCAAAAAATACTTTGATGTTCACTAGACTATGTTTTCTATTCATTTCTTTAAAATGAAAAAGGAGAATTTCAAGTCAGCAGCCGCTATTACTGTATCTTACAATTTAATTACATACACACTGAATTGAAACCATTGTGCAAAATGGATTACACATGTATACGAAGATACGATTTGATGATGACACTGGCACATTTTTCTAAACTATTCATTCAGCATGCCTATAATTACATAAAATTTCAGACTTTTTGTTGCAAAGGACACATTTATCATATTCATTCACACATATTATATGTGATAGCTGTCTAACATCCTGTCTGGGAAGATTTTGAAAACAGGACAAAGAAAACATCATTTTAAAATGTCTTCAGCTTTTTTTGAATAGACGTATTCAAACATATTCTGAACATTGATGTTTGAACATTTTAATTTGTGTGATGATGTATAAAATATAATTTTAGTTTGTACATAAACATTGTGAAAATCTGATAATAAAATTTTTGATACATTGAAGATTTTATGTTTTTAATAAAATGTGTTATTTAGGTTAACTTTTATTTTAGTAAGTAACAGGTTTTTAGAAACTGCTTATTAATGTAAATGTAACCCCCTGTGTGGCAAAAGAAAAGCATATTTTTCAGGGATTATTGATAAAAGATTTATCTTACACATACAGGGGCCCTTCTTGAAGACAAGGACCTTGTCATAGCTATTTATCTCCAGTAACATCTGGCACTATTATCTTTGTAGTCACTGTTTCTGCTTCTTAACCTTTCATTCTGTCTTCACTTCTTACCTGTTTAATATCCATTCCTTCCATGTTACTCAAAGTTAACAACATCAGAGTTAACCATGACCATGTTGCTAAATCTAGAGGTTGACCCATTCTTAGTCCTCACGTTACTAAGCCTCTCAGCACATTTGACATAGTTGATTGCTTCTCCTCAGCAAACATTTTCACTTGACTTTTGCAATAGCATATGCTCTTTGTATTCCTCCTTCTTTCCAGTCACTAATTGTTTAGACCTTTTGGCTGATTCCTTCTCCTTTGCCCAATAGTTAAATGTTTGAGTGTGCTGGGTTTAATTATCAGCCGTCTTCTCTTCATTACCCACATTGTCACCCTAGGTTATTCTAGGTCGTTTGTGGTTTTAAATGCCATCTATATGTTAATATCTCCAAAATTACATAGTTTTCTTTGTAGTCAAATTTTATATGTACATACATATACATGGATATACATGGGTGTATGTATAATTCATCATTAACTTGTCACAAAAGGAGTTTCTTAAGATTTCTTAAAAATTGTTTGTATTAAATCTTGATACATCTTGGCATCTTTTATAAAATACAGACGAGTATAGCTATCTACTTATACCTTTCTTTAGATGTTTTAGCATATCCAAAGCAGAAATTTGATTATCCTTACCATCATTTCTTCTCCAGTCTTACCCATTTGGGAAATTTCACTACCACAATGCACTTGCTTCAAGCTAAAAACCCAGGAATCTTCCTTGGTGTCTTTGCTTTCTTCTCCTTGCACATCCTGTTATTTTTACTTCCAAAATACAAATTGACTCTCCCTTTGTGTCTCTCTACTGCAGCTACTGCAGCCACACTGCTTCCTCACTGGTCTCCCTGCTTAATTTTCTATTCTCCTACAATGAGACCAAACTGAATTTAAAAATCTTAGATAAGATTATTTTCCTACCTGGATTAAAACTTACCAATAATGAACCATTGCCCTTTGAAAAAAGTCTGCACCTGTACCATGGCCTACAAAGTTTGATATGATGGCACCCCTGCTTACCTCCCCAACCTGATTTTCCACCCCTCTCTCTTTACTGCCCTTGCCTCTCAAGTAGGCCAGAGCTCAGAACCATTGTATTGCTAATCTCTCTGCCTAGAATGCTCAGCTTCACATGGTTGGTTTCTTTATCTTTCAGATTTAGAACCAAATGTCATCTCCTCAGGGGTGCATTCCCTGAAATACCCTTTTTAGGGTTGTCCACCCTCCCAGTCACTCTCTGTCCCATTAAAATGTTTTTTTCATTATGCATATCACTCTCTGGAATTACTTTTTCATGTCTCCTCTCCGGTGGAACATAAGCCCTATCACAGCAGAAACATGGCCATCTGCTTTACCTCTCTATCCCCAGTACTAAGAGCAAGGTTCATAGAAGCTTAATTAGTGTTTGTTGAATGAATGAATGCATGTTTATCACATAGTAGGCACTCGAAAGTTTCTTTACTTACTAAACCATTTTGAAAGGATTGAAAGATTGAAATTTAGCTGGATGACTTGATACAAAGAAATAATTATTCAGAAAGCTAAAGTGCTCTTTGTGAATAATGGTAAATAATAGGTACATATATGCATGCACATAGGTGTTTTGTTTTGTTTTGTTTGAGACAGAGCCTCACTCCATCACCCAGGCTGGAGTACAGTGGTGTGATCACAGCTCACTGCAACCTCTGCCTCCCTGGTTCAAGAGATTCTTGTGCCTCAGACACCCAGGTAGTTTTTACAGGCACGTGCCACCACACCCAGCTAATTTTTTGTATTTTTAGTAGAGATGGGGTTTGGCCATGTTGGCCAGGCTGGTCTCAACCTCCTAACCTCAAGTGATCCACCCACCTCGGCCTCCCAAAGTGCTAGGATTACAGGCATGAGCCACTGCACCCTGCCAGGTTTGACAGTAGAGAGAGAATAAGAAAAAAATTACTCACATACACTATTAATCAGGAAAAGGATTTGACTAAGTCAATGGGATAGCAAAATATTTTAAATAGAAATTTTCCTGCATTTTAATTTCTTTGATGGCTTACATGCAAAAGGAAAAAAACTTTTAAATATATGAAATTTAAATATATAATTATAAACTATCAAATTCTACTCAGTCACTTTGGAACTTCACTGTAACACTGAACTTAGCACTATCCTAGATATACCCTGTATCTTTCACAAAAAATCACAAAAGTGATTTTGTATGTGAAATACCAAAATCTCAAAATAATATTATCTCACCTGAATAGACCACAAATGACTAACCAAAATTAGTATACAACTGTATATGTGTGTATATGTGTCTATCTATCTATCTATCTATATAGATATAGTGAAAGAGAAGAAATTTTCTCAACTTTTGGCTATTAACTCCCTGGTGATAAGAGAGATGTAGGGAAGGTATTTCCCAAGTAATAATAACAAGTCTATAAAGGTCATAATATTTAGAAAATGTTTGTTTATATTTTTCTAAGGCAGCTGATCTTTTCAATCATTGCTCTGTGTCAGATTGATTCAGTTGGTTAGAACAGAACATAATAAGCCTATAATCTTGGTTCCTATTTATATCTCATGTGGAGAAACTGAAGACGTGTTTTTTTATATTTCTTACCTTATATAAACAGAGATCTATAGATCTGGTATAAACATGTCCAGATCCTATTATTCCATACCACGTTTTCTCCTCACATTTTTTTTCATTGTCTATACTCTAAACATTGTTGCAGAATGCTGAAATGGAAGGCACAGAAATTGAGTTACAATGCAGCATGGCTTTTTTGGCCTTATCATCCTCACCTCCAAGATAAGGAGATTACATTTCTGAAGGTTTTTTCATCTTAAAATGTACAATTTTTGGCCCTTGCATCAGATGGTATGGCTCCAGCCTCATTACAGAAGTTAATGAAAGAAAAAAAAAATCCCCTCTCAAAAGATGTCTTTATTATGTGGTTTTAAAAGGTCAAGAAACTACTTTAGAAAAGTTTTTCTGAATGGCCTATAACTCAGATTTGTAAAATACAGGACCCTGTGTTTTTGAGCCAAGCAGCTCTTTATTGGGCGAGTTTGATTCAACAAATGTTTATTAACGATCAGCTATGCACAAAATACAGAACTGGGCCATGTGAAAAATTAAAGGATAAATCGATCCTTTCAACAAATATTTGTAAGTATTTTTGCCAGTCTCTGTTCTGGACACTAGATGTGGCAGTGAATAGCACAGACAAGTGTCCTGTTTCTGTTGAGGTTATATTCTAGAAATGAAAAGAATGGAGTATATGGGAGGGGATTGCATTGAGTTTTACACATGAAACTACTATGTAATGAACTATAATATGAAGGAGTGGTAGTACAGATGGTATAAAAAGAACACAAAATTTAAAGGTATGGCTAAGAATCCATAAAAGATTGAATTAAGACATTATGAGAAATCGGGGGGGTTGGAGAGTGGGCTGAGGATGCGACTATCTTCCTTGGATCACATGAGAATACAGAAGGTACTGGGGCTGGGTTTGGGTGGGTACATGGCATTAATGCCTAAATTTGTCATTGTGAATCATTGGAATGAAGGAGACAAGTTACAAGGTATTCCAAAAGCAATGTTGGCCAAGGGTGGTTTAGTAGTGTGAACAGTGAGCGAAGTTGTGTCAAGAAGACATGACAAGAATTGAGCTCTGCAGTTCTAACTGGCACTTCCTTGGGAAGGTATGAGCTGCCAAAAAATCGAAGGTCATAGGGCCCTTCCTGGGTGTCCGGAAATTGGAAAGGAAAGCCAAACAAGAGGTCTCTTGATAGAGTTGCCCCGGAGAAGCAAGCAACCCTTGCCTTTTCATGTCTCTGTCATTCTTGCACTCAGTATTATTTATAGAATCAATTTTTAATAAAAATGAAACTAAATAGCTGACATCTAAATTCACAAAGGCCTCACGAATTTACCTATGAGACAATAAATCCCAAAAATAGGTAGTTACATTTTGTATTCATTTCAATGATTTTGTGAGGGAAAATGATATAGTAACAAAAGAACTATTCATGCATCCATTTGTAGCTATTGTCTGAATTTAACATGTTCACTACTGATCTGACAGCTTCTAATAAACGCTTTTCAGGAAGGTAGACTTCATTTGTAAGTGTTCTATGAACTAACCTAAAGTGGTTTTCTCCGTATCTTGATTACTGGAAATGGATACGTTGAAAAATGCGTTAGAGCAAGCATTTTATGGTTGCTTCATTAACTGACCATCCACCATCGCTGTTCCTGACTCCCAACTCCCTTTCTTATCTGCTCAAAAACACTCTCCAGCCTACATTAAACTCAGTTTCTTTCTTTCATATATCCACATATCTTCTCATTTAGCTGCTATTTTCCTCTTTTTTTTCTTTTCCTCTCCTCTATTTAAATAAAATTCAATATGAATTTTATGTTAATTTTTCTTCCCTCTTTCAAAGGGCTTTCATTTAAAACTCTCATTTCACAATCTCACAAGCAGCTAAACTTTCTAAATGAGAGTCTCAATGCCCCTAAAGGCTCTTGGTTCTGCAGGGAAGTAAAGAGAGATTAGAGCCCTGCACCCATCTTGATACTGAATTTTCTTTTAAGGGCAGGAGCAATTTTGGTAGCCGCTGTTCCAGTAAATGGAATATAGACCAGTCTTGAACAACTTACTTTTGATTTAGAGAAAATCTCTAACTTAACTGCAATCTTAGAAATAACATAACTAGTCAAATTAATATAGGTGGATTAAACAATTTCTATAAAACCTGTTCATACAAGACCCTTCTAGGAATCTGTCTTTCCTTGCATTCCTCCAAAAACTGGGCCAGAGACAAGGGCATATATAAAAGCAATGTGGTGGGACAGTAAGCATAAAACAGGAAAGGCGGAGAAGCCACTGCAAGGATGCCTTATCAAGATGGCCACCCTGTTGATGACATATGCTTCATCCCACCAGGATCTTCCAAGGAACCTTTTGAAAGTTTTCTCGGAACTGTATATGCAGGGGTGAAAAGGAAAAGCCTTTATCCATCACTTGCTGTTTCCTAGTGGTCAAGGGTAGCCTGGAAACATTGTTCTCCCTACTTCGGGTTTCCCATGTGTGAATACACACCAGGTCTTGCAAATGACCCACGCTGCAGTCTCAGAGAAGCCCTAGGGCAGGAAACAAGAGAAGCAGGGGTGCCAGTTACACCTACTTATAGTAGGGGAAAGACTACCTGGAACTGAGTGCCAAAGGAATGACTGCTATTGATACAGGGCTCAGAGGAGTTTGAAGTAGTGTATAGAAGAGCCCGATACAGTACCCATGCTTTATACCACATGACCCTGCCCCACTTCCCACCCCTAGCCAGAGTTGATTAGATCAGGGGAAGAAATGTTCTGGCTAATTTGAGTTCTTGGCCTGGCTGAACTTGGGTTTGCTGAAGAAGCCAATCTATAAATTACCAGAGAATGCTGTTAGAAGAGAGAGAAATGAGCAAATTTGCACACAGAAGCAGAGCACCATGGGGACCGACAGGGGAAGTAGCCAGTGCCTGGAGTGGCCTTCATCCTTATATATTTCTGGACCAATTCTGATATACACATATCCTTAGAAATCACTGCCTCCTTTTCTGATGTTTTATTAGTCGAATGGTTCTTTGAAACAAACAAGAAATTACCTAATTAATAAGGAAACAGAATACATTCTCCAGAGAAGATTTCAATTAATTTCCATTAGCTTCAATTAACAAGTTTGTCGCAAGTTAACACTACCATTAAAAGAATATTTCAGAAGACCTTCAATCAATACTGGTAGAGACAATTAAACTTCTCGATATGATAGGAAAATAAAATCAATTTTATAATTAAATATGTGTAATTTTCCTAATATAAATGTTTAAGTTTATTAAAATGCCATTACATGCAGCTATGGTCTTATCTACATTAGATGTATCTTCTAATCACTGACAGATTTTAGTAATAGAGTGAAATGTCTGTGATCTTTGGCAACAGCATAGTACTATATATTTTATAAATAAGAAATGTCAAATACGAAAAACTTCACCATTGGTAGAATAATACGTATATTAATCCTTGAGACAATACAAAGCAACCTATTTTACTTCATCTTATCAAATAGTCAAGAGACTACTTCAGAGTTATAGCATTTTTATGTTATGACAAGGAGTTCTCTCTGTCACTCTCTCATATAAGATGTGTTTGAAGTCCTTAGTAGAGTTCTAGATAATCTACTGGGACAAGATGATTGTAGTGATGATGGGAGATGTATGCTTAAAGGTGATGGTTTCATCATTATACTTTGCAAATAATTAGGGAAATTCAACCAGGTGAAATTTTTCAGAAACACCTACTGATATTAGAAACAACCTGTTTCTGTCTGCTGAAAGAGGTATAATACAGTATATTTCTCTGAGGAACTAAGTTTACAGTGGTGTAATTATATTACTACCAAAGATTAAATGATTCTCATGAATATTTGCTCTTTAATGCCAAAATCCATTAACTTGCTTTGGCCAATAAAATGTGAATGAAATAACAATATGCCAGTTTTGAGCCTTGAACTAAAGAGGCATTACATGCTTCTGCTTGCCCTTTGGGAGAGTCAAATCTCTGCTATGAGGAGAACATGCCCCAAGTAGCTGCTGCCTCTCCCACCTGGGCTTCTGAAGAGTTACAGAGCAGAACAGAACCTGATTCACATGCTGGAGCCACGCCCACTCCCCTGAAACCTTTAGAAGAGCCGTCCAGCTGAGCCCAGTCTAGATAAGCTGAACCACAGTAAACCATGCTATCCTGTGACCATGAGTAATGCTTGCTACCAAAAGCCACTGAGCTTTGGGATAGTTAGTTACATAGCAGTGTTTTGACAATAACTGACTAATACTTATATGGAATAACAATTTTACAACATTTGTAGTAGCTTCTAGTATATTCATGGAACAGAAATCAGGTATTTTCTGGCTGGAACCTGGTAATAAAATAAATAGGAATTAGGAATGTGGGTTTGGGGACCAGATCAAGCCAAGTTTCTACCATGCTTCTGACAGCTGTTGACTGTGTGACTTACTTATTTTCTCTGAACTTGAGTTTTCTTATGCATACAATGAGAAATAAGATGATGCGCATAAAGCAGCACAGTACCTGGTGCACAGTAAGTGAGGAATATGTGGAAGCTCTTTTGTTACTATCATACTATAAAATCAACACAGAATGGATCTGCAAGAGTTATGTATAACCAGATTATCCACTAAAGTGATCCTTTCTTTCAAACACCCTATCCTTGGACCTTCCTAAGTCTGATGCTGTCCTAAAGATTTTTATGAGTTTCTGTAGGATATATTTTCATAGCCACTTCTGCTGTGAATTCCTTCTTCTACAGGATTCTGAGCCTCATTCATGTTTTGTCAACCCTTACTTTCTTCTTTGTCAGCTCTGTGCTGAGCCATCATGGAACTTATCTCCCTTTCTTTCATTTCCGTGACAACTTTCTGTGTGTAGCAGAACTTATTAAAGGTTTGGGTCAGAGAAAGCTGTTTATCCCAAAGAAAGCCAGCAATTTATATTTGATTTTCACCATAACTCTATTCTTTTTTCTTTTTCTTTTTTTTTTTTTTTTCTTGGAGATAGAGTTTTGCTCTGTTGCCCAGGCTGGAGTGCAATGCCATGATCGCAGCTCACTGCAACCTCTGTCTCCTGGTTCAAGAGTTTCTCCTGCCTCAGCCACCCTAGTAGCTGGAATTATAGGCATCTGCCACCATGCCCAGCTAATTTTTGTATTTTTAGTAGAGATGGGGTTTCACCAGGTTGGCCAGGCTGGTCAACTCTATTCTTTAAAGTCTTCTAACTCTTTACAAGAATTTCCTATTGACAACGTATATCCATAGAGTCCAGACTCCTGCCATGTTATCTATTCCTTCCCTCTGTCCCTCCTTCCCCTCTCCTCTCTGCTTTCCCACAATTCCTGTTACCTTCTCATGCAAAGCAACTTAGCTGCCTCTTTCTTTTGCTCATCTCTTTTTATCAAATAGTCATGTAACATGTTTTTATGTAACACATTTTCCCTAGTACTAAATGTTAATACTTTTTACTCCCTCATCACACTTGCAATGTCATGTTAAAGATGGCATGACTTCCAGGCAAAGCAAGACCTGATTAAGGTATTGACCTATCTAGTGAAGTAACATGATTATCAAATTTAAGGAGAATTTGTGATTAAAGTATAAGAAGCGAAGAATTTTAGAGGAAAACATTGTCTGTCCAAGTGCTATTTAGGCAAAAAAAAAAAAAAAATCTATCTCATTGTTTTAGGTATGTTCATGTATTCACATATTGATTTATTTGTATTCTCCCCCAAAAGATAAAATTGGAATTCCTCTATAGTGACCACAACTGGTTGTCTTTCCTTAGAATTAGGAATTTCACAGTGTGGTTACGTCTGACTTGGAGATAGCTTTTCATTTGCAACAATTTATTACCAAAGGCTATGTGTATTTAACAATAATTTTATGTTGCAAGACTTGTGGCATTTGAGTAAAAGAAGAAAAAAGTATATAATAAAACAAACACTAGTGTTTTCTTGAGGAATTTTATACCAAATACTGCCATTTCTGAAAATCATTTCTCTCTTGGTTTAAGTTTTCTGTTATTGTCCTAACCTATCATACAAGATACCAGTAACTTTCACGATTTCCTACAATCAGCAAATATTAAGTTAGGGGTTTTTGGTGATAGCAAACCAATGTATTATTTCACTTTTATTATTCTCTGTATCAATAATCTTATTTATTTCAAGAACTTAAAATTTAGACTAAATGCAAGAACATGAGGCCCTGAGGTTATACACAAAGTTACCAACTGTTGTTAGAAGAACACAAGTCCTAAAGTGTATGTATGTGTGTTCACCCATTTATTGAACACTTTGTGCCAGGCACGCTGCTGGGCACTGGGGATATTAAAATGAAGACATCACTTTTGGCTTCCAGGTTTTTGAAAGTCTAGACAAAGGAAGGAGGCAGACGTGTAAACAGACAATCAAGATACGTGGTAAGTGCTGTAAGAGAGATGTGCCCAGGATGGTCAGAGGCACAAAGGAGAATCAGCCTGCTCTTATTCCACTGGGAGAAGCGGCCACGCCCAAGGAAAATTTGAGAAGGAGATAGATGAAGTTTGAGCTGAACTTCAGGGAAGACCCAGGGTTTGCCAGGAGGCTTAGGTACTCTCAGCCACTTGTGAGGCACAGAGGAAGAGGGTGTGGCCTGATCAGTATCTTGTGGCAGGAGTGAACCCCAGGGCTGAGAAGATAGGGTAGGCTACCCACTAAGAGTCTTGAATTTTGCAATAAGAATTTACATTTTAACCTGAATAAGCATCTGTGAAAGGATCTTAAGGGCAGTAAAGGGACAAGCTGATTAGATTTGTGCTTTTGAAAGGGAGGTTTGAAGGTAACGTGAAGGCACAACCACACGCACTCAGACTCTCCTATTTCTTTGCTGACTGTGTGATCCGCCGATGCTATTCCCAGCCTGTCTGGGAAACTGTCAAACTCCACTTCATACCAAGGAGCATCCATAAATGAAATGTTGCAAACAGTCTTTGGAAGTTGAGAGACTACTGGCAGAGTGACGCTTAACCTGCCCACAACCAAGAGAGCCTCTTTCTAGTACTTGGCCCTTGGGCTTTGATATAAGCAGAAGTGGTTTTATCATTTTCTTTAGAAGTGATTTGGGGAGAATGTTTTTAAGCCTCTTGTGGAATTGACTTCCTTTTTTGAACATTCCCAGCCCTGCTTTGACATCTTTATTTCCTGCAGAATGCTGCTCCTGTATACCTTGAAAGTAATTGCTGTCACTGTCATCATTAATTCGCTTCTCTTTGCACCTCCTTCTGGAGTCTGTAGGTGCAACTATGCTGTTGGAAGCAGTGTTCACATTTCTTTCTTAAGGCTTCAGCATTTTGTACAAAGGTACCAGATCTGGATCCAGTCCATGTGGAGGTTTGAGGGGAGTGGGGTTCAATACACTGGTACCATTCAATGAATGTTAAATAACACAAAGCATTGTGAAAGAGGGGCTTAAATCCTGAAAGGAGACATTGTGAACTAACCTTTTATTCCCTGGGATTTTGATCCCAGGACAATTAAGAGCTATAGAATATCCTTTTTGCCCAAGAACAAAGTGGCAGAAATAGCACTTTTTAAAAAAAATCAAATTATATTTTGTTTTCAAGTTTCAACAGAAAATTTGAGACAGTATTTCTCATCGTCTCTCTAATAGACTCTGGAGAAATAGTGGCTAATATTTCTAACATGTTAGCCGCTGTTTCTCCACAGATTTTAATGGGCAAATGAATGAGGAGACACTTTTTCCACCTCCCTGATGATTTTTGCAATAACTGAACTTTATAAGAATACTAAAAAAAAAATCTTTTATGAGTCAGTCTTCCAGTACACTTGAAAATCATCAGATTTTCTGTCACTTCCCTTCAACTCCTTATCAGGAGAGCACTTGCAACCAGGCCATCTATGCATGTGGCTGAATAGCATCATAGAATCATTGAGAATGTCTTAAATATTAAAACGACTACCAATGTCCCTGAAGCCCTGAAACAGGTGGCAGCATCCCCACTTGGGGTCACCCATCAGTCCTAGGAAGAGGACACCTACAGCAGCCATTCCTTATAGAGAAAAACACGGTTGAGTCTTCATTACACTTAATTAAAGAACAGCCGAAAATCCTGTCTTGCATTTTCAACACATGGTTCCAATTAGTGTCCCAAAGCAGGACGCTGACTTTGATAAAAGCATTCATGTGCACCTTTGGTGCCTGTACAATGTACTCTTTCATTTTACAAGGTGGCTGAAGTGCAGTTTTAAATATCTTTTTTAAAATATTAACAAAAAACCCAGGAGTATAAGTTTAGAAAGAGGTGAAGAGAAGTGAAAACAATTTTGTTAGAATGGCCTGCCATAGGCTTCTAGAACCCTGTATGCAGAGGGCGGTTTATTTGGTAAAATCTGCACTGCTCATTTGCAGGGCTGTGTGCAAGAAGCATTACAGTTCCTGAGAGCTGCACTCAGAGGCCATTCGATGGGAGTTCCGTTACCTCAGGAAACACCACTTACTGTACTGTAAATTTGCTTCATATGACTGATCTGCTCAAAAGGCCCTGGAAAGCCCCATTCAAATAAATTGTTTCAGACCACGCTATAACTGATGGACATCCATCTTCAGTGGACTCTCTGGGAGGGTGGTATTTTTTAAGTAGGAAGAGAAAACTTGTGTCCTAGAATCTGGGAATTAGATGTGGAAATGCTTAATTTCGGTCATCACTTCTCACCTTTTGCCAAAATAAAGGGAAATAGCGAGAGGAAAAAGTAAGATAAAACAAGTAAAATGTTTTACGACTGCTTCACATGGTGAGTGTTCCACACTGCCCCAAGAATAGTGGAATGATTTTCCACTTTGGGTCATGGGAAAGCGTGATGTCTCTAGTCCCAGAAGGGTGAGACACATACGGTTATACAGCCCTTCGTGAAAGCTGAAAACAATCCCCTTTGTGCCTGGCTTTCATTTTCAGAGGTACCATTCAATTTTTGGCAGATAATACACAAGTTAGAGAAATGTGCCCAGCAAGAACAATAAAAATCATCCCCTAGATTCATTACAAATTTCATTATTAGGAAATAGTATCTAAAAGTGCCAAGGCAAGAACAAAAATATGAGTAGAGTAAAACTGAGCAAATGGATTTCTTCAGACTAATTACAACTTCAGAAAATAAATAATTGAGATGATCTTTCCGATAGCTTCATTCTTGGAGACTTGGTGACAATAGATATACTATGTCTTCCCTTGGTTTTCAAAATTATAAGATAGAGTTTGTCACTTTTCTAAAAGGGATCCCAAATAGTGACGGACTGAAACTGTGCAAACCTGTTCTTCTTACAGGAATCACTTTTCCCCTCCCTCAGCTTATGCCCCCTAGTAACCACTGGTGATATACCTTCATCAGGCAATAGAGAGAAGTATGCCATCTTCAATGAGTCCCTTTTTAACAGCCCCATTAACTCTTACTGAGTTGACTTATTTATACATAGGTGAGTATTATACATCATTAATGAATAATTCTAGACTTCAAATATCTCTAAATCTCCAAATCATTATTCAAACTGAACTGTGCTATAGGCACATTTCCTATTCACTCATGAAATCTTGGACTTCCCAACCTCCAGAACCATGAGCCAAATAAATTCAGTTCATTGTAGATCCCCTACGCTGTGGTATTCTCTTACAGCAGAACAAAACTGCCCAAGACGGATCCTTGATTCATCTGTGTCTCTCAGAACCTACATCCAATTTATAAGAAAAATACACCCAGAATTAAATTTTTTTTCTATCAACTTGAGCTAAAACAAGTTAGTATCCTATTTCAATTGGGTTATTTCAATAGCATCCCAACTAGTCACCCTACAACTCTTCAAATAGGAGGCAGTGACCATTTTAAGATGGTGGATTCATATTCCTTCTCTGCTCAAAGCTTTTCCATGCCTTCTTGGCACACTCAAGTAAAAGCCAAGAGCTTTACTGTGGCTTACAAGACTCTGAGAATAATCCTCTACCACCCCATCTCTCTGGTTGTATCCATTACCCTGCCCTGTTTTGCCCTCTTTTTGCTTCAGCCACACTCATGTCATTGCCATACTTTGAACAAACCAAACCACTCCTGCTTTTGAACATGCTGTGTTTCCTAGCAGGAAAGCTTTTCCCTTAGATATCCACAGAGTTGCTTCCTTACTTTTTTCACGTTATCAGGGAGGCCTTCCCAGACCACCCTATGTAAAACAGCACCCTCCTCCTACTACCTATCACAGAAGTATTTTCCTTGCCCTGATTAGTTATTTTCCACACCACCTATTAGACCTAGCATACTATATATTGTGTTTATTTGTTTTTTTGGCCATCTGTTCTCACCAGATTGTAAACAGGATTAGAACAGGGATTTAGTCTGTTTTGTTCTCTCCTACAACTTTGTTGCCTAGAACGATGTTGGGTACACAGTAGATTCTCAATCGATATTTTTTGAATTAACGATCTAAATCTACATTACTGATTAAATCAGTATCATGATGATTACAAGAGCAATAAGTCATAGAAAGGTTTGTTGATTGGACTCATTACAATTCTAGTACAACAAACCCTTTACTAAATCTCACTTGAGAGGTTGTCTAAAGTACAACATCAGACTCTCTTAGCATTGATAGTGTTCACATATTACATGTCTATGTGCAAATCATATGTCCAAGCCCCATCAATGTGAGGCTGAAAATAAAATCATATTAACTTTAAATATTCAAAATAAAACCTTAGCCTTCACCCTATGTGACTGTTGTGTTCTTCTCTTTACAAACCCATCCTGCTCATTGTTTACTGTGTCAGCCAGCCATCTGGCTCAGACCTTAGGCCTCTGCTCCTTGCACGGGCCACTCTGCTCACTTCTCAAGCTCCCTGAAAGGGCTTCCTCAGGCTGCTGCCACTGCCACCATACTGCCTCATCCCAAAAGTGGGCATCAAGCTTTCTCTTGAAACTTGACATACACACAGCACAGTGGAAACCAGGCTGTCACTTAAATAAGTCCTTATCAAGCTCTCCAGTGATCTTCATATTCTGAATCCAGTGGAGAAGATAGGAGAAGCTGGGATTACAGGAGCCCACCACCATACCCAGCTAACTTTTTTTTTTTTTAGTTGAGAAGGGGTTTCACTATGTTGGCCAGGTTGGTCTTGAACTCCTGACCTCAAGTGATCCACCCACCTCAGCCTCCCAAAGTGCTGGGATTACAGGCATGAGCCACTGCACCTGGCCTCTTTTAGTCAATATTTTAGTGGCCCTCAAGTGTATAACATAGGCAGCTCTGTATACCATACACAGGTGTGGAACTGGTTCAGATGCTGTATGGAGAAAACACAGCTAATGCAAGTGCTTCACACTGTTTTTAAAACAGGCTGTGGATGCTTATTTCAATGAGCTCTACACTGAACCCCGATAAGAAAAAAAAAAAAAAGGAGTTGCTGTGATTGGGTAGGATTCTGTAGTTGTGTTCCCTTATGTTTTGTGAACAAAATTTATTTTGCAAGCTATTGATTAAGAGAATACACTTAAGAGTCAAAGAATTGAGTTCAAACCCCAGTTCAGGGTGGCCCTTGGAAAGCGTCTTTCTCTCCCTGAACTACAGTTTCGTCATCTCCAAAATGCAGTCAATCATCCCAGGTGGTGCTGAGGACTAATGGAGATAACGTAAAATGGCAATGAGCACAGGGCCTGGTGCACAAGAATGGCCATGTGAAGTGTGAGGGATTGTTCATGTTCATCTGCTGTCACTTCTATCCTAGCCTAAAACTGTTAGGAGGGGAAGGATGAGTGTGGTGTGATGCCCAAGGCAACAAAACTTGGTGCTGGTGACTAACTAACCACTCTCCCAAGGGTAACAGAACAACTGCTTTTTTGTAAACTGGGTTAAATCACTCCCTGGTGTGGCTAACAATGACTAATACAGCAGAAGGGAGTGGGCTCCCCCGGTGCAAGGCGCTATTGGGAAGTTGGCTGTGCTCTGCTTACAAAAATGTGGGTCATCAGCGAGCTCTAATTCTTGTAGATCCTACGATAGTCCTTAATTTGCAGAAAGTTTACTCATTTGCAGAAAGGATTTCAACCCTTACGATATACTAAATATAATTTCTGGGAAGTCCTTACAGACATCCTAAAGTGAAATACACTCCATTAATGGTGTGTTAATAGCCTTCTGACAAGGCAGGCTGTGTTAGTGTATAAGGTATTAGAATGGATAGAGACATAGAACTTGGTAGATGATAGGTAACAGGGAATATTAACCAGAAAACTCATATTGAAAACAGAAAAATGGCCCCTTTTGACCACAATATTGAAATTCTTTTATTTTTGTCTCTCTAATAGCACAGCAAGGCACAATATTTCAACTAGAGGTATTAGAAACGTTACTAGCATTAAGCAAATATGTAGCAACTTGCATAACTTCTTAGAAGTGAGTAAAATCCAGTTCCTCATTTTTTCAAGATTCCTTTTTACATAGTGCTCTAGATAGGATTGCAAAAGCAATGATCTTGCAAGAAACGGGACCTTCACTGCAAATGGGATACACCGTTAAAATACACAAGAGAAAGCATTTTTCTTTCTTTGTTTTCTTTTTAAGCTTTTATTATAGAATCTGAGGGCGCATGGGCAGGATTGTTACGGAGGAATTTTGCGAGATGCTGAGGTTTAGGGTATGACTGAGCCTGTCACCCTGGTATTGAGCATAATACCCAATAGATAGTTTTTCACCTCTTACCTCCATCTCTCCCTCCCCCGTCTAGTAGTTCACAGTGTCTATTGTTCCCGTCTTGTGTCCCTGTGTACCCAATGTTTAGCTCCCACTTATAAGTGAGAACATGTGGTATTTGGTTTTCTGTTTCTGCATTATTTGCTTAGGATAATGGCCTCCAGCTGCATTCAGATTGTTGCAAAGAACCTGATTTCATTCTGTTTTATGGCTGCATAGTATTCCACGGTGTATATGTACCACATTTTCTTTATCCAATCCACTATTGATGGGCACCTGGGTTGATGCCATGTCGTTGGTATTGTGAATAAAGAGCTGTGATGAACATACAGGTGCAGGTATCCTTTTGGTGGAATAATTTACTTTCCTTTGGGTATATACCCAGTAATGGGATTGCTGGGTCAAATGGTAGTTAACTCTTAGTTCTTTGAGAAATCTCCAAACTGCTTTCCACAGTGGCAGGACTAATTTACATTCCCACCATCAGTGTGTAAATGTCCCCTTTTCTTTGTAGCCTTATCAATATCTGTTATTTCTTGATGTTTTAACAAAAGCCATTCTAACTGGTATGAGATGCTATCTCATTGTGGTTTTGATTTGAAAATATGAGTCTTTTTCTTCCCATATATTTAATCTTCTGTACTCATTTCAACCTGGTCTAATTTGCTAACCCAAACCTAGACTATATTGCCACATCCCTGCCAGGATTCTGAGACAGGACAAGAGCCCCAAACTCAGGTATTAGCTATTTCAGAGGTGCTCTTAGTCCTCCTAAACTTTCCTTGACAACTGTGAGGACTTTGGCCCCTTAAATCATATTATTGAGAACTAGACAATGTAGTCACAAGACCTCTGATGCTAAGTGTTTGATTCTTGTTGCAGATTCCTCAATACTCCAATTCTCCAAGCAGTGGATCTTGAGCTGTGACTTCTATCTGTCATAGGAAGTGTCCTCATCCCTGGAAGAAAGGTAGATCCCCTCAGAACCATGTCAGTCCTCTTCTCCACATCTTGCATTGTGGCTCAATCAGACATGCTCCCAATAAAGTTCCCAGGAACAGAGAAATCATAATTATTTCCTCATTTCTTTACTTATCTCTGAAAGACACAGAGGAGGGCTAGTGCTTGTCAGGTACCCTACTGCCTGTCCAAGTTGTTTCTGCTTTTTAGAAATGTCTAGAAACTCCAGCTGAACTCATAATTTCCCTTCCACCTTTAGCCTACCTTGTTCCCACTTGGGCTTCTTCAACTTGGTGTGTGTCATCACTGAATACCTGGTCACCAAAGTTGGAAACCTCATTGTGATTGTTGACTTTTTCATCTCCATGACTAAGCATTGTCCCCAATTCCAGCCCCCAATCCATCTTCAAATTCTATCGTTTCTTCCTCTGTAATAGTGAATTCTCTCTATTCCCACTAAAATTACCATCATGTGTTACCTGCATCAATATCACAGCCACGTACCAAGTCTATCTTCCTCTAACTCTGCCCCATGCCAACCCTTTCTCTTGCTTTAGTCACTTTCCATCTCCACATTCTTCATTCTTCTGCCTTCTCTGCTTTCCACTGCCTTCAGTAAAATAAGTCCAGTCTTCATAAATTATCTTGCAAGGCCTGTCAGCATATGGTGCCTCCTTACTCCAGTGACATTTTCAGTATTCTCCTCTTTGTCATCCACTCTGATTGACACTAATCCACCTCAGCTCTTGTGCTTTTTCTTTGCCTCCAAGCCCTTTCATCCACTCTTCTCTTTGTCTTGAGTATCCCTTCTCACTAAGTTCCCTTCATCCTCTGGCTAATTCCTATTTGTTTTACAAGTCTTGGATTCAGTGTCACTTTCTTCAGAAACCTGTTACTGACTTTCCAAATCCTGATTAGGCATTCCTCGGGAGTATTCTTTTACCATATCTTCCTCACTAGAACACTTAGCACATTCTATTTTAACTGCATATTTGTTTTTCTGATTATCCCAGACTGTCAGTTTATAAAGACATGAACCCAGTCTTTCTTTTTTACTGTTCCATTCCTTGTACCCAGAGCAAGTCTTCCTGAATGACTACATGAATAAATGAGTGAGTATAATGGAAATAAACAAGAAAATATGTTTAAAAATTAAAAGAAACAATCCACATGTCAGATGCATCTGAGAGAGCGAGGGAGCTGAGAATGAAGTGAACTGTGGACTCATAGGTAGATGGTCTATGACCACAGCAGGAGCACTTTCAGTGGAGTGATGGGACAGAAACCAGAGCCACGTGGATTGAAATTGGCTGGTACATGAGTGTGTGTAGACAGCAAATGTATGGACAAGTTGCTTAAAAAGTTGTGCCATGATAAAAGGAAGACATTGTTGATGCAGGAAGGAGAAGTGCTAACTGCAGGAACATATACATGAAAGATTGAAGAAATCCTTTGTAAGAAGGTCGGAATTATCCTTAGGGTCACCAAAAAGGCAGACACACACAAAAAAGGAAAACACAATTGGGCAAAGTCCACAAACACATTTTAAATCAAAGTTCTGATAAAATGTGCTAGGACAAGTAAGAAAATTCCAGAAAGCACTAGCAAAGTAAGTTTACAGTGTTGCTTAGCTCTGCTTTGTGCAGCAAGTAATAACTATATTGGTAGATTTTGTTGGCCTGTTGTGATTACAACATAAAGGGAAACAGCTGGCACTGGAGTGCAGGAAATCCTTTTGCTTTAATACATTATTAAATATTTAAGTCACAAAATTATGAAGAGTTAGACATCAATCAACCATCTAATCACTTCCCAGGTTAAGGAATAAAAAAAAATTATTAAATACAGTTGAACACCTAGTGAATCTAGAATTTAAAATGATATTTATCCCAAATGTGCAAATTTCCAAAGTGCAATTTATTTTTTAGCATGACAAATGTTTCCACTGTGGGAAGTCATAACCAACTTGTAGAAGTTTATACAGAAAATATTTTCAGTAAACAAAGTGGAGTGCAGAACTTCAAGAAGAAAGTGTGAGGGACGTGATGATAAAAGCAAAGGAAGACTAGCAGATGTGCCCCAGGCCCTCCTCATTGTCATCAATCATAAGCCTGTCCTACTCCGTGGTTCCCAAGCAGTAGGTCTTGGACCCCTGGGGATAGCAGAATTTATTGTGAGGGGTCTGTAAATCCATATGCACATTCAGTATGGAGAGACTAAATAAATAATATGTCATACACACACATTATTTTTAAACTGTCTGTAGTTGAGGTGATGAATAACTTACAAATTCAGTTACTTGCTTCACCAAATTAATAGCAGCCTTTGATCATTAATGTATTTTCTCAATCTACAGACATTAAAAGTATAATTTCTAGCATGACACAGTCCTCATACTCAAAAAATTGGGGGCTATTGCTATTGTTACTTGCTAGAAAACATGTGTAAAGCCACTGGACGATCATTTAAATGGAAAAAAAAGTTTGATTTAATGTTTTAATAGTTGTTTGCATTATAAAAATATCACTTAAAACAATACATTTCAAGGAATAAGCTTGTTTTATTCACTTTTTGTTTCTGCAGAATGCTTGAGTGCTAAAGCCCTTCTTAGCCCATGCTCAATAGCACAAGGCAGTCAGACCTTGGAAAATGAAATCGAACATCCAAGGACCAGTTCTTTCGGATTCTGAGTGGGGAGTTTCTCTTACTCTTTTGAATACTGATAGTCCTTCCTTTGGTGAAAAAAGGGAGGCGGAAATCTCACCTTCCTTCCGCTTGCCTTCTGCTTGCCATGCCCTGAGCCCCACTAGGCAGCCCTACCCAGCATTGGCTCCTGTTTCTAATCCGTCTGCCCTTCTTTGCTTTATTCATGCAGAGGAGCTCAAGGCTCCTTGTGCACCCTCATTTGTCGAGGTCCTTAGCACGCACACTTCATTGAGTGTTGAATTGCTTTTTAGTCAGCTGTTTCATATGCCTTTGTTTTTCCTCACCATAAGAGAATAAATAAATTGAAATATCTGAGCATATAATTCATGTTGCTTGTTGAATGAAATTGATTGTGGAGGAAAAGCAATGGCCCATTCTTTTCCCAACTTCTCTTTCTCACTGTTGTCTAACTGAACAATATAAATGCTCTTTTGAATATAGTCGTGTTTTCCAAAAACTCTTCACTGAAATACTTCTAAAGTGAGATGGCACAAAAGATGGCACACTGACCCAGCATCATCACTTTGAGTTCCATAATGAGAAATTGACTTCTTTATGAATTGTCTTTCAATCCTGATCACATGAAGAAGAAAATCTTAATTCAGTGTTGGTGTGTATTTAACACTCTTCACACTGCCCTTTGCCTTTTCTCTATTTTTTTTAACAGAGAGAATGTCTACACCTCACTTTTGGAGTCTTCAGCAGAAGATAACAGTATTTACCCAAACTTTAAAGCATTGTTTTATATTCATTGTGTATATCTATGTATATAATAGCTACCTTCTATTTAAGTCCAATGATATGGTTTGTAAATCTGTTTACAGTAGTGATATAATCTTTTAAAATAATAGAAAAAGTGGTTCCATTTAAAGAAAAATATATGGATAATTGATGGTTTCATGGTACAGAAGAAAACATGTAAGTTATTCAAAAACAAAGTTTGTGAGGACCTGCCCTATCACAAAGCAAATACATTAGTGAGAAGCAGAGAGTATTAACCTGTGATCCTGAACTCTTTTGTCAATGTGGAAAAGGCATTCATCACCCAGCATCCTGTAAGAGGACCCAGAAGAGGTTACTTTTATGGCCATATGAGGTGAGTAGGTGATATGATTTGGCTGTGTCCTGACCCAAATCTCATTTTAAATTGTAGCTCCCATAATTCCCACGTGTTGTGGGAGGGACCCAGTGGGAGATCAAACCATGGGAGTGGTTTCCCTGATACTGTTCTCGTGGTAGTGAATAAGTCTCACAAGATCTGATGATTTTATAAGGGGCTTCCCCTTTTGCTTGGTTTATATTCGCTCTTGTCTACCGCCAGGTGAGACGTGCGTTTTGCCTTCTGCCGTGATTGTGAGGCCTCCTCGGCCACATGGAACCCTGAGTCAATTAAACCTCTTTTTCTTTGTAAATTACTTAGTCTCAGTTATGTCTTTATTAGCAGCATGAGAACGGACTAATACAGTAGGCAAGTGGGAGTCATCAGAGTCCTGACCAGGCTTTCTGCTACATGTGTATAAGTAGTTACCCATAGCACTGGTCCCATGTCTTTGAATGTGGAGAAGAATAGTAAAAGGAATGCAACTTTCATTACATTTTAACCTGGCAGCACATCACTTTTCCCATGCCACAGTATCTTAGAAGCCATTCATACAAGGGGTTTATTACATTTTGAGATGCTGACAAAACAGTTCTCAAGTGCATTGCTCAACTCCAGTCAGACGTCACTGGCTATCATTTCAAAGTCAGTGGGTGTAAAACTTGCTGTTCCTTTCTATTTGTGAGATAATCCTGGCTCTCCCTTCCCCTCCAGGATATGGCTGCCAAAAGAAATTAATGCCATACCTACTCCATCCACGATGACCTCCAAAACAGAAGTAAATGTTTCTTATGCTCACTGAAAACATTTCCCCAAAAGAGTGCAAATAGTACAAATGCCTACTCCAGTGATGGATAATTCCAGCAACATTTTTTTTTTCAGCCAAGTGAAGATAGCATCACAAGTGGGGATAAAGTGAACTGGAGTCTCTGACTTTGACGTTCCAATCCTTGATCATTCACTGCCTAACTCTGCTCTCAAACTGACCATTCAACCTCTTTTTTGGAAGTCATCTTCCTTGAAAGTGAGACCTACTAGCACGTACTTCTTGCCTAAGCAACAGATAAAGTGGAAGCTGTACAGAGGCAGTAGCCATGGCCTAATCTACAGTGCAGAAGTTCTTTGCAGAATTTTTTTTCCCAAAAAAGTTCTTAAATAACACAGCTTCATCAGTGTCAAAGGCTACAGTCAGACAGGGGGCCCTTCCTTCTGCTAAAGACTAGGCCTTTGCCTTGTATAGGCTAATTTATCATACATTTTGATGTGCTTGTAGAAACAGTGGGCACTTTCTTTTCCTTATATTCTTAGTTTGGTGAATATTATCTACATGAGTCATTTTAATTTTTTTTGTTTTAGTTCTCTGTTTTTGTGCTGTGAGACTCTGAATTTCCAGATAGCTGCCAAAAATGGAAAAAATATGCCTTACTTCCCAAAGACAGAGGATGCCATTTGTTACCCATCAAACATACTTTGCCTTTTGGCATCACTTGGAATGTAGAAGAGACACACTCACATTTCTCCTAGGGCTGAGACTAGATAGCAAAACTTGATCTTGGAAATATACAAAGATGATACTGTTATCTTTTTCCTCAGCCATTGCTGAAGAACTGAATTTAGTTGAAATACATATTTGCTGAGCAGTAAGAAAAAGTGTTGAGAGAAAAATAGATTTCATTTAAAAGTGGCAAGACAGAAGTAGTGTCTTGTGTGGGCAAATTGGTTTGTATGCTTGAGCCAAATAGTTTACAGAGAGTAAGAGGCATCCAGTTTTTTGGAATACCACGCCATACACTGTCGACTCCTGCTAGTTATTTCCTTCATGATTCTCTAGTGAACTGAAGAAACAAATTAACATCCAAAAGTTAACCTCTGTTTAAATAAAAACACAGCATACACCGAATAGTTAGTCATACTAAATGCTTTGATATCCCATCTTAATAAGGGACTAATTGGATTAAATTTTAATTATCCAGATATAAAGTAAAACATACAGTAGTGAATTTGTGTAACATTTATTACTATAAAAAGATAAGTGGTTATTTATAAAATAATGTGTGAACCTTTTCTTGATCCTGAGGGGTCAAAGGAACAGGTAATGTCTAATAATACTGATAAACTGTATGTGGAAGACTGTGGTGAATAAAATAAAAAGGCCCCAGGGACATTTTGTTGTGCCTGATTTGGCCCAATCTGTTGACCACCTTGGCTTTTAATGCCTCTCATTAGGAAGAGTCTTCAGCAAAGATAGCCATTAGGCAAATTACAGTGAGTTAATGTATTTGATGAGGTTTTCTACTTTTCTTGCTTTGAAGCTTTGAAAACTATTTCTGGTGATTATTATAATTGAAGTCCATTTGCACACTGATTTTTCTTTATTTCTCTTTAACCTTGATTTTGGCCTCAGTCTCCACCAAGGGGAAGTAGCATTGCTGCTAATCCCATCTTGGCAGAATTATTGGGTTCCACCCCAGCAGTCACCAAAACATTCAGGTTTAGTCAGAACGCCAATTTGTCACTTCATAAAACCGAATCTTTTCTCCATCCCACAATAACCTGTTCATAGACCAAAGGGAGAGTGAAAGAGATGTGAATCAACTCACTGAATAACAGGGCCAGGCCCTCCCAGATGTGGAGAGGTCTGAGACACTTCCATTTTTTTTTTCCTTGAAGATTTAAAATAAAATGAAGAAGAAAGAAGTGTCAGAACAGAATAGCAAACATTATAGCACATTTTAAGTACTTAAAATCATGCTTTAAACACCTAAAAAAATAACCTTTTTGGAAGGCAAGAACAAATGGCCCAATTAAGGCCCTTTGTGAATATAAGGCCCTGGCTAAATGGCCCTCCTGAGGATCCTTATCTCTCAACCATCATAGCTGTTGCTCAGAGGTGGATAGAAGTTTCAGGACCAGTTAGACTAATTTTATAAATAAACAAATGTGAAGAATGTCAATGATGTGCTTTAGAGCACAGCCAAGTAGCTGATGAAAAAGCATATGGCAATGGGCTCTCTTTGCAGGTGGAAGAAACATGGAAGGCACAGAAGAGTTTTTGGGTGTGTGGAAGGACTACTTGGAATTGATAAGGTGATGAATACTGAGAGCATCATTGCAGTGAAAATAAATATTGGGCAAAACCACCATAAAATGGACTGAGTCATGCCCAGATGTGGCTAATCAAGACTCCAGATTGATATTTCCACATGATTTCAGTAAGAACTGCAATTATGATGTTACTTCCTAAGATGGAGGAAAGACAGCTTCCTTTTTTTTTTTTTTTTTTTTTGAAATTTCTTATTTCTAGTATTCTTATTCCGTCTTTAGTTCTCCAGTTGGGAATCTATGTGAGAGCCCTGTGGAGACAGATGACAACCTTTTCCATGGAATTATTAAGCTAGAAAGCAAGGATGTTAGGATTTGATTTTGATTCAGTCTTTCGTGAGACACACTCTTCTTTGAGTCATGCTTTAATAATTTGGAACTCAGCAATGACTTTATTTATTTCGGGGAATTTTACTTTTCTAGAGAGCCAGAATAATTCTTCCCTTTTAGATATCACAAGCAGACACTGGAAAAAGCAGACACTGGAAAAGCTGCTTTTTGTATCTTTCTCATAGGATTCTGGGCTCCTCAGCAACTTGGCCAGCCATCTTGAATCGAAAGTTGGGCAAGTGCTATTGGCTCTGTTTCCTCATAGATCATTTCCAGCTGTTACCTCAACACAAATATGAGACCTTCTGAATTCAAGAAAACTTGAACTTTTCATTGGATCCCCATATAAAGATTGGATGCGATGATTAAAAAGAAGTGTCCAATCCTATGCTGTGAGAATGTCAAGATCTGGATATTACTCTACTATTAGTGGGAATCTAACTTGATACAAATGTTCTAGTAGGCAATTTGGCAATACAAATAAAAATCCTCAAAATTTTTAAAATTCAAGATGGCAGAAGAACACATGCATTAACCTCCCATTTCTTCCAAGATTTTTGCATTAAACATGAATATATATAATAGAATACTCCTTTATATGTATATGTCTCAGAGTTGAGTAAGGAAAATTAAGTCAAATAGTTCAATAGAATTCAACACAGGGAACTATGTATGAAGTTGTAGGAATATCTAAAAAGCCAGATAAATTAGGGACACCCACTACCACCACTAGAGCTGAAGCAACCAAGGGAGAAGGCATTGCCAGAGCCCAGGATCCAGGACTGCCTGGCAGGAGCTGGAACCATGGATTAAGGGGCTGTTTGGGGTCTAAATGAGATGGAAGAAATGTAGCCACATCAAGAGAGGCTGCCCAAGGCAGAAAGAAATGGAAGAAATATCCTGCCTTTGTCATTCTTCCCTCTCTTCAATATCCCACCAGCATTTCCCAATGGCTGAAGCTGTTGGAAGCCAGTTGGCAAGAAAATGTCATTTGCAGGGGTCAGTTCCCTGTGGTAAAGAGCAGAGTCTGGCACAGCAGACAAGAGAGAGTAGCGTATGTGCATCCCTAAAGGATGAGACATTTAAAAAATTCCTGGAATATGAAAATTAAGTGGGAGTCATTTAACAGAAGCAAAGGGCAGAGAAATTGTCAGCCTACAATAGACTCTGAGAACTCTGCAGAAGAAAAGAACAAATCTGCCTGTGGAATCCCAGAGATGCCCTGAGTGCAGAAGATAAAATCAGAGAGAGTACTTAAAGGTCTGACTGTCCCAGAATTCTTCCAGTCGGTGCCTCGTTGCCAGTGTATACAACAGTGAGAAGTCTTCCAACAGTTTACCTGCAGGCAAAATATATGATGAATCCTTACTAAAGAAACTGAGCAAACTGTGAAAAGTGAAAATTTCTGAATTTACAGGTGCCTCAAAGAAAAGCCATTATCATTCGGGCATTTGCAGAAACAGCATGACAGCGAGCTCCCAATCCACTGATCCTACATCAAAGTTACCAGTCATTGCCTGGCCCATTGCAGCAACAAATTCCAGTAAGAAAAAAAAAGAGATCTATTACGAAAACAATCTTACACAAAAGTGGAAACATCTACTCCGTCAGCTCAGTCCACTCTTCTTAATAAGAGTCAGAAATCACTAGCATGTAAAGAGAACTAGCAACATAAAAAGAGAAATAACAAATTTTACAAAGTAGAAAAATAACTTTGGAGTAAGATGAAATTATTTAGGTAACACAAAAGAAGTTAAAAATCATTCTTATAAATGTTTTCCAAAAGATTCAAGGAGGCCAGGCGTGGTAATCCCAGCACTTTGGGAGGCCAAGGCAGGAAGATTGCTTGAGGCCAGGAGTTTGAGACCAGCCTGGGCAACATGGTGAGACACCTCCATCTCTACAAAAGAATAAAAACAAAAGATTCAAGGAAATATTACACCTACAAAACAAGAAATAGAACAATGAGAGAATGAGAAAGAGGTCTTAGAGATTTAAAGTATAATTTCCAAAACTTAAAATTTATTAGAGAGGCTGGAAAAAAACATCAAAGCAGGTTAACAAAATGTTAAACAAAAAAGTAAAAGATGGAAAATATGAGGAAGAAACTGAGAGGGACTGTATTCAACTAACACAAAATCCAGGAAGAAGAAAAGGCAAAGTGTTAAAATTATTTCAGCAAATAATAAAAAGATACATACTAGAGCTAAGGACAAGAATCTTCCATTTGAAATGGCCCACCGAATGTCCAACTCGATGAATGAAAACAGATCTCCCACTAGCCACATTGTGATGAAGTTTCAGGACAACATAATTTAAAAAGAAGAACCCAAAAGCTTTTAGGAAGAAAAAAACTCACAAGCCATGAAGGAGAGGGGTTGAAGTTCTGCAGTAAAATTATGTTCCACCTAGAATACTCTATAAATATAATGTCAAAGATACAAGCACTAAGTACACTTACCACCTGTGTATCATCTCTTATGAAGCTATTTGAGTGTTCTTCACCAGCAGAATCTGTAAACTAGGACGGTGTAAACAGAAGAACTGACCCAGGACAAAGTAAAGGGATCTCCCAAGTTGTGGCCAACCTAAGGAGTGACCAATCTCGAGACTAGTAGGATAATAATCCCCAGGGGATAAGCTTCTGGGACAATATGTAGCTTGTTGAACAGCTAATATACCTTAGAGTGTGAAAAATCTAAAGAACACATAACAAGCGTGGGTTGGGAAGTTATAGAAATTCCAGGGGAAAAAAATTGTACAAGAAAATCTTGGTCAAATACAAGCAAACTGAATGCTGCGATTTTTAAGGAATCTGTGGACCATCGCACTAGTATTCTTTAGGTGGCCCAGATTGCTGTACAAGTGCTCATAAAGAAGGTGCTGCAAGCCTAGTGCATCACTTGGCATGGCACATATCTGTTTATGCATTAAACTGTAACACTGCCAAATCAGTTTATTAGTTTTCTCCTTAAGAGACAACCTAAGGACATAACATGGAAGATTTATTCGTGTTTGCAGGAGAGCACAGAAATGTTAACTACTTAGATTACTTAAAAGTCAAAGCAGAAAAAAAACAAGAGGTGGAACACAAGTTTTCTGAGGCGAAAGATGGAAGAAAAAATAGAACTCCAATGATCTCATCTTTTAAGGGAATGGTCAAGTATGAAGAAATACTGTCAAAATTGGAGGAAAAAACCCAGGAATTTAGCCATATTAACTAAAGATACAAAACAAATCAATATTAAAGCTAAAAGTAATAACATAACAAACATTGAGAAAAGAAAATAGGAGGGTGTAATTAAAATGAGCAAATCCTTATCTTCATCTCAGGGAGTCACTGCATATTGTCTAAAGTAAAGAAGTAAGTAGAAGAATACACATATTGTCTAGCCTTGATACTCAAATGTGTCATCTGCAGACCAGAAGGATTGACATCACTTGTTAGAAAAGCCAAATCTTGGCAAAACTACTGAAATGGAATCTGCATTTTAACAAGATCCATGCGTATTTTATAAACACATTAAAGTTTGAATACCACTTTTCTGTAATAGTGATTCTCAGTCTTTGCTATGCATTATTAGAGTCATATGGAGAGCTTAAAACATTATTTTAAGAAGAGCAAAGCCCAGTCCTTACCTTAAGAAATTATGCTTTAAATGGGATGGAGCCCAGAAATCAGCCTTTTTTTTTTTTTATGGTTTCTGAGGTGATTCTAATATGCAGTCATGGTTAAGAACCTGTGATCTAGAATAATAGTGGTAAGTGACCAATAGAATGAAAAAACTGATTTTGAAAATTTGCTTCTGGATCTATCTGGGCAATGTGCTGAAGATAGAGAAACATGGGGAAGAAGACTGTTATTTTAATCATGAGAAAATTTATAATCTTTCACCTTCACCATGCCACATGTACTGCTTTGATATATAGATTTATCTTGCATACATGCATATTTTGATTCAGCAATTATATTTCTGGGAATATTCTAAGCACAGTAACTTATTAACTATAAAATGTGTATGTTCATGGAAATTCATAATATTGTTCATAATTTTAATAATTATGGTACAATATAAATGTTTATCAAAAGAACAATAAATAAAAATGTACAACAGAACACCATAGCACACTTGGATAATTATAAATACCTGATTAATGTATTGCTATAGGTCTACACTTGTAACAGAACTACTAGTTGTCCCTTAATATCCATCTTTTCCCTCTTTTATTGTAACATAGCCTTTGATTTGGGGATGGTCACAGGGCCAACAGGGATGATTTTCCCACCCTCTTTTGCAGCTAAGTATATCCAGACTACTAAATTCTAGCAATGAGATGCAGGGAAAAGTTGTGTGTGCAATTTCCAGAAAGTGTTCATTATGGAGGAGGTAGGCCCTTTTCCCCCCGTTTCGTTCTTTTTGCTGGCTTGAATGTGTCACTGGAGCTGAAGAAGTCATCCTAGACAATAAGGTGATCCAGAAGTGGGAGGCCATGCTTGCCAGAGCAATAACTAACACAGAAATAGCCTAAGCCCCTGATGCCATGAAGCACCATACCAGTCCTGAAATGCTTTTCTCCAAACTTCCACATGAAAAAACAAATCAAGTTCTAGCTTTTTAAAGCCAGAATTATCTTTCCTATTCTACTACTTGTGGGAACCTCATTCTAATAAGTACAATACTCATTAACAAGAAAAACAGTTTAAAATAAATGTATTGGGAAAAGATAAGTTGCAAACGATAATTTATTTTGGGAACAACCAGATATAAGGTAAGTAAGAACACAGAAGACTTGAATAACACTATAGACCAATTAGAACTAACAAACACTCTGCCAAACAGCAGCAAAACCTACATTCTCCTCAAGTTCACATGGAATATTCTTCAGGATAAACCACAAACTAACTAGGCCACAAAACAAGTCTTAACAAATTATACAAAACGTATTTTCCAATGACATTGGAATGAAACTAGAAATCAATAACAGAAGGAAAATCCACAAATATGTGGAAAGTAAACAACATACTCTTAAACAATCAGTGAATCAAAGAAGTCACAAAGGAAATTAGAAAAATACTGTGAGACAAATGAAAATAAAAATACAACATACAAAAGTTTGAGATGGGCCAGGTATAGTGGCTCATGCCTGTAATCCCAGCACTTTGGGAGGCCATGGCGGGCAGATCACCAGAGGTCAGGAGTTTGAGACCAGCCTGCCCCACATGGCGAAACCCCATCTCTACTAAAAATACAAAAAATTAGCCGGGTGTCGTGGTGGGTGCCTGTAATCCCAGCTACTCAGGAGGCTGAGGCAATAGAATCACTTGAACCTGGGAAGCGGAGGTTGCAATGAGCCGAGATTGCACCACTGCACTCAGCCTGGGCGACAAGAGCGAAACTCCATCCCAAAAAAGAAAAATTTGAGATGCAGTGAAAGCAGTGCTAAGAGGAAAGTCTATAGCTGTAGACAAACATTTAATAAGAACAAAGATCTCAAATCAACAACGAAACTTTACACCTCAAGGAACTAAAAAAAGAACAAACTACATCCAAAGCTAGCAGAAGAAAGGAAATAATTATGATGAGAGCAGAAACAGATAAAATAGATTTTTTTAAAATCATGAAAATAAGACTACATGTTTTTAAAAAGATCAACAAAAAGAGATAAAACTAAAATAACTAAAATCGGTAATGAAAGAGGTGGCATTACATGAAATAAACAGGATTATATGAGAGTATTTTTAAAAATTGTATGCCCACAAATTGGATAAACTAGAAGAAATGGATAAACTCCTAGGAATACACAACCTACCAAGAGTGAGCCATGAGAAATAGAAAATCTGGACAGGCCAATAATTAGTAAAAATAGTGAATTTGTATAAAAACTTCCCCAAAAAAGATAACTCCAGGACCAGATGACTTCACTAGAGAATTCTACCAAACATTTAAAGAATTAACACCAATCCTCTTCAATATCTTCCAAAAACTGAAGAGTAGGGAACAACTCCAAGCTCATTCTATGAGGCTAACATTACCTTGATACCAAATTCAGATAAACACACTACAAGAAAAGAAAACTACAGACTAATATTCCTAATGGATATTGATGCAAAATCATCAACAAAATACTAGTAAACTGAATTCAACAGCACATTGAAAGGACTACACACCATAACCAACTGGGATTTATTCCTGGAATGCAAGAATGGTTTAATATACAAAAATCAATCAATATAATACATCATATTAACCAAATGAAGGATCAAAAACACACAGCCACCTCAACTGATGCAGAAAAAAGCATTTGATAAGATTTAACACCCTTTCATAATATATTAAAAAATAAACACTCAACAAACTAGGAATAGAATGAAACTACCTCAGCATATCAAGACCATACATGAAAGGCCCACAGAAAACATCATACTCAATAGTGAAAGACTGAAGCCTTTTCTTTTAAGATCAGGAACAAGACAGGAATGCCTGCCTGATATAAATATTTCTATTCAATATAGTATTTGAAGTCAGCCAGAAAAATTAGGCAAGAAAAATAAATTGGAAGATGTAAAATTATCTTTCACAGATGACATGTATATGTAGGAAACTCTAAAAATTACACACACACACACACGCAAATAAACCTGTTAGAACTAATAAGATAATTCATCAGATTTGCAGAATACAAAATCAACATATAAAAGTCATTTGCACTTCTACAAACTAACCATGAACAATATGAAAAGAAAATTAAGAAAACAACTTACAGTAGCATCAAAAAGAATAAAATATTAGGAACAAAGTTAACAGATGAGTTGAAAGACTTGTACAATGAAAACTACAAAACATTACTGAAAGAAATTTTGAAAGATACAGATAAATGGAAGGATATTCCATGTTCATAGACGGGAAGGCATAACATTATTAAGATATCAATATTACCAAAGTGACCTACACAATCAATGCAATCCTTGTCCAAATCCCAATGGCAATTTTTTCACTAAAATTTTTTAAAAAGTTATCCTAAAATTCACATGGAATTTCAAGGGACCCTGAATGGTCAAAACAATTTTGAAAAAGAAGAACAAAGTTGGAGGACTCTTACTTCCTGATTTTAAAACCTATTGTAAAACTACAGTAATCAAAACAATGTGGTGCTCGCATACAGACAGGCATCTGTACCAGTGGAATACAATAGACAGCCCAGAAGTAAACCATCACAAATATTGTGACATAATCTTTGACAAGGTTATGGGGAAAGAACAATATCTTCAACAAATGATGTTAAGAAAACTGTATATACACATGAAAAAGAATGAAGTTGGATCCTTATTTTATGTCACATACAAGAATTTACTCAAAATTGATTAAAAACATAAATGTAAGACTCAAAACTATAAAACTTCTTGAAGAAAATATAGGGGAAAATCTTCATAATATTGGATTGACCATGATTTCTTGGATGTGACAACAAAAGCACAGGCCACAAAAGCAAAAATGGACAAATGGGACTAAATCAAACTCAAAAACTCCTGTGCATCAAAGGACACACTCAATACAATGAAAAGGCAATCTACAGAATGGGAGAAAATATTTGCAGATTATTTATCTGATAAGCAGTTAATATCTAGAATATATATTTTAAAAGACCTACAATTCAACAACAAAACATCAAACAATCTGACTTTATGGGTAAAGTGAGTAAAGGACTTGAATAGGCATTTCTATGAAGAAGATGTAAAAATGGCTAACAAGCATATGAAAAGATGTTCACTATTATCAATCATCACAGAAATGCAAATTAAAACTATGAGCTATCACCTCACATCCATTAGTATGCCTAATATCTTAAAAAGTAGAAAATAACAAGTGCCAGTGAGGATGGAGAAAAATTGGAACATTTATGCACTGTTGGTGGGGGTGCAAAATGGTGAAACCACTATGGAAAACAGCATTGTAGCTCTTCAAAGAGTTAAAAATAGAATTACCATATGATCCAATAATTCCATTGATGAGTATGTATTCAAAAGAATTGAAAGAATTGGTTCTTGAAGAGATAGCTACACACCCGTGTTCATAGAAGCACTACTTGCAGTAGCCAACAGGTGGAAGCAACCCAAATATCCATCGACAGGTGAATTGATCAACAAAATATGGTACATATACACACTATAGAACAGTATTCATCCTTAAAAAGGAAGGGAATCCTATCACATGCTACAATGTGAGTGAACCTCGAGGGCATTATGCTAAATGAAATAAGCCAATTCACAAAAAGACAAATACTGAATGATTTCACTTACACGAGGTATCTAGAGTAGTCAAATTTATATAAACAAAAAATACAAAGTTGGCTAAAATGGGGGGAGAGAACAAAGAGAGTTGTTTAATGGGTATAAAGTTTCAGTTCTACAAGACAAAAAAATTCTGGAAATCTATTTCACAACACTGAATAAACAACATTGCTGAACTGTACACTTAAGATTAAGATGGTAGATTGTATGTTATGTGTTTTTAGCACAATAAAATATGTATTTTGATAAACAACAACTCAAAGTCTGTGACTTTGAATGCACATGGGGGCAGCGGGGAGGGATAGCATTTGGAGATATACCTAATGTTAAATGATGAGCTACTGGGTGCAGCACACCAACATGGCACATGTATACATATGTAACTAACCTGCACGTTGTGCACATGTACCCTAAAACTTAAAGTATAATAAAAAAAAGTATTATAAATAGGAAAACAAAAAAAACAGTATAGAAGAGTATACAAAAAAATGGTCGTAATAACTAGCAACACTACAATTGAAACTTCTTAACTTTCTAAATTCTCTGAGATTTGTACAGTAAGCATAAAATATTTTTATAATTATAAAAAATGAAGCTGTTTCCACTTTTAAAAATACAAAACAAAACTTCTATTGGGACTTACTATGAGTGAATGACTTATATATGGGAAACCTGTATTTGCCAAAGAAGCAATTACATTCTCCTGAGAAATTCAAGACTCACCACCCTCTAGGGGACCTTTGTGTGGTGTTTGATTCCTCTGGGACAGTTGGGTCTTCTGTCTAGTCCAGGGAAGAAGAAGCAAAAGCTAGGTAGCCCTCTAGCACACAAAGTGAAAAAGCTAGCTGTCTTCAAAGAACAATTTTGTTTCACAAATTTATTTAACTTCAAAACCCTGCAAGGCAGAGGTGGACATGGCAGGAGGAGGAGCCGGTTAGGACGGGGTGGGGGGATTAATTGCTTTAGACAGAATTTCCCAGCCCAAGTGTACACTGACATTTTAGCTTTGTGTTGCAATTCTTTTATCTTGACCCAGACTGGGTACCCTGAGTCACAGTGACAAACAAGTGGGTCATTACATCATTATTGTCTTATGACTATTTGTGCATGTCCTTTTGGTTCTTGAAGCTATAGTCTGTCACTACACTGTCTTATGCTGAAAGGGGATCATTAACAATTTTTCCCTTATTTAAATGATTAGCCAGATGAAGCATCCATAAATGTGGCAAAGAAACAAGTTAAACTAGATAATAATCTCCAATATTATTAAAACCAAATGTTTAGAAAAGGAATTTCACTTTAAACATCAAAATGCCTCTGTTCCTCAGTGAAACTTTTTGATTCTACCAGATACTAAAGTCCATCAATAAGCTAATGTACATCACTATCAGCAAGTTCCTGAGTGATACTTGTCTTGGACTTCTTTTGTGGTATTTAACCATTCTAACAAGAATGGCACCATATACCAACATGGAGTGCTTTTCAACACTGCCCCCACCCCCCAAATTAGATGGTATGGTAAGAATCTTGGCAATCCAGCATTACTAAACAACAAAACACAGACAAATTAATAAGGGCATTGTAAAATAAAAGTAAGTTACTTATATTTCCATCAAAATACTTAACAAATCTTATCTTCAATCTAAGGTTAGAATTACAGCACTAGCCTATTTCCATTCCTGTTATGAGGTTTGAACATACTACTTTAGCACACCATCCCCATCTTTTCTCATTTTGGGGTCTTCTCTGTTTTTAAGAAAGAATTATAAAATGTCACATTTCTAGCTCCCTTTTTCCTTCCCATAACTCATTTTCTCAGTTTGGAATACATTGTCAGTTTTTTGCAGGAGTGAATATAGTTGCCGAAGATAAAAGTTGTTTTGACAATTTAGTAATGGTTTTTGCACTGTAAGTGATATTATTTTCTTTCTTTTCTTTTCTTTTTTTTTTTTTTTGAGATGGAGTCTTGCTCTGTCACCAGGCAATCATTAATGATATTGGTTGTAATTTTAGAGTTATAAAAAAATAAGAAAATGGGAGAAAGAAAAGGGGGAAACAGGAAGAAGATAAAGGAGAGAACAGAAAAAGAAGGAAAGAAGAAAGGCAGGAAAGCAGGAAGGAAGCAGCAAGGGAGGAAGAGAAGGAGGAAGACAGACAATCACAAAGCAGACTTTTCAGGTAACTGTTTCTTCCAGTATTAGCAATAGTCCAGACAAGTTAATTGAATTTCTGCCCCAAACCCAATTTGAACAAATTCTCAGATCTTCAGAATAAAAATAAAACACATATAAAAATGATCCACAGTTGTTTTATTCAATGAGTGTTTTTGCTAAATCCTAGAGACAGAGAATGTTGCTACAGTTTTTTAAAACATAATTTTTAAAAAATATCAAGTGAAGAAAAAATAAACACATTTTCTTAGTGCCTCCAGGATAATTTGGGTAGCAAGCCACATGAAATTTTTGAGTGAAACAGTGCTGACATAGAAAACATTCTCAGTATCTGGGTCTTTAAAAATTGTGCTAAGCTTGCAAGTCCACAGCAGCTCAAGAGTAAGAACTTTCTTAGGATGTTTGTTGGTTTTTCCTTAGTTTATATGTAGCCAGCTGGTTTCTGACCTCTTTGTGTAAATATCCAGCTTTTCACATAATCAGATTCCATATTACCTTGTTATGACATCATTCTGGGCAGGCTTTGATCCCTCACTAACATTTTCAAACTATGCACACAAACTTAAATAACAATAAGAAGACTGCTACTTATCCAATAAATCTACTGCTGATGTTGTATGTATATTGTGTGTGGATATGGATATAGACATAGATATAAATATTTGTTGTTTGTATATATTTGCATAATAACACATAGACCTACAGAGGGGTTAGCAATATACTGAAAAGTATATCCTATTTGATTCTAAATTATTGAATATTTGAAAATATTTTGCATATTTCTGGTGAAATATACATTTATTTTAAGTTCCCTTTTACTGCAATTGTTATTGTTTAATATTTTTGTTCAACTGATATTTTTTAAAACAGGTGAATTGAAGTCTAGGATTTAGAGACCCTGTTATATATTTTTCCACCTGGATAGATAAAAATAAAGGTTAAGCTATATTCTTTGGCAATCCAGAGGCCAAGATATAAAAGACACAATGATCTTCTAAATAACCAAAAAAATGGCTTATTTAGTGTCTGATTAAGATAAATGACACAAGGCAGCTGTAAAAAGAATTCCCACTAGCCATTGACCCACAAAACTGTGGAGTCATTTTTCATTTTTAGAAAAGTATCAAAACCAACTTAAATTCACAACAAACCTTTGGAGTTATAATGAAATGTCCTAAATTCTGCTTCAAAGGGTATTGACTAATGTTATTTTTGAAGTTAAAATACACTAACACATTCTGATTTCTATAGAACTTTGATGGCTGTTAAGCAGGAGTCATGTTTCTACGGGATTATTGTATCCCCAACACTAGAGCAGTGCATAGTACATAATAGTGGTCAATAAATATTGTTGAATAAATGAATGAATTAAATAGTAATAATATATTAGCTTATGGAGATTTGAATACTAAAAGTAATGTCACCCATACCAAAAAGGCATAGAGCTAATAGATATATAATATAATAATAATAAATGTTTATTTCCTGCTTTTCATGTGCCAGGCATTATGCTAAGTGCTTTATATGCATTCTCTTATACCAATGATCCTATTACCCCTATAAAAGGTAATGGTTAGGCTGTCTCATGTGAGAAACTCTGACTAAGAGAATAGTACTAATGTGCTCAAGGTCACACAGCTAATAAATGATGAAGCTGAAGTTAAAAGCTAAGTCATCCTGGCTCCAGAATATACATTTTTTTAAAAACCAACTATGCTCTCTGTCTCGACACACTGTGGTTTCATGGTAACTTTATTATGGTCTTTAAGTTCAGTCATGAAGTACAGCTATAAAGAAAAGAAAAACTATATTTTACTACTTCCAGAAGAATGGCTTTCATGAAGCATTAAATTTTCTACTAACAGGTTAAATGTTTTTATTAATATAGTGTGTAGAAATTGCTCAATAATATTATGCTTTTTCTACATAGTACATAGGAATTTATCCTGTAGATACATTTTCACAAATGAGAAGTAGGTATAAGGATTTAACTACTGCATTTTTTTTCATAATAACAAAAAACTAGAAATAATCTCAATTCAACTCAGTAGAGGCCTGGTTAAGCAAATTATGAATGTGTACTGGATTGCTACCCAGTTATTAAAAAGATTGATGGATGAAATTCCAAGATTGAAAAGAAAACAGCAAATTTCACATGAGTATGCATTAATCCATTTACCTATCTTATTGTGCACTATAAAAAATGTGTACTTTTTACCCACCTTGTAATCTTCTGTAATATTTAGATGTTTTCCGTAAGAGTATAATATTTTTTCAATTAAAACAACACTTTTTATCAAAAGCATTTTATCTGCATAAGGAAAAATGAAATAGCACACAGTTCTGTGACATGTTTCAAGCTTCATGATTAGATTACATCTAAGGACAGTAAATGTATACCCACAGAAGCCCAGAGCAACCATAACATTTATTTAAACATTCAAAAATTTGTTTAAAATTACCAAAATTAATATAAACTTTCCAGATGGAAAGTTTGCTCTTTTTGTGTTAAACAAACAAGAAAATAAAGATAATATTTTAAATTACCATTACAAAAAAAATACTAACTAATCAATTTGTTTTTGGATAAGGTGCTTGGATTTTGAAGCAATAAAATTCAGAAAATTTTGCTGATACTAGGGGTGATGAGGAAGTAATGTAAAATGGATGAGACTACAGACATTGGAATCAAGTAGATCCAGTTCATCCAAGTGCTTGACCACTTCTCAGATGTAACTTTAGTTGAGTATTTAACATTTGTAGGCCTTATTTTCCTCATTTGTAAAATGTGGGTATGAATCATACCCTGTGTGGAGCTTTAAATGATGTTGGTATACATGATGTTGTAGGTCAGCAGGAAAGGTGGGGTAGGAAGGGAGAGGTTTACATGCTAGGTTCAGCATTTGTTTTTTTTTTTTTTCCTATCTTGGTGTCACAATATTTTAAGCATCTGGATTCACAGCAATAAGGAATTACCAATGGCAATGCTAAGGAAAGATGGCTGGCTAGATTACTGCCAACAGGTACAACGTTTTCACATTTTTAACATTTTTTAAATACTATTTCTAATATAAATTTTATATTTTACTAACTATATCTTTTTATTTACCAGCCCAATTGCTTCTTTATTTAACATACTCAATGTACCTCCAATCAGGTTGTGTTATTGAAGGAGGGAAATATTCATCAAAAACATTTTCAGGGAAGAAAGACATGGCTGATGCTTTTTTTTTCCTTTTAAATCATTAATACTGTTAATTACTGTCCAGTAAAAGAAGAGAGGCAAACATTTCACAGGAAGCAATGAGATCAACTCTCTGCATCCAATCCTCAAACTTCATTCACAGTTGCAGCGTTCCCGTCGCATAGCGAAACATTCGTAGTTCAGCCATGGAGTTGTCAACTGACTTCGGAGGAAAGTCTACTAAATAGGCCAGCTCTCTGAGCCACTCTTTGTTATTAGAAGCACAATTAATTCACTAATCCTATTCAGAATTTTACCGTTTGTCATCATGTTATTTATTTATTTATTTATTTATTTATTTCCTTCACAAGGAAAAACATGTTTCCAATCTGGACCCAAACACATGATCATCTCTTTACTTGGGATAAGCTAGTATTGAGTCTACATAAGTAAAGCCAAGTTTTGAAGTGACTTCCTATATTCACTCCAACCCCAAAATAGAAAGTTACCATGTTCTCCAAAATGTACCATTTCACTTACATGGAGTTCATCCTAAAATATTGGGAGATACATGAGAAGTGATATGGTCTCAGTGTGTGAGGCAAAGGGTGCTGAGACACTCACGCCTTGATGGGCAGTTTCCTCTTAGGATAAAGTCCAAATACTTTCCCATGACTTGTGTAATTATTCGTGAGTGGCCCCTGCTGTTTTCCACTTCACTCCTTCTTCTCATTTCATTTCTCAGTTTCTCTACATGGACTCATTTCCTCATGTGCTAGGAGGCCTTTGAAAGTACAATTTCTATGGCCTGGAACCATTTCCACTTTAACTATTCTACGTGACTTCTCTCTCACTCCTACTTTTTACTCTTTCTTCATCTTTCAGCCAAGTTGTCACTTTCTTTGGGAAGACTGCATGGGCCCTGACTGGGTGAGGTAGCTCTTCAATATGCTTCTTGTATTAGAGTTCTCCAAAGAAACAGAACCAAAAGAAAATTTCTTGAGAAAATTCATGAGAAATGAATTGAGAAATTTCATGAGATTAGGAGGGCGGAGAAGTCCCACAATCTGCTGCCTACAAGCTGAAGACCCAGGAAAGCCAGCGGTGTAATCATTCAGGGTCCGAAGGCCTGAGCCCATGGGAGCCCATGATGTAAAACCCAGGATGAGGGCAGGGAAGGATAAGTTCAGATGTCCCAGCTCATGCAATGAGGCGGGAAAAAGGGAATGGATTTCTCCTTCCCTCGCCTTTTGTTCTATTCAGGACCTTAACAGATTTGATGATCCCCATGCACACTAGGGAGGGCAACCTACTTTACGGAGCCCAGTGGTTCAGAGGCTCATTTTGTCTTTAACATAATTAAAATGCTGTTTAATCTAGGCACCTTCTGGCCAATCAGGTTGACACATAGAATTAATCATCACACTTACATGTTTACGCATATTTTTGCTCTCCCAATGCAGTTATCACAATATATTAGAAGGTCTGTGAGGGAGGAGACCTCGTCCTTCTTGTTTACTGATGAATTCCCAGTGCTTATCACAGTGTGCCTGGCATAAAGGAGGAGTTTAATACATAAGTGAATGAATACTGTATTTTTTAATACTGAGCATCTAAAAAGCTTCTTTACTCCAGAGCTTCAGAAGAAAACATGAGATAAGTTGACATTGAAAAGTAGGATTTTTGTGTAACCTATTGATTCACTAATGATTCACACAATGGCATGTATGAATCTTAATTGCATTTTGTTAAATGAAAGAGCCAGACACAAAAGACTGCACAGATAATGATTCCATTCATATGTCATTGTGGAAAATGTAAAACTAAAGGAACAGAAAATAGGTCAATGGTCTCCAGGGGTTCTGAACGGAGGGATGGGGAAATTCACTGCAAAGTGGCAGCACAGGGGCATCTTAGGATGGAGTTGTTCTGTATGGTACCTGTGGTGTTGGCTCCGTGACTCAATGTATTCATCAAAACTCAGAGCTGTACAGTGTCAACCTGTATGCAAATGCAAAACATATTAACTAGGATGTGGAAATCTGACATTAACTATACTACAAATGAATTGTATCAGATAACTTCATTGAAGGGTATAGGGAAGAAAGAGCTGTAATTAAGAAAGAGCTGTAATTTGTTAAAATTAAGTAATTTTAACAAAATGTTTTGACTGATACTGTAAGGTTAAATATAAAGGAAACTCTGTGTCAAAACTTGGTGTTAGTTGGTAAATTTATTTCTCATGGGGTACAGTTTAGCAGTCCTTAGTGTATATAAATACATTGTGATGCCGAGAGCCACTTTTCTCACTGTTAGAGAAGGAATCTACAAATAAAAGAGCAAAGGCTAGAATGAAATCTGTTATACTGATTAGAGTCAGAGACATCAGAATAAACTCTTGTTTATTTAAATAGAGCTATATAGATATAAAGCATATAAATTAAAATATATGTTTGCATCCATATAGGCAAAGAGATACAGAAATATATACATTTATACAGGTGTTTATATACACACAGATATGCATATAAATATATACATTTTCTGTGTGTGTGTGTATATATGTATATATATATACAGAAATAAATGTATTTCCTAGATATTTTTTCTGAGAGGGCCTAGAAATAGTGAAACATAAATAGAAACAAGCACTTCAAGCTCATTGATTTCTAAATACCATTCTCTAGTAAAATCAATTAGGATTCCTTGAAGAAATTGCTGATTCTAGGACTGTGGGAGGAAAGATACATGATGAGCCTGGAGCATCTTGTAGCATCAGAACATAAGGAAATAGTCACGCTTAACAACAAGGATATGCTCTGAGAAATGCACCATCAGGCAATGTTGTCATTGTGTAAACATCGTAGGATGTACCTATATAAACCTAGATGGTATAGCCTACCACATACCTAAGCTATGTGGTATGGCCTATTGCTGCTAGGCTATATACCAGTACAGCAAGTGGCCATACTAAATACTGTAGGCAATTGTAATAGAGTATTAAGTATTTGTGCATCTAAACATATCTAAACATAGAAAAGATACAGTAGTAATACAGTATAAATGATGATTTTATGTATTTATTTATTTTTTTGAGATGGAGTCTCACTCTGTCACCCAGGCTGGAGTGCAGTGACGCAATCTCGGCTCACAGCAACCTCCACCTCCCAGGTTCTAGCGATTCTCCTGCCTCAGCCTCCCAAGTAGCTGGGACTACAGGCGTGAGCCCAACAAGCCAGGCTAATTTTTGTATTTTTAGTAAAGACGGGGTTTCATCATGTTGGCCAGTCTGGTCTCAAACTCCTGGCCTCAAGTGATCTGCCCACCTCGGCCTCCCAAAGTGCTGGGATTACAAGCGTGAGCCACTGCACCCGGCATAAATAATTTTTTTTTAATGGTATACCTATATAGGGCATTTACCTAGGAACTTGCAGGACCGAGAGTTGCTGTGAGTGAGTCAATGAATGAATATGAAGGCCTAAGACATTACTCTGTGCAACTGTAGAATTACTTTATAAACACTGTATACTTAGGCTACCTTTAATTTAGTCAATGTATTTTTTTCTTTAATAATAAATTCACCTTAGCTTACTGAAACTTTATAAACTATAAAATTTTCTTTTTTTTTTTAACTCTCTGACTCTTTTGTAATAACACAGCTTAAAAAACAAACATGTTGTATATCTGTACAAAAATATTTTCTTTATGTATGTCCTTATTCGATAAGCTTTTTTCTACTTAGGTTTTTATTGTTTTTTTTTTAACCTTTTTTAACATTTTTGACATAAACTAAGACACAGACAATAGCCTAAGCCTACACAGGGTCAAGATCATCTTCTACCTCCACATCTTTGCCCACTGGAAGGTCTTCAGGGGCAATAACATACATGGAGCTGTCATCTTCCATGATAACCATGCCTTCTGGAATACCTCCTGAAGGACCCATCTGAGGCTCTTTTACAGTTAACTTTTTTGTGTGTGAGTTGAAGGAATAAATTCTAAAATAAGATTAAAAGTACAGTATAAATAGTAAATACATAAACCACTAAGATAGTTGTTTGTTATTATATACCTTATATAATTGTATGTTCTATAGTATATGTTGGTTTGTTTACACCAGTATCACTGCAAACATGTGAGTAATGCATTGCCCTACAACGTCATGATGGCTACAACATCACCAGGTGATAGGAATTTTCAGCTCCATTATAATCTTATGGGGTCACTGTTGCATATGTGGTCTATTGCTGACTGAAACATCATTATGCAGCACATTATTGTAATAATAAGTGTTTTATACCAGTATGCTGGCATGTCAAAAGTATATAAGAGACAACCTGAAAGAGCTACCAATAGCTAAGCTATAAGAAATTTGAGGCTGGGTATGGTGGTTCACACCTGTAATCCCAGCACTTTGGGAGGCCGAGGCAGGTGGAGCACCTGAGGTCGGGAGTTTGGGACCAGCCTGACCAGCATGGAGAAACCCTGTCTCTACTAAAAATACAAAATTAGCCAAGGGTCATGGCACATGCCTATAATCCCAGCTACTCGGGAGGTTGAGGAGGGAGAATTGCTTGAACCCGGGAGGCGGAGGTTGCAGTGAGCCAAGATCACGCCATTGCACTCCAGCCTGGGCAACAAGAGCAAAACTGCATCTCAAAAAAAAAAAAAAAAAAAAAGGAATTTGAGCAACTAAATAAATAACTTTATTGGATTATAAACCACAGAATAGATAATATCCATGAGTCCAGACACATAGAAATAAATGATTAAATAAACAAACAGACGAGTGAGATTAGACAAATATTCATTTTGGAATAATTCCAGTTAATAAATATAGAAGGCATTAAGGAAATAGAAAATCATAATTAGAACCCACAGTAATATTTGCTGCAGGCAAGATCTAGGGACAAATGTAAAAATTCGTGAGTGAAATGTTAAGGTAAAACAGGATGTTTGGCCTTAAAGTATTTCCCTCAAAATATGTATTAATTATTGTGGTAGTTTAAAAATATGTCCACAAATCAAGGATGTGGAGTTTAATTTCTCTCCTTTTATATGTGAGCTGAACTTAGTGACTTGCTTCTAATGAATAGAATAGGGAAAAGGAAAAAAAGTAATTTTACATTCAAGAAACTTGTCAGACACCAGGTTAACCAACAGATCTTGGTTAACACCACCAGTAATGAAACATATCAAAACCATGTGCTTTTTGATATGATGTACTGAGAAGGGCACATCACTTCTCCGTAGAAGTTTCTTCCCCCAAACCCATAACCTCAGTCTAATCATGAAAATACCAGACAAACCCAAATAGAGGGACATTTTGCAAAATACTTGACCACATAGTGTTACTGTGATGAAAGATAAGGAAAGACCAAGAAATTGTCACAGACTGGAATACACTGAAGAGACATAACAAGTAAACCTCATGTGTTATCATGAAATGGATACCAGAACAGAAAAAGACGTTAGTGGGAAAACTGGGGAAACTTGAAGAGAGTTTAGTACCAATGTTAATTTCTTAGTTTTGATAAATTTACCATAGTTATGCAAGATGTTAAGGATAAAGGGAGCTGGGTGAAGGGTATATTGTACCCTTCTCTGTACAATTTTTGCAACTGTTCTATAAATCTAAAATTATTTAAGGGAAAAAGTAAAAAAGAAAAAAGGAAGGATATTGAGAAGTTAATTGAATTCTTGAGTTCACGGGAGTATCAGACTCAAGGGCCACACAGCCATAAGTAATGTCCCAAATGATACAGTGAAACTGACCTGCCTGGTACAGTCCTCCCTCAGTATCTGTGGGGGTTTGGGAGATTGGTTCCAAGACCTCCCTCTTTAAAATCCACAGATGCTTCAGACCCTGATATAAAATGGCATAATATTTACATTTAAGCTATGCACATCCTTCCATATACTTTAAATTATCTCTAGATTACTTATGATATCTAATTCAATGTAAATGCTATGGAAATAGTTGTACTATATTGTTTAGAGAATGTTAACAAGAAAAAAAAGTCTGTACATGTTCAATACAGATGCAACTTTTCCCCCCAAATATTTTCTGAGAGTAGTTAAATCATGAATGTGGAACTCACAGACACAGAGGGCCTACCTACCGTATGTCACTACTACTGCTGCTTGAACTGTCAACATGACTGGCACAGGACATGAGATTCTATTACAGGGATTGTGGCCACCACTGCCTTGGAAATGGGATCTTATTGCAATTGTCACTGACTCTAGAAATATTTATCTGAGACTTTACTTCCTTGTGTCAATGGCCCTCTATTGAAAATAGGGGGTGTGTCCTATGATTAGTAGAGGCCAGGTAATGTGCCTATGCTTAGTTTTAAGAGAAGCTGGGAAGAGAAGCGTCAGGCATTTTTCCAGTTTCTCTAATGGGAGAAGGTCCCCAAATATATGACGGGAGTTCAGATACTTGGCAGCCAAGAAGAATGAAAAAAAATCTAATGTATTTTGTGAATCTAATGTTGGTACAATTAGAACTTTCAAGCCATGTAAAAGAAATCTTTGAATAATTTGATTCAGTATATCTAATTGTGTCAACAGAAAAGTAGATAGAAAAATTAAGTAGAGAGAAGACTGCTTTTTTTAAGCTTTGTAAGGTATATGTTTTGATTTGACTTTACATTCTAGTATTCACTCTCTTACAATTGCTCATTTTTCTGTATCATCTGTCCAGGCTCTTCACTGAAAAAAAAAAAGAAAGAAAAAGAAAAAAGAGAGAAACACTGAGCTGTTTGTTCACAGGTAAAAATATTTCTTCCCCTCTCATTAAAGATAATTTTTCTGGTCACAAAATTTCTTTTTAATGTTTACATACACATTGTTTATTATTTGCTAATAAAATGTATCAACAATGCCATCCCCGTCAAGCTACCAATGACTTTCTTCACAGAACTGGAAAAAACTACTTTAAAGTTCGTATGGAACCAAAAAAGAGCCCGGATTGCCAAGTCAATCCTAAGCCAAAAGAACAAAGCTGGAGGCATCACGCTACCTGACTTCAAACTATACTACAAGGCTACAGTAACCAAAACAGCATGGTACTGGTACCAAAACAGAGATATAGATCAATGGAACAGAACAGAGCCCTCAGAAATAATGCCGCATATCTACAACCATCTGATCTTTGACAAACCTGACAAAAACAAGAAATGGGGAAAGGATTCCCTATTTAATTAATGGTGCTGGGAATACGGGCTAGCCATATGTAGAAAGCTGAAACTGGATCCCTTCCTTACACCTTATATAAAAATTAACTCAAGATGGATTAAAGACTTAAATGTTAGACCTAAAACCATAAAAACCCTAGAAGAAAACCTAGGCAATACCGTTCAGGACATAGGCATGGGCAAGGACTTCATGTCTAAAACACCAAAAGCAATGGCAACAAAAGCCAAAATTGACAAATGGGATCTAATTAAACTAAAGAGCTTCTGCACAGCAAAAGAAACTACCATCAGAGTGAACAGGCAACCTATAGAATGGGAGAAAATTTTTGCAGTCTACTCATTGGACAAAGGGCTAATATCCAGAATCTACAATGAACTCCAACAAATTTACAAGAAAAAAACAAACAACCCCATCAAAAAGTGGGCAAAGGATATGAACAGACACTTCTCAAAAGAAGACATTTATGCAGCCAAAAGACACATGAAAAAATGCTCATCAACACTGGCCATCAGAGAAATGCAAATCAAAACTGCAATGAGATACCATCTCACACCAGTTAGAATGGCAATCGTTAAAAAGTCAGGGAACAACAGGTGCTGGAGAGGATGTGGAGACAGAGGAACACTTTTACACCATTGGTGGGACTGTAAACTAGTTCAACCATTGTGGAAGTCAGTGTGGTGATTCCTCAGGGATCTAGAACTAGAAATACCATTTGACCCAGCCATTCCATTACTGGGTATATACCCAAAGGATTATAAATCATGCTGCTGTAAAGACACATGCACAAGTATGTTTATTGCGGCACTATTCACAATAGCAAAGAATTGGAACCAACCCAAATGTCCAACGATGATAGACTGGATTAAGAAAATGTGGCACATATACACCATGGAATACTATGCAGCCATAAAAAATGGTGAGTTCATGTCCTTTGTAGGGACATGGATGAGCTGGAAACCATCATTCTCAGTAAACTATCGCAAAGACAAAAAACCAAACACCGCATGTTCTCACTCATAGGTGGGAACTGAACAATGAGAACACATGGACACAGGAAGGGGAACATCACACACCTGGGCCTGTTGTGGGGTGGGGGGAGGGGGGAGGGATAGCATTTGGAGATATACCTAATGTTAAATGACGAGTTACTGGGTGCAGCACATCAACATGGCACATGTATACATATGTAACAAACCTGCACATTGTGTACATGTACCCTAAAACTTAAAGTATAATAAAAAAAAAAGAAATCAAATAGATATTGATGCATACTTAAGCCTTAAAAATTAGATAAGCACTTTTTTTTTCTTTTTCTTCTGAGCAATGAAGACAGTGCAGATTGGTGTTTGGGCAACTCTGAGCTATTATCATCAAACCAATATTGACAAGTTCTCCTTTGTCATTACCATATTACCTTCAGCCACATTCACGGTCTCTGCTCCTGCCTCATTTGTTCTCTTTAAAAACTTATGGATAGTCAACAGGCTTTTGAAATGGAGAGAAATAGAGCTGATAAACTCTGGCAGATAATTACATTCTTGCCTTCACAAGGGGATCTAGCTGCCACCATGATGAAGTGTCCTATGAAAGAGAGAGGCAAAAATGTCCTTCTCCGCATTATATATTAACCGTTGCCAAATTTGGAAGAAAAAAAGACATTAAGCATATTTTTGTGTGAAAAATTCAGTATAAATTCCACCACTCAACTGAAATCTTAGCTCATGATGGAGTTACCCATTTGTGCAATGAATGCTGACCTGGACTTTCCAATTATAACTCAGCCACATTGAAATATACGGCAAAGCCTGGGTAGGCTTAGGCAATAGAGAGCTGGGGTTCAGATTCATGCCTTGGAAACATGCTCTCTCAGCTGTGGGAAAAGAAGACCTCATCTCCAGGTTATTGTTGCCTCATGAATGTTTTAGTCCTAATTTAAATTTGGAAGTTTTCTTTCTTGTAAATCTGAAGGTAAAAACAAGAGAATATTCTTTCCCACTGACTGAGTGAAAACTCAGAAAATACAAGTACAAACTCCGAAAAAAGGATTGGCACAAAGAAAATCCTTATTACTGCCTCCAGCATCCCTACACAATGGGGAAAAAGGAGAGCATGCCCCTTGCCTAGAAAATAGCTAAGAGTTATAAATCTTAACACTCCAGGAAAGGGAAGGGGAATGACTCAAGTATTATGATACAAATGCTAATGATAACAATACAAATAGCTAACATAGACTGAGCATGTACCCTATGCCAGACATTGTTTTAAGTGCTTTATATTGATAAACTTTTTAATCCTCAAAATAACTCTAGGTACTACTTCCTGACTTAACAGGTAAGAAAGATGGGCACATCTTTTAATCAAATTGCCAAGTGACACAGCAACTGAGAGTGAAAGGCAGAATTTAAACTCAGGGACTTTACCTAGATCCCACGATGTGAGCCCTTGAGGAGTCCCAGGTCCTTCTTATGCTTGAGGGGAGGGCAACAGGTTTGTTAGTTCCTGGTCTGACTGCATGTTCTGCTCTGCCAGAGTGGTTGCTGGGAGCAGTCATAGCTCTTAAAATCAGCCTGGCTTTTGCAGAGGAAGCCACGTGTGCAAATCATACACACATTTTCTCAATTTACATCACTAAACACCAACCACCACCTTTTATTTCAGTAAAGCATTTGCACCAGTGTTGAGACTCCAGCACTGTTTTAGTCAGGGTAAGTCGTTGCAGCTGCTATAAAAAGCTTTGTTTGAGGGGAGTTTTCTTTGCTGTAAAAATCTCAGTGGCCTAATGTGATGAAATCTTACTGCTTGCTCTTGTTCCTGTCTGATGCAGCTTGTCAAGGGGGCCCTGTCCCCATCAATTCATTAGGGAACCTAGTTTACTTCCATTTTCAACACAAGGCTTTTTATTATCATCTAGCAGGTAGATGAAAAAAGAGAGAGAGAACAGAGGATCTCAAGAGAGGCTGTTAGAGGCCAGGCACATGGCTTCTGCCAACAAATCATTAGTCAGAATGTTAAGAGGTTAGGAAATGTGGAAAAAAGGACAATCATTGTGAATTTGTGAGCACTGGCCTTCTCTGCTAAAAAATAAACCAAAACCATAAACAAAAAACCAACTAATTTTATGCACTGTATTTACATGGGAGGCTTCAAATAATTTAGGACATCAAACATCAAAGGGACAAAGTACCATTTCTTTGGTTCCTGGGAAGGAAAGGGTAAAGTTCTCATTACGAAGTGGCATAACAGACTGCAATCCACTCCTATCCTCTGGGTAACACTGTGATCAGCTTGTAAACCTGGCTCTTGGCTTACTTTTGACTTCCTCTTCAAGCTCTGGTGTCAATCCCTTAAATTCTGTCAATGAAATGATCCCACCACAGCTTTCTCCACCACTAAGACACTCATGTTCCTACTGGAGACTGTCTTTTTTTTGTCTCATTGATGTTATCTTAGCAAAATGTACTGCTATTAGCAGCTCAGATTTTTTTAAATTTTATTTTATTAAAAATAAAATCGACTAATTTTTTCAGATACATTTAGCACTAACTCTATAAACTACAGAAACATGAAAATTTAAAATACTCTGAAATCATTATTTTCAATATTTGTGCTGAGTAATATAAAGTAGCTCCAAACCATCAGAAAAATGCTCTGAAGTTAGGAAACTATGAGCATGTTAGGACAGCAAAATGACTTATAATGGGTGGCTCACTTCATTAAAGCATTTAGCATTTCTTATTGTGTTTCCTTTGGAAGCATCCACCTTGCTTTCATGATAAAAGAAACACATAGCTGATCATCAATGATTAGTCAAGGGTCAAGGTTAAAAATTTAGACTCTGGAGACAGATTACTGGATTTTATTAACTGTGTGTCTTTGGGCAAGTTCCTCAACCTCTTCGTGCCTCAGTCTTCTCAACCATAAAATGAAGATAATAATAGTATCTATCCCATTAGGGTTGATTAAAAAGAGTAAATCAATTTAATCCTCATGATAACCCTGTGAGATAGCTACTATTACTTCGTATTGATACACGTAAAAACATGTAGAGTAGTGCTTGGCACATATTGAGTAATCAATACATATTAGCCATGATCATCTTTAGCATCATCGATATTATTTTTGTCACCCTCCCAATCAAAAAATAATTTTTTCAGTTTTCAGATAAAAACTATTTATTTTTGTTTCAAAATAGTTGAATACTATAACTTTAGACTGTGGTCCCCAAGGAAAGGGTAGAATGAGGATTAGCCATCAATACATCCAATGGCCAAGTCAGTGGGCTTATGCACTCATTCTCAATTATTGATTAAGGCTAGGCATGTTGGCTCACGACTATAATCCCACCACTTTTGTAGCCCTAGGCAGGAGGATCACTTGAGGCTTGGAGTTTGAGACCAGCCTGGGCAAAATCCGCATGGCTCTAAGAGCAAACTTTTGAAAACTAGCCAGGTGTGGTAGAATGTTCGTGTAGTCCCAGCTACTTTGGAGGATGAAGTGGGAGGTTTGCTTGATTCCAAGAGTTCAAGGCTACAGTGAGATCAGTGAGATAGGATCAGGCCACTGCAATCCAGCCTGGACAACAGAGTGAGATCATGTCTCTAATAAATAAATGAATGAATAAATAAATAAATATTGATTGATTCATAAATTCATTCAATGAATGTTTATTACATGCCTACTATGTGCCAATATTGTAACTTTACTACTTTCTAGCTGTGTGTACTAGAGCAACTTTCTTTACCTCTCTGAGCTTGGCTTTCTTTATGTAAGAAATAGAAATAACAATATCTACTTCCATCATTGTTGTGAAGAGTAAATTCAATAAGAAGCTTCATAAAGCAGTGGCACAGCACCTGGGGCATATAATAATCTCGCAATAAATACATTATTATTCTCTCAAAAATTAATATGAAAAGGCTTTTGCTCTGAAACAGGGTTCTTTCACGCAGTTTTTCAAACTGTAGATCTTATTTGGTAATTGGTGAATCAATTTTTAAATAATTTTTTAAAAGAGAATCAACATCTTAAAAATACCAACATTTCTAAAAAGAAACAGTACAGCATAATAAAATAGAGTAAAGGAAGATATTTAAATAGGATAACGCAGATAAAAGTGCATCATATGTACAAAAACTTTAGTTTCACTTATATAAATACCTACATGCATATGGGTACTGGTTGTATGTAAACCATCTTTCTTACTACAGGCTTCAGTCAAAAGAGTTTGGAAGCTTTTTAATAGTGTACGAAGAGTGCTATTTTGGTTCCTTTAAGTGCCCAGAAATAAGAACACTGTTTGTGTTTGTTATGATGTGGCAGAAATAGCACACATAAGACTTTAAATAAATCAACACCAAGCTTGCTTGGTGGTTTGGTGGAAGGGGTTAAAACTATTGTCTAAAAATAAGATATCAAAATTATTGATAAATTGCATTTCTCTATGCTACTTCTGCTCATGCCATCCTACAAAATCAAAAAGTTATTTGTAATTTATATGGACATACTATAACTTTGAAACATTGTGCATTAAACCTGCCTCCTCGTAGGTGAGGTGAAATCCAATAGTCCTCTGTTATTTCTATTATATCTACTGACACAGACTAAAGGGAAGAGAGCTGTCACCAGTCACCTGAAAAACTCAGTGAGTAATTGCCATCTCCTCAGAAGAGTCCCTTGCTCTAAAAGCCTTCAACTCCATATCATCTGCCATTAGAGTTTCTTGGGCATATAGGCCTCCTGTCTCTTTTTCCAAATTAAGAGCACTCAACAGAGCTGCCCCACTGGGCACTAATGAATTCTCTGAGACTAATCTACACAGTAATGAGAACTGGAATCTGTCACTCACGCTCCCAGGAGCTAGCAGTTCACACACTGCTACATCATCCTATTAAAATAACTTATTAGCTGTGTTGCTTGTCTGCTACTATTCATCATGAAGATGTGAGCAGAGACATGTATTTGAACAACTGATGAAATTTAATTTAAATTGTTCTCCATTTTGTTTTTATGGCTGAATGTGTACATGCAGTAAGGAAATGTAAGCATTTTATACAGGTCATAGGTACCTTAAGGAAGTATCAACAAAATTACTGCTTTTCACCAATTAGATGAAACAAAAAAAGTGAAGTGAGAATCTATATCTCAGTCAAAATATGTGAGGAAGCATGTATACCCCCATTCCTTGCATTTTTTTGTCTACCAGGAAATATTTATGCTTTCACAAGAGGCTTTCATTATAGGTATAACATATTATGCCATGAAACCATTGTCAAATCATTCTTGGAGCTATATTGGAGAAGATACATTTATATGGAATAATCAGGAGTTGGGTGTAACTTTTATCACAAATCCACCAAATTAAGTAAACATTTCTTTGCTGTTTATTTTTGTCAGTAAAATATCTCAGTAAGAGCATGGGCTTTGACCTTATATGGAGGTTAAGTCCTGGCCCTCTTGTTTGATAGTAGTGTGATCTTAGGGGAAATTATTTAGCCTTTTATCTACATTTATTTCATTTGTAGAAAAATAGGAAGAAAATAATACCTATCCCATACTTGAGGTTGTAGGGAGGATTAAATGTGCTTCAGCAGTGCTTGTCTCATGGTTAAGTCCTCAATAACACCCATTAATATTAGTACAGTCACCATCATAATCCAGTCCTCCTCCACCAAAGAAAATAACCAGCAAGAAATCATTTTGCATTTTTAAAATTTTTTGTCTGCTTTTCATGGAGTTATTTGAAAACTGCAACTAAATAGTGCAGCTCAAAAAATATTGGAAAGCAACATTAAGACTTCTGATCAGCCACCCTGCGGCCTCATTCTCAACCACCTTCACTGCGGAGAAGCATTTCTTACATGCAGTGCTATAGCTCTACCCATCATTAGCTTTATAATTTTGAGCAAGTTTCTTTAACTCTCCGAGTTTCATGTTTTTCATCTTTGGGAAAGGAGTGATAATACTTCGTTTCTTGTGGTGTTAGGAAAATGAGATCAAATGAAATAAACTTTGTAAAACATCTATCAGCATGCCTAGCATGTGTAAGTACTCAACAAGCTGCAATAGTTGTGATTGTTATTATTCGTGATGTCACTGACCCACTGTCTGTAAGGCACAGCTCTAGATTATTTTCCGACAGTTGTTAGGTGCAGACTGTACCCTCTCTACCCTTGCTGGCTCTCTCTTATGTCCTCAAAGGCCCGCAGTCCCCAGAGGGCTACCTGGAATTGGACTGATTATAGAATAGAACTTTTCAAACTAGATCATGTCATACTTAAATAGAATTTGTAACTTTGGCCTCATTAGCTCAACCTTCTAGCAAACTACACAAAGTAGCCTATGCTGATGCCCTAGTTGTTTATTCCTAGATCATTAATTAGTTCAGTGCTGTTAAAACAATTTTTTAAATAACAGCCGAATTTATATTATTGGTGAATAATGCTATTCACCATTTTTTTAAACAACAGTTTTTTAAATAACAGCCGAATTTATATTGTTGGTGAATACCATAAGTCACTCATAGCTTTTCAAAATTATTGGAATTTAAAGAATATTCCAAAAATAACAATCACAAAGGCATAGTTATTGTATAATAGGTAGAAGAGAGTTCAGATTTTTGTTTTAGAATAAATAAATTCATGAACAACTAGCAATTAAAATCTCGCCCAAATTCTGTCTAAACAAACTTAAGAAAGAATTATTTCTTACACTTTGAGCATTGGCATGAGTAGGTCCTGAGGAGTTTTATAGCCACGTGGAGCATACAAAATGAAGTGTTGGGTTTCCATTGTTTCGCATGAAATATGTCTTTCCAGACATGTGTTCCCCACAAATCTTATCACTGTTCTCTAAAATGCAATGTATTTTGTTTAAAAGAAAATTCTTAATAATCTTGAAAATGCATATAAAGAGATATCTTCACTTTTACTTTTCTTGTCTATACTCACACATCCTCAATAGATAGCTCACTACTTTGAAGAAGAAGAAAAAATCATAATGGGAATATAATAATAATAGCAAATACTTCTATAGTGTTTCCACATGCCTATCACATACTGTACACTTTATATATATTAAGTTATTTAAATCTTACAGCAACCTTATGAGGTAGGTACTATTTTTATCTCCATTTTTTACATTGTGAGAAAGTGAGCCACAGAACAGTGACTTTCATTTGCTGAAAGTCACACACGTAGAAATGTATAGAACCAGAAATGAAACATGATGATTCTTACCCTAAAATATCATCTGGTCAAAATTGTTACATGGCAAAAGCATTTTATATTTATTAACATTAAACATCAAATGTATAGAACATGATGATGTACATTTCTGTCTGGAAATACAGTACAGTCATGCATCACTTCATGACAGGGAAATTTTCTGAGAAATAAGTAGTTATGCAATTTCATTGTTGTATCATAGGGTATAGTTATACAAGCCTAGATGGTACAGCCTACTTCACACTTAGACTAGATGGTACAGCATATTGCTCCTAGGCTACAAACCTATACAACATGTTACTGTACAGAATATTATAGGCAATTGTAATACAAATTAAGTATTTGCACATCTAAACCTATCTAAACATAGAAGAGATATACAATAATACAGTATGAAAGATAAAAAAAGATACAGCTCTGTGGGGCAATTACCATGCATGGAGCTAGCAGGACTGGAAGTTGCTGTGGTGAGTGAGTGGTGGGTGGATATGAAGGCCTAGGACATTACTGTGTGCTACATTAGACTTTATAAACACTATACACTTAGGCTATGCTAAAATTACTTAAAAATACATTTCTTTCTTAAATAATAAGTTAACATTAGTTACTGTAACTTTTTTACTTTATGAACTTCTAAATTTTTAGTTTTTTTGACTCTTTAGTAACAACTTAAAATACAAATACATTGTACTGCTGTACAAAAATATTTTCTTTATATCCTTATTCTGTAAGTATTTTTCTATTACTTTTTTTTTTTACTTTTTAAATTGTTTTGATAAAAACTAAGACACACACACATTAGGCTAGGCCTACACAGGGTCTGGATCATCCATATTACCGTCTTCCACCTCCACATCTTGTCTCACTGGAAGGCCTTCAGGGGCAGTAATAGAAATGAAGCTATCATCTGCTATGATAACAATGTCTTCTTCTGGAATACCTCTTGAAGGCCATGCCTGAGGCTATTTTACAGTTACCTTTTTTTATAAGTAGAAGGAGTAGACTTCAAAATAATAAGTATAGTATAGTAAATACATAAACCAGTGACATAGTCATTTATTATCATTATCAAATATTATGTACTGTACAAAATTGTAATGTCCTCTATTTGTATTTGACTGGCAGTGCAACAGGTTTGTTTATACCAGCATCAGGACAAATATGTGAGTAATGTTTTACACTATGATGTTACAAAGGCTACAACATCACTAGATGATAGGAATTTTTTAGTTTCATTATTATCTCATTAGACTACCATTGTATATGCAGTCTGTCCTTGACCAAAAGGTCATTATGGTGCATGACTGTACTGGTATATAATTCCTAAGGAAAAAAATTCCTTCTTTTATATGGCCTGAGTTATCTTAAACTAAGCTATGTTTCTTTCCTGTTTGTGTGGTCTTGGATAATTTATATGTCTAGTTTAGATAATACAAGTAAGAGACCATAATTTTTTAAATGGCATTATAAATATCTGACTCAAAATTGAAGGGGTTATTGGCCTTTGAAGGTGGAACAATGACTAAATGAAGCTCAGGAAAAACAATACCTATAGCTATTCTGGAAAAAGCTGGTTACAGGGATAAACCTGTTAGAGTTGACCCCCTAACATGCAGCATGCGTGTGGTTTGAGAGGTGACCCTGATTCCAGCAGATGATTTAACACACATCTATCACAATGTAGGATCTTTCATATATATTGTTCATAAGTACCTTCACAAGTTCAAGTTGATTTGACTAAATCAATTGTGATCATTCCATTTTCCCTGTCACTATTGTTTGAGGAACTAATACTTAAGCCCATCAGAACTCAACGTTTTTCTGGCTGTCATTTGCTCAGGAATGTGTGACCTAAGTTGGCCCAAACAGAAACCAATGGAGAAACTTATTCCGTGGTTGAAAGGACTTACTTTTGCTCCCACTGGAGAAAGAGCTTTGGGACAAAGTTATCTCTGTGGACAACAGAGGAAAGAGAGACTTTCTTGAGCTGCTGAATCAATAAGCCCTGGGAACCACACCACCTTTCACTTCCTTTTGAGGGAAAAATACATCTTATCATAGTTTAAATTTGTTTTGGTCTGCCTTTCTGTTAATTTGCAATCCAAACACAGCTAGGAAACTTGTCTTCACAGCTCAAAACCTGCAATATAGAGCTGAAAAACACAACATGAGAACTTCACAAATGCAACCACAAGTGTAAGTAACTGAATAGACCAAGCAGAGGAAAGCATTTCAGAGCTTAAAGCCTATCTTGCTGAAATAAGACAGGCAGACAAGATTAGAGAAAAAATAATGAAAAGGAATGAACAAAACCTCTGAGAACTACGGGATAATGTAAAAAGACTGAATCTATAACTGATTGGGGTACATGAAAGAGACAGGGAGAATGGAGCCAAGTTGGAAAACATACTTGAGGATATCATCCAGGAGAACTTTCCCAACCTAACAAGACCGGCCAACATTCAAATTCAGAAAATCCAGAGAATCCCAGTAAGGTATTCCTTGAGAAGATCAACCCCAAGATCCATAATTATCAGATTCTCCAAGGTTGAAATGAAGGAAAAAATGTTAAGGGCAACCAGAGAGAAAGGCCAAGTCACCTGCAAAGGGAAGCCCATCAGACTAACAGTGGACCTCTCAGCAGAAACCCTACAAGCCAGAAGAGATCGGGGGCCAATATTAAACATTCTTAAAGAAAAGAATTTCCAACCCAGAATTTCATATCTAGCCTAACTAAGCTTCATAAGCAAAGGAGAAATAAAATCATTTTCAGACAAGCAAATGCTAAGTGAATTTGTCACCACCAGGCCTGCCTTGCAAGAGCTCCTGAAGGAAGCACTAAATATGGAAAGGAACAACTGTTACCAGACACTGCAAAAACACACTGAAGTACAAAGACCAATGACACTATGAAGCAAATACATCAAGTATGCAAAATAACCACCTAATATCATGATGACAGGATCAAATTCACATATAACAATATTAACCTTAAATGTAAATTGGCTAAATGCCCAAATTAAAAGACACAAAATGGCAAGCTGAATAAAGAGTCAAGATTCATTGGTGTGCTGTATTCAAGAGACCCATCTCACATGCAAAGACACACTTAGGCTCAAAAAAAGGGATGGAGGAAAATTTACCAAGCAAATGGAAAGCAGAAAAAAGCAGAGGTTGCAATCCTAGCTTCTGACAAAACAGACATTAAACCAATTAAGATTAAAAAAAAGAAGAAGAAGGGCATTACATAATGGTAAAGGGATCCACTCAACAAGACAAGAAGAGCTAACTATCCTGAGTATATATGCACCCAATAAAGGATTACCCAGATTCATAAAACAAGTTCTTAGAGACCTACAAAGAGACTTAGACTCCCACACAATAATAGTGGGGGACTTTAACACCCCACTGTCAATATTAGATCATTGAGACAGAAAATTAACAAGGATATTCAGGACTTAAACTCAGCTCTGGATCAAGTGGACCTGATAGATATCTACGGGACTCTCCACCCCAAAACAACAGAATATACACATTCCTCTTAGTGCCACATGGCACTTACTCTAAAGTTGATTGCATAATTGGAAGGAAATCACTCCTCAGCAAATGCAAAGGAACTGAAATCGTAACAGTCTCTCAGACCACAGCGCAATCAAATTAGAACTCGAGATTAAGAAACTCACTCAAAACCACAAAACTACGTGAAAATTGAACAACCTGCTCCTGAATGACTCCTGGGTAACTAATGAAATTAAGGCAGAAATCAAGAGATTCTTTGAAACCAATGAGAACAAAGAGAAAATGTACCAGAATCTCTGGGATACAGCTAAAGAAGTGTTAAGAGGGAAATTTATAGCATTAAATGCCCATGTCAAAAAGCTAGAAAGATCTCAAATTCTCACCCTAACATCACAGCTAAAAGAACTAGAGAACCAAGGGCAACCAAGACCCAAAGCTAGCAGAAGACAAAAAGTAACCAAGATCAGAGTGGAACTGAAGGAGATTAAAACACAAAAACCCTTCAAAAAAATCATTGAATCCAAAATCTGGTTTTTTGAAAAAATTAATAAAATAGACTACTAACTAGACTAACAAAGAAGAAAAGAGAGAAGAATCAAATAGACACAATACAAAAGGTAAAGGGGATATCATTACTGGCCCCACAGAAATACAACCATCAGAGAATACTATAAACACCTCTATGTAAATAAACTAGAAAATCTAGAAGAAATGGATAAATTCCTGGACACATATACCCTCCCAAGACTGAACCAGGAAGAAGTTGAATCCCTGAATAGATCAATAACAAGTTCTGAAGTTGAGGCAATAATAAAGAGCCTACCAACTGAAAAACAAAGGCCAGGACCAGGTGGATCTACAGCTGAATTCCATCAGAAGTACAAAAAGAAGCTGGTAGCATTTCTTGTGAAACTATTCCAAACAACTACAAAGGAGGGACTCCTCCATAACTCCTTTTATGAGGCCAGCATCATCCTGATACCAAAACCTGGCAGACATACAACAAAAAAAGAAAACTTCAGGCCAATATCCTTGATGAACATCAATGCAAAAATCCTCAATAAAATACTGGCAAACTGAATCCAGCAGCACATCAAAAAGCTTATCCACCAGAATCAAGTTGGCTTCATTCCTGGGACGCAAGGCTGGTTCAACATCTACAAATCAATAAACACAATTCATCACATAAACAGAACCAAAGACAAAAACCACATCATTATCTCAATAGACAGGAAATGCCTTGAATAAAATTCAACATCCCTTCATGTTAAAAACTCTCAATAAACTAGGTATCGATGGAACATACCTCAAAACAATAAGGGCCATTTATGACAAACCCACAACCAATATCATAGTGAATAAGCAAAAGCTGGAAGCATTCCCCTTGAAAACTGCCACAAGACAAGATGCCCTCTCTCACCATTCCTATTCAAAATAGTATTGAAAGTTCTCTCCAGGGCAATTAAACAAGAGAAAGAAGTAAAGAGTATTCAAATAAGAAGAGAGGAAGTCAAACGTCTGTTTGCAGATGACATGATCCTAGAAAACCCCATCATCTCAGCCCAAAACTTTCTTAAGCTGATAAGCAACTTCAGCAAAGTCTCAGGATACAAAACGAATGTGCAAAAATCACAAGTATTCCTATATGGTACCAATAATAGACAACCAGAGAACCAAATCATTAATGAACTCCCATTCACAATTGCTACAAAGAGATTAAAAAACCTAGGAATACAGCTAACAGTGAAGTGAAGGACCTCTTCAAGGAGAACTACAAATAACTGCTCAAGGAAATAAGAGAGGACACAAACAAATGGGAAAACATTCCATGCTCATAGATAGAAAGAATCAATATTGTGAAAATGGCCATACTGCCCAAAGTAATTTATAGATTCAATGCTATTCCCATTTAATTACTCTTGACATTCTTCACAGAATTAGAGAAAATTACTTTAAAATTCATATGGGACAAAAAAAGAGCTTGTATAGCTAAGACAAACCTAAGCAAAAAGAACAAAGCTGGAGGCATCATGCTACTTGACTTCAAACTATACTACAAGCCTACAGTAACCAAAACAGCATGGGATGGGTACAAAAACAGACACATAGACCAATGTGTCTCAGAGATCTCAGAAATAAGACTGCACATCTACAATCATCTGATCTTTGACAATCCTGACCAAAAAAAGCAGTGGGGAAAGGAGTCCCTATTCAATAAATGGTGCTGAGAGAACTGGCTAGCCATATGCAGAAAATTGAAATATGACCCCTTCTTTGCACCTTATACAAAAATTAACTCAAGATGGATTAAAGACTTATATGTAAAACCCAAAACTATAAAAACCTTAGAAGAAAACCTAGGCAATACCATTCAGGACATAGCAACTGGCAAAGATTTTATGATGAAAAGGTCAAAAGCAATTGCAACAGAAGCAAAAATTGACAAATGGGATCTAATTAAACTAAAGAGCTTCTGCACAGCAACAGAAACTATCATCAGAGTGAGCAGAAAACCTACACCATGGGAAAAAAAAATTCCAATCTATCTATCTAATATCCAAAATCTACTAGGAGCTTAAACAAATTTATAAGAAAAAAAACAAACAACCCCATTAAAAAGTGGGCAAAATAAGACATTTATGCGGCCAAGAAACATATGAAAAAAAACTTAACATCACTGATAAATAGAGAAATGCAAATCAAAACCACAATGAGATACCATCTCATGCCAATCAGAATGGTGATTATTAAAAAGTCAAGAAACAACAGATACTGGTGAGGCTGTGGAGAAATAGGAATGCTTTTTACACTGTTGGTGGGAATTAGTTTAACCATTAGTTTAACAGAATTAGTTTAAATTAGTTTAACCATTTTGGAAGACAGTGTGGCAATCCCTCCAAGACCTAGAACCTGAAATACCATTTGACCCAGCAATCCCATTACTGGATGTATACCAGTAATAGTATACATTTATACCAAAGGAATATAAATTATTCTATTATAAAGATATACACCTGTGCATGTTCATTGCAGCAATATTCACAATAGCAAAGACATGGAATCAACCCAAATGCCCATCAATGATAGGCTGAATAAAGAAAATGTGGTACATATACACCATGGAATACTCTACAGCCATCATGTCCTTTGCAGGGACATGGATGGAGCTGGAAGCCATTATCCTCAGCAAACCAACACAGGAACAGAAAACCAAACACCGCGTATTCTCACTTATAAGTGGGAGCTGAACAATGAGAACACATGGACACAGGGAGGGAACGACACACACTGGGTTTGTTGGGTGGGGGCCGGGGAAGGGAAGATGGAGCATCAAGATAAATACCTAATGCATGCTGGGCTTAATACCCAGATGATGGGTTGATAGGTGCAGCAAACTACCACGTCACACGTTTACCTATGTAAAAAACCTGCACGTCCTGCACATGTATCCCGGAACCTAAAATAAAATAAAAGTTAGAAAAATAAATAAAAACACCTGTCATACAGCCCTCCTGCTTTTAAAGGAATAATTAGAATCTGTGCATTCTGAATCATTGATAATTTAGTTCAGACCTATGAACTGACCCAGAAAAACATCCACATTTATTAAGCACATAATTTAATGCACGTCTATCACAATGTGATAATGTAACACACGTCTATCACAATGTGATGTCTTTTATACTTATTGTTAATAGGTATGTTCACGACAAGTTCAGGGACAGGGATATCATTATCCACATATTTTAAGTTAGATATTTCCTGAAGTCACACTGCTACTTGTTGAAAAATTCCCATTTGAACTCCAATCTTTGACATCCAGTGGCGAGTGCTATTACTCTGGCACTTTGACTTAGATGATTCAGGGCAGGCAGCATAGGAATGCATGAAGAACTCTACACCATTTCAGTTGGAGGCCATTTCTATTCATGGAGTAGACTATTACTAGCTTATACATGTTATACTCTATCACTTTTTCCTGCTTATTTTATCTTGTGGGAAAACACCAAAATCATCATGTGTGTAATATTCTTTAATTCTGTGTAAGTTGAAATACAAATATCTGTTCTGGCATAGCTAATATTTACATTTCTCAAGTTTCTTTCCAGTTAAATCATAATATTATATATACCTACATATGTATGTGTGTGTGTTTCTGGAATTTGTATGAAAGATATTAATTTAGCTTCCATTCCATTTGCTTTATTGTCACACAATTCTTGGATTTGCTGTTTTACAACATTCTAATGCAGTCCTAAATGAAAATCATTTGTTATTCTAGGGCTGCATGCTGAATTAGGTTTGGATAACAAAGCAAGTAGAGATGACTATCACATATGAGAGTGAAGCAATCCAAAGTAACAGATGACAAGGTCTCTATGGAACTTTGTTGCTTTTAAAAGCCTGAAGTTCTTCAGAGAGTGCTACTGCAGATTTTCTTGATTCTTACAAAACAATTGGTCTGGAAAGGTAAAAACTCAAAAGTCACCAAAAAATCTTTCCTCTGCCTTTCCCAACCAGTGCTTCCTACTGAGTATGTTTCTTTTGAAGCCAAGATAACTTGCTCTGTTGTAGTTTCAGAAAATAGTGTGAAATTAATTTTTATCATCACCAAGAACTGGAGTTCAAGCACAAGCCTCCCACACAAATTGTCCATCCAGAGTTGTTGTAAACCCAGAGTTGTTGTAAACCCAGAACTGGGTCATGAGTCTCAACAAATGCAGGCACTTTGGGAAGCAGGGAAAGTTTAGACTTTGACCAATCATACTAGCAATGACTTAACTTCAAGGAGCTCAGTACCAAGGAAGAGACAAACAAGGCTGCCCAAAGTGTATTCTGCTGAATGGCAACACCACTGAATATTGATAGGTATTACGTTTAAAAGGACTCCATGGACATAGTGTGTAGAAATGCCTAGATTTATTTATCTAAGGAACCTATTAGTGTGTGTGAGGATGGCATGTTAACAGACCAATGCTCTATAAAACACACCTTGGGAAATATTGGGGTATGGCATGAGGAGCCCCATTTGAAATAAGTTATCTGCAGGAAATAAAGAGGGTACAAGAGAGAACATTTGTTTCTTTGTATCCATTTTTGTTTGGAAGTATTGTTTTGAACAATTGTTTAGATTGAAATAATAATAACATTTTTGCATCGCATGTAACATTACCTTTTCCAGAAGTTTCATCTTCATTTCTTCTTTTTATTGCCAAGGAACCCTGTGATGGTACTTCAGGTAGCTGTATTCAATTTTACAGTTGAGGAAACTGACACATAGAGAAGGTGAATGCCTTTTACACTCAGGATAGGCTAAGTCAGGGGATCAGAAAACTAGGCCACACAGGCCAAATCTGGCCCGCAGCCTGTTTTTGTACAGTCTGGAAACTAAGGGTATATATATATATACAACACACATGTATATATATGTATATATATACACACACACATGTATATATATGTATATATATACACACACATATATATGTATACATATATATACACACACACACATATATATGTATACATATATATATATATATATACACACACACACATATATATATGTAAGGTAATAAACCTTTAAAGAGGAAGAGAAAAGAAAAGAATATATGACAGAGATCATATGCGGCCCACAAAGCCTGAAGTATTTACTGTCTGGCCTTTTACAGAAAAATTTTGCCAGCCCCCGGACTAGGCTATACGGTTATGCTCTGGTAACAAACAATACTCACATCTCAGTGATTTTGCCCAACAATATATATTTCTTGCTGATGCCACATACCCAAGTCAAGGTGTCAGGAGTCTCTGCTTATCCGTATCACTCAGGAACCTGAGCTGCAAGAAACTTCATGTCATTATGTGCCCCATGGTCACCTCTGCAATAAGAAGGAGATGTGATGAGCTGCGTACTGGCTCTCAGAATTTCCTCCTGGGTGTGAAACGCTCCACTTCTGCTCATAGTTCACTGGCCAACCAAGTCGCATGACCTCATCTAACTTCAAAGTGGTGGGGAAATACAACCCTACCTTATGCCTGGAAGAATGAAATCCAAAAATATTTGGTGAACAACAGTATTAATACTGGATACATGTGAATGTGAGTGTGTGAGAGAGAGATATATAGAGAGAGTGTGTGTGTATGTGTGTGTGTGTAGAAAGCTAGTTCAGAAAGTGAGGTGTTGGAATCCATAGCCTCTGAAACCTTTATTGATTTTCTTCATACATATGTGTAAGATATATATATAGTGATATGGCTTGACTCTGTGTCCCCACTCAAATCTCATCTCTAATTGTAATCTCCACAAAGTTCCTCCTTCGCTCCTCTCTCTCTTGCCACCATGTGAAGAAGGTGCTTACTTCTCCTTTGCCTTCCACCATGATTGTACATTTCCTGAGGCCTCCCCAGCCACGTGGAACTGTGAGTCAATTACACCTCTTTCCTTTTTAAGTTACCCAGTCTCAGGTATTTCTTTATAGCAGTGTGAAAATGGACTAATACATATAAGAACCTCTATTATATATGGACATGTAGATTTCTCTATTTTTACATATTGAATTCTTATAAATATATCTACTATATATTCTATATTGAATTCACATATATAAATATGTATAATAGAGATCTCTCCATAGCTATGTATTTATCTATAGATATATATTATACATATATTGAATAATATAAAATTCAATATATGATCTATAGAATAGGATTTCTATATATATAGTAGAGATCTACCTATCTATCTCTTTGTGTATAGAGAGATGGAAAAATGAATCAATCAGGTTTCACAGGACATGGATGTCAGGTTTCAGGTGTGTGTATACGCGTGTGGGCATACTCTACATTATGCTGTTGATCACCAAATATACATACAGAGCGCACATAAGAGAGAGGTGTATGTGTGTATGTAATCAAGACTCCATTATGTACAAGTTACAAAACGAACGTGAAAAAATAAATTTAAACTTTCTTTTGAAATGTAGTTTTCTACTGTTAAAGGATTTAACATTTCTTGGCTTACAACAGTGTACATTGTCTTATGTTAACATGTTCCCTGCAAAGCTGTTTAAAAATTAAATAATACAATTTTTACTTTAAATATCACAACTTTGGGGAGCTCTTTTCCAAAAGAGAAGAAAAGGAAGAAGGAAGAAACTTCTAGTAATGTGAATCATCAGCTTCTAGTTACATCTTTGAAAGCTGGAGCTTATGTGTAATAAAAATGCTTAAAATAAAGGTGTCTCAATTTTTTAAGCAGCAAGAAAATACTTGGAGAATTAAAAGACAATATATATTAGCATTAGAAGAAAACCTACAGATGATTCTAGTCTACCTTCCTTATTTTATCGATGAAGATGGTGAAATTAGTAATGACAGATCCAAAGTGCAAGGTTCTTAGAAGTTTTTTAGTTTTTGGATTCTCTCTCAACCATATACTTCTCTTAGATTAAACCTTTTTTTTTCTCTGTGTAAAAGTACTGTATCATTTTCGAATCATGGTCAATAGATTTTTGGATGGTTTCATGTTGAAAATTATTGCTCTGTGTGACAAAGGGAAGCCTGCTTCCTCTATCCCAAGAACAGTCTACTTGGTTTTTAAAAGGCATTGTGAATGTACAGCATCCTTACTGCACGGCTGCATGCACAAGGCCAAGCTGTCTCTGAAAGAATTCCACACCTGACAGGGTGCTGGCCACACCTTTCTTGGCTCAGAGACAAAGCAAGGAAATTGTGGCAGGTAAGTAATTGAAGAAATCATTTTCTTCCTCTTCATGTGTGCTTCTTTTCTTGGATCTGGGATTATTGGTGGGCTTATGTTTTGTCTCTTTCCATCTTTGACACTTTCTTTTTACTTAGGAGATGCCAAATGAGAGACACATAAATTATGAGGTTTTTTTTTTTTAAACCCTGCAATTGACCATTGCATTGGTGTATGCTTTGTCACTTGCAGGATTCACAAATAACACAATTCCTGGTGTTGGGGGGCATCCTAAAAGGGACAATTTCTTTTCAGAATAATAAATCACAATATTTAAAGGGAAGAGATCTTGTGAAAAAGCTATGAGTGGAAGAGTCCAAGCCTGGCTTCCATCTGTGTTTGGGGAACAGTTAACAGCAATGTGTGGGAAGTCAAACAAAAATGGAGAGCCGAGATCTTTGCTTTTTAAAACAAGGATGTTTGTTTAAGAAAAGTATGTGTAGGGGAAGAAGGGGGAGGGCTGTGGCTCCTGTGAGAGAAAGGGGACATGGGGAGACACATGTCAGCATTTCAAAGGATTTTTGTGCATGCAGGATAGTAAATAAATTGAAGAGGCAATTTTTATAAAAAATATTTGCCCAGTCAAAGAGGGAAGTCAGTGAAATTGTAAGGTTGCTGCTGAGTAGTTAAATCCTCAGGTACGGCTTGGCTTGTGACCGTCACTACTATCCATCTCAGTTGGCTTCTCAGGGCTTTTCCATCTTTTCTCTGAGAGTCTCCATATTTCCATTCAGCTCCTGGAATTGACCTGTATCGCTGAGAAACGTGATTAAGCTGCTTTAAAAAGCCTCTAATTTCCATGTTGCGAAAGAAAAATATAAATGCAAAGATGGTGCCATAGCTACTAGCTCAGTTTCAAGGCATCTGGGTGTCAGACATCAGAATACAAATCAGGGAAGGCATTTTACCAGATAGTGTACATCGTGATGAATAAAACACAGAGGAAATGGGAACTTCATAAAAATAAGAAGTACAAATATCCAGTCATGAAAGGTACATATTTGTTAAAGATTATGCCTATTGAAATGATAAGTTGGAAGAATCATTTTATGTGACTTTACAGGCTCATGAATATAAACAACTTTATTGGCTCATGAATATAAACAACTTAAAATATGACAAATATATTCTTTAAAAGGAGTTAGCTATCTCTTTAGGTTTTCATTATTTTTCAAAGAGAAACAAATTGAAGAATCTTAGCTTTTCACCAATGAAATTACAGTCTATCTGATTCTCTACAAAGTTATGAAAATGGTAAAGAAACTTTAAAAGGTCTTATCTCCATATATACAAACATTTCTTATTTGTGTAAATTCAAGTTAATATATGAATGTAAAAGCATAGTTCGTATTTGTAGTGAAATTGAACTTCTTTCAAAGAAAATATCTCAACATATAGAGTATCAGTCAATTTCAGAAAATAAAAAGTCTTCAAGCTTTACATATTGCAAGCTTGAGATATTGTGGGATCATATTTAATCAGTGATGGGTTAATGTTCTAAGCAAACTGTAATTAAAAATAAATAGGTCTCTAAGCTACCTAATCCTCAAGTGTGCCAACTGAGGCAAACATTTCACTTCTGTAAAAATAAACTTCTAATTCTAATCTAAAGCATTAGTTGAGCCTCCCATCAAGGAATTTTGTGATGTTTGTTCATTTATCTAAGATACTTTTTTCAGACTTATGAATATTTATGAACCACAGGGTTCAATCCAGTATTATAAGAAGCAAGAGGTAGTGTCTTCTAGACGTAAAGGATGCTTATAATTCTACTGTGTCTCCAGATACTCACTGGCATCTTGTCATGCTTGAATGAGCCATTCAAAATAAAGCTGCCGTCTAATCGAAGTACCTGAAGTGCAAAAATGTGAGAAGAATTTAATGAAGCATTAATTGTCATTTGGTTGAAGATACAGACCCCTTTACTGTAGCACAATTAAATAAAACATAATGGAGGCTTCTATTCATCAATCTCAATCGCCTTCTGTTTTGCAGACAGGAAAACTACAAGATCAATTAATGTCTTTATTGTGGACTGTGGTGCATGGAGTGTAAATGTGTTCTTACCCTCTCTCTTTTCCCCATCCTTCCCCCAACCAGGCACACATTTTGTATGTGTTTATAATTAAGAATTTGTCATGTATAAGACACTGTGTTCAATGCTAGTGGGAAATCTAAGATTAATCAAATGGCCCCACTATCTACAGAAAACAATAGCCTTTATCAAATACCAACAGGCTGTTTTTTTTTTTAAACAAAAAAGTTATTATGCAGCTCTCTAGGCTAAGACTGTGAAATTCCCAGGCATTGAAATTTGGAGCAAATATAGTGGTTCAATGAAAAAAAACATCAAGCTATTTTAGGGATAATGAACTTTCCTGATTGTGAACTATGTTGAATTTCTCAGTCATACGAGTGAGTCCATGGGGTAGCTATGGGCATGAAAGTGAGTGGTTTAATAATTGAGGGTAGAGGAGGCAGAGGGCTGTGGGAAGATTAACAAGAGTCAAGTATACGCACTCTCCACTTATAATTCTGCAGGAACCAAGAAGGAAACGGGAATGACAACTGGCTGAGAGAACATCAAGGTCCAGGAATGGAAATGGCAGCTGGCTGAGAGGTCAATCAGGTTCAGAAAATGAGATTAGCAACTAAGAGACCTAAAAATCTACGAATAGCATACTAAACTATTTGCTCATGCATTCGTTATTTTAGAAAATATTTCTTGAGCACCTACGTATGTAAAGTGCTTTGCAGGCCAGTCGCTAGGTATATAGGTATATAGTATCTTCCTCATGCCCCCTTAAATCAAATTTGTAATTAAGTTCTGTCAATTTTACTTTTGAAATATTTCAAATGATTATTTATTTCTCTCGTTCTTCACTTACAACATTTTGGTACGAGACACTATTACCTGCCAACAAGCCTACTTGGAAAAATCTAGTTGGTCTTCCTGCATCCACTCTCACCCCTTCCAAACTTCCCCCATATTGCAAATGGGTAGATTTTTAAAATGTTATTTTGATCAAGTCGCCATTCAACCCCACCCCAAATTCACTCTATTAAATCCCATTGCTCTGAGAATGAAGATCAGAATCACTTAGGTCACATAAAGCTATACGGTCAGAATCTTTCAGTTCTCCACCCCATCTCAAACCACTAGCCGGCTCCCTCTCCCTCTGCCCTCCAACTGCATTAGCCTTTTAAAGTTCCTAAAGCAACTCTTGACCCATTCAGCCTTTGTATATGCTGTTCATGTCATCTGGACCAAACCTCTTCCACTAACTTAGTTAAACCCTGATATTGTTTGCCTGTATGCCCACCCAAATCTCATCTTGAATTGTGGCTCCCGTAATTCCCATGTGGTGTGGGAGGGATCCAGTGGGAGATAATTGAATCATGAGGGCAATTTCCCCCATACTGTTCTTGTGGTAGTGAATAAGTCTTACGAGATCTGATGGTTGTATAAGGGGAAAACCCCTTCACTTGGGTCACATTCTCTCTTGTCTGCCACCATGTAAGATGTGCCTTTTGCTTTCTGCCATAATTGTGAGGCCTCCCCAGCCACGTGGAACTGTTAGTTCATTAAACATCTTTTTCTTTATAAATCACCCAATCTCAGATACGTCTTTATCAGCAGCATGAGAACAGACTAATACAAACCCCATTCATTTTTCAGATCTCAGATTCAGGGAACCCTTTCCTGACTACCTCAGAGTAGGTCAGGTTGTTCTGTTGTATGCCTTTGTAAGCTGATATGGCTTGGATTTGTGTCGCTGCCCAAATCTCATGTCAAATTGCAATCCCCAATGTTGGAGGAAGGGCCTGCCGGGAGGTGATTTGATCATGGGGGCAGATTTCCCCCTAGCTATTCTTGTGATAATGAGTGAGTGTTCATGAAATCTGGTTGCTTAAAAGTGCATAGCACTTTCCCCTTCACTTTCTTCCTCCTGTTCTAGCAATGTAGGATTCGCCTGCCTCTCCTTTGCCTTCCGCTGTGATTGTAAGTTTCCTGAGGCCTCCACAGCCATGCTTCCTGAACAGCCTGCAAAACTATAAGCCAATTAAACTTCTTTTCTTTAAAAATTACCAGTCTCAGGTAGGTTTTTTTAATAGCAATGCAAGAATAGACTAATACATAGGCAGAACACTTATCTCTACTTGTAATTTTTAATTATTTATTGTATTAGAATAATATCTATTTTCCCCAGAAGAGTGTAACACCACAAGGGCAAAGACTGTGTTTGATTTTGCTCACTTGCCTGTCCCAGCAGCACAGCACCTAGCACAGCACCTAACATGTAGTAGGTAGTCTATACATATTTGTTGAATAATTGAGTAACATAGCTGTAAAGGTGTGCTGTACAGCTCAGTGGAATAAACAGTGGAATAGACATGAGCTAAGACAATCCATTAGGGCTAAACTTCTGCCTCAAGAAAAGCAATATGCCTTTAGAACTTTTGGGTCCCCAAACCTGAAATACTTATTGGGGCATCCCATCATAAACCAAAAACCATTGCTTTTAATCATGAGTACTGAGTGGTTTTAATCATTCTGGGAAATATTTCCTGAAATGTGCTGAGCATGTTATTGATTTGAATTTCTCAGGGGGAAAAATATTTTTTTCTTGGTATTGACATAAATTTAGAAACCCAATTTTTAAATGATTAACAATGATGAGTGAAGCAAGGATGATATTTCTATACCTACAATTTTTCTAAATAAGTCAATGGCTCTCTATTCCCTCAGTCTCAGTCGTGACCATCTCTGCATAAGCAAAACAGCCTGATGACTTTAACTTCCACAGATTCTCTCAACACCACATCCACCAAGCATATGACTTAATTCAATTACTATCTACTTTCAGCCAACCTATATTTTTTCTTTGATTTGTGCAGATCTTCAGTCAAAATGTAACTAAGGTTATTTTGCTATAATAAAGCTTAGTTATTAAAAGATTAGGCTAGGATCAAGACTTGCTGAGAAGAAAGGAAAGTTATTGCATGCTGTTTAAACATTTTCAGGCCATTGATTTTATTTGAAGATACCATTTATCCTAATAACATGTAGAAATGAATAACTTTAATGCACCTCAAGAAGCATACACAGTGGTGTTAAAATCAGTCTTGGTGAATCAGATTATTTTTTGAGTTTACAAACTGTGTTTGCTATTTTGAATAATATTACAGTAAACTTTTACAAGTGATATGCCTGGAGGGTGGAGTTAGGAGGGACTTTCTGGCTGGTTGCGGTGGCTCATGCCTGTAATCTCAGCACTCTGGAAGGCTGAGGCAGGCAGATCGCTTGAGGTCAGAAGTTCAAGACCAGCCTGGGCAAAGCCCCATCTCTACAAAAAAAAAAAAGAGAAGGACTCTCAATATCTATGTATCTGAGATTTTTGTAATTTTGTTTAATTTAAATTTTAATAATAAACGTAATAATTTTGAATTTAGCAAAAAGTAATAAAAATTTTTTAAAAGAACCCATTTGGTGAATTATTTCTCAAAACTCAAAGTTTAGCTTCTGCTTTCACTTACAATTTTGTAAATCACGAGTTTGACTCTCCTAATGAACAATGAGAACAGTCCAGTTAAGAGAGAAACTTTGGTATTAAAACTAATCAGAGCAACACAAGATATTTTTAAAAAAAGTAAGTAAACTTAAATCCAGAAAATGATTAGTCATTCCCAAGAAAGAAGATATTCTCAGCTACTTTCATCTCTGATGGAACAGTGAAAGAAGTTTGCCATAGAAGGGAGTGACATAAAACCAGCCAAAATCAAAAAACTGTAGCAGTTGCCTGAGAGCTTGCAAGATGGATTAAAATCCCAAGGAGTTCCAGACTCAGAGAAAGTCTCCACCTATCCACTAACTCTTTCCCAAGGGGTTCACCTAGTGTTGGGGAATAGAATGCTGAAGACTGCAGTCACGGCAGGAGAATGAAGACAAATCCTGAGGATCTCCAGGCCTTCTTTGAAAGAAATGTAGCATCTGCTGAAGGCTGAGAATAGGGCAGGAGAGTAAAATCTCTTCCAGGCTCTCAAGGCCCCCATTGAATGCATTATCTCAGACCTCCAAAGATGGGCCAGAAATTTCCTGGGATAAAAAGCCAATAATTGCATTAGAAAGCAAAGAGGTTTTCCCAGAAATTAAAAAAGCTGGTAGTCACAGGCTGTAAAGGTGTCTCCCACATTCAGAAAGCTGGTCACCTGGCTATAGAGCACAAAGAGATCTTTGGAGTTTTATGAGTGGTCAGATCTCAAGTCCTGCTGGAGGAAAGGTCCTGATTCCAACATCAAATTATTTGAATCCAGTGGTGAACTGAATAACTAAAGCTTTAATGAAGTCCAGACACAACTAATCTATAGATGAGATTGACTCAGCCACTCATATTGGTGGCATGACAGAAGTAGGATGTGCCTTATTCGGCGGGTAAATATTACTTAGGCTTCACTGTTGGCTTACACACAATGTTGAGTACACAATACAAAAATTTAAGTCATGCCAAGTGGTAAGAAAATTTGACCCATAGTCAAGAGGAAAACTGGTCAACAGAATCAGATGCAGAGATGGTCAAGTATAAAATATATCAGATCAGGACTTTAATAGTGCTGTGATAAACACACCAAAGAGTCTAGTGGAAAAGATTGAAAACAATGTTTTGTTTAGTTTTGGCTATTTTTTTCTTTTTTTTTTTTAAATTTTTTTTTCTTTTTTTTATTTTTTTTTTATTATACTTTAAGTTTTAGGGTACATGTGCACATTGTGCAGGTTAGTTACATATGTATACATGTGCCATGCTGGTGCGCTGCACCCACTAACTCGTCATCTAGCATTAGGTATATCTCCCAATGCTATCCCTCCCCCCTCCCCCCACCCCACCACAGTCCCCAGAGTGTGATGTTCCCCTTCCTGTGTCCATGTGCAGTTTTGGCTATTTTTTTCTATTGTGTCATATAAATAGTTAGCAACATAGGACTCGCTACTTTTGCTTAATGTCATCATTCTGTGATTTATTCATGTTGCTGCACCCAACTATAATTTGTTTTTTCAGTGATGTATAGAATACCATTGTATGACTATACCATAATTAATTTAACCATTCAATCATCAGCATACATTTGGGCTTCTAAATTTTTACTCTTACAAAGACTGTCATGATGCACATCCTGGTGTAAGTCTCCAATGCATACTCAAGTGTTTCTCTATACACTATACCTATGAGTGGAATTTTAGCAGATGGTACATTTTTTTCCCCACAGTAGTTGTACAAACGGGGCATGAGTTCCTATGCCTTTATATCCTCACCAACACCAGATGTCAAACTTTTTTATTTTTGTCAATTGATGGATATAAGTTGGAATCTCATAGTGGTTTCAAGCTTCAGTTCTCTAATTTTTCATGACATTGAGAATCTTTTCATATACTCATGGTCTATTTGTGTTTTCTGAGAGAAACTTAACTTTTTTCTTATGAATTCATGGTAATTATTCATATATTCTGCAAACAAATCATCTGTCAGTTATATATGTTGCAAATCTGTTCTATTCCTTCATATATTACTGAATCCACAATACATTGCTATTATTTTACTTTAAATATTTGTTTTTTAAATGTTAAAAATGAGAAAATGTCTTGTATATTCACTGTTTCTGACAGTCCTCATTCCTTTATGTAGATCCAAATTTTAATTTAATACCATTTTCTTTCTGTCTGAAGAACTTCCCTTAACATATCGGATGGTGTATATCTACTGATAATTAATCACCTGCCAACACTAATTTGTCTGAAAAAAGTCTTTATCTAACCTTCCCTTTTGAAATTTATTTTCACTGGGTAAAAATTCTATGTTGATAGTTGTTTCCTTCACAAATTTAGTGTTATACCTACATTGTTTACTGGCTTGCATAATTTCTGACATGAAATCTGCGGTTATTCTTATTTTGTACCTCTATTGGTAATGATTTCTTTTTCCCAGCACTTTAGAAATGTACCAGGATCTTATCGATTCTGTGGCTTCTCGTGATAAATCTGTGGTCACTTGAATTGTTTTCCCTCTGTATATAAAGTATCGTTTAAGAATATTTTTCTATTCCCTCTTCTCCCTTCCTTCTGGGATTATAATTCCATGTAGATTAGACCTATTGATCCTGTCCTACAGGTCAGTAGACCCTATTATTTTTATTCTTTCCCCACCCTGACAGTCTGTCCTATCTGGTATTCTGTCTCATGAATTCTAACTTCCTAGGCTTCCTGAAACTCTGAACTCTATCTCCTCAACTCAGTGAAACTTAGACGTTTCGTAAGTCTCCCCTCTCCCCGGTGGCCTATAAACTGCCTCCAGGAATAAGTTCACTCCTTTGTGAACTCTGTGATTTCTTTTGACCAATGTCTTGACATCGTTGTTTTAGATATTTTGTGACATTTTCTAATTGTTTAGGATAAAAAAAGATGTATCTGGTTCTTGTTACTCCACCAGAGCCAGAAGCAAAAGTCTACTATTATCTTCTTACAAGGAAAACTAAAGCATCAAACTTTTGGGGAGTGAGTAGATGCTAAATGCAGAGAATGATTACAGTTTCTGGTCTTCAGCAGTGCTTGGATGGAACCTGGAGCTTGATCTTAATCAGCCAGTCAGTCCGTGCCTCCACTTCACCACCACATTCTATGATCAAATCACCCCAAGGGCTCCATTACTCCAATACCATGCAGCAACCACCTCTTCTCAGTTACCTAATACAGTGATATTTTTGCAGGTGCCCCAAAACTACCACCAGGACTACAGAACCAAAAAGGTGGCCAAACTTTCCACAGGATATTATTAAAGCTGATCTTGATAGTGGGAGAGCAAGCTGATTGTAATGGAATATGTATAATACCTAGACAATGTATAAATCTTGTTCTTATTGGGACTGTAAAAACTAAACGCTGACAAAACTGACTCCCATATTTTTGACTTCCTTGAGACACATTACCTAAATAAGCAGGTAAAATACATTTTTAAAATAGATGCTCATGTAGTAAACTTGTGCAAGAGAGGGGTTCTGCAATCTGGCATTGGAGTTTATTTGACAAGCACACCTGGGAGATGGTGACGATGAGAGTGAAGCCTCAGGTTGGTTTCCCCATAGCCATGAGAATAGCTTCCCATGTTGAATAATGAAGTACTTTCATATCTGTGTGATCTTCATACTTTCTGCAGGGGCTTACCAAAATATCCACCTCTGCTTTCTTCCTACATTTGCACTGTTCCATTCAATGAGTAATTTGGTACCAAAAATAAAAGATACTAACTTATCTATTAAAAATGTTAAACAGGCTGGCATGGTGTCTCACGCCTATAATCCCAGCACTTCGGGAGGCTGAGGTGGGCGGATCACCTGAGGTCAGGAGTTTGAGACCAGCCTGACCAACATGGTAAAACCCCATCTCTACTAAAAATACAAAATTAGTCAGGTGTGGTGGTGCATGCCTGTAATCCCAGCTGCTTCAAAGGCTGAGGCAGGAGAATCACTTGAACCTGGAAGGCAGGGGTTGCAGTAAGCCGAGATGGCACCACTGCACTCCAGCCTGGGCAACGAAGCGACACTCTGTCTCAAATAAATAAATAAATAAATAAATAAATAAATAAAGTTAAACAAATTAGTAGCAGAGGTTAGCAACTTTTACGTAGTAGTTGGTTATTGATAGAGGAATATTTGATCTACGTATTTTGACTTTCAGCTTGAGTTTTTTCTTTTAACTCAATAAAATAATTTCATGACAGTAAAATACTTGAGATGTCAGTTTTAGGGCTAGGTTTTCTCTTCAGTATTTTAAATACATATAAAATTATTAGTTATGTGTTAATGTTTCAGACTTTCTAAAATACAATTTTTTTTTTTTTTTGAGGTGGAGTCTCGCCCTGTTGCCCAGACTGGAGTACAATGGTGCTATCTTGGCTCATTGCAACCTCTGCCTCCCAGGTTCAAACAATTCTCCTGCCTCAGCCTTCCAAGTAGCTGGAATTACAGGCGCCTGCCACCACACCCAGCTAATTTTTGTATTTTCAGTAGAGATGGGGTTTCACCATGTTGGCCAGGCTGTTCTCGAACTCCTGACCTCGTGATCTGCCTGCCTTGGCCTCCCAAAGTGCTGGCATTACTGGCGTGAGCCACCGTGCCTGGCCCAATACAGATGATTTTTATTGAATACAGCTTCTTTGCTTTTCTTATTTGATTTTTCCAGGGTGAATTTGGTTATCATGAATGTTTAATCTTCCAAATTCATTCGCATAATGATAATCTTGCTTTCTAAGGATATTAGATGAGAATAAGCTTTTGAGCCAAATAATAGTTCATTCTTAGAAATAGGAAGTAAAACATTGCCAAGATTAAAACAAGCCCAAACACTGAGGTTCAAGGTCAGTTTGAAACAGAAACCACAAATTTTGATTGGATCTAACCTTGGCAGCTTAAGACTCACATGAATTGTTTTTAGTATTGTATAGCAGAGATATGCATACACAGTCTAACAAAAGGAGACACAGAGACCAGTTCAAAATAGCAGAACATTCAGAAAAGAATTAAAAACTCAGGTCTGTTTTAGTGAACATGGGTCTGGAGCCCCTGAGTCTATGTCCTGTCACTAACACACCTGGAGTAAGTTAACAGAAGGACAAATGCTGTTAGAGAAGTCAACCAAATGTTCTGAGGTGAATGAACAGCACACACACAGATGTGTGACAAGTACACATTCTTCCTGACAGATAGTCTAAGACTAAAAAATGGAAGCTCAAAAGATAGAATTTAAACATGAAAATAAGTCAATTTTGAAATTCTCATTTTCTTACTTTACATGATGTAACTAGGCCAAAATCCCCTTCTCTGGGTATCAGAAGTCTAGGAAAGGCAAAAAGATATTTATAACATTCTTATAAGTCACTAAAAAGGCAGTGTAAATATATGCTAAAACATTTTATTTTTAAAGTGCTACTATAAAATGTTACTATTCTATAGTTGAAAACTGGTTTCTCATTGTCAGTGGATCTGATGGAATACCACTATTGAGTTTGCTAGCACTTCACTATGTTTCTTTTCTTTTCCTTTTTCTTTTCTTTCTTGTTTTTTGGAGACAGGATCTCTCTCTGTCACTCACATGGAAGTGCAGTTGTGCAATCACTGCTCGCTAAGCCTCCACCTCATGGGCTCAAGCGATCCTCCCACCTCAGCCTCTTCAGTAGCTGAGACCACAGATGTGAGCCACCACGCCAGGCTAATTTTTGTAGCTTTTGCAGACAGGTTCCTACTATGTTGCCCAGGCTAGTCTCGAACTCCTGGGCTCAAGCAGTCCTCCCACTTCGGCCTCCCAAAGTACTGGGATTACAGGTGTGAGGCATCATGCCCAGCCTACTGTGTTTCTAGGAGAGCCTTGCAAATTCAAAAACACAGGCCATAACATTTTAAAAACTCTTTAAAAGACTCTGAAACATAATACGCATGAAAGAAGTATAAAACATGACAATAAATTATCATAAAACAAAATACTGTGGAACTATAACATGGATGAAGAAATAGAATAATGTCAGCAACCCACAAGCCCTTCCCAAGGTTCATGACATATTGAGTTGTTCATGAAAATAGCTCATAATGGTTTTGAAGAATAAAAAGAACATTGTAAGTCATATCTTCAAAAATTAGTATTCCATATAAGTAGCATGTACCAGACTTATTGGAACAGTCTTGGTAAATTAAAACCTACAATAAGCCAATATTTCTATTTCGTTTGAGTACAACATTTCCAGATACGAGCTAGAGATCATGAATATCGTCAGCATCTGACTCAACGCAGCTATAGCTATGCCTTGCTTCATGATGATATTACATTGCTACACTCTGAGACCCACCCGGGGGCTTTGCTTTGTGATCTGAAAAGCCTGTCTGAGAAAATAGGCAAATATTCCCGTCTGGAAGCAAAATTTGTGAACTCATCTCCTCTCCCAAACATTCATTCTGCCTTATCTCACCTTTCTCAGAGCCTGCCTCTGCCTCCTCACAGGATACATTCTGCCCTGGGTACCAGGCAGACAACATCATGGTCATTATTTAATGCACTATCTGTTTTGTTATTGCCTGTTAGCTTTTTTTTTTTTTCTCCAATTATACTTGGTGGGTTGATTCTAGACAGGTTCTATTTCCGCATTCCCAGCAAGCAGCTTTGTGCCTAGAACTCACTGTGCATATATTGCACATTTATCAATGAAAGGTTTTAACGTGGATCAGGATGACTCAGGTGACACTGAGTCTGGTCTGCCTGTAGGAAATTGATCCTTGTTCTATCATCATCCAATACTACAATCTTAGGTAGTGATAAGATAAGCCTGGCTCTCTGTATTTTAATCTGCAAAACAGGGATGACCGGTAAGGTGATCTCTAAGAGGACCGTACAGCTCCCAAATGCTTTAATCCTGCTAGATCCTCAGAATACTTGAGTATGAAATCTTCCAAAATGACGGCACCCAATTTTCACACTAAATGGGAAATCTTGATTGTCTTCACCACTATTCAAAACTGTGATTTTCAGACAAAAACAATTTTAAAACAAATGTATTTACCTTTCTCAAGACCACCAAAACGCTTAGCAGATTGGTTTTTGAACGACAGGACAAATCCTGGCCTGTCCTGGAGATGAAACGCCACCTAGTGGATACATTCCTAGGCAGTGCGTTCCCCACCGGAACAAGAGGGCGCTTTGTTCTCTGTGGCTGATAGCTTCTACTCACTTTCTCCTTCCTCCACCTGACACTCCTATCGCAACTCTGTCATTTCTTTGGCTTTCTAAAAATTATAGGAATACTTATCTTGGTAAGAGAAAATGTGTTTATTTGAACCACGTTTGATTTAATTTTTACCTATTTGCTTTACATTGCCAGCGTAGTTGGCATTTTAAGGAAAAAAGATAAAAGTCCAGCATACTCGGACTGAGTCTTTTTAGTTTCTTATCAATTTGGTTTGAAAACAATCCTTGAGCATTCGGAGACGCCTTGGCTAGACAGACAGAAAAAGGATAGTAGAGTTCATATGTCTCCTAAGCAGAAGAGACTATAGCGCCCAAGCTTTTGTCCAGTTCCTCACCAAAGGACCAGTCTTTTACAATTTTTCTTGTTTTAAAGAGAAACCATTATAGACAACTAATCTAGCGCTTTGGACAAGTAAAGTTACTTCAGTGTGAAGTGGAATCTTTGCCTGGATAATGTTTTCACTGAGCTTAAGGAAATTTAAGCGACGGCTACTTAAAATGAACAGAAGGACAGGATTATACTAGTTATTTTTTTCTCTACCTAGCAGAAAAATATCCATCAGTTCTGCCTGTTGAGTTTCAAAGAAACTTAGAAAAAGGTGGTCTTCGTTAATTAATGAAACATCAAGAGGATTGCTACAAACCTCTAGCCCAGCTCCTGATGCCTCTAAGGTACTTTATCATTTTTGCAGCAGAAACTTACTCATTTAACCAGAGCTAATGATTCCTTCCAGCAGTCCCATGGCAGCCAGCTCTTCATATTGTAATTGCATCACTGAGGCTCTGTATGTCTCCAGCCTTTCCTAAAAAACCTTTCTTTTCTTTTCATTAGTCTTTTTTTTTTTTTTTGCTAAGTACCTCCAGCCATCTCAGGGCATTTTAATTTATATTTCCTACAACCATCAACCTAGTGTAAAATTTCTTCACTTCTTTACAGACTTTTGTTTCTCTTTCTCTGAGATCTCTTACTGTATCTCAAAAAATGTGGAAGTTTTCTGAACCTAAAAATAATTCTTTTATTAATCCTAATATATATTCAAATTAAAGTTGTCTCCCTGGCCCCACCTTCCTTTCTTCTTTCTTTCCATAAATAAATAAATAAATAAACTCTTTTGGAAACAGTCCTAAGGTATTAATACAATCTCCCTGAGTTCCAGAAACACATTTCCCAGTGGCAATTCTGTAGCGCCTCATTCCTAATGAAACCACTCAAAGGATTATGCCAAGATTTCTAAGTAATAGTCTTGTCCTTCTGCTCACGAACAAGTTTTATAGACTTGCTCTTCTTGCTTGTACCTTCTAGAAGAGGGCATATAGCTCAATTCAAGCAGCCAAAAAGAAAAAAAAACTCAGAGGAAACATGGAGAAATTACAACCCTATAGTTAGCCTTATTTATGCTTCTACCCACTCCCACTGAAGGAATATATACTGTCAGTCAAAAGCTGCTCCTGTTCCTCCAATACATTTCATACTCAGAGTTCCTACAGAGATCATAGGCAAACATGAATTTCAAAGTCAATGTGCCAATAAATAAATATCTATTCATATGTATTAGTTGTCTTAGGTGTTGAGTAGAAAATGGAAATAAAGATAAGGCACAGTTCTTGGATTCTGAGAGATTACAGTAAAATTTGAATGGCAAGATGAACATGTAGACATTCATGGGAAACAGATAAGCAGGCATATCATAAGTCAAATTGAATTTTCCTATAGATATAATGGCAGAATTGAGGTTTATGTTGCTGACCAGGGACTTGACGCTAAACCTTGTATAGAATTAATCATAAGTACGGTATAAATAGTACACCTGCATTGTATAAATGTTTCTAACAGACATATCAAGAAGTCAAATAAAGAATCATGGTGTAGTTGGTTGAATGATGCCCACCTCTTCAAAAAAATATGCCCATGTGTTAATGCCCAGAACCTGGGAATATGCCCTTATTTGGAAAAAAAGTATCTTTGCAGATCTAATTAAGGATCTTAAGATGAGACCATCCTAGCTTACCTAGATGGACCTAAATCCTATGATGTGTCCTTATAAGAGACAGAAAAGAAGACAAGACAGAGAGAAGGCCATGTGAAAACAGAAGCAGAGATTCAAATTATACAGCCACAAACCAAGAAGCCCTTGGAGCCACCTGAAGCTGGAAGAACTTCTCTTAGAGCTTTTGGAAGGGGAGCAGCCCTACAAACACCTTGATTTCAGGCCTCTAGTTCATATCCATGAGAGAATAAATTCTGTTGTTTAAACTACCAAGTTTGTAGTAATTTGTTATGGCAGCCACAGGATACTAATACACATGGTATCTTGGTCTGTCCCTGCTACTGTAACAAAATACCACAGACTAAGTAATTAGGTAATTTTAAAAGCAAGAAATGTATTTCTCACAAATCTGGAGGCTGAAAGTCCAAGATCAACGCTCCTGTAGGTTCAGTGTTTAATCAGGGCTTGTCTCTGCTTCTAAGATGGCACCTTGTTGCTACATCCACTGGTGGGGATGAACAGTGTCTTCACATGATGGAAAGGCAGAAGGACCTAACTAGTTCCCTTTAGCCCTTTTATAAGGTTGCTAATACCATTCATGCGGACAGAGCTCTCATGGCCTAATCATCTCCCAAGCACCCTACCTGTTAACCTTCAGGCTTAAGTTCCAACAAATAAATTTTAGAGGGACACATACAGTCACACTGTAGTACATGGTAGCCAATCATATAAAACCCTGTTGATGGTCTTCTTTCATTTACCATGATTCTTGCCTTACCTTTACTGTAACGAATCAGAAATTAGAAGCACAGCCATATGGGATTAATAAAATTCAGTAGAGTTCCTATGGGGATTGTAATAGCATTTTTGAAGAGATGCCTAGGGATGATGATAAAATTTAGAGAAACATTCGCATGTTTATCCTTAAGTTCTGGGTAACAAGTAAAGGCATTAAAGAGTGAGCTTTGTGGCCAGGCGTGGTGGCTCACACCTGTAATCCCAGCACTTTGGGAGGCCAAGGCAGGTGGATCACCTGAGGTCGGGAGTTCGAGACCAGCCTGACCAACATGGTGAAACCCCATCTCTACTAAAAATACAAAACTAGCCGGGTGTGGTGGCGCATACCTCTAATCCTATCTATTTGGGAGGCTGAGGCAGGAGAATCGCTTGAACCCAAGAGGTGGAGGTTGCAGTGAGCCAAGATCATGCTGTTGCACTCCAGCCTGGGCCACAAGAGTGAAACTCTGTTTCAAAAAAAAAAGAATAAGCTTTGAGTCATCTGTTGCCTTCAAACCAAGGTCTGTCTGGCTTCTTAAGGAAAATATAATTTTAAAATTGTATTGTTTTTCTTATATGTAACACAATTGAGAAAACAAGACCTCAAATCTTTAAGATATCTAAATCAATTGTTTTGAGCACTTTGATCTGCTACAATGTTACTTCATCATTTTGGAATCCTTAAAGCTATGCTTGGATTTGATGACCACAGCCAAAGTCATACATTGTTAAATTTGATCCTGAATGTGCCTAATTAAAAGCATTTGTATTTTAGTCATAAGACTTATTCTTTATCAAATATCAATTGTTTGAAATCATTCCTTTTCCCTTTAATAGTTGTATTAGGGGAAAATTTGAGATGCAATTCAAAAATAATGAGATTAATTCCCAAACAATGCGAGGTGCAGAGTAGGCATTCGATAAATAAAGATGTGTTCAATGAATTAATTTATTCATCTAAGAGTTTGACTTTTTCTTTTTTTCAGATAGAGTTTCACTCTTGTTGCTCAGGCTGAAGTGCAATGGTGCAATCTCGGCTCACTGCAGCCTCCGCCTCACGAGTTCAAGCAGTTCTCCTGCCTCAGCCTCCTGAGTAGCTAGGATTACAGGCGCCCGCCACCATGCCTGACTTTTTTTTTCTCTTTTTTTTTGTATTTTTAGCAGAGATGGGGTTTCACCATGTTGGCCAAGCTGGTCTCAAACTCCTGGTCTCAGGTGATCTGCCTGCCTTGGCCTCCCAAAGTTCTGGGATTACAGGCGTGAGCCACCACACTTGGCTGAGTTTGACTTTTAGGCAGACCTCTGATTAAGATGTGCATACTTAAAATTTACTTGCTAAAGCTGAAGATCTCTATAGAAAGTCAGAGATGGCTGTAAGATAAAGCCCATCTTACTTCCTTATGCAGAAGAAACAGCTACAAATCCCTGAAGGGCCTGGAAGAGTGAAGCTAACCTGAAATTAAATAAGAGACAGGGTTAGGGCCAGGGTACACTAGAAGGCATGCTCTATCTTAAGAGAGTAGCCACTACTGAGCTGTAGCTAATGGTTGCCATGCAGAAATTTGAGCCTAATGTTGCCACTTTTCTCATATTTTCAAGAAAAGCCAGAAATGTAGACGAGAACATTTGCCATTTTAAAAGTTGGCAATGAGTTCACTGAAAAAGAAAACACTCAAAACACTCTGTGTTGGCCAAATAAAACACATCTGCTGGCCAGATAGGCCTAGAGCCCTCCAGTCTGGGTCTCTATTTCTTACCATCTTCCACTTCTCTTTACTTCCCTTGGATATCTTTCTATTTCCTCTTTCTTTCTCTCGTTCCTTTCAATTTCTTGAACCACTAATTGATTTGAAACCAGCATCTGGAAAAGAAGTTGTACAGGGCAGGAGGACTGGAGCGCTGGAAGGGTTCTGAATGCCAGAACAATGCTTCCCTGGAACAAGGCAGAAAGCAGCCCTGGGAAGCAAGAAGAAGGGCTGTGGATATCATAAATGCTGAAGTTTTGTCCATCATTTAATGAGTATATCTAATCACTGGAATGTTACTTAACCCCTTTGGTTCTTAGTTTCTCCATCTATAAAATGGGGATAACTGTATCAATATCCATTGTACAGCTATTATAAAACCAAATGAAATAATAGTTTTAAAGGAACCTTATCAATATAAAGAGTCATATGATTATTAATCAATACCAACATTATTAATAATGAAAGAATTATTTACATGCTGATGCCTGTTATTATTGTTTATAATTCATAAGAAATGTGCCTAACCAGAAGCCAAATAGTCATAAATTAAACATGCCGTGGTGGATTATACAGACAGTATATTTAGTGTAACTTATGTGATAGAGACCAAAAGTGCTGTAAAATTTCATAGGAAAAGAAGATTAATGACAACTAGAATAATAAGGGGAACAGTCTTAGAGTGAGACAGAGTTGGAAGGCTACAGAGGATATTAATATTATTGAGTTGTTGCAGGTGTCAAAACAAATTTCACTTTGGAATTACATTTTCATGAATATATTCTATGTGGAGCACCAAATATATTTAGTTGTTGATTTCTCAACCTTCATTCATTCACTCATTCATTTATTTATTCATTCAACTGATATTTACTGACCACTTATAGGTGCCAGGTATTTTGATAGCTGCTGTGTATACACTGTCCATGCCCTGAAAGAGCTTACTATCAAGAAATTAAGTTCGGGCGATCCTAGGTTAAACAAAATAAAACATTCTTGGGTAGAAGAATTATTGTATACATATATGTGTGTTCAACTGAAAGACTCTCTGGTCTTTTGGTATCCTTGAGTCTGGAAATATAAAGAAAATGGTATGTTATAGTTCTTTTAGATTAGTGATTGTACCCATTGTTTAAATTTAGAGATGCTGCACCTGAAAAGTTGTCTAGAGGTTGAAGAAAAACTATTGAGCATATCATTTAAAAACAGAAACATGAGACTGCTTAGAAATAAATAGGTATACATAAAACCACTGTGACTAACTTAATATAAATCCTTTCAAAATTGTCGAGTCATGTTGTTATTACATACTTTATCAATTGACAGAATGTCTATCATGAAGTTGTCCTTGATTTTTTGGATTATTATCAAAAGTTTCTGTAAGATTGCTGGTAACGTGATACACGTTACCAAAGAATTGAAACCCTCCAAATCACGTCATCTGATTGTAAGCACAATATAAGTTGTGCCCCGATGTTCGTTAATAGCTGCTGTAACTAGTGTGGCCTACAATAGTGTGATTCATGTCGGACCTCTGTCCTCAATTCAAAACTCCTAGAAAACGTATACAGATTATGTAAGTAGGGATAAGATTTCTAACATTTCTGGGCTCTAGTTGTGGAAATTAGTGGAATTGTGGAAATTCCACTAGACTATAGAAAGGGAGTACTATTGTAGTATACAACACTGCTGTTGCCTTATTAGTTATAACATGATAGGTGCTGAATTGTGATTCACAATTTGAAAACACTGTAATCCAAACAATGCAATTACATACATTGCAATAAGAATGTTGTTTTAAAGTTTATATTTAACTGTTTTGCTCTATTTTTTTCTCACTAAAATGGAACTTTAGGAAATTTGAAAACTGTAGGAAAAAATATTCATCTCATATAAAGCTGGCAGAGGCAGGTCTATATCTTACCAATAACTTAAATGTTTGGAATACGTGATTTGTGTGGAATGAAAGATTATTTAATAATTCATTCATAATTAATTTCAATAAAATTATTATTTTGCTGTCCCCTAAGTCTATAGTTCATTCATTATTCTATGTAATTACCAACAAACAAGCACCGGTAGGGGCAAAGGAAATCATGCTAAAGTTCAAGGTCTTTTTTTTGTTTTTTGGTTTTTTTTTGAGACAGAGTCTGACTCTGTCATCCAGGCTGGAGTGCAGTAGCGTGATCTCGGCTCACTGCAACCTCCATCCCCCTGGGTACAAGCAGTTCTCCTGTCTCAGCCTCCCGAGTAGCTGGGATTACAGGCGCCCGCCACCGCGCCCGGCTAATTTTTGTATTTTTAGTAGAGACGGGGTTTCACCGTGTTAGCCAGGATGGTCTTGATCTCCTGACCTTGTGATCTGCCCTCCTCGGCCTCCCAAAGTGCTGGGATTACAGGCGTGAGCCACCGCACCCTGTCAGTTCAAGGTAGTTTTATTTTAATAATGACCACACACTTTAAAGTAAACTATACTTTTTTTCTCTAATTTCAACTTCACAGTTTTTTGGGTTTTCTTAAATTAAAAAAAGTCATGTCTGCTTATTTTTGAGGGATTAAATCCAGAAGCATTTAAATGATACTTTTTTAGAGTTGAAAAGTCACATAGATATTTTAAAAAGAGACCATGAGGCGCCCCGTCTGGGAGGTGAGGAGCGCCTCTGCCCGGCCTCCCCGTCTGGGAAGTGAGGAGCCCCTCTGCCCGGCCGCCCCGTCTGGGAAGTGTACCCAACAGCTCCAAAGAAACAGACCATGGAGAATGGGCCATGATGACAATGGCGGTTTTGTCAAAAAGAAAAGGGGGAAATGTGGGGAAAAGAAAGAGAGATCAGATTGTTACTGTGTCTGTGTAGAAAGAAGTAGACATAGGAGACACCATTTTGTTCTGTACTAAGAAAAATTATTCTGCCTTGGGATGCTATTAATCAATAACGTTACCTCCAACCCCGTGCTCTCTGAAACATGTGCTGTGTCAACTCAGGGTTAAATGGATTAAGGGCAGTGCAAGATGTGCCTTGTTAAACAGATGCTTGAAGGCAGCATGCTCGTTAAGAGTCACCACCACTCCCTAATCTCAAGTACCCAGGGACACAAACACGGCCGAAGGCCGCAGGGACCTCTGCCTAGGAAAACCAGAGACCTTTGTTCACGTCTTAATCTGCTGACCTTCCCTCCACTATTATCCTATGACCCTGCCACATCCCCCTCTCTGAGACACACCCAGGAATGATCAATAAATACTAAAAAAAAAAAAAATGTAAAAATGTAAGCTCAAGTAGACCTGATCCAATGATACTCAAGCAGAAGTGTTTCCCAATGAAGTAACTTTTAAAGTTTTCCAAAAGATGTCTAGTTTTCTGAAGGACAAATTAGATAATTATAACATTTTAGGGAAAATTCAGATGCTTTTTGTATATTAAACTTTATCCAAGCACAGATACTAATTGAACTTAAGGTAACTAAACCGTAGCACTTTTTGAAGAAAATATTTTATTGTATTTTACTTTTATTTTTGTTTTTTGAGATGGAGTCTTGCTGTGCCACCCAGGCTGGAGTGCAGTGGCACGATCTCAGCTCACTGCAACCTTCACCTCCCAGGTTCCAGCGATTCTCCTGTTTCAGCCTCCAGAGTAGCTGGGACTACAGGGGCCCACCACCATGCCCACCTAATTTTTGTATTTTTAGTAGAGACGGGGTTTCACTATGTTGGCCTGGCTGGTCTTGAACCCTTGATCTCAAGTGATCTGCCCTCCCTGGCCTCCCAAAGTGCTGGGATTATGGGCATGAGCCACCATACCCAGCCCTGAAGAAAATATTTTAAATTGAAGGACAATAGAAAGTGTAAACGGAGTATTCTCTTTAAATTTCTTTGAGATACTATTATGTTTGAAAGCAGAGTGCAGGAATACAGTCATTTTTGTCTTTGGTTCTTTTCTATAACTGTGAGCTTTTTAACTATCTCTGTAACAGTGATCCACATTTCTAGTAATGTAACTAGCAGGTTTCTATTTGCACTTAACAGATGCTGGCAGTAACAATGGTAATGGACAATACATGCATAAACACATAAAAACAAATCAACAAACCAAACCCAAACAATAACATGTAACAAATAAAGTTCTTTCCAGTTGAGCCTGAAGAGAGTAGAAGACTGGTAATCAAATAAATGCTTATTAAAAGGAGAACAAGCATTTATCACTTGACTGCTGTAGACTAAAAATTATACTCTATGTAATATTTCCGAGGGCACAGATAAGTGGTTGCACTAATCGGTAAACTTCTGCAGGGAAATGTAAAATATACATACCTTTGCCAGCTTGCTACGGAGATGTTCCTCACAGTTTTGGTTTTGGTGGATCTCACTGGAACTACCTAAGCAATGAATAGCACAGGACTGGATAAATAAGTCATCGTACATCCAAACTGAAGCTTAATAAAAATGTTTAAATGTTTTCTGTGAAACTTGCCTTACACACACACACACACGCACACAGAGAGATCTTTTCTAATTTTTCTAACTGAGTCTTTAAGATGCTAAAGTACATTATGAGTTTTCAAAACATAATTCATATTTAATGTTTATTGGATCAGAAAATTCTTTGTCCGAGACATAGTTGATAGAATCACTGCTGTAAGAAACTACTTTGGATTCTCTGCTTTCAACTGTATTACTTCCCCTTTTAATTCTATGTACCTCTGTTATAACTTTTACAAAGTTATAGTATCTTTAAGCTAAAAATGGGTCACGAAATATTATATATGATGTAGTTTTTTGTTATTTTATGCACTTTTATATACATAAAACTTACAATTTATTTACATATTTTCATATATAAATTGACATTTATATTTACATATTTTATGTGTATTACATATACACTTCTATATATACTGTGTGTATATATACTGTATATATCAATGTGTATATATACTGTATATATAAATGTGTATATATAATACACATATATATGAACATATGTAAATAAAAATGTCTAGGAAGCCAAGCATCAAATAATTTGTAGTGGTTATCTCTGAAGAGTGACATCACTGATAATGTGTCTTTTCATTATTATATTATTTTCTTTTTGAAAAGTGTATGTGCTGAAATGAGTTTCTCATTTATACTGTTGTTTAAATGATTGTTTTCAAAAGGACGACATATAAAGATTAGAAAGTTGGAAGGTATGGGATTCCACCTAGGATATAGAGCAGGGCATCAGAGGAGACCCATGAGAAACAAGGCAGGATTTAGGGAATTGGGGGGCAATAGGAAATCAAGCCTTTTTAGATGAAGATTTTGGATGGGGAAGCCATATTATCTGCAGAAAATTTATAAGTGATTCAAAGTGGTTCAGTTGTATTCATTGATGAGCTGGACTCAGCTTGTACCATCAGTATAGAGCCAATTGTGCACATCTCTTCCCATATATGCATTCAGTGACATCACATTGGTAACTTGAAATTGGCCTGTTGGCAGTATTTAAACCATGGTAATTGGCAAACACTCAAAATAGTTCCCCTCTATTCTTAAGGGATACATTCCAAGACTCCCGGTAGATGCCTGAAACCGTGGATAGTTCCTAACCCTATATGTACCTTGTTTTTTTACTCTGATAACTAAGATGGCTACTAAGTGACTAACAGGCAGGTAGTATATGCAGTGTGCATATTCTGGGCAAAGGGATAATTCATGTCCCAGGTGGGCCGGCAAGAGAGTTCATCATGCAACTCAGAATGACTGCAACTTAAAACTTACAAATTGTTTCTTTCTGGCATTTTCCATTTAATACTTTCAGGCTACAGCTGACCACAGGAAACTGAAACCACAGAAAGTGAAAATGTGGACAGTGGGGACTACAATAAATCAAGGATCCTTCACCTCCAATCCGTAGAGCAAATTGTTAAATAGCGGCACAGCACTGGTTATATCCAACTTGTTCATTCACCCCAAAGTATGTTCTTCTTGTTATCCACCACATGATTATCCCTAACGGCAATTCACATCTGGTTACACTCTTTACAAACTTTAGGGGGAAAGTGATTAGGCTAATTTGATTAATTTCAACTTGATAAAACAGTCTTCAGAACCAAAGTTTGGGGAAGCCCATCTACTGTATGTAGAGGAGATACGTTTTCTCCATCTTGACTCCAGCCACCCAGCCAGCCAGCATTATAAACTGAGAAGAGTGAGAGTTGTTAATCACCTTGTATTATTTCAACTTCAAGTGCCTAAGTGAGCTAGTAAGGTGTTTTCATTCACTTGGCTTTAGTTCCTGTTCTATTAATTGACTTTTATTTTAAGATGCAAGTTATTTCTGTGGCCAGAGGTACTTTTGTGTTAAAATTGATTTTTCAATAATGTATGATATAGCATTGATCTTGTATTTTTAAAAGACTTTGGCCTTTAACACTTGGGCTTTCTCTTCTTTCTCTCTCTTCACTTTTTACTATTGTTTTTGTTTTGCCTCAATTTAGGGCCTTTGGCATTGAGAAAGTTATATTTAAAGCTTTTAAAAAGTGGGTGCATTTATTTATAGGCCTTTTATGCACAGTAAGGGTATTTCACTTCCCCAATCCCATCCCCAGTCTGAACCTGCATTAGAGGGATTTATTATAAATGAACACAGTGGACTGAAGGCCTCCTCTTTGCCTCCAGTCACTCACCACCTGGGAGGGGCTCCCCCAGAGATTGTGCAACCTCCTGGGAACCATTTCACTTCCCCAGAAGGTTTGCCACTTTCCGCCCCCACTACCTCGGATGTATGCATGTCAATTGTTTCACCCAAAGGCTAGAATAATTTTCTCATCTGAATTGGCTTTCGTTTGAAGCAATGTAAAGATGGAAGGATAACCCCAGGAAAATGGATAGTAAAATGTACATTTGTTTTTTATTATTTAAAAAAATTTTTTTGAGATATGGTCTCACCCTGTCACCTGGACTGGAGTGCAGTGGTGTGATCATGGTTCAGTGCCACCTCGAACTTCCGAGCTCAAGAGATCTTCCCACCTCAACCTCCCGAGTAGCTGGGACTGTAGGTGCATGCCACCGTGCATGGCTAATTTTTAATTTTTTAAAGCTGTTTGTCAAGACAGGGTCTCTCTTTGTTGCTCAGGCTGGTCTCAAACTCTTGGGCTCAAGTGATACTCCTACCTCTGCCTCCCAAAGTGCTAGGATGCAAGCACGAGTCGCTGTGCTGGGCCAAATGTACATTAATTATAAAACTCATAGCCACAAGCCCATTAGCTCTCCTCTGACTTCCCAGGAAATGACAGCCAATGGCTCAGATCAGAGTGTCTCAGGAGATGACTTTTTTGAGGGGGTTGTTGGAGGGCTACATGAGCTTGCAGTAATTCCCCAAAGCCAGGAAATATACTCTTAACCAGATAAAGTGCCCTGTTGACACCAGATAAGATGCAAAGCATAATAGAGTATCTGTTAATGATCCACCAGGGTGCTTAGGGCAAGCAGGTCCTTTACAGACCCTATTTAATGAGAGAGTTTCTTGACGAACCACATGAGACACAAAGTAAAATAAAACGAAAATTCCTTACAAGAATCCCTTGCAGCTCAGCTGATATGTAACTGGGTTTCTAATAATGTACCTAAACTGAATCAACAACAACTTTCATGGATTATATTCTTCCAATTTACTGAATTTAGCACTGAACAACTCTATATTCCACTGTCATTTCTGTTGCTAATGCAAATAATGTAAAATCAACTAACTGGCCAGCGAAGAGTGATATATCCCCTTTTCTTCTCTTTTCCCCAAATTAATAGATGAGAAATTGCATTTGCTTAAGTTCAACTTACTTCATAATAAAGATTCAATACCCAAATGCAACACAAAATGAATTGTTGACTATTTGGTGCCAATTGTAAACTGAAATATAAGATAACATGATGTATGACTGCAATTTCTGTTGATGATCACACCTTTCTTGGTGTTCGTAAAAAATTAAACTATTCACACCATAAGAATGAGGACATAATTCTGATCAAGATGAAATAAAAGGGCTTGGATCTGTCTTCCTGCCAGAAACAACCAAAAAACTGGACAAAATGTATTAAACAATGGCTTTCACGTAACTGGATGTCAGGTAAGAAATGTCACTGGATGACAGTGAGAGGCAGGAAATAAACAAGGTGAGCTTTATCATTGTCCCAGTTTATTGTCTAGAGAGAGTTTTCAGGCCATGTTGCCAACTGTCTAGGTTCTGGAGGAACCAACTTGCATGCTCTGCTGTTAGTTCTGTAAAGAGCACAACGACTTTGGAAAAGTTTACCAGTTTCTTAAACAGTTAAACGTATATCTATCATAAGGCCTGGTTATTGCACTCCTAGTTATTTACTCAAGAGAATGAAAGCATATGTCCATAGAAAGACATACACAAATGTTCATAGCATCTTTATTTGCAATGGCCAAAAAACTGGAAATAACCCAAATGTCCATGAATAAGTGAGTGGATAAACACACTGTGATATCATCTATGCAATGGAATACTACACCAATAAAAAGGAATGATCTGTTGATACAATAGCATGGATAAATCTTAGAGAAAGGAGCAGAAGAGTACAGACTGATTCCATTTATATAAAATTCTAGAAAATGTACACTAATCTAAAGTGACAGAAAGAAGATCAGTGGGTGCCTGAAGGTGGGGGCAGACGTGCTGGGAGGGAGTGATTACAAAGGGACACAATGAATAGATAGATCTGTTTATTATTTTTACTGTGGTTATGGTGTCATGAGTATATACATATGTCAATAGTTGTCAAAAGTGTACACTTTTAATATGTGAAGTTTCTTCTATGTCACTTAAAAATATTTTTTAGCCAGTAATGGTGGCTCACGCCTGTAATCGCAGCAATTTGGAAGGCCGAGGTGGGTGGATCACCTGAGGTCAGGAGTTCGAGACCAGCCTGGCCAACATGGCAAAACCCCGTCTCTACTAAAAATACAAAAATTATCCAGGCATGGTGGTGCACACCTGTAATCCAAGCTACTCAGAGGCTGAGGCAGGAGAATTGCTTGAACCCAGAAGGCAGAAGTTGCAGTGAGCCAAGATTACACCACACCGCTGTACTCCAGCCTGGGTGACAAAAGCGAAATTCTGTCTCAAAAAAAAATTTGTATATGTATATATATGTGTGTGTATATATATATATATATATATATATATATATATATATATATGTATATTTAAATTGTGGTAAAATATACATATCATAAAATTACCATTGCCATTTTAACCCTTTTTAAGTGTACCGTTGAGTGGCATTAAGTACACTCATATTATTGTGCAATCATTACCACCATCTATCTCCAGAAAACTCTGAATCCCTATTTATCATGATTAAAAATTATAATATAGCAATCATAATTATTTACATATTAATACTTATATCTCAATAAAGCTGTTTTTTAAAAAAAGCCACTGAGTTTTTCTTCTCAGCTTTTAAAAATGAAAACAGATCAGTGGACACTAGCCTGATAATTGGTTATTTATGAGAGCAGTTACCCTGTGCTGGGCCTTGGGCAAAGTCCTGTGTGTATGTTATATCCATCAATTCTCACAACAACTCTATGAGGTAAGTAGTGTTACAATCCCTATTCGACAAATGAGTAGACTGAGGACTTCTTTTTTTGAGAAAGGGTGAAATTAAGTAACTTTTTGAAGTGTATTCAGCTACTAAAATGGTAAAGCCATGTTTTGAACCTGGGCAGCCTGCTGCTATTTCAACCCTTATATATCGAGGAATAATTTTTCAATAAGGAGAAAATAGGTACACTAACAATTTTAACCTCATTTTCAGGGCTGAGAGGGAATCAAAGTATCTCTGAAATAGAAACCATATGTGTTCTTTCTCTCTATTCATTTTTTCACCAATTTTTCAGGATATTTGTGTGTCAAGCACTGCTCCAGAAACTTGGGATACAAATACTATAACAAAACAAAACAAATCCCTCCTGGTCCTTGCTTTTAAAGTCTCGTGTATTCTGTAAATTTTAGCCCAGTGGGATAAATGTAATAAATGAAGTGCATACAAATTACAGTAAATAATTCTTCTGGAAGTCTTCAGAAAAATGTCATTGAGTAGTACACACTTAATCCAAGGCTTGAAATTTTGGCCAGCTTTTTTTTCTAGATAGACAAAGGTAGGAAGCAGAGAAAGAAGTTTACAGGTCTTAGAAGCAACATACACAGAGGCATGCAGGATGATCTCAAGAAGCAAAATGTTTTCAGAGACAGAGAGAAACCACTGGATATGTACTTTTTACTGGATATGTACTTTTTAGGCCAAAGTGTTATAAGAAGAATCATCAATGATTGAGTTGGAAATTTCTGGAAAATGAAAAGGGTTCTTTGGGAGTTCATTAGGCTATTACAATTTCCAGAAGTATTTGAACATAACATTCATTGTGCTTTGTGGCCATGCGATAACAAAAGTAGATGAACTTGAGAAGTTTAGCTGCAATCCACACTCCAGGTCACAATGTGTGACCTAGGACTCTAAGTGCTCGGTATCTCTAAGTGGTGTATGGGTACAATGAAAATAATTTGGATCTGGACTAAACTTTTGTGGCAAGCTAAATTTTACATGATAACAAGACCACCTCAAAGCTATTTTAATAAATGCTTCTGAAACATGCTTTACACACTTTACACTTGTATGAAAATGTCATAAAGCTACTTTTCTATATCCCTTTCTCTTTAAGAAAATGGAGCACTTGAAATATGAAAACTTTTAATGCTCATTTTTCCCTTAAGGAATCCTATTCTTGTAAAATCACTGTGTTACTTTTGTTGATAAATGTTAGGTCTATACTTTTTAGTAACAAATAAACAGAGGTCTCTTAGTTATCTTCTTAGGCAATCCCTGGTTTTACTTTTATAGATTATTGACTCAATTTGTAAACTTTGCATTAACTTTGTAGAAACTTCCAAAGATAGTTTTCTTTTTTGTAAAGGCTAGAATTTCCTGAAGATTTTGGAGTTTCAGTTCATGTTTATTATGGCTACCTCAGGGACTGATAGGAGTCTGGAAACATGGGTAAAGTTATTACAAAAAGTTCTACTGAGCTTATTTCAAGAACATTTCTATCTGTGAGGACTAATACCAAGGCTGAAGCTATCGTGTTGTGTTACTTTAAAGCGTGATGGAGAAAAAGGAAAAAAAATGGTGAAAAGAAGGCTTTAATTGAGGAAGAGCAATGGAACAAAAACATCAATTGATTTTTCCATGTTCTTGCGTAAAACTGAATGATGTAGCAGCCAAATTATCAAAATCAAAATACTATGTCCCCAGAACAGTTTATCAGAATGTCCGGGATGGTAAGGACTTACAGAACACTTAACTAAGTCTGAAGCCACTTAAATGTGATAAGTAATTTTGTCACACACTCTCCCTCCCTTTTGAAAGAGGGCTGGGAGCAGAGCGGTCTGTGTTCTGTTCAGCTTCAGTTTAGCAAAGAAGAAAAAATACATAAGTGGCACCCTATAGAAGCAGTAACAATTCTCTGGGAAAGTTACAATATACTTACTCTTTGGAAATTCAGGTGCAACTTTCTCACAGAGTAAGTAATACTTGTACCAGAGGGCATCTCAGGTCTGAGAAGCACAAAATATGTCACAATAAATCCACATTATCATGCTTTCACAAAATATATATAAGCTTACTTGTTGTCATCTCACTCCTGCTCTTCCTGCTCCCCAACCTCTTTCTTTTACCTCCTCCAAAAATCATGGAAACGTATGACTATATATAGATGTATATGGTATATGCTACATGGAAATAGCAGGAATCAATCCTGTATTAGCTGCTTGAGACAGTTTCCATCTTCTCTGAGCTTGTTTCTCTTCTATAAAGCTAAAATAATAATATCTATTTTTTTCAATATTATGAAGATTGTGCTTGGCCTGTGATAGGTGCTCAATGATTGGTGGCTATTAGTACAATTATTTTTATTATTGTCATTATTGTTTTAATTACTATCATAATCATATTGGAGAGTGAATGGGAGACATTTAAACAGCTCATGTGAGAATTTAGCATCTTTTGTGTCTTTTGATCAAACACTTCCCTGTAAATAAAATATTTTGGTTTTGATAACAGGGAGAAAATGTGACAATTAGATGTGTCACTAGAATAGAAGGCAGATATTAATGCCAACCTTGTGTATTTACACCACTAGAACATATTTTTAAAAACCTAATGATAGTTACCCTATTTGAAATTTGAAAACTACAACTACATATTTTAAAATGTAACCATACCCAGCATTTTTTGCTAAAATCTTTCTAAAATCATTATTTTAAGATGGCTAATGGTACTACCCCATGCCAGCCACTAGCAGCCAAGTGAGCCTAGCCCCATATTGCCTTAGGATACAAGTCTTCCTGCTTCCCTTCTAGCCCTAGGAAAAACTAGAGACCATCTCAGCCTTCAAATGCAAAGCTAATGTTCAAGCAATAGTAGTTGAAAGCACCTCTACTAATCACAACATATGATATAGTAATACAATAGGGTTCTGTTTGCAGTAATACAGCATTAGATATGGGTAGGAAAATTTAACCAATGAAAAATGCATGTTTTATAACTATTCTATTTCCTATGGAACTTCCCTGCACAAAGGGAAAAGAATTTGACTTTTCAAGGTAGGAAACAACTTTTGTAAATTAAACTATGAATCCCAGTGTGTTTTCAGAAAAGTATTGCTTAGGTCTGTGGAGGCAAAATCTAATTTCACCATTGCTAGTATTATGTGCATGTGTTTTAGAGCAGCTGGCAGATAAATTCAGGACTTTGTTATAATTCTTTAAATATAAAATTTTGATGCTATCTTTTCTTAAGGTTGCAGGGTTCATATGATATAGCCTATGGATAAAAACTATACTTTGTACTTGTGTACTTAAGCTACAAATTAATTATGTCAGTACTCACTTAACTGCATCTCCCAATTAAAGTCTAATTTTAAGGGCAGAAAATAAAGATTGACCTTTCAAATAAATGGATCTCCAAATATCAAGTGATTTAAATAAACTAAATTTGAATCCTATGGTTAATCTTTCTTCATAAAAAAAGTCTTCAGTCATTTCTGTCAAAATTGGACCTCCCAAATGGAGTTACTATGTATCTATTTCCATCCTTAAACCACACATTTGGTTCACAAATTAAGTAATTATGAGTACAAAGGGATCTTGGGAAGTGCAATCACTTTACTGGCACATGCAAGTAAAATATGGATGCTCAATTTCCATCTTAATGCATGCAAATGATAGACCCACACTTAAGGGCCTTATAACCACCCCTATGCACAGCCTTTTGCTTTGGCTATTAGGTTTAAGGCAATATCCTGTTACTCTGGGCATGTTAAACAATGTTTCGCATGAGAATTGCCTCCAATTCTATTTTTGTTCAAATTTCTAACTTCATTTCTAATAAAGATTAATTGTCATACTTAAGGCATTCTTTTGCCTAAGAAGGTTGAGATGTTATTGTATTTCATTTTATAATGAAACCAGTATATTTTTCTTTTTGGATTCTATAATCCTTGTAGGACCTTGGATCCAGCATTTACTAAATGTGTGGTCTAATCTTCTTGGGACTTCCTCTCCTCGTCTGAGAAACAGGACTGTACTTGGGGTTGCAATGTACAAGGCACGGAGGTGTGCACTCTGTGAAAACTGCACTGTGATAACTCTGTGGTTAATTCTTTAAGGAATTCCTGGATTGTTTTCCAAAGTGGCTCCATCATTTTATATTGCTACCAAAAGTGCGTGAAGACTCTGATTTCTCCACATTCTCGCCAACGCTTGTTATCATCTGACTTTTGATTTTAGCCATCCTAGTGGCTGTGAAGTTGTGCCTCATTATGGTTTTGAATTGCATTTCCCCAATAGCTAGTGATATTGAGCAACCTTTCATGTGTTTAGTAGTCATTTGTATATCTTTTTGGGAAAATGTCTTTTCAAATGTTTTGCCCATTTAAAAATGTGATTATTTGTCTTTTCAGTATTCAATTGTAGAGTTCCTTATATATTCTGGATACAAATCTTTATCAGATATGTAATTTTCAAAATTGTTCTTCCATTCTATGGATTGTCTTTCCACTTTCTTGAAGATGTCCTTTGAAGCACAAAAGTTTTTTATTTTGTTGAGTTTCAAATATTTATTTTTTCTTTTATTGCTTATGATTTAGTATCATAGTTACAAAATCCATGTCATGTGTTACAGTGGCACAATGACGTATTTTGAGAAACACTGGTCTAATTGTCAGATGGTCCTTGAGTTGTGCAGTTCATTCTTTTGGAATCTGATCTGGATTTATTAGAAGCTACCATCTATAGAAAGATCAGCCTAAGCCAGATCCCAGCAATGAGACATTATATTCCATTTATTCATTCATTGAGTGGCTACTGGAGCACTGCAGGTATTATGGAAATTAGAAAGAGATGCCAACCGTGGCAGATAGTGTCCCTTGGGTGCAAGTCTTGGTGGGTTTGTGTAACCAGTGGGCCCATCCTCTGGTCCACTGTAACCCTGTGCTGGGCCAATGACCTTAACTAGCAGAACTTGAGTGGGTTTTCAGGCCGTGCTCATCCCCTTGGCCAGACACATTTGTGCAGTACTCAGACTACACACACATATGTGCCCACACATGGTGGTCCTGGCCACTTTATTGGGTACTTTATTTTGTAATCTCATCAAATACTGGTGTTAATTCTGTAGTGTAGATACCATTTTGTCAATGAAGAAACTCGGTTCAATTGGTTTACTTTAGTTGAAAATGAGTAAATCATAGAGCGGAGATTCATACCCTCTATGTCTTCAGTTCTAATATTCTTTCCATTATGCCAGTGTCTCATATTCTATGGGCACTCAAGTTTTGACATCTTAAAGCCTATTAAATTCCTTCAACTGAAACCACATTAGGAACTGCCTGACATGTCAGGAACCTATTTACCACGCTGAAGTCTGCACTCAGTGTCCTACTCCCTTTGTGTTGCTTCCCTGTATCACACACTTGGCTTTTCCATTTAGGACTATCAAGTATTAGGCAGTGTTTCTCTTCTTCTATTGCTGAACTATAGCAAGGTCTCTTTTACATCTGTGAAGTTGCCAAAATACTATGAATTGGAGGAAATCCTGAATTTGTGTAGGGGATTGCCTTATCACCAGAATGCGGGGACATTTTTATTCAAATGTGAATGTGATGGTTAATGTTAGGTGTCATTATGACTAGATTGAGGGATGTCTAGATGGCTGGTGAAGCATTGTTTCTGGGTGTGTCCGTGAGGGTGTTTACAGAGGAGATTGGCATGTGAGTCAGCAGACTGGGAGCAGGCACCATCCAACTGGGCCAGTGAGCTAGAACAAAGCAAATAAAAGAAGGGGGATATTTGGCTTGCTTAGCTTCCTTTTCCACTATCTCTTCTGGAGTGAGATGTCTTTTCTCCTCCTGCCCCTGGACATCGGACTCCAGGATCTTTGGCCTTTGGATTCTGGGACTTGCCCCAGTCACCTCCTGCGGGATCTCAGACTTTTGGCCTCAGACTGGGGACTGCACTGTCAGCTTCCCTGGTTTTGAGGCTTTCAAACTTGGACAGAGCCACACTATGGTTTTTTTTGTTTTGTTTTGTTTTGTTTTCTCATCCCCCAGCTTGCAGACAGCCTACTGTGAGACTTCATCATTGTAATCAGGTGAGCCAGTTCTCCCTGATAACTCAGACACACACATGCACACCTCTCTCTCTCTCTGTGTGTGTGTGTGTGTGTGTGTGTGTGTGTGTGTATTTTATTGGTTCTGTCCCTCTGGAGAGCCCTGATTCATACAGATTTGAAGCACAGGCACACAAATACACAAGGGCATAGATAGAAAGCCAAGGGGCTATGGCAGGAGAGACTAGAGGAGAGGATTTTATAATTTCTTTCTTTGTAGGGAAATCTTTTTTTGCCAAAGAGAGACATGTTGCTGCATTTTGGATAACCTCTTTTTTCTCCTTGCCAATACATTTTGCACTGTCTTCTACCATATTTTATTCTTTTGTGGAGGAGGCTGCCTCTTTTCTCTCTTTTCCTCTTGGGAGAAGTGAAAAAGAGGCTCCAAGAGAATACTTCATGGATGATGAAGATGTATGTAAGAAGTGGAGCTCAGCCTATCTCCTCAGGAAATGAATTTGTCAATCATCCTTGCACCTACCTGAAAAGAAGCAAAAGTATTTGAAGAGAAGTGACTGGAAGGAGAGCATGGGTAGCCTGTGCTCCCCCTGTTTGGTCAGACAAGTATCAGGATTGAGGTTTTTTTTTAAATGGGCTAAGTGACAGGGCCCTGCTCATTTCCCTGGCCAAATACATTTGCATTGTACTCGGACTGGCAGCAACTAGACTAAAGTGGCCTTGCTCTTGTCCTAAGGATGGCCTATTAGAGGAGGGGACCACAGCAGCAGGGGATATGAAGCATGTCAGCTGGCACAGAGTTAAGGAAGATAAAGGAAGAAGAAGCCTGGTTGCATTTCCTAGGGCAGGAAATTGTTTAGCAGGGATGCGTCTTATGCGCTTTAAGAAAGTGCGCATGTGTGTCCTCCAGGTGAACAACACTGGGACATCTGCCACACTAGCAGCATTGGCTGTGACACTGTTATCCAGGGAAGCATCTATAATTCTAAAGTGGATTGCAGCAGCTGCCAGGTAAGTAAGATAGCCCTGTCCCTTTCATGTATCCTCACTTTGCTACTTCATAACAGAGAAGTTGAAGCCTAAGAGAGTGATATCAGCAAGATAGGAGAGAAGGAGATGCCAGCTTTTATCCCTCCAGAAGAAAACAAACAGACAACTATTCACAAACAAAAATAGCCTTGGAAGGGATCCAGGTTTCAATTACAAACCAGCAGCAAAACAGTGGAGCAAAAACTGGAGAATAACTGCACAGAAGGGATAGCTGGAGACACTGGCATACTTGAGACATCTGGAGATGGCTAGGTTCAAAGAATAAGAATGGGGGCTATCAGTATCAGTCAGGTAATGGACGCTACCCTTGTCCCCTGTAACCTGCTTGGCAGAGGACACCAGTAGCTTTCACGACTAAAGTAACCTCCAGATAGGGAGATGCTGCTGAGCTCGCTACATTCCCTAAGAAGGAGTCACTGTTATGCCTATATGCTGCCTTTCTCAGTCATGTGCGTATTGAAGATCCTTGAGCTGTGGCCACCCCATGCATACTTACACTCCAGATCCTTGCTCTGTAGTCACACCACATGTTCCTTTTCCCCAGACACTGGAGCCACTACTGCTGCAAGCTAGCCTCTCCCTTGGCCTCATAGCTGAGGCCACTCTGTGTGCATCTGTGCCCTGGACCGTGGCTCTGCCACCTGAGAGGGTCTATACCTCAGACATGGAAGCCACTGCCCACACCTTGGACCCCATAGTCAATGTCACTCTGCACACACCTGTCCCAGACCCTGCCTCTGTGGCTGCTCCAAGAGTACCAGCACTCTAGATACTAGAGCCATCACTACAGCAGGTGTATCTGTGCCCTGATCCCCGGAGCAGCAGTAGACCTGCACATGACTGTGCTGCAAACCCCAGAGCCACTGTCACTCCACATGTACACAAGCTCCAGCCCCTGACACTGTGGCTACTCCATGAAGGTCCATATCAGACACCAGTGCCACCCTCACTATGAGCATATGTGCAAGGTGGACTTGGCACCATGAGGGATCTCCTTGGTCATGAATTCCCTTGTGGGAAAAGTAGAGATCAAAAGAATCTCAGTAGCCTTTGTCACCAAAGATTCCAACTGCCTTCACCACCACTGTGGATATCCTCAGTCGTGATCACCAACGACTCCTGCAATCTCTGTTGATGCCAGCTCAGCTGACAGAATCACATGAAGACTATGCCTCTGCACCCTCACTGGTGCCAGAACTGTTGCACCCTATCCATCTAGCATCTTCACACCAACCTAGAGGTGAAGGTCTTTTCCCATTGAAACTAGCCCATAAAGTCTGGAAGACGTGAAAACTCCATTAAATTCATAGATATCTATGTAAGGCAAGAATAACCATGAAAAACCAAGGATATATGTAACTACCAAAGGAACAATAATTTTCTAGTAACCAACCCCAAAGAAATGCATACCTACAAATTGCCTGACAAACAATTCAAAAATATTTGTTTTAAGGAAGCTTAGTGAGCTACAAGTAAACTCTAATAGACAACTTAATGACATTAGGAAAATAATACGTGAACAGATGGGAATGATATTAGGAAAACAATACATAAACAGAAGGAGAAGTTCAATAGAGAGAAATATCATCATGAATGTAATGTATGTATGTATGAATGAATGAATGTATAGTCTTAATGACAGGGATACATTCTGAGAAATGTGTCATTAGATGATTTGGTCATTGTGCAAACATCATAGAATATACTTACACAAATCTAGATAGTATAGCCTACTACACAACTAGGTTATATGGTATAGCCTATTGCTACTAAGCTACTAAATACTGTAGGTATCTGTAACACAATGGTAGGAAATTGTGTGTCTAAACATAGAAAAGATGCAGCAAAAATATGGTTTAAAATATTTAAAATGGTACACTATTATAGGGCAGCTCCATTATAATCTTATGAGACCACCATTTTAAAAACAATTCATCACTGACTGAAATGTTGTTATGTGGCATATGACTGTAATAAAAAAGAACTAAACATAATTCTGGAGTTGAAAAATATGATGAATGAAATGAAAAATATAATACAGAAGTAAACAGAGGAAAGAATCTGTGAACTCAATGATAGAGCATTTAAAAATATCCAGTCGGAAAAGGAAAAAAAGAGAATGAAAAGCAATAAATAAATTCTTTATAGGACACCATAAAAAGTGCTAACTTTCACATCATAGAATTTTCAGAACTAGGAGAGGAGAGAAATGTACAGAAGCTTATTTCAAGAAATAATGGCTGAAAACTTTTCAAATCTGAGGAAAGATATATACATGAAACTCAAAAGTCTCCAATCAGGTTTAACCCAAAGAAGACTTCAGAAAGACACATTATAATCAAACTGTCAAAAATCAGAGACAGAGAGAGAATCTTGAAGACAGCAAGAGAAGTTCTCACATGCAAGTGTACCACTATGAGGCTATCAGCGTACTTCTAAGCAAAACCCTCACAGGCCAGGAGAGAGTGAAATATTATTTTCAATGCACTGAAAGAAAAAAAAAACTGCCGGCCAAGAATACTTATATGGCAAAATTTTCTTTATAAATGAAGGATAAAGACTTGCCCAGACAAACAAAAGCTGAGTGAGCTCATTATCCCTAGATCTTCCTTACAAGAAATACTAAAGGGAATCCTTCAAGCTGAAGTGAAATGATGCAAATCATTAACATAAAAACATATGAAAGCACAAAACTCACTAATAAATGTAAGTATATAGACAAATTCAGAATATTCTAATACTGTAATGGTGATGTATACATCACTTACATTTGTAGTCTAAAGGTTAAAAGACAAAACTATTAAACTATAGCTATAATAATTTTTAATAGATACACAGTGTGAAAAGATGTAAATTGTGACATCAAAAAACAAAATGGAGGAGGAGACTAAAAGCATAATTTTTATATGCTATCAAAACTCAGTTGTTATCAGCTTAAAACAGACTGTTATAACTATCAGATGTCACATATAAGTCTCATAGTAATCACAAAGCAAAAACCGATAATAGATATACAAAAGATAAAGAAATCAAAACACATCACTACAAAAAATCATCAAATCACAAAGGAAGACAGCCAAGAAAAGAACAAAGAAACAAAGAATCTACAAAATAGTCAGAAAATAATTAACAAAATGGCAATAATAAGTCCTACTATATTAATAATGATAAGGAATGTAAATTAGTGAAATTCTCCAATCAAAAGACATAGAATGGCTGAATGAATAATGGATTTTTTTTTTTGAAGAAGAAGACCCACCTATATGCTGCCTAAAATAAGCTCATTTAGCTTTAAGGACACACACAGATTGAAAGCAAAAGGATGTAAAAAATATTCCATGCAAATGGAAACTCAAAAAGAGCAGGAGTAGCTAGACTTAGGCAAAACAGACTTTCATCAAAAACTGCAAAGAGAGACAAAGAAAGTTAATTCATTAAAATGATATACAATTATATATATATACACACCCAACAATAGAGTACCTAATATATAATGCAAATATTAATAGATATAAAGGGAGAACTTGACAGCAATACAATGATAATAGAGGACTTTAGTATCTCACTTTCAGCAAGATTGATCATCCAGACCAAAATCAATGTGAAAACATTGGACTCTAACTACACTTTCCCTATTGATTTATTCTACATTAATGCTGCAAATTCTAGCCAGAGCAGTTAGACAAGGCAAAACAATAAAAGATATCCAAATTTGGCAGGAAGTACAAAATTGTCTATTTGCAGATGATATGTTCCTATACAGAGAAAACTGTAAAGACTACTATTAGGACTAATAAGCAAATTCCGTTTCAGTATACAAAATCAATACACAAAAATCAGTTGAGGCTGGGCGTGGTGGCTCACGTCTGTAATCCCAGCACCTTGGGAGGCTAAGGTGGGTGGATCACCTGAGGTCAGGAGTTTGAGACCAGCCTGGCCCACATGGTGAAACTTCATCTCTACTAAAAATACAAAAATTAGCCAGGCATGGTGGCACACCTGTAGTCCCAGCTACTTGGGAGGCTGGGGCAGGAGAACTGCTTGAACCTGGGAGGTGGAGGTTGCAGTGAGCTGAGATTGGACCACTGCACTCCAGCCTAGGTGACAGAGTGAGATGCCATCTCAAAAAAAAAAAAAAAAAAAAACAGTTGAATTTCTACACATTAACAACAAACTATCCAAGAAAAAAAATTAAAAGGCCAACTTTATTTGTAATTGCATCAAAAAGGATAAAATACTTACAGGTAAAATAAGTCAAGGAGATGAAAGATCTGTACAATAAAAACTATAAGACATTGAGAAAAGATACTGAAGCAGAGAAAAAACCATATAGAAAGATATCCTGTGTTTGTGGATTGAAAGAATCAATATTGTTAAGATCTTCATACTACCTAAGATGATTTATAGATTCAATATAATTCCTATCAAAATTCCAATGGTATTTTTCACACAAATAAAAAAGCAATTCTAAAATTCATGTGGAACTATGAAAAACCCCAAATAGTAAAAGCATTTTTGAGCAAAAAGAACAAAGCTGGGGCATCAAATTTCCTGATTTTAAGTTATATTTCAAAGCTATATTAAGCAAAACAGTATGGAACTGGCGTAAGAATGGATGCATAGACAAATGAATCAGCACAGAAAGTCCAGAAATAAAATAACTAATTCAAAGAGATATCTGCACTCCCATGTACATTACAGCATTAATCACAATAGCCATGATACAGAAACAATCTGTTTCCATTGACAGACGAATGGATAAAGAAATTATGGTGTCACACACATATGTGTGTGTGTGTGTGTTTGTGTGTGTAGTAGTAGTAGTAGAATATTATTCAGCCTTGAAAAGGAAGGAAATCCTGCCAGTTGTGATAAGATGGAGGAACCTGGACAACATTATGCTAAGTTAAATAAGCCAGACACAGAAAGACAAATACTGCAGGATATCACTTATATGTGGAATCTAAAACAGTTGAACTCATAGAAGCAGAGAATAGAAGGGTGGTTGCCAGGAGTCAGGGAGTGGGAGAAATGGGGAGATGCTGATCACAGGGTACAAAATTACAGTTATAAGATGACTAGATTTTGCAGACCTAGGTACAGCATGGTGACTGCAGTTATTATTTTTTTCTTTCTTTTTTTTTTTTACTTGACCATAGTTATTAATATTGTATTGTATACTTGACATGTGCTAAGAGAGTAGATCTTAAGTATATGGATATGTTAATTAGCTGACTGCAGCAATCATTTCACAATGTATATGTATAGCAAAACATCACATTGTACACTTTAAAATATATACAACTTTTACATGTGAATTATACCTAATTAAGCTGGAGACAAAAGAAAGAAGTAGAAGCCTAGAAAAAGCAAGAGCAGAGGTCCCAGAGCAGACTGCTAAGGCCCCAGTCCCAGTCCAGTGTTGGGGAGGGAAAGGAATTGTAAAAAGCAGACTTCTCTGCCCAGTTCTTCTCCTCTGAGCCACAGGCATAGAAGCTTTGCTGGAGGGAAAGCCTTAATTAGTACATGAGATTAGCATTTTACACTGTAAAAACAGGCATTTATTAATTAAAAGTGTTCAGATAGTTATGGAATCTATCCAAGATTCAAGAACCTTAATCTCAACAGAGGAGATATTTGACATACCAGTTTAGGCAGTGATTAGAAAGAAAGGAAATTCCCAGGTTTTAATTATTAAAACTCCTTGAGTGGGATCTACAAAATAACCTGGTTTTGAGCAACCTAATTTTTTACTCAGGTCTGCTCTTTCCTACTCCCTCTCCCATGGCTTGCCAAACATCACCCATGCATCTATTCCCAACATTGTCCTCTCCCCAGTTTTTCCATTTGCCATAGAAACTTTCAGTCTTGATTAGGTATCTCTGGGACATCTTAGGAAACAATTTCCAATTATAATCAAATTTTTAGCTCATTCCTCAGGTTCGTGCATTCTTGAAACCTCCTTCCTGACTTCTCCCCACCTGCTTCCAAAAATGCAACTGTCTATGCCACAGTGTATAGGTATTTTCTATTTCATTTACAGCCGAATGTGCCTATCCTTATGAACAGTGGCAAATTGGTCTTTTAGACCTGAGAATACGTTGTCTCAAGATATCAAATCACGTGAAGTCTATTGGTTAGGAATGTGCATGAGGACTACAGAATTAATAGTATTATTGCTTAAGACACTCTCAGAAAAATGCAACCACAGTTACCACTTGGGTTCCTAGGGCTTTACCTCCCTCAGCTGCAAAGGGAAAAGAGACTTTCGTGGTCCCTGGAACAGGGGCTCAAGAGGAGCCTGGGCTGCTGGTGGCACATGGTAAGTACCAAGAAAGGGAGCTAGGTAGGGCTAGGGCATCCTGCCTGCCTTCTACACTTTGGTTTCAGTGTTCCTTGTTTCTTCAGAAATCCTGGTGTATTGGTCCCTTTCTTCTTCCTTGAACTTTCCCCGTCATTGCTTTTTCCCCTTCTTAAGCCACTGCAGAACACACTGTCTCTTGGGGATTCATAAGGCTGTTTACTGATAAGAAATAAAAAGAAGAAGAAAAGGAGACAGTGGATAAAGGGAACAAAATGAGTACCGTTTCTGCTCCCTTCCCATCCTTCTTGTCTTTGATCATTTAAACTTTTAAATGTTACAATTGGCATCCCTTGGGTGGGAATCGGCCCACAGACTAGTTTTGTCTGGCCTGTTTAACATTTTAAAAGCTGGAAATACTGGGCTAACAGCCCCACATTACAATTGGCTGGAACTAAGCAGTAATGAGTCTTCTAGTTGAAGAGACTCCTCACTATTCTCTATTGTTTACTTCTCTACTTCACGCTTTTATGATATCCTCATGGCCTCAGTAAGTCATTTGAGTTTCCAGTGTTTCTCAAAGCAGAGAGTATGTTGTATTCCTGTTTTCATCTATACTCTGTAATGAAATTCTCAGGTGTAGAGCACTCTCAACTGATGTAGTCATTTTACATTTTCTCTCTCTCTCTCTCTCTCTCTATATATATATATATAATCTCTCTCTCTCTCTCTCTATATATATATTATATATATATAATATATATATATATATATCTGAAGTAAGAAAACTTTGGACTAGGGTAATTTATAGCCCTTCTGGACCTTAACTACCATGAGTTGAAAGTTCATTTATGATTCCCAGAACAATAGTTTTCAGGCCTTATCTGGATAGTCCTTCCCAGGAATCGAGATGAGAGGGAATCAAACTAGGTCTCTGGGAGGGAGAAGAAGCACTGAGACTCAGGCTGGGGGTTTAGCTGATGAGGCAGCCCTGGGTGTATGAAGGTAGCAGTAGAGATGATCCTGGTGGAGGAAAGGAGCTGAGAGAGGAAGGAGTTGATGGAAGAGTTCACATTCATCTCCTACATCGTAAGACTTGTCACCTTATCCTGCTCCAACCAAGGTAGCAAAGCCTGCAACCAGGCTTGGTAGTGATGAGAATATTGGGAGTTACAGCAGATGTAAATGGTACCCCACCCATAGCCCCTCGCCTGTGTCATTTCTGGGCATGCTAGCCTGAGTTCTAATTGCAGCCCCTACCTACATCTTTTAGCTTATTGCTTTCAGTGGTTCCTTGTCCCTTGTGGAAATAAACCAGAGCCTAGTCTGCCTGTGCACAGGGCAGAAATGGGAGAGGATACACACCCACTGGAGAAGCCCTCCACCAGCAAGTGTATAAATACTTCAGCTCCCTCACCTCTCAGATGGGATGCTTCTGAGGTGCATGTCTGTTCTGTACTGTTCCTGAGCATTTCTAATGGGAATAAGCTCCACTTACTCAGTGCAACCTGCTAGAAATGCTCCTTTCACCATCCTCCTTCCCTTCTCTGCCTCATTTCCCACTTCCCTATAGAGGGTTGTTGATCTCACCTCTTAAATAAACTATTTGCATTTGAATCCTTGTCACAGGGTTTGCTGCTGTGGGAATCCAAACTAAGATAGTTACCTTGTGAGATGATATGGGAGGGAGGAGGCAAGAAAAGACAGCTGCCACAAGAGAGAAGATAAAACAAAAAGTGGCCAAAGGAGTTGTGGAAATGGGGATAGGAAAGGCCATTACACATTCTCAAGTTCTTTTGTGAGGGAAGCCTATAGATTGGATATCATATTTTAAATCACATTATTTTAACTTTATGATAACTAAGAAGGAGAACTTTTAGCACATTGTTCTTTTCTCTTGTTTTCTAGTGACTCCATTTGATACTGGTGCCCAGTAGTCAGAGACCCTAGTACCCTTAGAGTATTCAATTTCCTTGAGCTTCTTTTCTTATTAGGATGACAACCAATGCTTTTCTTTATCATTCTCCTTTTTTTCACATAGTACAAATGTTGGATTTATCACTTACAATGAACCCTACAACATGTTGGGGTTTTAAAATAACATGTTGTTATTTTACCAACTATATTGCATACACCAGTGTATATAGTTGTATATAGTTGCTAAATATATGTACCAACAACATGTTACAAGAAAATAAGAAAGATGATTTTGTCACGTGCAATAAAGTTAATGCCTGGGATTCAGTGTTAATAGATTATGTGCATGAAAGAGATTTTCCAGTAAGGGAGATAGATTTACCGAACTATTATCCTTTTTCATCCATTTGTAGTCAATGGGATGTTTTTTAAAATGATGTCTAGCTGAACCAGCCAATGGAGACAAAAATATTTATATATAATTTTCCTCTGAGTTCACTAGTCATTTTATAGATCAGTTATAACTTTGGCTACTCCAATGAGTTAATTTCCTTCTAGAGACATTATAAACTCCTTAAGGATGGAAAATAATTGTTACTTTTTTGAATAATGCCTACTATCTAAAACAATGCACATAAAAGGTGCTCAATAAACTTTTGTTGAATTGAGAGAAAATATAAAAAATTGAAAGCAGTCTGTTTGTAATAAGTATTTGCTAAGTCTTACAGATCTTCTCTTTTTTTTGGAATTATTGCAACAAATATTTGACCTTTGATTTGTAGGATTAAAATGTGATTTCTCATATTTTAATAGGAGCAAGCATTAGTCCTGCAGTTCTTTTTGTCAATAGAATAAAAATGGAATGTATGCTTGCTGCTTCTACATGCCAGTTGATACCCATGCTGAACACTTTTCTTACAACGCAGAGGTTTCCTTGTTTTCTGTCTTGCATTCTACCTTTGCTCACCACAGAGACATTAATGATGCCATGTGTCTTTTTGCACCATCAGTGCAGCAGCTTTCATTATGCTCCTTGTCTCGGTCCCACTGTAGTCTAATTAAATAAATGGAAACGGGTAGTCACTGAAAATAAACAGCAACTGCAAAAGTTTTGCCTCTTAAGAAACCTTCTGCATTGTATTCCGCCCTGCCTCATTGATTCTAAGATCTCTACCGCTTCCTTGTGTTCAGAAACCAGACTCTTCAGTTTGTCTTGCTTCAGTCAGACAAATGCTTTATAAAAATGACCTATATTTTTCAGACTGTGGGGAGGGAAGAAAAAGACTTTGAGAAAGTGACTAAGGAGGAAGTAAGAGTGATACAATCTTTGATTCAATTTAGTTGGACTGCGTTCTTTATGCCTTCATCTTTTTCTTTATAAAAAAGATAGCGTTTTTGATGCTTTGCTCCAGGCAGCCTCCCAGGGTGAGTGCAGATGTGCTGAGCCATTTGGCTGCCTTGAGGACCGACTCAGAGAGCCTCTCTTCTTACTAATGAAGTCATCTCCTCTCGGCAGCCCGGCCTCTCCCATCACTCCATGTTGGAACTTGGCTTTGGCTTGCATAGTTCTGTCGTGATGTAGATGGTCTTTCAGTTAAGTTCTAGAGAAATCTGCTCAACCATGAACAGGACATTTACAGCACAGGAGAAAAAAAATTTATTAAAACAAATATTTTACTGTAACATTTTGATTTGGGGGTTGGAGAGCAAAAACTCAATATCTGATGTCTGGGAAAAATCTAATGTTTTATGGCTTTCTAAGGAAATTTGTCTGTGTTTAATTTATCAGAGCAATTTATATACTTCAGATTAAAGCACAATGAGATTGCCACCATCACTTTGCCTTTTGCAAGATTTCTTTTTTAAGAATAAAAAGAAGGCAATAAAGACCTTATATTTCTGCCTTTCCTAGAAAGCCAAAGAGCATTCAAAGTGCTGGATGAAATGTCTGTCCCTAATTTGCAGTGTTTTATTTAAAAAAAAAATTATGACACAATCTTAGAGGATGGGCTTCCTTTTTCCAGGGTCTTTGAAAGTTAAAAGTACATTTTCAATCTGTAGCATTATTGCATCATCCAGCGAGGATAATTTGCTTAGTTGTGCCTAGGACCAGTCAGATCAAGGAGTTGAAACTAAGCTCTTTGTTTTCTGAATTTGAATGGGACTGGAATCTTGTCATCCCTAGAGCAGCAATAGATGATGCCATGTCTAAGAACACTTCACCTGATCAGTAAAAAAGGAGAAGTCTGAAATGTGATCCTAAAGAACCTCAGAAGGAGGTTTAGATGAAGATAATAAAATTCCCTGGAGACGCATCTGCCATCTACACCTTTCCTCTCCAAGTCATTGGCTTGCTGCTCCTGAGCTCAGCCAAATTCCCAAAGACAAGATCAAAGCAAGGAAGCAAGGCACATAGCTTCTGGCTTATGGTTTCTTTTAGACACAAGCATTGTGAATGAAGATCTTGCTTTATTTATACCTGGGATCTTGGAGTTTTCACAAAGAATATCCCCAGTACAAGGACGTGATTTAAAGGGGGACTCACAGAATAAGATTTTAATTACTGTTTGATTCATACTTGAGTGTAATGGACAAATAAATACAATTTTAGTTATAAAACCTGAAAAATATATATTTTCCCATTCAAAAACTTCTGATAGTTTTGTCAGACATTGGAGAATCAGAAATAAATGCTCTCTCATTTTCTTTCTCTTGATGAAAGAAAGTCATTAAAAACAGTTACATAGAAATAATAATACAACTGTAGACTCTATTCTAAATATAGCTGGTATGTTTTCCTTTTTCTTTTTTATCCATTCTCCATTTTAGATAGCTAGAGGGGAAAGTCTGCCCTAGAGATAGAAAGAAGATATCCATGGGGTATAATTTCATTTTAGTTATCTGATAGCCTGAAGAAGTATTTAATTTTCTGAATAATAATGTTACAAGTCAAAGAAGAGAAAAGACAGGCAGTTTAAAGCTTTTCAACATTGTGCATATTCTAATTCCTGAAGTCAGCCCTGAGAAAGTGCCTTTGTCCTGTAGAACTATTCGGTCAAGTGTTGTGAAGTCTATTGGCATTAAAAGAAACTAAAAATTTTGGAGGATTAGAGAATCAAATTTGGCAACATAAATGAAAACATCTCAGAATGTAAAAAGTATCTAACCCATCACTTTCAATCATGTTCCATTATATACAGATGGCATTATTTATAGTGAATGTTAACTATTAACATTTCCCTAAAAATGGGCATTAATCTGCCATTAGTTGCTTGTTTCTGCTCTAGTTCTCCTTTGTTGAAAGGTTTTACTTAACTGTATCATAAAGGGACAAAAGGGTAAAAGATAATAAGCTTTTCAGACTGGCAGATCTGTCACTTACAAAATGGCCTTGGGCAGGTTACTTGAACTCTTTGAAACTCAACTAGATTTACTCAAATTTAAGAATGAGAATACAAATCCACATCTTGAAGTGTTTCACAGAAAGGTCTACCTTAATGTCTGGAGTATATATTTCAATGAAGATTCATTTTATTTTATTTCTCTCCATTCCTGAATCAAGCAATCTTGAATCTAAAGTTGCTATGATTAGCACTGAAAAGACCACTGGACTATTAATTGTGTGACTTTGGGACAGTAACTTTCTGCACCTTAGTTTGTTTGCATGTTATACATGAAGGTTGAAGTCTGATTCTGCTCTGTGACTATCATTCTAAACATTTGATGAAATCAAATTTCAATGTTTGGAATGGCAGTACAATAAATTTACTAAGAATAAATAATTCACTGCAAAAACACATTGATTTCCAAATGATGTAACTGACAGTTATATTACTGCAGAGAGCTGATAAATAACAAAAGAAATGAAAGATGCACATGGTGAGAACTGAAATTATCCTGACAAGTCTTCTACCTGTTTATCACTTAAAATCAATGACCATGCTGAATGCCTACAAATTACAAAATATAAAAGAAATCTTATAAATGCGCATGCACAGGAGTCTAAGTTACTAAAAGTTTTAAAGCATAAGTTTAAACCAAACTAATCAAAGAAGTTGAGAGGAAAAATTGGCTTTCATCTTTAATCACTACTGTTTTGAGGTCCTATGTTTAATATAATTTTCTAAGTAGAGGCTTCAGAGAGAAGAGTTGTGAGGATACTTTCATATTTGTGTAGAAGGAAAAGTTTGCCATCCATTCTAGTATCCGTAGTGTTATACTGATGTGCACCTTGGATTTATTTTGTTCCTATTGTATAAACTCATACTTGACTTCAAAGAAAAGGAAAATCCAAAGTCCCTCTTTTCTAAGGGGACAGAAATCCTTTGTGTCAACTGTTTGACCCTTTGCTCTGTAAGGTCCTATTGGAAATCTTTTGTAACACAATGCAGGGGACTCTTCCATGTGTTGATGCTGTTTACACAGTGGGGTGGGCCTGACTGAAGAAAAAAAATCGCATAAACGCATGAAAGATTATGGTCTTATTTCCGGAAAGCATGAATGGTGATTGATACTTCCAAGAAGTCCCTGTTACTCGGGAAAATTATCAAATATTCTACTCAGAGATACTTGGAAAGACTGAAGGAAAGGAAGAACGAAGAAAGCAGAATCTAGACTTATGTGGGGAGAGATTTGTGGCAGAGGAAAAGTATTCTCTTTGAATCCGACAAGGGATTTGCCTGGGGGAATTTCCTGTCCAGCCTTTTATTACCAGGGTCTTTTGACGCCGGGCTCCCCATTGGGCAGTTCCCTGGGAGCGCAGTGGGGAATTCTTACACTTTCCCTCTAGGTCCCCGAAGGATCTCGTTTTCTCAGTGTCTCTTTCAGGTTGGCAGGAGCCTTGAGCCTGACACTTCCCTTTGATGGGACAGGCAAGCTCTGTGGGCGCGTAAACACGCTGTAACCAAGTTCTTTGCTGATTTTACAGTTTTGTGTGCTCCCGAGAAGAAGTGATCGTACTCAGTTGTCTATTGCTGGCCTGCCCCCTAAGAGCCTGGGGGCTCCTTTCCCCTAACCCAGAACTAGCTGCACGGGGGGCGGGGAAGTGGGGGTGGGGAAGGAGTGGGAGGGCAGTGGTTTCCGCGAGCAGAGCGATGTTACTGAGTGAGTCCCTGAATGGGGAGCGCTGCTGTCCCCAAGCCGATTGGTACTTCTTGTCAGGAAGAAACGCCAAGAGGTGGGAGTGCCTGGGGAGGGAGGCAGGCGGTCCCTACCGCAGGCGCGGGGAGCTGCCTTTCCGCCCCTCCGCCTGCTTTCCAAGCCTGGACTCTTAGGAGTGGCTGAAGCTGCGGAGCGCTTTTGGAGCCTGTGAATGAACCCTCCTCCTCTCCCTCCTCCTTCTTCTCGCTGAGTCTCCTCCTCGGCTCTGACGGTACAGTGATATAATGATGATGGGTGTCACAACCCGCATTTGAACTTGCAGGCGAGCTGCCCCGAGCCTTTCTGGGGAAGAACTACAGGCGTGCGGACGCAACAGCCGAGAACATTAGGTGTTGTGGACAGGAGCTGGGACCTAGATCTTCGGCCAGCCCCGCATCCTCCCGCATCTTCCAGCACCGTCCCGCACCCTCTGCATCCTTCCCCGGGCCACCACGCTTCCTATGTGACCCGCCTGGGCAACGCCGAACCCAGTCTCGCAGCGCTGCAGTGAATTTTCCCCCCAAACTGCAATAAGCCGCCTTCCAAGGTAATCACGTTTCTTTTGTTCCCCCCTTAAAAAACAAAAACAAAAAAACTTATAGAAAAAAACCCGCGAGCTTAGAAAAAAGAAGCAATTGGAAGAAGGCTTTAATTAAGGCAAAGAGCTGTAAGGCGAAGTTAAGAAAATGTAGGCACTTAAAAAATGCAGGTAACTTTCAAAAGGGCTTTTGGGGAGAAGCATACAGAGGGACCTTGGTGTTGAAAAAGATTCAGACAAAAGAAACCCAGGGTGGGGTGGGGGTAAAATGACTAACGGAATTGGGGGAAGGGAGGGAATAAATTGTAAAGAAATCATAGAAAAGTGGTTGGTTCTTGAGCTGGAGAGAAGAGAGGGACCTTTGGCACTTTGATTTTTTTTTTTTGTTCTTAACACGCTCGAGGCAAAAGTTTGAATGGGGACTACCAAGACTTGCCACAGACAAGTCCCCGAAGCCGCCTTGGTGCAGGCCACCTGGTTTCCCAGCCCCTGGTGTGTGGTCAGTGCCTGGTGTTCCTGGAAAGCCACTCCCGGGCAGCTCCTGACAGTGCGACCCGGCGCCCAAGCAGCCTGGGACCTTGCGCGGACCTGACCCCTTCAGACCGCAGGCAGTCTGGGAGGAGGTCCGGCCGGGGGAGGTGCAGGATCCCCGCCGTGTCTCTTTGACTACTTGGGGACTGTCACGGTTCTCTCCCGGCGCCCCTGGGTTCTTTTGTCCTGCACGCGGTGCGAAGGGGCCAGCAGGGAAGGAGCAGAGGATGGGGGGTGGGGTTGTTGGAGCCCCGCGGAGGTCTGGGAGGCCCCTGGGCGGGAAAAGCCTGTTCTGAATCGGCAGGGGTGTGCAACAATTTTTCTCACCCTGAAGAGTAAAATAGGGTCTGTCGCTCCCATCTCAACAAGCAAACCGGCACCCAGAGCGCACTGCAGACAAAGGTGGCTCGGGGACCCGAATCAGGGGCCTCTGGGTCCAGTCCTCTCGCCCAGACTACAGGAGTCCTCCGTTTCCTTACATATTCCCCACCCTCTCCTAGTTCTCCGCTCTAGTTGAGCAACTTTACTGGCAGGTCTAGCGGCAGCGGCGCGCGCGTGTGCCGGGAGCCCCGGGGGACGTCCTCGGCTGGAGCGCCCCACCGTCCTGCAGAGGCGTGGGCGCTGTAGGGCGACATCCCTGGTGCGTGCAGACCTGGGGCATCCGGGTTGTTCTGGCCCGCGGTCTGTGTCACTGGGCGTGGAGCGGTCTGGGTGTTAGGCAGAGGAGAGCGGGGTAGAAAAATAGTGTCATAGCCTAAACTATTTGCTCTCCAATCCAACTGCGTCTCGGCAAGTCCTGCATGTCCCTGGGAGATGCTGCGGGAAGGGGGAGAAATCTACACGGCGCCTGGAGAGTTGTCCTGCCGCGCGCACACCCGCGGCAGAGTCTCTCTGGGTCGCGTTCCTCATCTTTGTGTCTCCCTCTGTCTCCATCTTCTCTGCCTCCCTTCCCCTCTCCCAGCCTCTGTTCTCTCTCTCTAGCTTCTGCGTCCCCTCCCCCACAGCTGACAAATGAATGGCTAGTGTGAAATCCCTGCCTTTCCCGTCCTCCAAGGCAGCAGGGAGGGAGGAGCGAGGGAGGCGGTGCGCTCCTTCGGATCTGCCCACAGTTCAGCTCACAGGACTTGCAGAACCTAGATGTCTAGGAATTGGGAGTTTTGCGGCGGGTGTGGGCGCCCCCTGATGGAGAAGTCTCGCACGGGTGGAGAAAAACAAGCCCCCCAGACCAAGCGAGCATCTTTCACAACCTTGTGTTCAAGGATGGAAGGCCCTAGTTTTCCCTTAAGTCATTCATTTTGCACTCCACAATCTGCGGCGTACATCTAGGAGTTTGGAGGACCCTGAAAAAAGGTCTTGGTCTGTGCGAAGTGCAGAGATGCCTTCTCGCGAGTCGGCTGGAACGCACGCGGCGCCCTGGGTCCAGTTCGCCGCTTAGTGGACGAACGCACATGGCCGAGGTGGAGCCAGGTTTCGGAAGTCTCGACGCGCCACCCTGGGCGTCTTTAAGAAAGATAATACACATACCGTGCTCTCAAAACCCATGACCACTTGAACCCAACGCTAGGGCCCCGCCCCAGGATATTGCAAAAGAAGGGCTCCTAATCCAAAACTTAAACTTCCTCAACTTCAGGGCGCGCGTCGCACGGGAAAGTGGAGAGAAGGCGGGCAGTGGGAGGAAAAAAGAAAGGGAAGGAAGGGAAGTGGAAGGAAAGAGGACCGTGGAGGGGAGGGAAAGGAGAAAGGAACGGAGATGGGGCAGATGGCATTCAAACAGCCAGGAACGGACCGGAAGGGTTCGTTTCGGGGTTTGGGTCTGAATTTCGAGACTCGTTTTAGGATACTCTTTTCCCTTTCCCAGCGGCAACAAATGTGACTGCAGAGGCGTGCCGGGATGGAAGGGTGGGAAAGAACTAGACGAGCGGAGGTGGTCCAGCCCCGCCCAAAGGGGCTGGGTCTGGGGCCCGCCCCCACTCGCTCACCTCGCGCCAAGGGAGGACCCGCAACGGGCGCTCCCCGCAGCGGCTGGGTTAGCCAGCCGCCACGTGGGTTGGCGCTTCGGCTCCCAGCCGAGACGGGTGTGACTTCCTGGGCTCGGAGACTGCAGTACAGCCGTACAGGCGGTCGGCGCAGCCGAGGCCCCCACCCACCGAGGCCAATGGGGGCGGGGCGGGGAAGGCAGGGCCCAGCTTAGCCGAGAGAGCCGAGTGGCCTCGCCCCCAGGATTCGGGGCCGGCTGCTTCTGGAGCTGACCCGAGTTCCATCCAGACAGCGCTGAACACTCTTATTAAAAGGCTATTTAAGTTTTTTTTTTTTTTAATTTTTTTTTTGCTTGCTTCTTGGGAGTGGTAGGAGGGGCATAGTGCTTTTGTTTTGAGGCAGGGGAGAGGTTAAAATTTACTCCAAGCAAACTTTTTGTCAGAAAAATGAGACTTTATACCGTATTCCATTTGTTGACTTTTTAAATACATTCAGGTCACTCTAAAGCCCATTTTTAGTCAATTAACAGATTAATTTCGTTCCAGACTGTCATAAAGAGTTCGCCTGGAATGGCAAATATTGCCATTCGACAAGACTAATAGAATTTCATGGGGGCAAACATGGAAGGGCTGCGAGTGTAACTGAGGTTCCTGTGTCTCAATGAGGAACCTTAGCGGGGACCTGGCGGGGACTGGAAGCTCAGCACCTATTTAGGGAGTGACTGAGCTGGAAACCTGGAGAAGCTTGGTGCAGACGAGACGGTGCTTCTTAGAGCTGCATTTTAAGCCCTCCCATTTTGCTGTATATTGGAAGAACTGGATTTTAAAGATCTTTTCCATCACCTCAG